>NW_028327181.1:81350509-81984622 GCF_987537825.1 Furipterus horrens | reverse complement strand
TTGTTAGGTTGGCTGTCTCCTCATTGCTTAGTTCTCCCACTGGAACCTTGATCTGTTCCCCCTTTTGGGCCATACTTCTCTGTCTCCTCATCTTGACAGGCTCCTGTGTTTATTTGCCTTTGTGTCTTAAGTAGAGCTGTCGCATCTGTTACGTTGTAAGGGGTGGAGCCTTAGGTATTGGTCAGTACAGAGCCACCTGTTTCACCACTTTGTGGCGCTGTTTGTGGGGAAGGGGTCTGAGAGGGAACAATGCCACTTGCTCAGCACTCTCTCCTTTTCCAGGTGCTTCTCCCACTTCCATATGGGACTGGCGCCTCTCCATCTGCTGCCCTGGCCGTCGTTCCCAGAGTGGGTAGGTCTGCAGATGTTCTAGGACTGTGGGTGCCCTTTAAATAAGCATACTCTGCTGAGAGACCGGCAGTTTCTTCCTCTGCTCCAATCCCCACTCGTTTGCGCAGTCAAAAGCAATAAGGCTCTATTTTCCCTATTGCTGGGACCATGAGCTGCGCAGTCTGGTCTGGTGCTGGGAGCGCTCCCCAGGTGTCCCTCCCAACTTTTTAAATGTGTGACTGTGCTTTCTACTGACCTGCTGCTGCCCCTGCTGCTGCCGCTGCTGCCACCACCACACCACGTCCTTTCCACCCCAGCTCTGCCCCTCCTACCTGTCTGGATGAGTATTTCTTCTTTATATCTTTGTTTGTTGGACTTCCATGCAGCTCAGTTTTCTGGAACTTCTGGTTGTCTCTAGTTTTGAGGTAGTTGTATTTCTTCTTAGTTGTGGAGGGAGATGCAGTGTGTCTGTCTAGGTCTCCATCTTGGCCGGAAGTCTCTGGGCTTTTTCTTCTGTGAGGAGCCACATTCTGGGCACTGGTTCTCCATGAGAGCTGCATCAAGTCGCTGGAATGCTTGACTAAAATGACCATTCCTGGGCCTCACCTCCAACCAACTGGATCCTTCCTTGTGGGGGGAGGGGAACGATTTGGCAAGCTCTCCATGCACTTTCTAAACTTACTCAAGTTTGAGAATACAACTCCAGAACTCTTTGTGGGAGTGGAGACAGTAGATAAGCTGGGGGGCATCTTGCCAGCCCCTGTATAAGGCAGGGGGCCTTGGAGGCCCTAGAGGCCCCCTTCCCCCTGAAGCCAACCCACCAACCCCATGGAACCCTGTCACCCACTCTTTGTCCTGTCTTAGGATTGACATAAACCAACACCAGCTCCAGCAAACACAAAAGGAAGATGAGACAAAGGTAATGGTGGGCAGGGTCACCTCTTATAGGGAGGGGGTAGGCAAAGGGCGGGGTTCCTTGAGGCCAGATCCATCTTCCCTAAATTCTGACCAACCCCGACCCTTGACAGTTCTGGGACCCTAGTACCAGGCCATTGTTGGCATATGCTGTCTCTCTCTCTCTCTCTCCCCTTCCCCCCCCCCCACCGCCCGCCCTCCCCCCACACACATATACTCACATCGCCTTCCTGCCCCAAGCAGGTCTCTGCAAAGAAGGAAGAGTGGGGAAAGAAGTGAGCAGTGTGGGGGGGCAGAGGGTGAGAATGGGGGAAAAGGGCAGGAATAAATGCGAGGGAGGACCTGAGGGGCAGGGGCCTCCTCAGCTTTCAATTGAAACTTTTCAGCTAGAGAACAAATTGGTAGAGCTGGAGCCCCCAAATGAAGTGGACCTGGACCTAGACACAGGATTGGAGCAGGAGATGGAACTGGAGGACAAGGCTGTGCCGCCGCTGGAGTGGTGCCCGGTATCCATGCTCGAGCCTGAGGCCAAGCTGGACTCCAACGTGGAGGCCTGCAATGAAGACCTGGAGGAACAGAGGTACAGGATAGAATCCATCCAGCCCTACATGGAGGAGCTAATGCAGCAGAACACCTGCCAGTGGAGCATGGGGTCGGACTCCAGCTCCCTGAGCCCCACGGAGGAGGAACAAGTGTCCAGTGCCCAGGGCTCCATCCCTGTGCAGACCTCCCAGCACCTCTTCTGGGCAGACAAGCTCATCCAGGCCTCAGAACAGAGCCTGCAGAGGGAGATCAGCAGGCAGCCCGGCAAGAAGAGCACAGATAAGATCACCAGCCACCTGAACCAGGAGTCAGTCCCCAAGGACACCCTGTGCTCTGAGAAGCAGCTCCAGGACCCCAGCACCCAGCCAGAGCTTCCAGACACTGGCTCACAGCAGCCACCAAGCACCCACTCATCCTCCTGCAGTCTCCCACCAACTATCAGCCTCGGGGATTTGATCAACTTAGCAACTTCCCTAGCCATAGCCTCCTCCAGCACAGGGGACTTGCCAAATTTGGAGCACATGAAGAGAACTGTGAAGCCCTCTCCAGCGCCCTCCGTGGTGAGAAGTGCTGCCCCTCCTGTGGTGGAGAGCTCTACCCCACCTGACAAGGAGGAGCCAGAGCAAGAAACGCTCTCTGAGTTGCTAGAGAAGCCACCAGAGAAACAGCTGGAAGCTGGGGAGCCAGAGAAAGCTTGCAAGCAGAAAGACAAGAACTTCCTTCACCCTTTCTTTGACGTTAACAAGCCAGGGTTCCAGAGGGCTACCTTTGAAGGGAAAGTGAAATTTCTCCAGACCCCAGCCATGGCCTCTCCCCCAAATGCAGACAAGAAAGAGTAAGTCAGGCTGGCACACAGCTCCCCACAAGAGGAGGCCGTGCTAGGACGCATGGGTGGGGAACAGTGGAATGAGGAGCTGGGTGGGGGGTGGAGTGGGCTGTGATGTCACCACCTCAGTCTCAGTGACCTGATAAGGGCTGCTGAAAACAAGGTTCTGGTGGACTGAGGTGTAGTGCCAGGGCCAGGGCTGGAGGAGACCTGGGACCCATGGAGAGTGAGCACTTCAGGGCTCGGGCAGGGACCTGGGCTCAAAATGGGAAGGGCCATGCTAGCATTAGAAAGCTTCTCACCCACAGCGCAGATGACCCCTCCCTCACTGAGTTCCCTCAGTGTCTGCCCTGCTGAGAATCTGATGGCTCCAGCCCTGAGCCCAGGACTCTTCCACTGAGTGGCAAAAGAGGAAACAAGGCTCCCCAGCACCCCTGCTTCCTAGGTGAATGGCCACAACAGAATGTCAGCTGCCCATCAGCATGCAGCAGGAATAGGTCCTCTTACTCTAGTGCCCTCCTCAGGGTGGCCTCTGGGCTCATCCCTCTCCCCTGCCCCTCCCACTGGGACCCAAGTGACACTCTCTCTTTTGCATTACAGCTCCGTGCCAAGAACCAAGAAAGGGAGTCCATTATTGATGAAAATCCATTTTAAGATGTCAGCCCCCTCGTCTCCATAGAAATGACTTAGGCAAAACCAATAAAGCCTCCAGTGCTGGTCCCCTCAGACTTTTGGTGCAGGCACTCCTGGGCCAGAAAGCTCACCTGGCGGCGAAGTCCTGGTCACAGCTTTTTAGGGATGCCACCCCCATTTTTTATCTACTCCAGCCCCACTGGCCCCACCTTGCCCCCTGAGGCTGTCTGTGTCAGCCCTGTTTGCCCCACTCCACTAGACCTCCATGCCAGCAACAGAGACTCCTGACTAGTCTTGGGGAGGACTCAGTGCCCTCTCTGAGGCTTCAGTGTCTCAGGTCATAAAGCAGGGCTTCCTCTCAGCCTGAAGCCAGGGACCCGCTGGGGTCACCTGAGGAGAGAGCCTCCTGGGGGTGGGCTGGGCAGGCAAGAAGGCGAGTCCAAAGGGAGTTCTTTCTTCTTGCTTCTCTCCGTGGGGAAGGCCTGGCAGGGGAAGGGGTGGTGTCCTGGAAGGAGAGAAGGAATGAAGCCAGAGGAATTGCCCTCCAGGGTTCCACAGCCTTGAGTGGGAGGTACCTCAAAATGTAGGGGAGAGCCATGTGTAATAGTGCTGGCAACCCAGACACATCCATGAGCACACGCAGACACCCCATCAACTGACTGGATTGTCATACAGACAGGCACATAACACATCCACACATAGAACACACACACATGCCATGCACACAAACAACATAAACACAGACAGGCACTAAACATGCACACAAATGCATGAGCCTCCCCAAATCAAGGGAAGGTAGACCATGTGGAGAAGGTTCTGGAAGAGGAGAGAAATGGCAGCAAAGGAGGAAAGGGAATTCTGAGTGCTGGAATGGACATGGACATGAAGAGAGAAGTCGGGGAGAGAAAAGGGGGAGACAGTGCCCTGGTTAGCCTTAAGACCCACTCTGGGCCAAGGCCCGCTGTCAAGGGAAAGCCCAGCCTTGCAGATTCTAATGGGCCTGGACCACCTTGAGAGGAAAATGGGAAGAGAGGTACCCTGGGTCTGGGAGAGTGGGGTTATGAAGGGGTGATCAGTTAAGAATGGGCAGGAGGATGCAGGAGAAAGGGGCAGGAGGCTGGAAGGAGGGAGGAGGAGGATATGCAGAGGTGAGTGTGTGGTGGTGGGGGCGGTCAGAGGTGTCACCCAGCTGTTGAGACCAATCTTCGTGGACTTTTTTTTTTTTTCATGTGGTTTGTGGATTTGCAGTTTGTAGAACAAGACCCTTTCCTCCCGCAGGAGCTGTGGTAAGATAGGCCAGAGCCTCACCTTGGGCTGGACCCCACCCTCCCATGCTCTGATTTCAGGACTCTGGGACTTGCTTCTTCCTCCCTCTGGGCCTCTGCCTCCTGTGTTAGCTTCCAGAGTGGAGTTGCAAATCCAGATGCCTTAAGAGAGTCAGAAACTCAAAGGAATAAAGCAGCAGGAGGAGCAGGCCTACGGTGAGGGAGAGAGGGCACCCCTGCCAAAAGATGTTAAAATCCACCCCAAAGGCCCTCCTGGGAGCTTCGGGCCTGGAGAATTAGACCAGCCTCAGAGCCTATGGCTCTGCCTTTCAGATAGCAGACGGCAGGAGATCAAGAGACCCCCATTGGTACAGAGAATGCACAGGTGACTAAGGCTAGGGGAGGGTCCACTAGTACTACAAGCTACTGTCCCTAAAACCCCCTGAATAGTGGGTGCACACAGCTGGTGTGGGGGTTCCTGGGAGGAGGTGAAGCTATGTACCCACAGGCCTGGTCCCAGGTCCCCTGCAGTCTGGTGGGGAATGTGTTCTCCCCACCTCCAAGGCCTCCACAGAAGCCTCGAAGACTGCTCACACGAGACCCAGGAGAGGAGCAGGCCCGCAAGACACAGAACAGGAGGCTGCAGCAGCACGTGGCCCTGCTGACCCAGATAGAGCCAGCAGCTGCCATGGCCATGGGGACTGAGCAGGTCTCACGGAAGGCCAAGGAGTTCAAAGGCCTTGCAGCTACCCATTCAGTAGAGTCGGGCTCAGGTGCTGGGTCTCAGGTGAGGGCAGGGACTAGAGGCCAGGCCTGAGGTGCTGGGCTTGGAGTAAGGTCCGCCTGGCCCTGGCACCTCTCTGCAGCAGGTACAAAGGCCTTTTCAACCTCTTTCTCTGAGGCAGCTTCACAGATAAGAACCTGCTACCACTGACATCCCGGCAGCTGTCAGGTAAGGGCCCCATGGCTGGGAGCAGGGAGAACAATTAGGGGGTGCTCAGAGTACAACTATAAGGATTGCCTTCGCAGAAGCTGGGGTTACTGCAAAGAACAGTGATTGTACTCTAACCTTCCCTCAGTGCCATTGTAATTTGCTCATCTCTACAACCCCAGGGTTCACTGGTGTGTGTGTGTGTGTGTAGGACAAAGGGAGGGATGGACTGGTGAACAGCAAAGTATTTGAGTGGTAGGTGGATGGATGGATGAAAAATAGGATGGAAGAAGGAAAGGAAGAGGAATATTGGGGTAAATGATGGAAAAGAAAGAACCTGAGTCCCCTACACCCCTTGGGTCTGGGGCTGTGGAAGTTGGGGTAGAAGAAACTCCTTTGATATTTGGGGACCCCAGTGCTCCCTGAAGATCATGACTTGATATTGGCAGAGGTCCTGCAAAGCAGAATCATTTTATTCATCAATAATTTTCTGTGCCTGCTACTTGCCAGGTGCCAGCAGGGCTCCTGCAGCCTCAAAGCATTGTAGCTCCAGAGCCAGGCTGCCGAAGTCCAAAGCCCAGCATTGCCCCTACTCGTGGTGTGACCTTGGACATGAGTTTTGAATGTTTTTCATACATGTCCAAACATGGGTTTTGGACAGGAGAATGGAATGGGCACTAAACAACTGTCAACACACAGGAGCCACTGTTACTCCTTATATTGAAAGTTATAGTACCCAGGAGGTTGGAATGACCCAAGTCTTCAGTCCCATCTGAGCTAGAGTGGACAGATCTCAGGGTTCTCGTATGTGCGGTTCACTTTGTTGTCTGCCCTTCTTCCCACCCTCAGCATTTCAGGATATCTTCAAACTGTTCAGCTCCAGTCCGACTGGCACTGTGGACATGCGCAGCATGAAAGCTGCCCTGTGCACCGTGGGTATCCAGCTGAGCCCACAGAAGATGTGCGAGGCTCTGCGGCAGGCAGACTTGGATGGTGGGTACCCCATTCTCTGTCTTCTCATCCTCTCCCACCTCTAGCCCTGAAGAACGCCTCCCTTGCCCACAGAATCCCTAGCCTGGTCCTATTTTAAAGTTTCTTCTTCCAGGAAGCCTGCCCTGATCAACATGCCTATCCCATAACCTCTAAACATTTCTGCTGTGTTAATCCTCATCTGACTTGGGACTTCCCTTGAGCAAAGGGCTACTCTCCATGGTCACCATGGCCTTACACTTTTCCGCCAGGGCTGATACCTGGCTGAAGTCAGGATTGGCTCCTCTAATGCCTGGAACTTCTGGCAAGCCCCTAATGCTGATGCAGGGTAGGCCTTCTGCAGGGGCAGGCACCCACAGCACCCCCTCCTCTCTCTTCCCAGGTGATGGAACTGTAGGCTTCAAAGATTTCCTGGGTGTCTTCATTGAGAGCCACCGCCTCGCTCAGTGCTTGGGTAAATGGCAGGGCTGGTGGGGCAAGATGGACCTGGCTTGAGGGAGACTCCTCCTTACCCTCCCCCATGTTCTTTGACACCAGGCCAGGTGAGAAACACCCGGGTCTGGGACCCCCAAGGCCTGCAGACCCTCTTCTTAGAGATACTGTTCAAGCTGATGAGGCAGGGCTTTGTGCCCTACAAGTCAGTGCAGGAGGTGATGAGGTGGGCACCACTGTATCCAGCTTCAGGGCCCAGGGTGGTGGGGAGCAGACTCTGCCCCCTGCAGGGGTTCCCTGATGTTTCTGCCCCAGAGACAGGGGCCCTGAATTCTGGGTCAGTTTCCAGGGCCCCACCAGCCCCAGGCCAGAGACAAGTGCCTGCCTGTCCTGCTTTGGTTTCCCCACCTGTGAGATGGAGGGGAGTGTGGAGGTGGTGTCTGAGGTGGCTGCTCCGCTTTTCTCCTTCAAGCTACTACTCGCAGCGGGTTCTGCCGCTGAACGCAGGCTGCAAGGGCAGGTCCTGGGGCCGAGGCTGCACGGCGCGCGGTAACCATGGCCTCAACTTTTTCTGCCAGGCCGCACGGCTCAGCGGCCTCTCGAACGCCCAGCTGGCAAGCTTTCTGCACAGACTGCACAAAGCGGGTGCGCCTCTTTGTGGGGCTGGGGGGACCCGGGAGAGGAGGACTCTCACTCAGGACCGGCTCTCAGGACGGGCCCCTCCTTTCTCTCCTCCCGGCTTCCCCGCCTCAGGTTCATGCAGCCCCTACTCTCAGATACCTAACCTGGCTCCGAGCTCTGAAGTGCGATATCCCAAGTCCTACACCTCCAGCCACTCTTGGCTCCGGACTAAACCGAGGCAGCGCAGCCGAGGTGAGAGCCGGAGGAAGGAGGCGGGGCCGGCGGGCGGGGCGGGCCACTCGAGGGGAGAATAGGGTCGGTACCCAGGCGGGAAGTGGGACTGGTGGGGGAGCTAATCCAGCGTCTCTAACACGAATAACTGGCTGGACCGTCCACCCGCCCCCTCCACCTCCCGAAGGGTTCTCGGACCAGCCACTAGAGGATGTACGCCCCTCGAAGCTGGCTCCCTCCCCCCCAACTCTAGTACAGAAGCATCCCTTTTCCCCTTCGCCAGCCTGTTCGCGGATACCTACTATGAAGAACTTGTACAAGTAAAGCATTTACTGAATGAAACAGGCTAGAGTGTGTGGGGGGCACGGAACGGATGCAGATCTTTTGCAAACATCTTTATTAATCTTGTATAAAAATAAGTTCCATGAACAGTCCCCGGAGGTGGGTGGGGCAAGGTTGCACTTTATAAGTTACGGGCCAGTCTCCCGCTGAGGCTAAATACAGTATGGCTATTGGGGGGGTTAGGGGTGCTGCAAGCAGCATTTGGGGGAAGGGGCCAGCAATCCTGCCCCCTTCCAAGATGAGGGTGCACCTGCCCATTTGAAGTGGGCCCCACAGCAGGGGACAGTGGCAGAAGGGTTGCCCGGCCCAGCCGAGCTGAGGACCACCTTCCCTGTGCCCCGGTTAGCCCCTCCCCCACCCCAAAGTCCATCTGCAGAAATAGCAGCTACAGCGAAAGGTCTGAGGTGACCTGCAGGGGGGGTCCCGGGGGTCGCCGGCGAGCGCTGCGGCGGCCTGTGTCTGCGCGGATGTAGGGCTGGTTCCGAAGATCTGGCAGAGAGGAGACAGACATTTACCCTTCAGGAAGGAGTCTGCCAGGGTTGGGGCTACCACTACAGGGCACAGACCTTACCCTTCTAGGGACCCAGGTTGTGTGCATTGTGGGAGGCGGCCTGTTTATGTTTACCAGACCCTCTCAGAAACATCCCAGCATGCATAGCCTAGGACAGGGCAGCAGGACCCAGTCCCCCCAAGGGCCCTCAGTGCTATGGGCAGCCACTGGAATCAGAAGCCAGGCCATCCAAGTACCTGAGAGCTAGAGGGGGATCTCCTCTCCCAGGCTGGCCTCACAGAGGAGCCTGGATGTCCGTTTGCCAGTGCGGGCCGTGAAGGGCACTGTCTTGAGCACTGAGGGTTAGGAAGGGGAAGGAGGGGAGAGAAAGGAGAAAGAAAAAAGACAGAAAAAGTAGCAAAGAGGCAGTGAGGCAGCCAGACCCCGGGGCGAGGAGGTGGATGGAGGACAGCACAGAAGGACAGACCAAGCACAAGTCCTGGCCAAGCCCTCACCTGTGATGATATCTTCAATGGCCCCATCACGATCACTGTCATAGATGAGTGGCTCCTTCTGCTGTTTCCGTTTCAGCTCAGAGATAAGGTCCATTTGTTGCCGCCGGATCTTGGGTGGGGACTGGGGTTGGGGGAGAGTATGTAGTTCGTTTCAGGATCCCTCCCCACCACACCACCAAACACTGTCTGTCTGGCCCCCCACAGCAAGCCCCCACTTCTGGCTTGAGCAGAAGAAACCCATTCCCATCCCAGGCTACTAGCTTTGGGCAGAGCCTGTCAGTAAAAATGAGGGTGTAGAAAAGGGCCAGACTTTTAGGATGGGGACACCAAGCATCCCTGCATCCCAGGGCCAAGCTCAGGGGCAGCGGCCTACCTTGGGTGCTGGGGGTTCCCCTCTGCCCGGAGTTTCCATGCCTGCCTCCTGAGCAGCTGCTTCTTTCTTCCACTGTTCCACCTCTTGCTCAGCTTTCTGAGGGGTGAAGGTTGGTCTCCATGAGCTGAGGTCCCCCTCACCTCTCTGGATCCCCAGACAGAAGCAGCCCCCACCCCGCCCTCTGCCCACATGGATAGGCTGCAGTGCCCAGCAGTGGTCCCACCTCCCTACCAGAAACATGTACCTTGTAGGCCTTGATGAAGCGGCTAAAAAAGGAAAAGAACATGGAGGGGGATGTGGTCTTGGGGTTTTCTCCGAAGTACTCCACCACAGACTCGTAGGCCTCCTGCAGACACAGCTTGTCAGCCCCCTCAGTATGGACCGCTCAGAGCCCGACCACTGCTCTGTACTGACCCCACCACCACCACCATTAAGATACCAGCCACTTCATCTCTGCTCCTCCAGTAGGTGGCCTCTCATTCCTACTCCATCCCCCAAGGTATCCCAGCTGTGGCCACACCACCCCAAGCCTTGGTTACTCAACCCTACCTAGGTAGCCCTTCATAACCTACCCCCACCCTCCCCACCTTCAGAGTCTGGCCAACCCCAGCCCACCTGAGCTGTCTTGCTGTCTGCCAGAAGCTTATCCATGGTAGGTGAGTTGGCCCTCAGGAACTCCTTGAGCACCACACAGTCATCCTGCCGCACGAACTCCCGCTGGGTCAACTCCATGCCTCGTTGCAGGGCGCGCACATCCCCTAGGACACTGTCCAGGGACACTGGGGGATGGGGCAGTAGAGAGGCAGGGAATCAGAGAGACAGCAGTCCCCTCCATTTACATCCTGTGGCCCCTTGCTTTCTCCCAACTCATGAGCCCCTCCCAAGGATGGGGCAGGGGGACGGGGAATGGGGGATGGGGTCACTGCCCATGCATACCTGAGCCTGCCTTGTCCAGGAAGTGCAGTTCACTGTAGAAGCCTGTGAGCTGTGGATACTTCTCAGCAATGACCTTCACCAGGTAGTGCAGCAGGGTCTGCTTTCGGTCAGTTGACTTCATCTCCAGTAGCTGCATGAGGACCTGTTGTAAGCCACAGGCCACCAGTCTTCCCCCATCTCCCAAGCCAAGGGACCCCTTCTCTTGCCCCTCACCGCATCCAGACTCTGGAGCCGGAAGCCATAGGCTGCTCCACGCTTGCTGCTGTTCATGTAGTTGCCAAAGGCCAGGACAATCTAGGAGAGGCCAGGGAGAGCTCAGCAGGGTACTGGGCTGAGGAAGCCCCTGAAGTATAAATTGCACAATAAAAGGTGGCAAAGAGCAAGCCCCAAACTCAGCCCCCACTGCAGTCCTATATGGACCCCTCAGGTCCATGACACATGTACATGCATATGTATGTGTTTGACCCATGCGCATGGCTAACACCATGGCACACCCAATTTTGTCCTCTGCTACTCCTACCCAAAGCTGTGCTGCCAACATCTCCTCCTAGGCTGTGGAGTCACCACCACATTTCTAACAGCCATTTTTACCAGTTCTCTGGACTCCACTGAGCAGGTGTGGGTGCTCTGCTAATTACACAGTAACCCCCAGGGGGGCTGAGCCCTCAGGCAGGGGCTGAGGTGTGATGCTGTATACAGGGTGGGACAAAAGTAGGTTTACAGTTTTATCCACTTTTGAATAAAATAATAATACAAGAATAAACTCTGACAGATGGCCCCCACCCCTACTCTGAGCCTGTATGTGAGAGGTGGAAATATTATATTTGTTGCATCCTAGATGTGTGTGGGGCAGGGTCTGAGTCTTCCTCTAAGGCCAGAGGTTAAGGGTGGATAGACTCTACCTCCCAGACTCTTGCCCGGGGCTCTCACTCACCTCCAAGATCTGGCGGAGTTTGTCAGAGGACTTAATGGACATTGAGGCTGCAATGACGGCATTCAGTTGCTGGGGGAGGGAATGGGGAGGCAAGGTAAATTGGGGTTGTGTAGGAGCAAGCCCACAGAGGACTCAAGTACACCCAAATGCCATCCCGGAGCCCAGGTTTGGGGCAGGCTCCGCCCCATCCTCAACCTAGGCCACACCCACACCGCCCTGCCTGCCCCGCCCACACCGGCATGAGCAGCTGGACAGTGTCAGGGAAATTGCCCAGGAAGGTTAGCGTGGTCATGCGCTCTGGCAGGCGCAGGATGCGGCTGAAGCGCAGCATGAAGCGATCTTCCTCTGACAGCTCCTCCATTGGCCGCTGCTCCTTCTCGAAGCGGGCGATGAGGCTGCGCTCATACTCCGTGGGCAGGAAGCGGGTCAGCAGCTCCAGGAAGTCCAAGCCAAGGGCCTGGAGGTCATACCTGGAGGCAGAGGGGTACATATTGTTCCACACCCACCAGTTCTTGAGAGCAGGACTATCCCTCCCCTTCCTTGATTAAATAAACAAACTTCAGTATTTGCCAACAGCTTCAGGGAACAAGAGGTAGGAGTCAAGGGAAGCTGGCAACTGGGAAGCCTGGGGTCCCCATTATACATCGGTGGCAGATGTCCAGCTGTAAATGCCTGAGCCTCAGGAGGCAGGGAGGAAATGGGAACATCTCAGTCTGGGCGTTAACTCACAGGACAGCCTCAGTTTTTCAGCCTAAAAATAGGAACAAGGTTCCCCACCCTAGTCCCTGACCAGGGTTGATATAAAGCTTGGTGGGCTCTGTCCCATAATTGGGGCTCTTTTACAGGCCTGGACTAGCAGAAGCACTGGGCTGCCCGCAAGCCCCAGGCAGAGGTACTCACATCTCAATGGCCTGGCAGATGCGGTCAGCCCCCAGGTTGCCCTTGCGCAGGGTGATGGCCAGGTTCTTGGCCCGGTTGGCCTCAATGAGCGTGGCCTTGCTGGGGGCCTTCTGGGCTGCTTTACTCTTGAGAGCAGTGAGGTCTAGGCTGGGACCTTGGGACTTAGTCTTGAACTGCTCCTCAAAGTCACTCATGTCCAGCTCCTGAGGGCACAGGAAGAGGAGGCAGGGCTGAGTGGACTGGGATCTAGTATGTTCCTGGCTGATGTCCATGCATGGTGCTAGAGCCCCCTATCCAGCCCTGCCTGGCCACTGGCAGAGAAACAAACCAGTAACTTGACTGCAGGCCCTGATGGGGGATACAGAGGAAGTATAGGGAGCATTTAGGAGGAAGGGAAACAGTACAGAACCCAGGGGACCCAGACTCCAAGCAGTTATAGCTGAAGGAAGAGCTGAATTGGCCAAGGGTAAACAGAGGAGGGGAAGGGCATTCCAGGCAGAGGGAACAGCTTGAGCAATGACCTTGAGGCCATAGAACAGGTGCCTTTTGAAAAACTGAAAGTGGCCCTGGCTGGTGGGGTCAGTGGATTGAGCACTGGTTCGATTCCCAGTCAGGACACATGCCTGGGTTGCGTGCGGATCAGATCCCCAGTTGGGGGCTCACACGAGAGGCAACCACACATTGATGTTTCTCTCCCTCGCTCCCTCTCTCCTCCTCGCTCTAAAAATAAATAAATAAATAATCTTTAAAAAGAAAAACTGGAAATGGAATTGGAAGAGCTAAAGCCCTGGTTGTTTGTGGAAAGATGCTGGAGAGGGGCCTGAAAGAGGAGAGAGGGGCCAGATGTGGAGGAGGGACGTGCCCCTCTGCGGGGATGGAAGGGAAAGCCTACACGGGAGTCAGGATACACTGCCTCCTAGAGTCCCTAACCCAGTTTGGCTTAATGCCCATCCCTAGGCCACCATGGCCTCATCTGTAAAATAGGGTGGAAAAGATGACTACTCTTAGTGCCCAGCATCATCAAGCAAGTCCCCTCCTTCTCTGGTGCCCACACTGGCAACAAGCGAGGCCGTACTCACTTGCAGCACCTTCTCATCATTGAGCTCAGTGAAGACGGTGCCCGTGATCTGGTTGGGTTTCAGGGCCACCCAGTTTAAAAGTGGCATTCTGAACTTGGTCTGGATGGGTTTCTTGGCCTTCACCCCTGGGAGCAGAAAGGAATGGTGAGTACTGAGGCTGTAGAGGGTGGGGTGGCTGGAGGGAACCAGGGCCCAGCAAGGCCTGACAGGGCAGGCAGGAGGTAGTAGAAGAGGGTCTTGGAGAACACTGAGGCCAGGGCCCCACCCTCCATCTACTCCCAGCCGTGGGTGGTCCACTCACCTGGGCCCATTTCTGGGCTAGGCCCTCCAGGAGCATCAGAGGGGCCTCCCGGAGGCGGCGGGGGTGGCGGAGGCACCAGCCCATCTGTGCCAGGAGGCGGTGGTGGTGGCGGTGGTGGGGGTGGGGGAGATAGGACTCCTGGCAGTGGTGGAGGTGGGGGGGGCTCCGGGCTGCCTGGGAGGGGCGGGGCCAACGGGGGCACCACGAGTGGGGCTTCCTGCTGGAACGGGAGGCCGGGCAGTGGGGGTGGGGGGGGTGGGGCTGCTGCTCCAGGAACCAGGTCTGCTGCAGGTGGGAGGGAGTACCGAAAATAGGGAGAAGGAGAAGGAGGTGTCAACTTCTTGCCTTGGGTGGTCTAATCTCCGCCTCCTCGCCACACGCATGCTCACTGGTCCCATTTTCTACCCATCCGCACCTACCTGAGCAGCGCCCACAACCCAAACCTATTTCTCCCAACTCTCCCGGCAGATGGTGTCCTTAGGCTCCCTCTCCAGGCCCTAATTCCCCCACTCTATCCCACCCGACTTGGAGCTCCAGCTCACCTGGGCTGGGGGAACCGGCGGGCACTCCCAGAGTTGGGGCGTCACTGCTGCTAGGAGTTGCCACAGCGATTGGGAGGATCTCGATGGAGACTGCTTCTCCAGGCCCCCGCAGGATACGGATTAACCCTTTCTCCTCCAGCTCCTCCACCTTCAGCTCTAGGGCCGAGGGCCTCGCAGGGGCAGGGGCAGGTACTTTCTCAGGCTCAGGCGGACGCCTGGAGACGCCCATGGCAGTGGATTCACTGAAGCGCTCCTGTAAGCCCCAGGGAGGGGTCAGTGCCCACCCACAGGCCAGGCACTGAGCCCCATCCTCTTGCCAGAATGGAGGGAGGTATCAAGCCTAGAAGCCCCATCTTTTCTGTTCTTGGGAGCCCAGATCACCCCTGGCCCTGCCCATGCCCCCAGCCTCACCCGCAGGGTCTCCAGCTCCTTTCGAGCCTGGCTTAGCTGCTTTTCCAGCTCTGCGATCTTGGCCATGGATTCGTTCTCCGCGTCCCGAAGCCTCTCTGTCAGCTGTGGCACACGGCACATGGTAAGTTCCCACCCGCTGCCCGGCACTGGCACCACCAGTGAGGGGGAGGCATCAGGCCTGCCTGCCTGGAGGGCTGGGGGAGGCTTCCTGACGTGCGTAGCCCAGGGTGCTGAGTGGGCAGGAGCCTGGCACTTGAACCCAAATGGGTGACGCACTGAGGACACTAAAGTTCTCTCAGGAAGGGAATGGAATCCAAGGTACCACTGATGGGGGGAGGTAGGTGAAGAGGAAACTGAGCTGGG
This sequence comes from Furipterus horrens, assembly GCF_987537825.1. NCBI lineage: Eukaryota > Metazoa > Chordata > Mammalia > Chiroptera > Furipteridae > Furipterus > Furipterus horrens. The sequence goes on along the minus strand of NW_028327181.1, from coordinate 81,969,719 downwards.
AGGGGCATCAGGCATGATGTTTCACCCAAGTCAGGGCCATGGGTCTAAGCACTGGGAGAGGAGGGGGCTGGCCTTGCTCAGAGGTCCAGCACAGTGTGGGACCTCCATGAACACTCACTGAGAAAGACACCCAGAGGATTTAGGATTTGTATTTAAGGTCAAACTCAGGAGCCAGGTAGGCATGCCCAATTCACACCTAGAACCAGTGTTAGGCCCAGTGCCTGATGCTGTGTGGGGACCTGTGGGCCTACAGTGTTCTGGGCCAAGTTTAGGAGCAGCTCTCACCAGGGTCACCTGCTCCTGCAGCTCCTCCATGTGCTCCAGCACAGCATTCTTGGTCTCAGTGTCTTCCAGCAGCACACCCACATCAAAAACATTGTCCAAGTATGCCTGGATCTGCACTTGCAGCTTGTCGCTCTCTGTGAGCCGAAGCCTCTGTCTCCCAGATGGAAGGATGGGTGAGGCTTGGTGTGAGGGATCTTTCCAATACTTCCCATCACCACCAGAGCCCACAGGAAGGGGCCTGGGCCCCAGCCTGCTCTTTTCCCTTTATTGTTTTTATTGAGATATAATTCATACACCATAGTTCACTATTTTAAACTGTACATACAATTCAGTAGTTTTTAATATATTCACAAGGTTGTACAACCATTCCTATCTAATTTCAGAAATTTTCATCACCCCAAAAAGAAACTCTGTCCCTGTCAGCAGTCATTCCCCATTCTCTCCTCCCCAGGCCATTGACAACCACCAATCTACTTTCTGTCTCTATAGACTTACCTATTCTAGACATTTTATATAAAAGAATCATACACTGTGGGTATTTTGTGTCTGGCTTCTTTCACTTATCATAAAGTCTTCAAGGCCCATCTATGTTGTAGCATTTTTTAGTAGTTCATTACTGTTTATGGCTGAATAATATTCCACTGTGTAGATATAGTACCCTAGCCTGCTGTTAATTCTGGCTTTAATAAATCCAGTCCCAAGGAACTGACAGTATAGGAGAACATATTTGCCAATGATACATCAGACAAGGGTTTAATCTCCAAAATATAGAAAGAGCTTATATGACTCAACACCAGAAAGACAAACAATACAATTAAAAAATGGGCAAAGGACCTGAACAGACACTTCTCCAAGGAGGACATGCAGAGGGCCCATAGGTATATGAAAAAATTTCTCAACATTACTAGCCATCAGAGAGATGCAAACGAAAAGCACAGTAAGGTATCACTTCACACCTGTCAGAATGGCCATCATTAATAAATCATCCTGCTGGCGAGGATGTGGAGAAAAGGGAACCCTAGTGCACTGTTGGTGGGAATGCAGACTGGTGCCGCCACTGTGGAAAGCAGTATGGAATCTCCAAAAAAGATTTTAAATGGAACTCCCTTTTGACCTAGCGATTCCACTGCTGGAAATACAGTAGTCCCTCTATATCATGGTTCACTTATTGTGGCCTCACTGTATCGTAGGATTTTTTAAAATATTATATTTAATTACTTATCATGGATTTTTCACTATATTGCGGGATTTTGCAGTACTGTATATGTATGTTGTTAAAGTTACGTAGGTTTAAGAGTGTAGAATATGTTTAAGAACATAAGTAGTGTTTATAAAAGTGTGGAAAAGGTTAATAAGGGAGTGGGAAAGGTTAATAAGGGACTGGGAATGGTTTATAAGTGTGTGATAAGGGTTTATAAAGCCTTAAAATATATATAAATACTAAAATAAATGTAAGGTTCCTACTTCGCAGATTTTCACCTATTGCGGGGGCGGGGGGTCGTTTAGAACGTAATACCCGCAATAAGTGAGGGAATACTGTATACCCTAAAAAGCCCAAAACACCAATTCAAAAGAATTTATGCACCCCTATGTTCATAGCACTATTTACAATAGCCAAGTACTGGAAGCAGCCGAAGTGCCCATCAGTAAATGAGTGGATTAAACAACTGTGGTACATTCACACAATGGAATACTATGCAGCAGAAAGAAAAAAGGAACTCCTACCTTTTGTGACAGCGTGGTTGGAACTGGAGACTATTATGCTAAGTGAAATAAGCCAGTTGATGAAAGATAAACACCATATGATCTCACTTATAAGAGGAATCTAATGAACAAGACAAACTAATAAGGAAAATAGAACCAGAGACATGGAGACAAGGAACAGACTGATAGCTGCCAGACGGGAAGGGGGAGGGGAATAATGGTGGAAAGAAGAGGAAGAGATCAGTCAAAAAACACATATGAATGGCCCATGGGCATGGACAGCAGTGTGGAGATTGACTGTGGGAGCAGAGCGTGGGCTGGGCGGAGGAGAACAAAGAGGGGAAATTGGGACAGCTGTAATAGAATAACAATAACTTTTAAAATGTAAAAAATAAAATAAAATCAATCCAATCCCAAAGGCTCTGCTTCTCTAGGAAGCTTCCCAAAGGTATTAGAGTAGAAAGCTGTAGCTTCTCTGCTCAGGCCAGGAAGAACCAAGCCCTTCTGTCCACCTTCCCCAGGGCCAAAGGACTGACTCCTCCATGACCTGGGCTCATCCAGTGTGAGCCAGCTCTCACTTTTGCCTGGTATCTCTGCACTCCCCATTATGTGCTCCCAGAGCCAGACCGAGGGCCACCTAGAGTCTGTTCTTGTGGCAGGCTCCAGGGCTGGATGCCTATTATGTGGCAGATACCATCCTATTGAGAATCATTATTATCTCTAAGATTCTCCTATTTTGCAGATGGGAAAATTGAGACTCAGAGAGAAGAGACCTATCCAAAGTCACATGGGCTAGGAAGTGGCAGAGCCAGCATTTGAACCCACATCTGCCTGACCCCAACACCCATGCTGCCAGCCATTTGAGCAATACTCTACAAACGGTTAAGTCTGGGGGAGAGTGCAGGGCTCACCTCCAAGTACATGTCCAGGCCTAGATGGGTAAACTCATACTGTAGGAAGACACGGAAGTTCATGTTCTCCACTGAGTGTACCACAATGTTGATGAATTGCATGCAGGCCACCTGGGGGATGGGAGACATGAGCAGATCTATGATCCTCTGGGTGGGAGGTTCTCAGTGCCTTCTGCCTCCACTTACCTCCCAAGTCTTCCTCCTTCTGCACGTTTCTCACTCCACTGTCCCAGCTTGGTCCCTACCCATATTTCTCCCCCTCCCCACCCCGTGTCCTCCCTCCAGCCTCTCCATCTCGACACCTCCCCCTCCCCCACCAACCAACCATCATTATACTTTGCAGGGGCAGATACTCAAAGCCCCTGGCTGCACCTTGCACCCAAGAGTGGCCCAGCCCAGGCTAGGCTTCTGAGCTCACCATGAAGTCAATGTTGCTGTCTTCATTCCGGAAATATTCCATCAGTTTTTCAAAGCGGTGCTGCTCCCCACACACCTGGGTGAGGAGAATGGCTGTCACTGAGGACCCAGTGGCACACCTCCTAAGCCACCTTCCAGCTGCCACCCTTGTGCCTCTATAGGCTCCTCTCAAGTTAAATTTAAGGCCAGGTCACTCTTCTGTTCAAAACCTCCACTTCCTCTCAATCTCTCACAACCCTCCCCCTCACTTACTCCACTCTGGCTCATTCCCGCCTCGGGACATTTGCACTTGCTGATGTGCTTTCACTTGAGACAGCCTTCACACCAAGTCCCTCACTTCCCTCACAGCTTTGCTCAAATTCCACCTTCTCATTGAGGCTTCTGTGACCACCCTGCAACCAGTTACCCCTCCCCCAATGGCAGCCCTGACTTTGTCTCCATAGCATTTATCATTCTAACATGTAATTTGCTAATTTATTAAGTTGTTCATTATCCGTCTTTCCCTGCCTTATTTCTTTTTTTTTCAAAGTTTTTTTAAATGTTATTTTAATTTTTGATTTTATAGAGGGGAAGGGAGGAAGAAAGAGAGGGAAAGAAATATCAGTGTGAGAAAGAGAAACATCATCTATCAGTTGCCTTCCCCATGTGCCCTAACTGCAACCCAGGCTTGTGCCCCAAAACTAGAATTGAACCGGCAACCTTTCGGTTTGCAGGACAACTCCCAACCAACTGAGTCAAACTGGCCGGGGGTCCCTGCCTTATTTCTTTTGTCCACTGATCACCAATGTATCTCATGTGCCCACTCAATGTTTGGCACACAGTAGGTGCTCAAAAAATATCCATTAAAGAATGAATGCTCTGTGCTGCCTTCTGCATCATATTCTCAAGCATTCACTTCTTGTGAGCCAGTTAACCAGAGGCAGCAACTCTGAGATGTATAGGTCAAGTCCAATTTAGATCTGACAAGGCTGAGGGTCAGAGGTTCAGCAGATGTCCATAATTGTCCCTGTCACCCCAGGCAGTGCCCCTATATGAATCTGCACCTTCCCTTCAGAGCTTCCCCATCCCATCCCAGATTGTCCCTACCCTGTGTTCCCCAAATGTCCACCCAACATCCCCAGCTGCCCCCAGCAGAGGCCACAACTGCCAGCATCAAGGGCCTAAGCAACACTAGGAGACAAGTACATCTTTTGGTGGGGGCCTGCAGTACCTCCTTGAAGTTGTCAAAGGCTGCAAGAATGATGTCGTGTCCTCCTCGCACCAGGCACACAGCTGCCAGCAGCTCCAGCACCAGAGCCTTGGTTCTGGGGAGGAAAGGGCAGGTTGTCCTGTAAGAACAGCAGGCCCCACAGCAAAGGTGTGCAGGGGCCTGGCACATGGCAGACAGGGAAGCTGATGGGTGGGGTGGAATGAGCCTGAGCAGCAGTCCTGAGAAAGGGGCGGGGAGGGCAGTGGGGGGTTTATATAGGAGGCAAGGGGTTAAGTAGCAGGAGAGTCTATATATAGAGGAAGGTTGGGGGCCTGGACCTCACCTGGGGTTCTTGTTGTTGAGACTCAGAGCAATCTCATTGACACAGGCTGGGTGGTTCATGACGAGGCTGAAGCCAGACTGGGGAGACGGAAGAGGTCAGCAACTCCAGACAGACCCCCAGAGCTGCCAGCACCCTCCTGCCCGACCTTCTGGGATTGCCAGTGCCATACCATTCTGGTCTCTAACTGCCCTCAAATTAGGAAGTTCTGTATATCTGCCCACAACCTTTTCTGTGGCAGCCAAAGCCTGGTCCCACTTTTTAAATACCTTTGTCTTTCAAAAGTCAGTGTCAGGACTCAGCACCTGCACACAGTGAGTCCTCAAAGTCTGGCTGCATGAGGGGGGACTCGCTTTGCTAATCACCCCTCCAAATGAAATAACCCAGAGCTGTTTTCCCCATGGGCCTGGTGTCCAGCCTTTCTTGATGGGTATGCCTAAGTCCCCACGTGAGGCATTCCCATGCTCCCAGTCACGTCTAGGATATTCCAGGGGACCTGACCAGGAAGGGACAGAAATCCGGGCTTCCCCTCAAGACTGTCAGCCTCAGGACCCTGAGCCAACAGCCCAGACCCCCAGGGTCTCCAGTGGGGGGCAGGGTGAGGACACAGTTGTCCTAGAACCTCAGCAGCTTAGGCAGGCCCTGGTGAGAACTGGCCTGGCTGACCAACCTGGTAGTTCATGATGGCACGCAAGCACATAATGCAGACGTGGACGTCATCCTTCTGGCTGACGATGCGGGAATTCCGCAGGGTCTTCCTGCTGTGGGCTGGGGTCAACCTGGGTGGGGCGTGGAGGAGGCAGCAGGGGTCAGAGTCCCAAACCCAGCTTCCCAGTCCCCCCACCACTCAGATGGCCTCTGGGACAATAGGGGGGCACACTACCAAACCAAAGAGGCTGGCTAAGGGCAGAAAGGCGTCCTCAGTCCCTAGGCCTGGGGCCTGGCATGCTGAGGAGGATGTGAGGAGGGGGTAAGGAAAACAAAAACCATTAACGGCAACTTGGCATTCAGAAGGGTTACTGTGCTGTGGGGATGGAGAGCCTATAAGAAAAGAGTCAGCCCTGGCTGGTGTGGCTCAGTGCATTGAGTGCCGATCTGCAAACTGAAAGGTCGCTGGTTCGATTCCCTATCTCTTGCACATTGGTGTTTCTCTCCCTCTCTTTCTCCCTCCCTTCTGCTCTCTAAAAATGAATAAATAAAATCTTTAAAAAAAAAAAAAAAGAAAAAGGAAAGAAAGAAGATAGTCAAAACTTGGAAACCGCCACGGAAATGATCTCCACAAGGTGGCGCTTCCGGCCACATGGGCTTATCTTCCATCTTGAGTCTGGCTCTGATATCAGACTGCCTTGCTTCAAATCCCAGCTCACCACTTACTGGGCAAGTTTCTTAATCTCCCTGTGCCTCAGTTTCCTCATTTTTAAAACAAGAATGATAATAATAGCACCTCCCAGATAGGGTTGTTGGGACTATGATATGAGCTCAGAACAGTGCCTGGCACATAGTAAGTGCTATACGTATGCTTGATAACTCTTTCCTAAAAAATGTGATTTTTTTCACTGTTGCAGAACTTGCCAATTGTGACTTCCACATCAGGTCCCCTTGACAGTTCTATCACACATCCAACAACACTGTGAGACCCCATGTACTCCCTCTGCCTGCCACATCACCCTTCTCTCATCATTGCTCAACTATGCCTCTGAGTCTTTGCTCATGCTGTTCCTTCTGCCTGGAGTGCCCTTCCCTGTCCCCATCACTGATTGTAAAGTCCATATCATAAGACATAGTTCCAGTGCCATCTCTTCTGGGAAGCTTTCCTGGTGCCCCAGGCCATGGCCGCCTCTCTTTTCGGAGCTCCCAGTCACACCTCCATGACATCTTGTCACTCACTGTCCCCTACTTGACCAAAGAGTCCCAAGGACAGGGTAATCAGTATGCCTGATACGTAGTAAATGTTAAAAAAAAAAAAAGTTCAATGAATGAATGAATGAATGAAGAAACACGTTGTGAGCATTTGGGTCTTAATATGAAGTTAGTCCCCTAGACCCAAAGTAGGAAGGGAGAAAGCTGAGCATCCACATGAAACTCCAAGGCCATCTCCTTCCCTCTCCCCACCTCCCAACAGGATGCCCTAACTTAGGGTGGGATGACAATTCCCAACAGCAAAACCCAGATGCATTGGTCAAAGGCCTCACCCCGCCTCACCCCACCACCCAGGAGACCACCAGGCATGCACCTGCCCCCAGGCAGTTACATACCGGGGAGAAGGGGGACACCTGGAAGCCACATGGAAGAAAATGGGGGTTGGATGAGTAAAAGAGGGGTCCCATTGACCCAGAAACCCCTTCCTTATTCCAGACCCACCCAGACTCCACCCTCTAAGTGCCCACCCCTGAAGGCTTAACACTGCCATGTCCCAAGCTCTGTTTGAGCCCCTTACTCTCTGATCCCCAATGCTAGGCTACCCCTCCCCCCCATCCTCAAGGGAACAGTGTGAGGCTGGCTGGGTGCAGCAGTCTGGGGGTGATTTTTCCATTCTCCCCATCACCCCACCATGAGGCCCACATACTTGATGGTCAGGTGACGACTCTTGGGCTGTGGTGCCAAGGATGGGGGGGAGCCCTTGCTGAGATCTTCCACGGACTGCTCCAGGGGCCTGCTCTTCTCTGAGCTGGGGGCGCCATTGTCTGTGCTCTCCATGTCATACCTGGGGGTCAGAATGGGGTTCAAGGCCAACACTGCCGGGGTACTTAAGAGAGGAGTGGGGAGAACTGAGAGGAGAAAGAGTTCTACAGGAGAGAAATAGGGGGTAGATGGAGGAAGCTGTGTTCTTGACACTATGCTGGGCATAGTAGAGGGAGAGGGAATGGTGGAACAGAAGAGTAAGACCATGTCCCAGCTGGCCACCCCAAGATACATCCCTCCCTATTCACGGCAGGCCTTCAGGAAGAGGCATCGTTGGAGGCCACATGCAGGTTTCAGGGTAGGCTTTGGCTGCACTGTGTGGAAGTGACCAGAGGAGTGGCAAGGTACAGGGATGGAGCAGCATGAGGGCAAGGGCAGGGGGCTTACGTGACAGAGCACTGGGCAAAAGCCAGGTACTCAAGGAGCACGTCCAGGCCGCGGTTCTCCTCATTGAGGAACTCCTGCACCCACCTGCAGAGCAAGGGCTCCCTGAGTTCCAGCCAGGAAGGAGGCCCTGCCCAGAGTGGGTACCCAGAACAGGCAAGGGCCCTGGGGCGCACTCCCCACAGGAAGACACCAAGCAGCCCCAGTCTCAGACCCAGCGATGCTTGTGGTTGTTAGGGGGTTCAGGCAGGACCCAGGGCCCAGCCATGCCTGGCTCCACCCAGGGTGGGTAGGAGAAGAGGCAGGGAAGCTGTCCTGGACACCAACCCCAGAGGTGGCCCATAGGCATAGCCTGTGCCAGGAGAGAGGGGCGGGCAGGGTGTTAGCAAGGGAAACCTCGGGGATTGCCTGGAGGCAGAGCCCCTCCAGGCCCTCTGGAGGGAACTCTGAGCCCTGGCTCACCCAATGTGGTTTGTCCTCAGGGAGATCTCCAGCTCCCGTAGCACCTGGGTGGACTCCTGAACTCGCCTCTTAAACTGGGGGCCAAGAACAGAGGTGTCTGGTCGGCGGAGCCCAGCCTCCCACAGGCCCGCCAAGCCCTGAGGCAGCAGCCAGCCCTCCCCCGACAACTGGCCTTTCACGTTCATCCTCCCCCACCACCTCCACACACCTGCCCAACAGAATAAGCATTCTTAGACTACACATACTCCCCCATGCACACTCAGGGTACACACACATACCCCCATACACAGACATACAGCATACACACACATACCTGTACTTGGGGACACACACATTCAAACATGAACACCCCAGGTACTCACACACACATGCACGTCCAGACACAAGCACCCTGGGTACACAGATATAAGGTACCCACATATACAGATGCACAGGGCACACATACACACTCTGTACCTGGACTCGAGGGCACACACACATCCATATGTGGACACAAAAGTACACACATGCACATCCATGCAGAGACACACAGGGCACACACACCTATACAAGTACACATGTGTGCCCATATAAGCACACACAGGATGTGCAGAGGAAGCTGTGAAATAGCCTGCCCAGGGCACTCTCAGTCCTCTGTGAACACACACACTCACAACCTGCACCCACACAACCACAGGAAAGTTCATACACACAGGTACTCTGGCTCTCCAGAGCTTGGAAGGTGCAGGGGGAATGGGACAGAGAAAAAGGGGGAGACGTGTACCCCCAGGTTGGACATCCAATCCGCTGCTACCTTTCGGCTGACCCCACCAGTTTCCAGGTAGCTCTTCAGCTTCTGGATATAGGCTGTAGGGGGATTCTTGACTTGAAACCGCTCCTGGGGAGATGGAAGGGGGTATACAGGGAACCAGCCAGGGAAAACAACCAGCCCAAGGTCCCAGTGTCCCATTCTCAGCTTTGACCTGAGGTCCCTGGCTGCTTGAGACCCCTGGGAAATTCTGAAGGCACAACCAAACAATCATCCAGCCCACTTTAAAAAGACCCTGGCCCCGGGGGGTAGCCTTTCCTGGCCACTGTGGCCTCAGGCCAGTAAGTGGCACCCTCCCATGCCCTGCCTGCCCACCCTGGCCCACACCCAACCCATAGCTGGGAGTACTGGGAAGAGGAACACTTTGGAGGGGCTGTGTGAGAGAGCCCATGTCCTCCGCAAGCTACGGCCCTTCCCCAGGACATTACCACAGCTATCCACCCACCCGGGATGGTAATTACCTGTGAGTGTGCTCACCTCCTGTGCTCCTGACTCCCCAGCCCCACCCAGTGCTCCAGTAGCCACTCACACAAGGGGGGGCGGGGGGGCACATCAAAGGCCTCCCATCCTTCCCAAACCAGGCCCCTCAAATCTGCCCAGCTCTCCACTTCCTACCTCTCCCAGGCCTTTGAGCCCCAACCTGAGATACCAGGCCAAGTGGCAGGGACCCCTCCTACAGCCTCAAAGCTTCTGGTAGTAGCTCCCCACCTCTCCCCAAGGCCCAGCCCTTTTACTACCCCCACCTTCCAGACTCCTGCCCTGCCAGCTCCTCCCATCCATTAGCGGCCTAGCCCTGGCTCCCAAGGGAGACTCCCTGCTCCCCACTCCCCGCCCCTAGCCTCCACTGCCACAGGCCTGCCTCCCTCTGTCACTAAATCAGGGCAGCAACAAGACCCCGCTGTGCCCCAGCAGTGGGAGGGGTCCTCTTGCTACCATGGACAGCAGCCGTAAAAGCTGGAAGGGCCCCAGCAGCCAGAGAGTCATGCAGATGGCAAGCCCAGGCACCTCAGGATACAGGGGTTCTAGTCCCTGCTCCACCGCTTGGTAACTGTTTGATTTTGGGGGGCTGCCTGGTTGATAGCAGTTCCTCTGGACCCAAGGTAAAAGGAGGAAAGGGATCCTGCCCACCTCCCCTGGGGTCAAGTGAAAATGTCCAACCCTGGGGTCACCCCCTTCCTTCCCCCACCCAGAGCTGAAGGGTCAACAGAGCCTGCTCCAGGAAGCTCTGAAGGAGGATGGTGACACAGCCCCAGCTGGACTGTCTGATATAGCCCCTGCCAGCTCTTCAGAGGACAGACTCAGCCCTGCTCAGCATTCGTAAGGTCCCCGGGGAGGCCCATGTACAAGAGAGGGGGATTCCAGCATGCTCCCCAGATACTGTACTGGCCTCTGGGCAGGGTCATAGTCCTACAGGCAGCAGGGAAGTGCCCCTTCTCCTGCCAGCCTCAGCCTGGCCAGGGCAGGGAGTTCCAATGGCAGAAAGGTCCTGGTACCCACCTGGTCACAGATGAGCTCCCACTTCTTCTCATTGTCATACTGGCTCAGCAGCTGGACCTTATCCGGGGGCAAGTTCATGCAGTTCTGGGAAGGGGAGGACAAGATAAAGACCCTGAGCCTGGGGCTCTAATGGGATGGGGAAAGGTCCATGGGCATTTTCAGGGAACCCACTAGAGGCCAGCTCCCTAGTAGGTCTGTCATACACATGAATCCCTATCACCCTCACCCTGGGAGATAAGTAGCATTAGCCAAGGAGAAAGCTGAGGTACAGAGGTGCAGCACCTAAGCTGTCTCCCACCTCCTCCCCGGCACACCTGCCACGCAGACAGCAGTGTAGGTTCTCAGCCTAACTTCTTGGGACCTCAAGCACCTCTGGGCTCACCTTCCCAAGTGCAATAAGGGAATATTATCTCTTCTCCCATTTGGGTGAAGGGCTAACAGAGGAGCCATCTGCAGCCAGGCCCAAGTGTGGCCACATGCCACCAGATACCAACGGTGCACAATCCCAGCCCAGGACACCAGTGTCTCACAGACACCAGACAACATCTTGCAACAATGGTGGAGAGCAGCCTTCTTCCCCATCCCTCTCCAGTCTCCCCCCATGTCACCACTTTTGGAAGGAGGAGGTGGAGACAGGCCTAGGGAGCTGAGGTCAGAAGGGCAGGGAGTTCCAAGCAGGTGCATCATGGCTATGGGGATGAAGTGGGGGATTCCAGGGAAAGGTCACCCAGCCACAGGACGTGGGGACAGCTGACAGCACTCTGGGTCTGTGGTGCTGGTGGCCCAGGCTGGGACTCCCCTCAGGAGCTACAGATCATCAGCATTGCTCTGCCTGGGTCCTCCCCAGACAACACATGACATGGGAGTGGTGTCCCTGTCAAGCTTCTGCCCCACAGGGTGAGCATGGGTCCCACCTCAGGCTGTGGAACCACTAGGTGTTGGCAGCAACTGGCTCCCTAGACCCCCAGGACTTAGCAGGTCTTCCTAGCAGACCCAGAAGGTGATGCCCATTCACCCCAATTCAGTAAACCCCAGATTTACTGAGGGTCTACTATGTGTCAGACTCCCAAAACACATTTCTTCCCCTCAAGGAGCTCTAAGTCTCCTCAGGTGACATGAGAGGAAGCCCCCGTCACCAGCCCAGGCTGCCCTGAGAGGAGGCCACAGCTGGAGCACAAAGGGGGCCACACCCACCTGAGGCTCCTCAGCCAGCTTCCTCTCTGGGGTGCTGAGCCTTGTTCTGGGGCTCTGGCCAGACCTCATCCCCAAAATCACTGCCTTTGGTCAGCCCCAAACAGGAAGCTGGGTGCGCTCAGCCCCCATTGCCCAAGCTTTCCGTCTGGGGCCCCAGTGGAGAGGTGAGACTGCCCTTCCACCAGCGCCCCAGCCCGGCTGGGCCTGGAGGTACGTCATTCCTCACCCCTATTGTGAAAGTGGGTCTCAGCTGAGGAAACTGCTGTCTCGTCTCTCACCTCCCCCAACCCGACAACAGCCAGAACAGCTCCGGCCACCTTGGGAGGGGCTCTCCAGGAAGGGGCCTTGGGGAGGGTCCTACCCGGCCAGGGAGGCCTCCCTGGTACCATTCTCTTCTCCCTCTCTCTCTCTCTCTCCCTGGTCCCTCCTGATCCACCCCCACCGCACAGAGACCCAGGGTAGGGCAGGGCCAGGTGGGAGGGCAGGCTGAGGGGGAAGGAGGAAGCAGGGAGAGAGGGAAACAACAGGGAAACTGGAGCAGTAGCCAGAAGCAGAGAAGAGGAAAGTGGCAGTGGGGGAAGTGTGGGGGGTGGCTGAGCCATCAAGGGGAGAGCCACTTCCCAACGTGGGTCTTTCTGGGCTCTCATCCACCCTGGGGACCTGTTTGGTTCCTAGAATGGTCCCAGTGGCACGTCGAGAGGCAACAACGAACCACAATAAGACCCCAACAATGGTGGGAGCCAGCTTTTGCTCTGAGCCCTGCCCGCAGATGACTGCCATCCTCCTTCATCAGCACCGGTGTCACTCCCATCTTACAGGTGCAAGCACAGATCAGGGACCTGCCCAAGGTTCTGAGGCCAGTAAGAGGGGAGCTGGGTGGGCTTTGAGCCCCAAGCTGACTCTGAACCAGCGTCTTGGTCCAGGACAGCCCCATGGCTATTAGTGCAGAGGGGGAGAGGGAGGCCTCTCCTGGAGCTGGCACACCTGTCCCAGAAGTGGTGGAGGACAGGGTGCCCCTTTGTCCCTTCCCCACCTGAGCCTCCTCAGGCCCCAGGGCCCACATCCAGCCTGACAGTCAGGCTAAATTTAGGCTCGGAAATCAGAAATAGCTCTGACAGTGCTGAGCGCTAATTAGCAGCTGTTCTTTGGTTGTACCCACCAAGGAGACAGGCACCCTAGGGAGCAGGAGAAGGGCCAGTGGATGCCGCGCACTCTGAGTAGGGTGAGGCCATCCTGCAAAACAAGAACCAACCCCAGACCCAGGGCCCTCAGTAAGGAGGCAGCACCGTGGGGTTGAGCACTAGGAGACAAGTAGAAGTCCCGCTAACGGAGCTAAAATGGAACAGGACCAGATAGGGAAGTCCAGGTGGGTGTGATCTGCCCCCTGTGAGGGGGGAGGGGGAGGGGGTAGCTAAAATGGGAGACCCAGCTCTGGGCCCACTCCTTGAGCCTCAGCTTCCTTCTCCATAAAATGGGCACACTTCCCTCCTGTCTCATGGACTCACAGAGCTCCTGGGAATACCCCATGAGAAGCTGTGTTCTGGTCCAATAATAATGCTCTTTAGTGATGCACCATGATGAAGAGGCATTTCACAGACTGGGGGTGCAGGGGAGTTCATCTGTGATGCCAAGGCGAGGTATCATTGGTGAATAGAAGTTAGTGACAACATCTGGATAAAGCAGGTCTGTCTCCAAGGCTTGGCCAAGAATGAACTGACCCTTCAGCCCCCTTTCCCTGCAGCCCTTAATGCTTTGGGTCAGAAGAAGAAGGAGATGGGATTCATCTTCTACTGTACAGCTAAGAAAAGGACCTCATGTCCCAATAGTTCTATTAGAACATGTGGAGATTAGTCTCCTCCTTCCCTGTCCCTACCTGTCTCAGTACCAGAGTGGCCTCGAGTCTCGCTCACCCAAAATCAGCCCTTTGCAAGATTTATACCATGCCCCTCCCAATGTTGACATCAGGAGGTGTCCCTTGAGACTGGAAGGGCTCTGGCTAGCGCAGGACACAGCCACACCCTCCAGTTTCACTTTCATTTGAGCTGAGACAAGTTCCAACCCACCCACCCACCCTCTCCCCTTGAGACCCGCCCTTCAAGTCCCACATGCCCGTGAACCTGGGCACCATCCCCAGTCTCAGACCAGCTCTGCAGCAGTTCACAGTCTGATGGGCCTAGAAGTGGCCCTGTATCCCAGTTCCCACCTCACCATCCATCTCCCCCCAACCCACATCTATCTGGCCTCAACCTTGGTTTTAGAACTCTTAGCGTATCACCAAAAACAATCAGTTTTATTCACTTTTTAAAATTCTGGCATATAGATTTTCTGAGGCTCTTATAAGAAATCCCAGGCTTACAGGAGAGGGTTGTGGGGTAACCCAGGCCTAGAACCAGGTACTGAGAACCCCCAAAAGCTAACAGCTTCTCCCATCAGGGTTCAAGGGTCCCCACAGCAGGGACAAGGGCAAGCAGGGTGGGAGCCAGGACAGAAGGGGTGACCCATAAAGCCAGGCTCGCAGGAAAAGAACAACAATAATAAATACTGCCAAAACACTCCGTGCCAGGTTCAATTCTGAGTGCTTCACATCTATTAACTTATTTAAACCTCAACAATAAGCCTACAATTCAATACTATTACAGTCTCCCTTTCACAAATGGGAAACTGAGGCACAGAGTGGTTAAGTCGCTTGCTCAAGGTGACCTGGCTGGGAGGCTGGTAAGAAGATTCAGTTTCCTCTGAAGAAGGAGCACTGAGGACTATGAAAAATGTGGGTGCTGGCCCCCCAGGGTCTTCTGCAGACGGCCTGGCCCCATTCCCCCGTCTGAGGAACCAGGAACAGCCAGCCCCACTTCCTGCCACCCAGCACCCTACGCTTCCTGTTGTTGCCCACACTGAGCTCTTACTCACTAGGGAACACCCCCCACAGCAACCCTCTCTCAGAGGGAAGTGGAGGCCTCCCTCCCCCCTCCACATGTGCACACAGCTACCAGCTACCGTTAGCACCACCGCTGCCCCACCCTCCAAGAGAGGTGGGCCCTCCCTCTCGTGGTTTCCGGCCACCAGGCAGTTTTCAGTCTGGGCCCGACTGTTGTTGACCTGCATGATGGCAGGGAGGGCATCCTGGCCCACGATGGCTGAAGACAACAACCTTCGTTGGTCTTGGTGATGAGGGTGGGGGGAGGAGGGAGGCAGAGCTGGGCTCTTTCACCGAGAAGGGCTCCAAGATGGAGAGGGCCAGACCATCTCCATCATCATCCCCTTTCTCACTGTGGAGAGTATTTACTGAGCACTTGCTCTGTGTCAGGCACTGTGCTAAACACTCTATGAATCCCCGCAACTCTACTCAATCCCTTCAACAGTTCTAGAAGGTCACATATACCACTACTATTCTCTTTTCACACATGAGGAAAACCGAGGCTCAGAGTGGCAAAGACAAAATTCAACCCCTAAGCTTCATGACTCCAAAGCCCAAAAAGCTCCTCTGCCTTTCCCATCAGTAACGCCTGCCCCTCTCAGATGCAGGAGGCCCAAGCCACCTTCCACGTCTCCATGTTCCTGGGAAAAATGCAGAGGTGGCCCCAACAGCAGCCCCACCTGCTCCTGTCCATCTCACCCAGCTCTTTGCCAACTGGCCCCAGATGTCACTGTGAATCATGACTACCACATCCCTGGGCTCCAGGGTCAGCATGTGCCAACCCTGCCTGCTGGGAATGTCAACCCAAAGCCTCTGCCCAGTCCAACATCTGACCACATGGCCACCACTCCATTGGGATCCTCTGTGTCACACATCCCAGAGATGGTAGGCACAGGGCCTGAGCGACCCCACAGCTACATGCCCACATACTTCATCTGCCCCAGTCCAGAGGAGGGAGCTGGCCAAGGAGACAGCGCCTCTGTCACAGGCCAACAGAATGGAGGTATATACCTCTGCTCTTTACCACCAGCCCTGGCAGGGAAGGGGCCCAGCTGAAAGCAGGATCCTGGCCTCCACTCCCTGCTTAGGGCTGTCCTGACCTCCCCACACAGCCTGGCCCAGTGCCTGTGACCTAGGAACATGCTCAGGTCACTCCTGGGTGTTAGGGCCCATCCAGCAAATTCTTCTCCAAGTGGTTCAGCCTCTTCTTGGACACCAGCATCACTCTTGGCCTTAAGCACAACATCCTCAGCACCTTCCCTTGATCCCATTGCCCCAAGGTTACAGGCTCCTCCCTGCCCAGACAGACCAGGCATATCCTATGCCTGACCATAAGCATGGCACTTCTAGCAGGCCTGGAAGGAGTGCCTCGCCATCCCAAACCCCAGCCCTGGCAGGGGAAGGCCTGAAGGGGCTAGAAGAACCCAGCCTAGGCCATGGCGTAGGAGAGGTGGGAGTGCAGAGCTTGGCGGGCTGTTTCCCACCATTGCAGCAGGCCCGCGGCGCTGGGCAGCCATTGCTCCTTCTCTGTTGCCAAGACAGCAGCCAGAAACCCTAGCTCAACCTGCTCTCTCTCCCCACCCCCATTTTAAGCAGGGGTACTCCTTTCTCTTACAGCCTTCTTGAAAAAGTAGCCCCCACCACCCACCCCCACATGGGAGAAAGGCTCCCCATGGGGAAAGGGAGAGCAAGCCCCCCATCTCCTTTCTGGCTGTGGGCCCTGGTGGCGACACCCCTCCCCCACCCATAAGATGGGTCCCACAGCCAGAAGCCAAGGAGTGGTTTGGGGTTTCAGGATCCTACTCCCTACCAGGGATGAAAGGGCTGAGCTTAAGTGAAAGGAAGAGGTTTCCTGAGGCCAAGTGACTAGATCCCAAGGGGAGGGGTGTGCTTCTCCCATCAAGACTGGGGGTTTGCGTCGGCCTGCGAGCCAAGTGTCGCTGGTTCGATTCCCAGTCAGGGCACATGACTAGGTTGCATGTCAGGTCCCCAATTGGGGGCACGAGTGAGAGGAAACCACACAGTGATGTTTCTCTCCCTCTCTTTCTCCTTTCCCCTCTCTCTAAAAATAAATAAGTAAACAAACAAATTATTTTTTTTTAAATGCCAGTATGGGACAATCTTACTGGGGGTCTCTGAAGGAGATGGCCCACCACTCTCAGCAGCCTGAGGTTCTTCTCCTCTTAGATAGATGAAGCCATACCTTGCAATACTCATTGCCAGGCCTGTGGGTTTAGCCAAATCTTTAGCCCTGGGCAGCCTCAAGGAAGGAACAAGGCTGTCACCCATGGTGGAACTCATGCCCCTGTGCATGGGGAGTGAGAAGAGACAAGCAATCAGCCAAGTGACCTTGAGTTGGATGCATTCTGCCTCTACAGGCTGAGGGACAGGCTGATCCCTCCCCAGGAAGAAGGCGAGGTGTAAACACACTGGGGATCCTGAGGGCTGGGCTGGTGCTGCCCTAGATTTCTACCCGGCCACCACCCTTTTCCCCACTGGGACACCCTCTAAGACCCATCTTGGGGCCTCCACCCTCCACACCCTGCTACTTAGGGACTCCCAATGGCATTTAGTGTCAGACTCAGCCAATCGGAGCAAAGGCCAAAATGCCAGCAGAGCAATCAAGTCCTACACACGCATCAGAACCTCACCATTTGACTTTTGGATTTTCCACTGGTCTGAATTATTCACAGAGCTCCTCCTCATTAGTGTGTAACAGAGATGGAACCGGGGCCTGCCCTCACCCTGAGAGCCAGTCCCATCCCCATCCATAGGCACATACTTGGGGGGAAAGGAAGACTCAGGTTCCCCCAATCAGGCTGGCAGAAGTTCAGGGATCCACCAGCAACTCAGGCTCCCCAGATGGCCCCCAGACACTGTCTCTCTTCATTCTCCTCCCCTCCCCATCTGCTCAGCTCAACTCAGCTTTGCCAGGCCATGGGTTTGAGGAAGGGGGAGCAAGTGGAGGAATAAGGTAATCAGGGCCTAGCCTAGTGGGAGGTGTCCCTCAGAGTCCTTTCCTCTACCCTAATCAAGCAAGTGCCTTCACAAGGATAGACCAGACCCCACCCCACAGCTCCTTCAAACCCCTCCTAGCCTTCCTCCTGGGAGGGGGCAGCAGCCAAGAAATCCAGGAACTGTTAGGAGGGGCCATGCAGAGGATCTGGCAAGTAGGGCCTAATGGCCAGGGGAGGGGAAGTGATGTCAGGGAGGTAGAGAGGACAAGAACAGAGCTTGCTGCCGCCAGCCAGCACTGCTCTGCTGCCTGAGCCTCTCGGGCCCCCACCCTCAGGTCTGCAGTGCCAGCTGCTCAGACTGGGAAGTGCCTCTGGGAAAAAGCACGGCCTTGGGCCTCATTTGCCTGTCAGCCAGTGTCCAGCAAGGGAGCTGACAGTAGACAGGCCACCAGGCAATTAGTTAGAGAAGGGAGCCTGGGACAGGGCTGGAGTGGGGAAAGGGAAGTGAGAATGAGTGACCCTTCCTCCTTACTTCTGCCTCCCACCAGGTCTTCGGGAAGCCTGACTTTGCTCTGGAACCCCCTCCCACCTAACACATCCTGGCTGCCTCTAGGCTCAGCCTGAGCTGATGGCTCCCTCGCCGGTGGCCTAGTCCCCAAGCCACCCCCCGACCCCCCCCACCAGTTCCTCCGGGGGACAGGTGACAGTGGGCAGAGTAGGGTACTTCAAGACTTCTGCTCCACACCAAGCCACAGTGAGCAACCCACCCTGACCCCGCCCTTCCTGACCTTAATCCCTACAATAGGCAGGAGGGGGCTGCTCAAGATAAGGACCCACAGGCAACCTCTCCGGGTTACAGGGGTTTAGAAACACAGATAGCCCCTCTGCATGATCTGACAGCCCAGCTCCCAGCAGCCTAGGCACCAACAAATCAGGACCAAACACCTTAACTCCGTCTCCAGCTCCCAGGAAATTGAAATGTAACCCCTTCCACCTTTGACCCTGAAACACAAGCAGATGCTACAGAGCCGCTTCTGGTGTCTGGGCCTGTGTACAGTGGGGAAAGGGGTGTCCCGGGAACCCCTTGCGGTGCTCCGCTCCCAACTTCTTCACAGGACATTTTTGCTTATACCTTTAGACCCAAGAGCGCTGGGGGAGAGGGGTGTCTTGGGGAGGGAAACTGGGTGATTAAAGAAGAAAGTTTTGGGGGCAGAGTGCTAAGTCATTCTGAAGGAAGCCACTGTCAGTCCCACCCCGAGGAGGACAGACAGCCACTGGGCCGAAGATCTCCAAGCGGTACCTGAGCCCCCGGGGGCGGGGACGCGTGCCGAGCTCCAGCCGCCCCCTCCCCCCCCGCCCCCCCGCCGCCCGCGCCCTGTGCACGGCAGGTCACACTCACCAGGACCCGGTTAAACCTTTCCTCCAGCTCGCCGGCCGCGGGCATCGGCTGCTTGAGTGCCGCGGGCTGCTTGGGTGACGGTGCGGCGGAGCCCGCGGGCGGTTCCGCGCTGCCGGCCGCGTTGCCCATGGTGGTCCCCACCCAGCCGGCCAGGCGCCTCAAGCCTAGGAAATCCAGCTTTTCTGGGGGCGGGGGACAAGGCTCCAGGCCTGGGGGTCGAGGTGAGCAGCAGCTGGCAGCTGTGATGGGGGCTCAGCGACGCGGGAGCTTGGCTCAGCGGCGCACTGGGGCCGGGGCGCGGCGTCCCATCTTGGCGGCCCCGTCCAAGGAGTCGGGCAGCGAGCTGCGGGGTCGGGGGAGGAAGTCAGGCAGCAAGCCGCCAGAGACAGAGGGCTGGGCCGGGGGCAGGAAGCTGCGGCGCGGGCTCCCCCCTCGGCGAGTCTCTAACTTCTGCTATCACTCCCCGTGCGCGCAAACCGCGTTTCGCCTCCGCCGCTACGCACCCAGCCCCACGGGGGCGGACTGGAGGGAGGGGGCGGACGCGGGGTGCCGGCCAGGGGTCCGCCGCAGCCATGGCGCGGCGGGAGAGGGGGTTGCCGACCCAGTTCACCTGCCGCAGAGGGGGCGGCCGGCGCCGCTTCACCTGCCGGAGCGGGAGGCTACCAAGGCTAGGCAGAGGCGGTGGCGCGCAAGGCAGCGCCTCCGGGTCCTAGAACCGCAGGCTCTCTCTCGCTCCGAGCCGGGGAATTGGCAGGGTCTGGGTGAATAGTGTCATAGCTGGGGGCCCGAGGGGACAAACCTCTGAGTCGAGAATTGTGAGTCACTGCCCCCGCGGTTAGGAGACCCATAACGGGGCAGCATGGGGACGCAAGGACTGGGTCCCCCTCTCGGGTTCCTGAATGAGAAGGTGGGAACCCCCTTCCAGGTCCCCCACCCCTTGTTTCTCTCCTCTGTTTAGCCCAGAGAAGAGCTGAGGACCAGAGGGAACCATCTGCCAATGAGAACCCCAAAGCAGGGCGCATACCCAGTCCGGCAAAGACGCTACCCCCACCCCCGCGACCAGTCCCACCCTGGACCAACTCTGCGCCTGTGCCGGCATCCCCAGTGGTTTTAGAATGGAAAAAGGCAGAATTCCAGAATCTGAGGACCACCAAGACAGTCTCAAGGAGAAGCGTGGGGGTTGGGAATGGAGGATTAAAGCTTGTACGCAGGCTGGGAAAGGAGCAGGCACTGCAGAGGGGGGGAAAAATCTCCTTGACGCTGCCATCTCCAGGGACCTAAAGTAGCCTCTCCTCTTGGAGAATAACAATCTCTGATTTCTGTCAATTACAGGAGTATTTCAAGAGGTCTTCTTTCATTAATCCTGACTATGACCATGGATAATAGATATTAATATCCTCATCTTAGAGATGGGGAAACAGACTCAGAGTGGTTAAGTGACTTGTCCAAGGGCACACAGCTAATAAAAAGCAGAAACAGGCCTCCTCTCTGTTCACCTTCAAAATCTACATTGCCTTGGAGCTGCTGACCTGGTGCCCCACTCTCCTCTCACTTAGGATGGACCAGATGATGAGAGAGTATTCGGGGGTGTAGAACTCCAGATCTGGGCACAATCTCCAGACCAAACTTGAAGCTTTTCTCTTTCAGTTGCTCTTCTCATGCCCCATTTAATTTGCGGGTATCCCCAATTGGTTCCTCCTTGCACTACCAAGTCATTGAGAAGGGAGGACCCCTAATGAGCGCTGGACTTTCTCCAGGACAGGACAGCGGCCATAAGTGTCACCTCCCCTTATAGCTTCCTCTTCCTTCTTGCCTCCCACCTCAAATTTAAATCATTTTTTAAATAAATCTGACAAGAATTTAAACAGGAGCTGGGAAATTAACTATCTAATCTTAAGGAGGGCCCTGGAATGAGCCAAACCTTACCCTAGGTCACCTGGATGTAAACCTTTCTTCTACCAAGGTCATCAGCACCTCAGCTGGGTGAGAGAGGGAGTCACTTATTTCCTGTCCCAGCCAGGGACCCATAAGGCAAGACAAAGCAGGATTTTCCTTGGGCATGCTAAGAAGGTGATCCATTCTGCACCCACTGCCCTCACCTCTAGCCTAGGACAGAGCAGAATCTTGCCCTTAGGTTCTTGCCCTTGAGATTAGCTAGGACCTCTTTCCCCACCTCATCCCCTTTTCTTTCTCTTTAAAGAACTTAGCCCCTAATCTCCTCAATGGCTGTCTCTTTTCATTTAACAACAAATTTTTACTTAGGACCAGCTGTGTGTCCAGCACTGTGCTCACTCCTGGAGGTTCTGTGGCAGATGAGAAGAGTCCCTGTCCTTGGGCTGCTCACAGCCTGGCAAGGGGCAGATTCTAAACACATCTGGGGCAGTGGCTGCCATCAGTCAAGCCTATGGTGCCAGGTGTTCATGCTTCCTTCCTCTAGAAAAGGGCAGGAGTTGTGCCCCGCAGCTGAAAATCCAAGCAGGGCGGGAGGCTTGAATGCATAGTTGCCAGCCTGTGCCCTCAATACCTGGGAGTGCTCAGGACCTTGCCAACCGCCCCTCACCCCTGGTGTGCTGGAAATTAGGCTGGGCTAAGTAGGACGTCTTGTGTGGAAAACAGCCAGCCCAACAAGCCTATATTGTCTGTCTCTTGCGCTGATCAGAACTGTGAGTTACCAAAAAGGTGGGGGGGCGGTTAATCAATCATTACCTAAGAAATGTGGTTGGCTTGGCAGAACATATCTTACTAATCACAGTCCACAGAGGAGGAAATCCTAGAAGGGATGCTTGGTGAAGTTCGGAACCAATGTTTTGGTGGGTCTGTGCTTCCCTCTGCTGGGCACAGGCAGTATTACAGTCAAGATAGGGAGAGGCCTTCCAGTGGTGAAGATGGAGTCACAGCGTGGGTGACATTCCTGGACTGTTGTCGCCTTGTCACCTCCAATGCAGAGATTGTGCAGTCACTGGGTACACGCAGAGCTCAGGTGACTGAGCAGGTTTCCCCAGGAATCTCCTTCCTCCCACTTTCTGCTCACCATTACTCAGCTGGTGCCTCTTTAAAAATAAAAAGGTAATACATGTGCACAGTTAAAAAGAAAAACAGTTTTAATGAATCTTTTCAGTGATAGTTTGGGTATATACAAGCAGTGTATGTATATGTGTGTGTATGTGTCTGTGTTTGACACAAGTGATAGAACCTTGTTGTTTTCATTTAAAAATATATCTGCCTTTACAAAATCTACAGTCTCTCATCATATGGGTGTGTCAGTTTATTTCACTATTCCCCTCCTAGCTGACATCCTGTTGCCTGCAGAATATATCTTAGTACATATATTTGTTTGCACTTAGGTGTGTATCTGGAAGACAAATGTATAAATATGACATTGCTGCATCAAAGGTTATGAGCTTTTAAGTTTTGGATATAGTTTCATGGAATCATCCCCCCAAAAGTTTTTCGCTGATTTGCAACGCCCCACAATGGGTGAAGTTGCCTGTTTCTCCTCATCCCCACTAATGCAGGGCATTCACGGCCCTTTTGATCTTTGGTGAGGCCTCTTTGAAAGCCTTTGTCACAAGGCAGGTGATGATCTGTCTCTTTCTTTCTGCAAGGCAGAGACTCTGTCATCTTTTCCATCCCTGCAGCCTCAGCACAGGACTTAAATGTTGAGTAAAAGCGAACAGGGCTACATTTTGGCAGGCCTGGAGGAGGGAGAGTAGATGGTTAGGTTTAAGCAGGAAGCCTGTGTTTAAGGGCCACACTTGTTTCCAGACCCTGGTCAAGCCTTGGCCCCCAACCCAAAAGCCCCGCTCTGACAGGAGCCCTCCAGATTTCGACATCTAAGGTTGAAGGTCTGGCATTCCCAGGACAGCTGACACGCAGTCCTCCTGCATCCCAGGGATGGGCCTCATCATCACTGAATTGCTGAAAGACTGGAAACAAGCCAGCTGCCTGGATATAGGGGATCAGTGAAACCAACAATGCAATAGAACTTTCTGTGATGATGGAAATGCTCTCTCTCTGTGCTGTTCCATATAGTAGCCACTAGCCACATGTAGCTACTAAGCACTCATTATGTGGCTAGTGCAAATAAGGAAATTAATTTCAAATTTTAATTAACTGTAATTAAATTCAATGTAAATAGCCATATGTGACTACTATACTGAGCAGTGAAGGATTAAATAAACTATGGTATATCCCCACAATGAAAAACTATGCAGCTGTGAAAAAAAAATGACAATTTCAGGTACTGATATGGTGATTTGGAGAGATCTCCAGGATATATTTTGAAGAAAATATGGTGCATAGCAGTTTATATAGTATGTTATCTTTTGCATTAAAAAGGAGGTGGAAATAAGAATAAATGTTTATATTTGCTTGCCTTTGCATAGTGAAGGTAATAAAAGTGGTAGCCTATAAGGCGCTGAGGAAATAGGGCAGACAAGGCAACAGTGGGAGCAAGACTTCTCAATGCATTTCTCTCTATACCATTTTGATTTTTGAACCATATGCATTGATTACCTGTTCAAAAGTTAAAGTAAAATACGAGCAAGTTGCTTGTTGTCTAACCAAGGAAAGCTGCTCTGTCCCTCTTCCTGGCAACTTGTGGTAGGTGACGGAAGTAACCCCACTACACCATCCTTTCCGTAACCCACCAGAGGGCAGCCCAGGGGAATGGTATGGACAGTTCTTCATGAACCACACCTTACGTGACACAGATATCCAAACCTGGCCATGCATCAGAATCAGAATCTCATGGGAGGTGGGGTCAAGAAGACTGCCTTTTATAGTCTCCCAGGTAATTCTCAAGCAGACACTTGAACTATCCTTGTCAACACCTCCAGTGAAGAGAGGACAAGCCCCTAGTACCAGGCATATGTCCCTTCCCTGTAGACAGCAATGGCTATTGAAGTCTTCCAAGCACCAACACTGTAGCAGGTGCAGAGGCAGGCACTTTCCACATGTCCTTTGAAGCTGGATGTCAGCCCTGCAAGGCAGACCTTGTTGCTGTGCTCTCTCAGCTCAGAGACCCTCTTGAGTGACTGATTTACCAAGGCCACACAACTGATAAATGTCAGAGCTAGCATCCAAACCCAGTCATAAAGCCTCTGAGCCTCAGTTTTCTTATTCTGAAAAAATTGGGATAGGATATCATAGAATTATTTTTAATAGTAAATAAAATTTCATGTAAAGGGCTTAGCAGAAACTTTCATTTCTAGTAATAAGGTGGACTCTATTTCCAAAGAAAGCCTTCTGATAAAAAGCAGCTAAAAATGCTAGATAAAAAGATAAAATGTGTGCTCTGGCTGGTGTGGCTCAGTGGATTGAGCTACGGCCTACAAACCAAAGGGTCACTGGTTCAATTCCCAGTCAGGGCACATGCCTGAGTTGCAGGCCAGGTCCCTGGATGGGGCATGTGAGAGGCAACAGATCCATGTATCTCTTACACGTTGATGTTTCTCTTCCTCTCTTTCCCCCTCCCTTCCCCTCTCTCAAAAAAAAAGAAAAGTAAATAAAGATAAAATGTGTGTGTTCTTTTCAGTGCAAGGCTGAGCTGGCAGAAAAAGAAAAATTCCCAAATGCACAAATCCAGAGAGGAATGAGACAAAACCTGGGTCTTCAGATAGTAGGAGGTTGGATTGAAGACAATCTGCCCTTCACAAAAGTTGAGGGCACCCAGAAGGTGATATCCTTGGGTAAATTAAAAAAACAAAAACAAAAAACTGACCCACAGAGAGATGGTACGATACTTCACTGCATCTTCAGTTGTATGCACCTAAAACATGACTTCAGAATCATAAAGCAGAAACAGTGGGAAAAAAAAGACAAGTCCACCAATGCAAAGGGAGATTTAAGTCACCTCCCTCTGGAACTGGAAGTTTAAACAGACAAAAAAATTCAGTCAGGATGCATTATAGAAGAATTAAACAATACTGTACAATTGACAAGATTAATCCAATTGAATCTTTTTAATACTCTAGTCAATAATGGACAAATACATTTTTGTTTTCAGGCACATATTTATAAAAGTGACCACATATCAGACCATAAGGCAAATTTGAACCAGTATTTTTTTTAAATCATGCAGACCTCATTATTTGACAGTAATAGAATTAAATTAGAAATTAATCATCAAAAGACAACATAAAGAGAAGAGACAACCCCAGGCATTTGAAAATGTCAAATACACGTCTAAAAAATTTATGGGATGAAGAATTTCTAATGCAAGTTAGAAAATATCTAGAATATAATATTAAAAAGTGCTATGTATGAAGTTCTTATCACATACTGCCCTAAAGTGGAAGTGGTGGTGATGATGATAGTGCCCTAAAGTGGAAGTGGTGATGATGATAAGATGCCCCAAAGCTTCTCGGGGGGTTCAGAGGAGTGTCTGTAAGATACACTTGGCAGTAGTCAGTTCTGAGGTCAAAGGGGTAAAGGCTGAAGGACTGAGTTTGGGTAATAATCTGGGAAGGGGGAACCCAAAGGATGAGTCACAAACCACAGCCCTGTGAGCTGCTGATTGTTCAGGTCCCATTTTCCTAATGAGGCCACTGAGGCTGCTAATAATGAGGTAACCCAAGTCACCCAGTTAGAAAATGGCACAGCCGGGATTCACACCCAAGCTGGCCCTCTCGCTTTTCTTGACCTTGACGGGATAGTTGAGGGAGGCAGGAATGAGCTCTTTGGTTAACATTAAATCTAAATTTCAGATTAAGATGTCTTAATACCTTAAACATTCTGCCAAGGAGGCATTTGATCCCCTCTCAAGCTCTGGGGTGTCTGGCTGAGCTGAGAGGCCACAGACAATAGCTGTTACCTTCGTTGATCTCTGTCCAACCGTCTTTCTCACTCAGTTCTGCTAACCCAGCCAGAAGTGGAAAACATGGTCTTTCCTTTCAAGGCCCTGAAACCCACACAGAGTAGGGTAGATGAGCCCTCATCCAGCCAGTGACCAACTGAATGGGGCTCCCAGGTGCCCAGAGCTGCAGAGCTAAGAGGACAGGGTGGGCTGAGGGAGCCCCTGAGAGTACCCAGACCTATCCTCTGTGATAGGGGGCACTCACAATGGAAAACAGAGCATTGCTCCTGGCACACAGTAGGTATTTAATGAATGCTGACTGAAGGAGCATTTATGGAAGACCTGCTAAATACCAGGCATTATGCCCGTAAGAGGATCTCGTTTAGTTTGATCCTCATGATAACACGCTGAGGTTGGTGTTATTAACTCCATTTTTTACAGATGAGGAAACCTGGGCTCAGAAAGGTTAAGTGACTTGTCCAAGGTCAAGAAAAATGGCAGAGCAGAGACAAGAACCCAGGTCTGGGGGCCCAGCTCTCTCTACTGTCCCAGGGACTGCCAGTTTTCAAAGGTCTCCTTCCTGGCCGGTCAGCCAGCCAACCTAGAAGCCCTGAGACAAAAGCCAAGATGAGGGCAAGGCTTTGAGCAAGCAGATGAACCTCTTCACTTACTATGTAGTAACAACTATGGTGAGCCAACAGCTTTCAAGACACTGGGGAAAGAGAGAAGAATCAGACTCAGGCCTGCAGGGAAATGCTCACAGCCTAGAATGGCGGCCCGAGGGGAGGTTCTGGGTGCCACAGGGGCTATGGAGGGAGAAACTAACTCCAGCCCTACTCCTCACATTTGTGGGTCCAGGGCCAGAAGTCAGCTGGAGCCCACTTACAATTAATCTCAATATTTAAAAGTTAGAAATCAGCCCTGGCTGGTGTGGCTCAGTAGATTGAATGCCGGCCTGTTAACTGAAAAGTTGCTGGTTTGATTCCCATTCAGGGCACAGGCCTGGGCTGCAGGCTAGGTCCCCAGCTGGGGGGTGTTATAAATCACACCAACAAAGATAAATAAATTCTACCCTCTTACTCTGGCAGAGGGGTGTGGGACTAGAGGAGGAGGGTAGAAGTCTGGAAGGATTCGCAGGCCCAATCCTCAAGGTCCTGGCAAACATGGTAAGAAAGTATATGAGACTTGAGCCTGGTGACTGACAGCGTGAGGGAGGCAGAAGGGACATGATCAGCTGAGGGCATCAGAAAGAGAGGGAAGAACTGAAGACTACTTAGGGATTTCAAAACAAAACACAGGTCAGGAAAGAGAAGCAGAGGGAAAGAAGGGCGAGGTCTTTGAAAGGGAAGACATGGCTTTGATGTAAAAAGGTGAAAAACAGCTCATGTTTGGAGTACAGGTGACAGAGAGAAGGTAGGTCACAACAGGGACAAGGACGAAGGAAGAGTCACAGATTGAGAGAAGTAAACAGCTCCATTTGTGATTTCCGGGATCTGAGGGGTATCCACTTAGGCCAGTGCAGACAGGAGTGTGGAGATTCAGGCCTGCCTTCCTCAGTTGGTGCAGGGAGGAGATGTTGAGAAGTCCGCCCCATCTGAGGGCAGATACTGGGAGGATGTCTCCATTCTGGTGTGGGGAGAGCACAAGAAAGACCAGGACACGGAGATTTTCCCAGATAACCATCTCCTGCAAGGTGACTCCCAGAGCAGCCAGCAGGCACCAGACAGCATCCAATCATTTGCTGGTGAGGGAGGGTGGGTGGAGACTGGGAAAGCAGCCTGGCCCCAGGAGGTTTTGGGGAGAAGGGCCAGTCCCATGCTCTGAGAGGAGGTCTAGAGAGTAAGGAAGCTGAAGATGATTAAGTTGGGCAATTAGGCTATCCCTAGTGGCCTTCAAAAAGAATAATGCTTTCAACAGGAGCTGCTCAATTTCAATGGCAAGTTTGGTGGCAGGAGGAAGAGAAGGGAAGAAATTGAGAGGCAGAGCCTAAGCTGGCCATCAGCAGAGAGAAACCACACACATAATTAATGGTGCTATTCATAACCTGTGTTGAAAATCTGACTCAAGTTTTTACAGATAACTCAGGGATTAATCCTTAGAGGTTCAAGGGTCCCACGAACTCTTAAGGTGAAGAATTCCACACCAAGAACATAATATCAGAGCCCTGGCTGCTGTGGCTCAGTGGCTTGATCCTCGGCCTGCGAGCCAAGTGTCGCTGGTTAGATCCCCACCCAGTCAGGGCACATTACTAGGTTGCACGTAAGGTCCCCAGTTAGGGGCGCGAGTGAGAGGCAACCACACAGTGATGTTTCTCTCCCTCTCTCTCTCCTTTCCCCTCTCTCTAAAAATAAAATAAACAAACAAATAAATAAATAAATTATAAAATAAAAAAATTTAAAAAAAGAACATATCACTTATGCAATATTTCCATCAAAGATGTGTAGCCTGAATCTATGCGTAAAGAAACATCAGGAAACCCCAAACCAGGAGCACTAAAAAGAATTAAGAAAGACCCTGGCTGGTGTGGCTCAGTTGGTTGGAGCGTTGTCCTGTAACCAAAAGTTTGCAGGGTTAATTCCCAGTCAGGGGACATGACTAGGTTGTGGGTTCAATACCTGGTCTGAGTGCCTATGGGAGGCAACCGATAGATGTTTCTTTCTCTGGCATGGATGTTTCTTTCTCTCTCTTCCTCTCTCTAAAAGCAATGAAAAAAATGTCATTGAATAAGAATTAAAAAGAATAATAAAAAAGAATAAAAGGAGTCTCTACTCTGAAAAAAGTCATGAAAGATGAAACAGATGAGAAATTGCTCCAGATTAAAGAAGCCTAAAGAAACATAATTATTAAATGCAAAGTGTGATCCTGGTCTGAATCCTACATTAGAAGGAAAAAGTACTCTTAAAGGACCCTTATTGAGTCAATTGATAAAACTGGGATGTGGACAGTAGGTTACGTAAAGGTGTTGTATCAACATTAAACTCCCCAAAGTTGAAAAGTCTACTGTGGTTATGCAAGAGAATGTTCTTGTTCTTAGGAAATACCCACTTAAGTATTTACGGGTAAATGCGCATGATGGTTGCCACATCCCCTCAGACCAGGGGAAAAAATATTTATATATTGTTTATTTAAATATATATATATATATATATATATATATATATATATATATATATATGAGAGCACAAATGGGACAAAATTTTAACAAGTGTTGAATCTGGGTAAGGGGTATATGGAGGATCTTTGCATTGTTCTTGCAACTCTTCTGTAATCTTCTACTTTTTCCGGATAAAATTTAAAAAGAAAAAAAGAAAGAAAAACCTCTACGCAGACTAAGAACCACCTGAAGTTGAGGACCTTGATTTCTCCTCTTTTCCCCCAGCGGTGGCCCCGGACTGGCCCAGGGCGGACCCTCGGTCGGTGTCCTGAGTGTACAGGGCAAAATTAGGGGAACAGGTGGCGACCGGAAGGGCCGAGGCCCTCCTCTTGGGGACATTCCTCGCCCACCGACATTTTCTGATCTGGCAGCTGGAGCGGCCGCCGGAGTGATTCACCCGCTGAGGTCCTGGGGTGGAGGGGGAGCCCCGCCCCGCAGGGAAAGCCCTGGCCAGCAGGTGCCGCTGTTGAGCCAGGTCTGGCAGGCTTGGCCGAGGCTCAGAAGAATCTGGAACTGGTTGGCCTGGCCCGTGTGGTGTCTGTCTTTCAGAACCCAGCCCACCAGGGTCAGTAAGCATCCTCCCTCATCTTTACCCCGGTCTAGCGTGCCACTCCCAGCTTTCCTGCACTCCCCCTCCTACCTTGGATACCCCAAGGCAACTCCTTTGCCTAACGTCTGGTGGAGGAGGGGACAGCAAAAGCAGGAAGAGGCTTCAGTCCTTGGCCCTAGCGTCCGAGTAGCAATAAATCCTCCCCTTTTCTTTCCCTCCCCCTTGGCTCCTCCTCTCCCCTCCTCCTCCTCCTTTTTCTAAATCTCTGGAGCTGCATAGGGCCTTCAAAACAAACACACACACACACACACACCTCTGCCCATCCCCAGCCTTCCTGGGCCTTCTCCAAGAGCTGTCGCTCCCAGACTCCTGTCATTTCTGCTGGGTCCTGGGATCAGGATGGAGATAGGGTGCAGATGACAGTGTGCTGAAGGAAGATGCCCTCTGACGTTATTTCTTCCTCTGTAGAAAGGAATTGGTCTCACAGCCCCCCTGCAATAGAGTGGGCTGGGGGTGGGAGTGGGGGCAGGGGGCTCTTCCCTCTCTGGGATGGTGGAGCTGGCCCTTTACTCCAGCTCTCCCCTGGCCCTCACAGACTCAGGATGAAGAGGTCCTAGAGAGGTCATTTTGTCCATCCCTCTGGTTCCAGGAAGAACCATAACTGTATGAAGTTCTACCACTTCTATATGCTCACTAATTCCTTCAACAACCCTTCACTGAACACCAGCTCTGTGCAAGGTACCACAACTTTACCTAATGCCAGCACCTTAAATCCTCACTAGGACCACTGGAGATGGGGTGCTGTTACTCTAAGCTGACCTGTCCAAGGATCCAGTTCAATTCTCTGTGACTTCTGACTCATCCATTGGGGCTGGTTTCATTCAGCTTTGGGACCACCATTGCACCTCACAGTTACTGTATTTGTCTCACCAGCTTCCAGTGATTGTCCTCATGGGTCTCCCACCAGACTGGACTGAAGATTACAGTGAAGCCTGGGGCCCCTGCTCTAGTCCTCACTATGTGGCCTTGAGGAAGTGCCTTAACTTCTTCGAGTTTAATTTTCTCATCTGTAAAACAGTGTTAACAACAATACCCTCCTCATGGGGTTACATGATGGTAAAATGAGAAGATGCATATAAAGTGCTTAGCACGGTAAATTTAACTTTAAAAAGGGAAGCTCATCCCCACCAGAATGGCTGAAATGAAAAAAGAATACAAAACTAAGTATTGGCCGAGGATGTGGTGCAAACTCATATTTGGTTCGTAGAGGGAAAACTATTGAGCAGTTCCTGTTAAAGCTGAATATATGCATACAGAATGACCCAACAATTTCACTCCTAGATAAATGTCCAAGAGGGATGTGCACACATGTGCACCAAAAGCCATGTGAAATGATTTCCATAGCAGCACTAACCATAAGAATCCAAAACTGGAAATATCAGAAAAGTCCAGCAGCAGCAGAAAGAATTAATGCATTTAAGTATACTCATACATTAATGCAATGAATACTCGTATATAGAGCAATGAAAAAGAATGAACTACCACTGCAAGGCTCAGGAAATTCTGGGGTGATGGAAGTGTTCTGTTGCTTTGTTGGGTGTGGTTACATAGGTGTGTTGAATTTGTGAAAATTCACTAAGCTGCACATTTATGATTTTATGCACTTGTTTATATAAATATTATGCTTCAATTAAAAGGTTACACTAATATAAAAAAGCCAGGTGAATCGAACTACTTGTATCAATAACTAAATCCTAAAATGTTTTTGAGTAAAGAGCAAGTTGTTAAAAGGTTTGATTCCTATGATTCATAGAAATTTAACTTATCTTTTTGAAGATTTTATTTATTTATTTTCAGAGAGAGGGGAAGGGAGGGAGAAAGAGATGGAGACAAATATCAATGTGTGTTTGCCTCTCACACACCCCCAACTGGGGACTTGGCCCGCAACCCCAGGCATGTGCTTTGACTGGGAATTGAACTGGTGACCCTTTGGTTTGCAGGCTGGCACACAATCCACTGAACCACACTAGCCAGGGCTCATAGAAATTTTAAAAGTGCCTATCACTACCTTTATACCTAAGGTAGTAGAGATAACAGGCATGCAGGGGGATGATAGACCTTGCTGCAGAGATTTTCATTTTAATGGGAGAGAAGGAACTGAAGTATGCACAGGGACTTCAAATGTTTTTCTAGCTTTATTTCTTAATCCAGCTGGCTCTTATCATAGGTGTTCATTTTATTATTTTGTATACTTTATGCTTTTCTGATTGCCTGACATATTTCAGCATTAAAAACAAAAAATGAGCCCTGACCAGTGTGGCTCAGTTGGTTGGATGTCCTTCCACAAAACCAAAGGCCATGGGTTCGATTCCCAGTCAGGGCACATGCCTGGGTTGCTGGTTCAGTCAGTGCCCAATCGGGGTGGGTGAGTACAAGAATCAACCAATAAATCTGTGTCTATCTATGTTTCTTCCCTTCTCTTTTTTCCTCCTTTCCCCTCTCTCTAAAAATAAATACATAAGATCTTTTTCCTTTTTAAATGGGGGAGAGGAGGGAAATTGGATCTTTCGTTTTTGCCTTTCCAGCACCAGCCTAGTGCCTGGTACTCAACAAATGTGTGGTGAGTAAAAAGATCGCTCTGCCAGTAAAGACAGCAGAGCCAGGGTTCAATGTTAGGTCTTCCCATGCCAATCCCAAGTCCAGGGCATGCCACACACACTGCTCCCCACCTTTGGTTGGGACAGCTGGGAAGGGGTAGCAATAATGAAAGCCCCAGCCTCACTCTATCTCTCTGTAACTGAGCTAAATTACAAGGCACAGAGAAGAAGCAAAATTATTTCATTAAATAGAACTCTGCAAATTCAGAATGTAGTGGCCTAAATTTCTATGAACCATACTGTCAAAATGTTTTAATAAGTTGCTCTTTATCCAAAACCCCTTAAGATATATTTCTATAATGGCTCAATTCATTTTTCTTTCTTCTATTAGTGTACTTTTACACTTCCTGGGACAGAAAAGCCCAGGTTTGGTCAAACAGGATTGCAGGGCATATTTGGTGCAAGAGAATAAACAGCCTTCAGCCCATTAATTCTTTGCAAAGAGATGCCACTAATTGTAGATGTCTTTTATCTGTCTGTTAGGCCCCACATGGAATGCAGCCTCTGCGAAATGCTCTTCTCACCGCTCAAACCCAGGGAAGCATGCCCAGCTCTGAAAGGGGCTTCTAGGCATGCAAACGAGGGGCTGCCCCTGCAACCGTAAGCAGAGTTAGCCAAATAATGAACACACATGAGGGGACACATAGGCTTTAGGGATTGTTTGTTTGTTTTTTAAGATTTTTATTTATGTATTTATCTTTGAGAGAAGGGAAGGAAGGAGAAAGAGAGTGAGAGAAACGTTGATGTGCTTCTCACACGCCCTTAACTGGAGTGGGGACCTGGCCCACAACCCAGGCATGTGCTCTGACTGGGAATCAAACCAGTGACCTCTCGGTTTGCAGGCCGGCACTCAATCCACTGAGCCACACCAGCCAGGGCTGAGAATTGATTTTAAGGAGGAAAAATTGGTCCTGCTTCTGTGGGAAGCTGATTATTGGCATACGTCCAATCAGAGCCAGTGACTTTGGTGAATGACACTGGTGGTGGCTGAAGCTGGGAGAAGCCCTCTGGCCATCCATCCCATCATCTCACACCTGTCTGCCAAGCAGATTCTCATTCTTAATGACACACATTAAAGCAAGGTCTCAGCCCTGGCCAAGTAGCTCAGTTGGTTAGAGCATTGTCCCGATACACCAAGGTTATGGATTCCATCCCCAGTCAGGGCACATACAAGAATCAACCAATGAGTGCATAAATAAGTGGAACAACAAATCAGTGTCTCTCTCTCTCTCCCTCTCTCCTCTCTTTCTCTCTAAAATTAATAAATTAAAAAAAAAATTAAAACAAGTCCTCTCTATGTGTGATAATAAAAAGACGATTCTCTTCAAAAACACTCTTGTTCAGACTTTCTATTCCTCTTGCTGCCAGTACCCCACCCCCACCAAGGAAGGCTGAAATCAATTAAACCGTTCACTCATATATCAATTTAATATTGAATAAAGTCCATTTGTGCCACCCACTGTGTTGCTCGGGTGACAAAAGATAACTGAGGAGCAGGGCTGGCCACTTATCTACAACCCTAAACTCCCCCCTCTCACCTTCCCCACAGGTCCCCAGGTTATCATCCAAATAAACTCATGTGAATGAGAGCTCAGAGTGATTCATAAACAAGATTTACTACTAAATAAGAAGCTACAGGTTAAAAGACTACAAGAGAGAGCAGGCTCCATGAGGGCAGAGACTGCGTCTATTGAGCTCACTGTGATACCCCCAGTGCCTAGAAGTGTGCCAGACACAGCATGGACACCCAGCGTTCTGGATCGAACTGTATCCCCCTCAACAAAAAGGTACGTTGAAGTCCTAACCCCCAATACATCAGAATGTAACCTTACTGGAAATGCCCAATACGCTCTGCCCAAACTGATTCCTCTGACTCTTTGCCCTGATGTTCTCTGCTAGTTACACCTTTTCCCACCTCCACCTGATTCCAAATCCCTGCTCCTCCCCCTAGATCCATCTCAAAATGTTAAGCCCCAAATTCAGGTGGGTGGTTCCACTGTGAGGATGTGATCAGGGAGGAAAATCCTGGGGAATATTTTTAATGTTTTCTTTCTTAAGCAGACAGTTCATCTCACTATTCTATATGCCTTTCTGTTGTCTGAAATATTTTATCACATATATTTTCAAAATAGATTCAGTTCAAGATACTCCTCCACCTTGATCCCCGGCTCCTGCTATGTTTCTTTGTCAAGAATCAAGCTCAGGTCTGGCCAGGTAGCTCAGCTGATTAGTGTCACCCCCATACGCCAAGGTTGCAGGTTCAACAGACAAGAAGCAACCAATGAATGCATAAATAAGTGGAATAACAAATTAAGGTCTCTCTCTCTCTCTCACTCTCTCTCTCAAATCAAACAATAAATTTTTGTTTTTTAAATCAAGCTCAAAAATTCCTTACTGTCAGTCAAAAGCAACTTTGTGTTTCTAAAGATTCATGGAAATGATTGTCACAATCTGGTGTCCCTCTAGGGTGGTTGTGAAATGCAATTGGGGAGTGATATGATGCTGGGGCTTCAACAATAATAAGTATTGTTTTTCTTAAACTGAGTCGTGGGAACATGGGTGCTTGTTTTATATCTATAATATTATAGAATAAATTGAACACTTGAAAAAGAAACTCTGTCCAGAGTGAGAGGGACAGGAAGAAAGAAGGAAATAAGAAGGAGCTTCAGAGACGTTGGACAAAGTAGAAGGGGTGGCTCTTTGCTAGGCCTGGAGGACCCACTGAGTGATCAGGTTGGACTTGCAGGTGTAGAGCGAAGAGTAGCAAAAAAAGGCACAATATTCTATCTACCTGCACTAAGCTATATGGTGGTTGCTCAGAGCAGAGACGTTGAAGCTGGGCCATCTAGGTTCAAGTCCCAGTGCAATGTTTTATTAGCCTCAAGACATTGGGCAACTTACTTCAATGTCCTCATCCTGAAAAATGCTTGTGGAGATCAAATGAGATGAAGTGTGAGAAGCTTGCCCTCGTTGGTATCTAGCGAGTACTGAATATTGTTATTACTTGTTTTATTACCCATTAGTCACATGACCTTGAGCAAGTCACATCAGTTCTCCAAAACCCAGTCTCCCTCTCTGTGAAATGGGGAGCTCATCATATCATCCAAACAAACTCATGTGAATAAAAGCTCAGAGTGATTCATAAACAAGAGTTACTGTTAAACAAGAAGCTGCAGGTTATAAGACCACAAGAGAGAGTAGGCTCCATGAAGGCAGAGGTTGTGTCTGTTGAGCTCACTGTGATACCTCCAGTGCCTAGAAGTGTGCCAGACACAGCGTGGACACCCAGTGTTCTGGATCAAACTGTATCCCCCTCAACAAAAAAGATATGTTGAAGTCCTAACCGCCAGCACCTCAGAGTGTAACCTTATTGGAAATAGGGTCTTTGTGTAGGTAATCAAGTTAAAGTAAGGTTATTAGGGTGGGTTCTAATCAAATAGGACTAGTGTCCTTATAAAAAGAGCAAATTTGACATGGAAACAAACACACAGAGAAGGAAGGTAGAGAATTGCAGTGATGCCCCTATAAGCTAAGAAATGCCAAAGATTGTCAGCAAACCACCAGAAGCTAAGAGAGGCAAGGAAGGCTCCTACCCCTATTGGTTTCAGAGGAAACATGGCCCTGCCCACACTTTGATTTCAGATTCCTGGCCTCCAGAATTGTGAAACAATCATTTCCAAGCAACCCAGTCCATGGTACTTCATTATGGCAGCGTTAGAAGACTAATACACCCACTAAGTATCTGTTGGATGAGGAAATGGTGCTGTGGGTGATCCCACTGAGATATGGCATATTCACCAATGATGGAGGGTATGTGTGTCCAGGCAGACAATGGGGAAGGTGCCTGTCCTGCTCTGCGGTGTGTGGGGAACAGCAGTGGGCAGAATAAAGCAGGCAGGATTTGAACCTGGGTAGCCCAATGCCAGAACCTGTGCTCTTAATCACTACACCAGAGAAGCCCAGATGGCTCTGGAGCACTCTCCCTGCCCTAGCCTCCAAGCAGCCTCCTCCCTTCCTTCCGCCACACTGGGTGGGCAAGAAGAAATGGGAACCATCAAGAAGGCACGCCAAAGGGAAGAAAAATAGCATTTGATTCTGAAACACGTGGTAGGCTCACACGAAGCACTTGCACACAGGAAGATGCCAGTAGCCGGAGGCCCCCTGCCCAGATGGGTAGAAGTCATCATCACACACACACTGGGTGCGGGTGGTGGTACTGCTGTGGTAATGAAGCAACAGCTCTTTGCCACACAGAATTCCAAAATGCCCTCAGCATTCCTCTGGTCTCACCTCCTGCCCTTCCTCATGGGCCCTGGTATAACCAGTGATGGAGGTCAGGAGTCTTCAGAGATGCGTTGATTCTCAGCTGATTGGTGGAAATTCTTCCTTCCTCTTAAACCTGGGCTTTGTCCATCCCCTAGTCTGGCTACCAAGGCTCCTCAAACACCCTGACTCCCTGTCTGGCAGCTGCACACTAAGAGGGCGTGCCATCTGAAAGTCCTCTTAGGGATGTGGGCAGAGGAG
Source organism: Furipterus horrens (assembly GCF_987537825.1). NCBI lineage: Eukaryota > Metazoa > Chordata > Mammalia > Chiroptera > Furipteridae > Furipterus > Furipterus horrens. The sequence goes on along the minus strand of NW_028327181.1, from coordinate 81,932,895 downwards.
AGGCACCCCACGTGTGGGGCTCTGGATCACACATGCTGGGCAGAGAGAACATTCGGAACTGTTAGAACTTGTGTTCTCAGCCCTGGCTGCACAGGAGCATCCCTTGGGGAGCCTTGAAAATTCCAGTGCCCAGGCTGCACCCCAGAAGAATTAAATCAGAACTTCTGGGGGTGACATCCAGACATCAGAACTTTAAAAATCTTTCCCTAGGTTATTCCAATAGGCAGTCAAGTTGAGAAGCAATAGTTTATTGGACAAAGGATTTCTGCAAAGAGAGGGAACCTGGACTCCAGCCGGATGGAAAGCAGCAGGGATGCAATTATATCAAAAGGCTTCTGGAAAAGAAGAATGGTAGCAGCCAGGGACTGGGGGGAGGGAGAATGGGAAATTATTGTTTAATGGGTACAGAGTCTCAGTTTGGGAAGATGAAAAGAAAAGGGTTCTGAAGATAGATGATGATAATTGTTACACAACAATGTGACTGTACCTAATGCCGTTTATTTGTACACTTAAAAATGGTTATAGAGTCCTGGCTGGTGTGGTTCAGGGGATTGAGCACCGGCTTGCGTACTAAAGTGTCACCTGTTGGATTCCCAGTCAGGGCACGTGCCTGGGTTTCGGGCCAGGTCCCCAGTTGGGGGTGTGCAAGAGGCAATCGATCCGTGTTTCTCTCAATGTCTCTTGCACATCAATGTTTCTCTTATTTCCCCCCCCTTCCCCTCTCTCTAAAAAATAAATAAATAAATAAATAAATAAATAAATAAATAATGGTTATAGAATATGAGACAGAGTACAACTTTAGAAAGATATTTAACCTGGCCTAAAGATAGGATATCAAATTAGGTAACATCTAGAAATCTCTCACATGCTTCTTTTCAAGATACCTATATTTCTATCTACATCTGCATATCTAATTATCTATATCATTATATGTAGATAAAAAGCAAAGATATGTCATCAGAGACCCAGGCTAAGATCATCCACATCCTCCTATTCCCAATTACTATGTACAGATGTAAAAATTAGACAGTAAAGAAGACTGATGGGGAAAAAATTATTTATTTGGGCTATGGTGTTGGAGGAGAGCTCTGCAGATTCCTTGGTCTGCCAGAAAGACAAACAAGTAGGTCTTAGAGCAAATTAAGCCTGAAACATTACTGGAGGCAAAAATGACAAAACTGAGGCTGTCCTACTTTGGGCACATCATGAGAAGACAAGGTTCTTTGGAAGAGATAATGCTGGGAAAAGAGAAGGCAGCAGAAAAAGAGGAAGACCAAATATGAGATGGATTGACTCTGTAAAAGAAGCCACAGACGTGAGCCCACAGGAGCTGAGCAGGGCTGCTGAGGCAGATCATGTGGACATCACTCATTCACAGGGTCACCAGGAGTCGGAGCCACCTCCATGGCATGTAACACAGATATAAAGATATAAATAGGACAGGAGAGTAAGAAGCTAGGAAAATTTCTTGACAAGAGTAATAGAGAAACTGAGTCAGATAGCTGACATAATGGCTGAGCAATTTACAGCCAAATGCAGATGGTCACCAGGGAGAAGCATTCCCCCTCCCCCCAAGTACCTGACAGGGAGCAAAATGGAAAAACAAGGACCCCACCCCCAGGGTAACCTTTCCTCCCCTGGCCTTTCCTCCTCGGAGATAACATCTAGGCCTCCATTGTATTTCAGCCCCAGGCCTGGAAAAGCAGCAAAACCAGGTAGGTGACACTAGGACCAACTGGATGGCTAAAGAGCCCTGCCCTGTCACTGACCAATCAGTGGAGACCAGTGGAGACCCTGAAAGGGCACACCTGGAGAACTGATAAATATCCTACTGAAACTCTCCCCTGAGGCCAACCGTAAGATTCCTGCCTGCAAAAAAGAGATAAAAGCCTCAAGACCAAGGACCTAGGGCGCCTATACTCTCCCTCTGGGGAGCGTCCCCTACCATTTCCATCCTCTTCTTCTTCTCCCACTTCTTTCCCCACAAGCACACGTCTCCTAAACTGTAAGGCAATGGGCAGTTGGCAGCTTGTCCCAGGCTGATCCCCTGAACCTGTCCCCAAAGCCCCCTTTTCTCTGACTTCTCAGTGAGCCAAGGCAGCCCAGCCTAGGCTCTCCTGCTGCTTCTTCCCTGCTAAGCCCTTCCTTGTTTCACTGCCCCCAGGTTTAATAAATGTACTCTCATAGTCTCCTGGACTTGTGTTGTGAAATCTTTCCTACACAAAGTCAAGAACCCACACGCTACAGCTGGCCCTGGGCAGACCCTCTCTGGGCCAGGCCTTTTGTCCGGTAACATAATGATATACTTTGGGGAGAGGATCTGAACAAGCTACTTTTAAATGTACTCTAGAAAAAAAAAAAAAAAATGAATCTAAGAATATCCAGTAATCTTTAATAAAAGAAGGGCTATGAGAGAGAATAGAACTTTCAGATATTAAAGCATATTATACAGCTATAATAATTTTTTAAATATGATTATTTTATCAATAAATGAGATAGAGAACTGGTGGAATAGAAAACTCACAAATGCGTACATGAAGGTAGTTTATCATAAACATGGAATTTCAAATCATAGCAAAAAGAATTTTTCAACAGTGTCAGGACTACATTTGTGTAGCCATTTGGGGGATTAAAAAAAATAAAAGTCCTCAAGCATCTGGAGCCCAGCAGAGAAGGGAGGAGAGGCAGCTGAGGAGTGTTGCCCAGGGAGGCCAGGGAAGCAGTAGTTGTTCTGGGGGGGGTCCTGGCAGTGGGGTGCATGCAAGGAGGGGTTGATGCCTGTGGCTACAAACACAGCTGAAGTGAATTACAAGTGAGAATAGTTGGACCAGGGGGGGCCTAGAGGAAAAAAAAAAAATCCTCTTTTCAAAGATCCAAGAGGGAAATGGCTGAGGCTGAGGCTGGAACTGAGAAGCAAAGGAAGAAAGGTCTGGCTAGAAAGGACAGTGGGGCCAAGGACCTAATGGTAAGAGAAGGAGCCAGCCAGTCCAACAGCCACAGGGCTTGGGTCCATGTGGGCATGAGGAGAGCCCCAGGGAGGCAGCTGGAAGGAGTAAGAGCCGCAGGAGATTATGGGCCCCATGAGACCCTTTTCCCTTCCTTCTTCGTAGAATAATGAGCTGTAGCAGAGGTGGGCTCTGGACATCCATATGGCTCATAATGTCCTCCTCACAACTTAGCCTCCTTGGGAACTTCCTCTCAGAGCCACTGGGGTGAGGACGAAGCCAGAGAGGGGGCCCATCCTGGCTGTGCAAGGCAGGACACCGCAGATCTGGGCTGATCTGGGTGTCTCGTCTTGGGTGGACACCAGGGGGGTCTCTGGGACAGGTGGTTTCTGGAATGTCCATGCCCACAGGCAGCCAGTTCACAGTGGCCAACTGGGAGCAGCTGCTCAGCCTGTCCCCCTGCCAGGCAAAGCCTGTTCAGTTCTCTCCAGCCTCTGGGTCCACAAAGGCCTGTTTGAGGGACGGGGTGAACGTTCAGCCATAGGGAAATGGGAGAACTGGGCCCCAGGTGAAGGCAACAAATAACATCTCCTTCTTTGGGGGAGAAGGAGCCAGCTTTCCACACCCACCTGCTCTAAGGGTTCAGGTCCGAGCAGCCCCTTCCACCCCACCCCCCACCCCCACCCCCGCCCCTGCCAAAAGCTGTCATTCTAGGGAGGCCAGTAGAGAGGGCAAAGTGGAAGCTCTCTCCACAAGATAAGGGAAGGTGGGGTGAAAGGAACTCCCACAAACCATCTTGGAATGGAGCCACTCACCTTACCCAATGTCCCGAAAGTAATAAAATTTATGACTGCTTTCATTTGAAAGCACCTCCTGCGCAGCTGACACTTAGCTAAATCCCTAACTTAGCTCCTTGAAGTCAGGAGAGCACAATGGTCAAGAACTCAAATATAATCAGAACCAGTTGCTACAGGCATTGTGTGGCCTTGGGGGTTTCTCAACATCTCTAAGCCAAAGCTTCTTCATCTCATGCCTCTGATCCCAAACCCCACAGTATGTCCCCTGGGGTCACCTTGACTGCCTGGACCTAGCAGGGAGGAGCCAAGAGGACCAAGGAAGTGTTACACTTTTCAGGTCAGGTAACACAATCCCAGACAGAAGCCCTCTGGCCAGGAATAGGTCCTGGAGGGCCCAGGATCCTGGACTGGCCTGAAGCAGCCCCCTACACACACATCCCCTTGAACAAAGGTGGAGAGGAGGTGCCTGAGGTAGAAGCAGAAGTGGGATAGATCAGAGGTTTTAGAGATTATTGGTCTAGTGCTCCCTCCACTTAGGCCCTCAGGAGATCTGTGTTTTTTCTGACGCAGGCCACAAGAGACCAGTCTTTCCTCTTGGCTCTACCACCAGAATATCTAGAATAAGTAGATCCATAGAGACAAAAGGCAGATTGGCGGTTGCCTGGGCTGGGGAAAGATGGGAATGGGGAGTAACTGCTTAACAGGTATGGGGTTTCCTTTTGGGGTGATATTGTTGGAACTAGATAGAAGTGGTAGATGCACACATTGTCAATGTACTAAATGCCACAGAACTGTTCACTTTAAAATGGTTAATTCCATGTTAGGTGAATTTCACCTCAACTAAAAATAAGAGTACCTGTGGCTAAGAGATTAAAGGAATAAGAAGAGTGAGCAAGTGCCAAGTGGGAGAGGGAAGGTGAAGGAGGGGCTGAGGCTGGAGGCCTGAGGCGGGAGGAGGGCTTGTCAGTCTTCATTCAGCCTCTGAGCTGTTTGCTTCCTCTCCGACTTCATAGACTGAAAGCTCCTGGGGTGGGGGCAGGGACCTCATCTTTTTAGTTGTTTTTAATTTTCAAAGCAGAGTCATCACGGGTATATTCATTTTTTAAAACCTCTGGCCCACTGGAATGAAATCGAACATGTTGAGCAGTAGGAAGATTACCCACCGCCTACACTAGGGGAGTGAGGATGTCACTGGGCTGAGTTCGTGTGCTACCTCTGGGCAGCAAGGGGGCTGTCTGAGAATTCCCAGAGCAGAGTGGGCCTGCCCATCACCCCTTGCAGGCCCCAGCACCCCTAGAGGGCAGCACCCACCAGAGTCTGGGATGGGGAAGGGACTGGAGGAGCCCCATGGCTCCTTTGTCAGACCCAGGAAGGAGAGTGGGGCAGCTACAGGAAGTAGAGGGGTGAGGAGTTCCCTCCGGAATCTATCCCCCCACTTCCCTCCCCTCTGCTTGCACAGCTCCTGCACATGCTCAGTGTGCCCACGAATTGGGTTGGCTGGGGGAGGGCATTGACTGGCACCCCCACTTAAAGGGACAGTGCTACCCTTGCCTGCACCCAACAGAGGTAATGGGACCTGGCCACCCTCTTTCCTCATACTGAATTACTTCAAACACCCTCCCCCACTTCCTGGCAGCTTCTTCCTGTCCCCTAAGCTCCTCTGCCCACCTTACTACCTCTCCTCAATCCCTGACCCCATTGCCCACATGGTCTGTCTACTAAACACAGGAGTTTCCACCCGAGGTGGGGGAGTCTTGGGTGCGGAAGAAAGGGGGATCTCAGGGCAGAGTACGCAGAGGTGATGGGAAGCTTCTGCAACCACACCTGTGAAATAACTGCGTCTCTGGGCCTCCCTCCTCTGGCCCAGGTGACAAAGGTCCTGGAAAGCAAAAGGACATCAGAGAAGGAAGGCGCTGGGCATTTGCTCTAGAAAGGCCTGGGCAAAGAGTGGAGTATGTCCACCGCCACCTTCCCAGCTGAAGGGGGTGTATTTGTTGGAGGTGGGGGGCTGTGGTGGGTAGGGGAAGCTCGGGCCTCAGGACCAGGCAGTGGAGAGAGGAAAGGGGGAGGCAAAATGAACCTGGGCCTGGCCACCACCTGTAGCTGAGCCTGGAGACTCCCCAGCCCCACTGCGGTGGGGGTGGGGCACTGAGGTCAGGGAACCAGCTGGGGGAAGAGGACACACTGACTCTTTCTTCTTCATGCATCTCTTTCAGCCCCTTCTGACACTTTCCCAGCTCACACCCTTCTCCTTTGTTTCCTTCTTACCCCATCCTGTTGCCCACCAGCCTTGGGAACATTAACACACCTGGATACTGCCCTAACCAAGAGCTCTTCAGCCTTTGTGTGTGGGGGGTGTGTGTGTGTTTTGTGTTTTGGGGGTGGAGAGGGCCAGCTGGCAACTTTTCTGTCTCCAGGTTCCTCAGCTTCTAGGCCAAGAAAGGCTGAGCTTCTTACCTGCCCCCTCCCCTGGGTGAAGTTATTGCCTCCTCAGGGACTCACTGGCCCAAGCCACCTCCTGACACACCCCCACGCCCATCCCCCAACACCCCCACCCATAGCCCCCCCCCAGCAGCTTTCTGGAATCTTCTCTTCCCTTCTAGTTACTAACACACACACACACACACACACACACACTCACATCCCTCCAGGTAAACAGCCTTCTTCCTGGCCAGTGGCCTCCCCTGCTCCGCCTTCAGCTGAGGAATGCAGCAGCAGGGAGGCTGCCCAGCCTGCCCAGAGACCTGTAGGTCCCTGGCTAGCACCCCACAGCGGAAGGCAGGCCTTGGGTCAGCATTTCTGGAGCCCCAAAAGCCACTCCCTCCCTCTCTGAGCCTTAGGTTTCCCATCTGCAAAGTAGGGACAATCATTCCTCTGGCCCTTCCTGACAGAGCTGTCCCAGATAAATGAAAGGGGGCTGAAACCCTCCACCAGCGTTCCAGGGGCTGACCCCACAGGGAAGGGAGATTTTGTTCTCTTGAAACCCATTCCTTTTTCCTAGAATGTTTTTGCCTGGCTTCATTGTAAGAGGTGCTGGTGAGGCCTGGGTGTGGCAGGGCAGAAATGAACGTTGTCTTGGCAACATGCAGGATTCATCAACATTTCCATCTAGCAGGTCCCAGGCCTGAGCCCTTCTCTTGCCCAATGTAGCCTGTCAAGATGAGCTTCCCTGGAATGGGAGCTAAGCCAGGTCTCCACCCATCCCTGTGCACAGTGGCAGAGCCAACACAGGCTCATTGGTGATTTGAGTAACCTCCTCCTCCTGCACGACAGCCTGACATTCTGTGGGCCAACAAGGATGCTGGGAAAGTGATGGAAGAGGGACTGGAGTCTGCAGAAGGATGGGTCCAAGTGTGAGCTTGTTTCAGAGCCCAATATTGCTGGCATGTTGGCAGTATCCGCATCATCCAGGCTGACTCAGCCCTCTATGTGCAGACAGGTGAGGGGTTCACCAAAGAGGAAATTAACCATACAGGCGATTAGGCTAAGTGGGGCAGGATGCACAGATGCACACCCCTCTGCCTCTTGGGCTGATTTTCCATCAGGAGAAAACTTCCCTTTAGTGCTTACTTGTCAGCCCTTCTAGGAAGTAAGGGGGCAAATGAATAACTAACCTCCTATCCAATCCCTGACTGGGAGATGTGGGGGATGGGTGCCCTCAAGAACAAGGAGATACAAGGCACCCAGACCTCATCTACCTCAGCCCTCTAAACTGTGGGGGAGATGGGCAGAATACAGGGAGCCTGGGAAAAAATCCTACAGCTCCTCCCAGCAATCTGGCATCTTAAATTTGGGCTGAACCCAAGGGCTTCTAACTGGGCCCTGTCCCACCTCTGCATCCACCCTCTATAAAACTTTCAGACCGATCTGTCCCTGACACACAGAGCAGAATTCAGCCATCCTGGAGATCTTTTTTTTTTTTTTTAATCTTCACTTAAGAACATTTTTTCAATTTCTTTCAGAGAGAAAGGAACGGAAAAAGCGAAACTTAAATGCAAACATCAATGTGCGAGAAAGCACTGACTGGTTGCCTTTGTACAAGCCTAGACTGGAGATCGAACCCGCAACCCTTCGGTTATAGGGTAACACTCCAACTGAGTCACACTGGCCAGGGCCATACTGGAGATCTTGATAGGTCCCCAGTGCAGAGGTCTGTTGTCCTCCCGGGCTTGGGGCAAGGGGGCACTGGAACCTCAAGTCCCAAACCTAACCCAAATGAATGTGCTTTGAATTTCAGAGCCCTAGTAAAGTCAATCCCAGCTACTTACATTTGATTTGACCAAAACAGTTTATTTTCTTTGTGAAAAATAAGATGACATCAAAGAACAAATTGTGGAAATGACAAGGTGAAAGTCAAGCTGTTCTCAGAGGCATAGGGTTGCTGAGAGTGGTTTTCATCGGTCACCTGCCAACTTGAGACCCAGCTGGCCTGAGAGTGTATGAAATGGAACTGTCTCCTTGGGTTAACCTGGTTAAGGGGCACTCCTACGTGCCTGGCTCCCCAATGCCAAGGCTGCCCTCTCGGTTCCACATCTCATTTTCCTGCCGAAGCCGCTCGTTCTCTGTCCGGAGCCTCTCTACCTCTGCAGCCAGCTCCTCAACCAGGTGACAGGGCTGCCGGCTGGTGCACCCCTGCAGCTGCTGCAGCCTCCTGGTCTCCTCCTCGGCCAGGGACAGCCTCCGCTCCAGATCCAGGTAGTCTTGCACCAGCTCCTGCTTGCTGCGGCCCTGCAGGCTCTCTGTGTGGTAGCGCTCGTAGGCCTCGGAGAAATCCCGCTGCTGGAACTCACCATGAACTTGGCCCTGCCCATCACTGTCCCCTGCATCACTCTCCCCACTGGAGCCTGGGTGGGAGGCCCCATGGGGCACATCCAGGTCAGGCTCCTCAGGGTCTCGGTCATTCATCAGGAACTGGGTGGTGTTGTAGGGCGCCACAGGCTGGCCCTTGGCAAACATTTCCTCTCGGACCCGGGAGGCCCTCTGGCTCTGCCTCTCATCACGCTGTTGCTTCTCGGCCCAGCTCAGCTCCAGGTAGGGCTTCCAGTGCCGCTTGCGCTTTGAAGGCAGCCGGCGGTGCTTCTTCCTGCTCAGCACTGCCCCCACTGAGTAGCCCCTTGGGCTCTGGGTCTGAGGACCCCTACTATTCTGGCCCAGGCTACCATGATCTTCCTCCTTTGAGTGACTCTCCATCCTGGGTGTCAGGGGCAGGGAACTGTCAGGGTCATGAGGCTCAAGGGGTGTTTCTGGGCTCATAGAAGAGCCAGTGGTCTAAAGAGAGAACATGAGAAAGGATGGATAACAGCCAGCCTGTCCCTGGTGAAACCTTTCCTGCACCTCCACATCCCCATCCCCACCTGAAGCCAACCATCCCACACCCAGTTAACTAGGTCCCTCTCTCGTTCTCACCCTTCTGAGACCATTTATTTATGGCTTACCTGTCTCTCCCCCAACACATCCAAAACTCACAAGGAGAGCAGAAATTTCACCTGTGCATCTCACTCTGTAATTTCAGTGTGCTTCCCCATCAGAAAGGCCCCATGCTTTGCTGCCATTATCTTGAATTTTTTAATTTATTTTTTAAGATTTTATTTATTTTTGGAGAGAGGGGAAATGGGGGGTGGGGGGGAGAAACACCGATTTGAGAGAAACATAATTTGGCTGCTTCTCACATATGCCCCAACAAGGGAGCTGCCTGCAACCCAGGTATGTGCCTTGACTGGGAATTGAGCCTACGACTTTTCCCTTTGCAGGCCAACACTCAGCCAACTGAGCTGTGCTGGTTAAGGTGAATGTTTTTTAAGAGTTTATTTATTTTCAGAGAGAGGGGAAAGGAGGGAGAAAGAGAGGGAGAGAAACATAAATTAATTGCCTCTCGTACACCAACTGGGAACCTGGCCCAGGCATGTACCCTGACTGGGAATCGAACCTGCGACCTTTTGGTTCACAGACTGGTGCTCCCAGTGCTCAATCCATTCAGCCACACCAATCAGGGCTTGAACTGCTTTATGATTTTAGAATAAAGTGCCCTGTACAATGACCCCCACAAATTACGTAGCTGATCCTGCTTCCAGATATTTGGATAGCTGACTCTTTCATCCTTTAGGGCTTTGTTCCAATGCCACCTCTTCAGAGAGACCCTCCCTGACCCCCTATCTAAAGTAGCCCCTGCACCTCCCCTTCCGCTGATCCTTATCACATGAAACAGTTAACATCCCACGTTGCATTTAGTACGTTACCATTTACCATCTGTCTTCCTCCTATAAGAATGTGTCTTGTCTGTTCAGTTCACCACTGTGCCCCTATGCATGGCCCAACGTTAAGTGCTAGGTAAATATATGTTAAATGACATAAAACCCATAAGAGAGGGGGATCCAAAAATGGCACACAGGACTTTCCTGTCATCCGAGGGAGAAGAAGATGGAGTGCATTTATTCCAGGCAGAAGTTGGTATCATTCATCTACATGAAGGGCAGGAAAGAAGTCCTAACTAGGAAAAAGAAAGGTCAATCTCCAGTCTGCAGCTGAGAGAATTCTAGAACTTATCTAAGAGGTGCAAAGGATTCTGTCAAGAGTGTGTGTGTTCAGGGCATCTGGTTATCTCTGTCATGGTGAGGGTGGGGGTAGTGAGTGGGGAATGGGGAATGAGTTGCTCTATGTTTGTGGTTTGGGAATTCTAATAATAACTGCTATCACTGGTATGTTGTTTTATAATGTACAACATTGTTCAGACACATCTGAGCACAGATCCATACAAGTATAAGGTATGTATTGGGGGATGTATGCAGCCCTGTAAGAGTTGGAGGTGTGTTACGTGCGTTTTGGAGACCACGAAGAGAACTATAGGGAAAAGGAGGTATGCTGGAGTGCACGTGCTGTGTTATATTGTTACTTCACCTGCAAGGAGATCATTAATTAAGAGTGACAGGCCTTTTCCATCAGTGTCTTGGGCCAAATGAGACAGATCCGCCCCACATGGGAAGAGGCAGGCTGCTGGGAACTCTTGAGGCGGGGTGGCTTGTTTTGTGTGCACTGTAGTAACTCACCTGCTCCCAACCCTCAGAAAATACCCACTAATGATCTTTCCCCTCACCCAAGCCAGCCCTTCCCCTCAGCCCCACGTGCTGCATCCCTCCTAAAGGCTTGTCCCTCTATACCATTACCACTACTGTAGGTAAGCTGTGTGACCTGGGTGAGTCATTTGCCCTCTCTGAATCTTCTAGCCCTGGCATTCCATGAAATCCAAATTAAATAAATCCGGGGAACACTGAAAGTGGCTAGGTGAGTCAGAGGAGCTGAGTTCCCTCCTCACCTATAGGGAATTGGGGACTAGGGGAGAAAAATGGGCAAGGTGGGGTCAGGAGAGTGAGCATGGGCTGGGAGGGTTTGAGCTCCTGTTGTCAGATCAGAATGTGACATTCTGAGGGCCTGACATAATCTGTCTCTCCATCTCTCCTGGGTGATATCCACATCCCACCCCAACCGAAATTATGAACCAGTTGCTCAAACTCTTTTCCCTGCTTCAGACTTGGTTCTCACCCTGGACAAAACGCAAGGCAGGGTTCTGTCGTCAGAAGGCCCTAAGTTTAAACCCTGGATCTGTTGCTTGCTGGCTGCATGATTCTAGAAAAGGTATTCCTCTCAGAACCTTAGCTTTTGTGAAATGGAAATAATGTCCTACCTTGAAAAGCTACTAGGATGTCATGAGCTAGCAGATTTAGCACCTGGAATATTGCCCAGCGCATAGTAGGGACTCACTTAAAAAATACTGGTTTTCCAAATCTGCCAACACATCTGAGACAAGAAGCCAGGATCCCAGATGGCAGGATCCATGTTCAGGGCAAACAGGGGGTTGGGAGGGTGAGGCTTACCTTGGCCTCCTCCAGGGCTGCTGATGGCTGTATTACAGTTGGTCTGCTTCAGAGTGGCCTCCTTCTTCTGTTCCAAACCTCTCAGCAGATGCCTTTAACTAGTGACACCTGTTTTAAATAACAACAGAAACCTAAGTCCTAAAGAAGAGTCTTCAGAAGACTGGCTGTCCAGGGATTTTTCACCAAGGACGAGCAGCCATTTTGTAGCACCAGACCTCATTTTCAAATGAAGGCCCTGAAGGCGCCTCCACACCCTGTCTTTGACACCTCCAGCCAGCAAGGGGCCAAATGGGGATTAAGAAGCCATCTTCCCAGTCCTGTTTCTCAGGCTCCAGGGCCAGGCTTACACCCTGTACTGTTCTCCTGGAAGTTCCTGAGGCCCGGGCTGGTAACTAGGAAGACAGGACTAAATCTTTGTTCCCCCAACCAACGTGGGAAAGGAGGCTGCCTCGGGAGGCCCCTATATATACAGCGATGACCTGGAAAGACTCAAGAGTGGACTGGGTCAGTGGCTCCGACAAGAGGGGGTCCTTTCCACGGGCCTCGGTTTTAACTGCAGCCCCCTAAGTCTTCCCCAGGCTGGGCTCCATAAGTCAATGCCTCAAGAAACATGTCTGGGGTCTGGGCTGAGCCTGGGACTGAGGCCTTTTCTTCTACAGGGCCTGACCTGCCTCCCTCCTTCTTCTCAGGACGAGAAACAGAGGGAAAGGGGAAGAGGTCTTCACATTACATGCAGCTGGGAGGGAAACCCAACTGGGATAAGGATGGGTTCCTTGGACAAGAGGAAATGGTCCGGGAAAGGTTTTGTAAAGGCGGAACTGACCTATTTGCTGCCAAGGGCTATACACACGACTACATCAGTGTGTCTTTCTGTGCAATCGCCAGTCTGAGCAATTCCCAACGCCTCAGCCCTACCTCTTGCTGCATGCAGTTGCAGCAGCTCTCTAGTCAAGCCGCTCAGGCACTACGGTTGGGGGAAGGGAACAGCCTGACAGCGCGGTGCCTGCTGGGGATTGTAGTTCTTTTAGCCAGGGAAGGTGAACCAAAATCCTCTCACGTCAACAGCCATGCCGAGAACTTCAAAACCCATCTACCCTTGCGCGACAGTCATCCCGCGGTCACCTCTGCCTTTTTTCATTGGTCAATTCATCTGCCAATATTCCAGTTTTTGTCAACGTTTGCTGTGCGGAAGCACAATCGGCACCGCCTTCCACGCTCAATTAAAGAGTTCATTGATGGCGTTAATCTTTACTAGGCAGAAAATAGGTCCGGCTGAGAGGGGAGGGGTTGTGGGTGCGGAGGGATCCTCAGCTCTAGAGAAAGGCGAGGAGAAAGCTCGGTGGCCGTCGCCGCCATTTTGGGCTGGGAGGAGGCAGCGGAGGGACTCGCTGCACAGTGAGAGCACCCCATGGGGGGTGGTCCGGGAGTGGGGAGAGGCCGGGCCTAGTGGGTTGCCTGAAGTGGCGACGCCGGGAGACGGCGGGAAGTGGGACCGGGGGCCTGGGGTAGGGGGTGAAGGTTGGAGTCTCCCCGGCAGGGCCTGGTCCTCAAACCGTCCCGGCAGCCCTGCAGCCTCGCCTCTCACAGAGGGCGGGGTTCTTGGGTAATTACCGCGTGTTTCCCGAGACTCCATTTGGGGAGAGACCGGGTGAAATGACTCTCTGCGGCTCTCTTTCCCCTGGGGCGCACACGATGCGGCCGAGCTCTGCGAAGTCCTTTTCCCAGCGCCATTTGGCCTGGGTATAGCGGCGAGGCCCAGCGTAGCGGGAACCCCTCCCCAACTTCGACGGGCGGAGTGGGGAAGAGGCCAGATTCCAAAGACTGGCGCCGCTGGGGAGGGTGGAGGTCGTAGCTCCGGCCGTGTGTCTCCCGGGCCTGGCAATCAGCTGGAGGCTCCGAGGTCGGAGAGCCCGGTACATCCACCATCATCCCCTGCCTCTTCCGTACACCAAGGCTGTCTCGCAGCCTAGGCTGCGAAACAGCCTTCGTCCTACTGTGACAACTCCTAATTTCCCCGGGGACCAGCTGGATAAGGGGCACGTAGAAACCTTCACGAGCCCAATGCTTGAAAATCTCAGAGCGCTCTTGTCCTCAAGATGTATCCTATCAGCGCCCATTCTCTGAACGACCTGACCTCGCACGTCGCCAGCCACTTTGGGAAACTCCAAAAGTGTGCTGCTGCACTTCTCTTGAAAGTTTACAACAAAGGGGGATGGGTTTTTACCCTTTACAGGGTAAGAACACAACATAATTCAGAGTTGCCATAGCTCTGGAAATAAAGGGAGTGGCCCATTTCGGATGCTTCAGGAACATCTGTTTGCATTTTGAAATCTGAGCCATAATTTCTACCAAATCTTTTGAAGAAATGTTTGCCCTCCTAGAAAAAAACGAACGAATGCCAAAGTAATCTTTATAAGACTACAAATTCTTTCCAGTTTAACTTTTCTCCCACAAACTAAACTAAATGGAATATTTTGCCACTGGTGCATTGTTACTAGGGAACCTCTATTTTGAAATTCCAAGTAATTAAAAGTTTTCTTCTGTAGATACTAGATGCTACCAAAGTAGAAATTGCAGTTTGGAGGTAGGGGAGACCTGCTCTGAAATAAATAAATATTCAGCGTTGCCTTACAGCTGTAGTAGCTTCTTAAAGATTGAAGTTTGATGTGAAATTCTTTTTTGTGTTACAGATTAAACTATCTTGTTGCCTACTGCTGGAAATCTCAAGGGAGATTTATAGTTCAGGGATATCTTAATTCTGCAAAAATGTCAGTTAAAATTATATCTAGGTAGGTCTGGCTGTTGTGGCTCAGTGGGTTGAGTGCCAGTTCAGTTCCCAGCCAGGCACATGCCGGGGTTGCCAGCCAGGTGCCCAGCTGGGGGATGAGCAAGACACAACCACACATTGATGGCTCTCTCTCCCTCACTTTCCCCCTCTCTGAAAATAAATCTTTTTAAAAAATTATACCTAGGTAGATTATGAAGTAGGGGAGTGACTGGGCAGTGAACTTTCTCTTTGAGGGTACCTTGTTGATTCTTCTATGTGCCCTGACCGCCAGTGCAACCCACAACCTTGGCAGGTGAGGCTCCAACCAACCGAGCTACCCCGCCAGGGCAGAAGATATCTTGTGATGAATCTCATTGTCAATTACAGGTGGTCAGATCATTTCTGAGCCTTTGGCCTTAATAGCAATAACCTTGAAAGGTTCTTCAGAACTAAATCCTTGCTCCTCCTATTAATAAAGTAAATTTTTTAAAAAGTGAGAGTGACAGTTCCATAGCTTTAACTATTCACCCACCCACCATGTATTTCAGAGACGGTCTTAGAACTGGATTGCAAAGATGATCACTGTTGACTTCAGTTCTTAATCCAAAATTTGAACCACTTAGTCCTAAATGTAACCAGTACACTCAATTCATACTTTAGGTTGACTTTTGACTTACGTCATGTACATTTTACACTGTTCTTCAGATCAACAGAAGATTCAAGTTAGGAAAAGTTGACACTTACTTGGTAGGTGTTAAGTTAAATAGTCTTAGGAACTGAAAGGAGGCTCTGAAGGTTGTGGTTTTGTTAAGAATTTAATGGAGGAGGATCCCAGATTTTCATGATTCATCCTCCATTTTGAAGTAATCCAGTTAAAACTTTAGATGTTACTAAGTGGAGCATACCAGGGACAGAAATCTTACTAATTTATAAAATTGAAAGCTTATCCTCTTTAAGGTTGACCAATAAGCTTTCCATTCCTTGATAAGAAAAGTTGGGAATAAAACAAGTTTGTTTACTGAACAAAATGTAGGACTGGAGGTTAGGAACTGCAAGTTCTGTTTCTCTGTGCTACCACTGACTTGGTTGGCTTGGCTTGGCTAGAGGCCAACACCTGAAGATTAGGCCAAACTTGTTGCTGAGTCTATTGTTCATCTAATGTTCAACCAGAGCTTTGACTTCTTCCCTTTCAGATGAGTTGCTTTGTAGTTTATGTCTAATTCTACAACAGACTATATTGTATATGCCTCCATTTCCTTTTCTTCATTATTTTTTATTGAGTTTATTGGACATGCCTCGGTTTCCTAATTTGAAAATGGTATCAATGCTGCCTCCCTCATAAATAGTTTGAGGAGTAACTGTTCTTCATTAACTATCTAAACATTTACTTGCTATAACTTTGTTATTTGGGAACTTTAGAACTAATACTTCAAAGTTTACTTGGGGTAGTTGGGAGGCCTACCTTGCTGAAATGTGCCCCCTGGCAGTAGTTCAGAGTATGCCCATTCAAATAGACTGAAGGAGGGTCAGTCTCTCAGGGTACCAAGCAGTTGTTACCATGAAGTTATGGACATTTAACATTTGTCTGATGGCCCACTCTTGGGGACTAGTGGGTATTTGTTAGCAGGATTCATTGGTTCTTTGTAGCAGTCCTCTTCAAGATGAAGATGCTTGCTTCTGAACTACTTGATTTCCACGAGCGATTTTTTATTCTTTGTATTTAGCTCTCATCATGCTTCTCTATATTTTGTCTTTCTAAGTTGTTATATGTTGACTGTTTTACTAAGTACACTTTTAGTAATAACTAGAAAGGAGAGTAGAACTAACTTCTCAGACATTCCCAGACATTCTTTTCCACCCTCCAGTTTGGTCCTCTGCCTTTGCCTGAAAGTTGTACTGGAGTTATCTATCTATATGTGCAGAATTAAATGTTTGGAGCAGGCTTCAGAACTTCAAATTAACCTCCTCCACTGACTGGAGATTAGGACAAGTACAGCTGAGTAGCTTACAAAGAGCAGCTATCATTTTCTCAAATTCTTTTGCATGGGGTATTCTAAAGCTCCCACATTTTCCTTCAGAAGTATTCTTTCTGCTCACTACAGACCCAGGGCTTTTTAACACTTCACACAAAGTCAGTGAATGTGTCGAATAGAATATGACTTCAGACGAGTGTTTACAATTCCCTTCTGAATGTTTGCTCTTGAAGAAAAATTTGTAAGCCACTGTTAACTCCTCTTGGTGCTGTATTGAAAGATCACACTATTTCAAAAGACTTGCCAACAGTTTCCTGTAGCATCTCAACCATTTGAAAGAATTTTGATAATTGAACTGCCTCTTAAAAATAATAAAAGTTTAGTCCAGAGCATTTGTGAGAGCTACAGCGTTGATCTGTAACCCCAGCCTTTGTTTTTTCAACGATAGAATGAGGTTGTAAGCTTTCCAGTGTTCAAAGAAACTGGCAAAAATTGGCCAAAGATTGAATCTTTGCCTCCTAGACCACAGATTTTGTCCCACTTGCAAAGTATGACTATTATAGTTTAGTCAGCAAACCCCACTGTGTTCAGGTTCTGAATTTGACATTTTCTTTTCTTTTAAAAATTACTTTTCATCCTAGCATCAATGATTTACACTTTATGTGAGAAAGAATAGTAAAATGGAATTTTATTCCAGTGATCTTGTCAAATGTGAAAAAAAATTATTTTAAAAACCAAAACCCACACAGGCAAGTGTACCTAATTAGGTACAAGTACTATCTTTAGCCAACTTTTCTATCACACTCTTGGGAATAGTTGTTGCCAGCTGTTCTGCATGTAAGTGGCCAGGGGTACACCTGTAGTGTATTACCTGTTTGACTACATATAGCAAGTTCTTTGTTTCAATCCTCACGAAAGGATATGTTTTTATTAATTTGAGAGAGAGATATAGAGAGGGAAACATTGATTGGTTGCCTCCCACAAGTACCCCAACCATGGGTCAAACCCACAACCTAGGTATGTGCCCTGACCAGGACTGAACCCACAGCCGTTTGGTGTATGGGATGACGCTCCAGTCAGCTGAGCAACCCTGCCAGGGGTATAGCCAGTTCTTGATTCTCTGAAGGTAAACTCCTGGATTGTGGATTTGTAAAATTTCTTGAGTTCACTCTGGTTTCTCTTAACTTTTGAAGTTATTAGGATAAAGTATATTTATTTGCATTTCCCCAAGCAATTTTTTAATTCATATAAAATTTGTATTTTCATAAACCCTGGATGAAGTGAAAGTTAAAAATATCGATCAAATGGGCAACTGCTATATGCATATGTAGCACATTTTCATACTATCTCGTTTACTCCTAACAGTTAGGTAAAGTAGGCATAGCCCCATTTTGCTGATGAAGAATGAGTCTCAGAGTTTGAGAGATGTGTTCAGGATTGCACTGCTAGTATATTTTAAAGGTATGACTGGGACCCTGGTTCTTTTGACTCCTAGTCTGGTGTAATTTCCTCTCTTTAGAGAGAACCTGGTCTATTTTTCAGAACTAAACCAATCTGAAACTCCCTGACTTTTTCTCTCCAAACTGAAATCCAAAGGGACCTGTCTCCTGAGAGCCTTTTTTATATTATAGGCTAGCCCAGAAAAAGTTTTCCTTACTCAGAGAATTAAACTGTCCAGCCAACTGTCACAAAGTTTGGGAAGTGCTTTGCCCTGGCTTGATACCCATGCCCCAATAATAGAAAGCGAACAAACTGAAATTGCTAATGTGTAAGTTTGGTGTTTTGTGCACTCAGTTGAAATGCTTGGCAGCAGCACTTCAGTGAAGGGCTAGAGTGGACTTGAGGATCATTTGTCATCACAACCCCCTGTTAATATAGGTAATTCAGTCTTCTGCCCTGAGAGCAATATGCTAGTTGTGTTTCAATGTAGAAAGTGTTGATGAAAACTCATATTTCACACAAACCTCATCATTTGAAGACTATAAATGCAATACAGTAAAATGTCAGAGCCTTTGAAAGCAAAATTCAGAAAGTTATATAGCTCAAGGTAAATAATTTATGAGTTACTTAAAACCAAGTATTTGTATATTTTAAAAAACTGGACTGCATTTGTCTCCTTAGAGTAAAATGTACACTTTTTTTTTTTTTTCCTGATGATAAACATACTTATAAAGTCTCTCCAAGGGAAACAAGATTTCTGTTCAGGTTGTGAAATCATCAGAGGTTATCACTGCTGTATCTCAGTGCAATCAAAATGAGGCTTCTGGTCTGCACTGTCAAGCCAGAGGGCAGTGTTGCTTCTTTTCCACCAAGCAGCCGGGTTTCTGAGACTGCTGCATGATGTCATAGCATAAGGAATATTAAAAACAGGAAAACTATTTCAAATTAGACATTTAATGTAATTGTTAGGCCAAAGGAAAAGTTGATGATACATTGTCTCCAGTGAACCATCGGCCAGAGTATGACCAGCTCAGTCTAGCTTTGAGGGCCCTGATGCAGTCTTGACCAGCATAATTTCCCTTGATTCATTGATTTGTGTATGCTACTTATGCATCATTAGGTGCATTTTGCTCTTGAATTTCCCATCACCTCTACTTCATTTAGCTGCAAAAGGAAGCTTCTCAATGGGAAGTTTCCCTTTCCCCACAGGGGTTATAAACCTTCAACAAGTTTGACAATCTCATGATTCTTTTGAACCCCTTTCCCTGAAAAATGTACATAGGAGTCTATATAATATTACGGGGTTTGTGGACCACAAGTTAAGGAACCTCTGTGCTAGTGACTTGAGTAGTGAATTGCCTTGAAAAACACACAGGGCAGGTGAAGATGGGCTGTTACCTATGCATTGATGACAGGAGGGAACAGTCTTATAAGTGCTTACTATTTTGATTTTGAGGCAGAAGTTAATTCCCAGGGCCTCCCTGCACTTTCAAGAGTAGAGTTATTCGAGAACTGCTGCTAATAGCACAGTTTAGTAGACAGAATGGCTGTACCAGGAATATGTGCAGGGTAACCACTCGGTCCCCAAGGGGTTAAATTTAGCTGTTTAACCAGAAGCTTTGTTTGATTTGGGGGTGGGGGGGGCACTTCTAATTTTAGTTTGACCCTCATGGAAAGGTGGATAGCTCCTGTTCCTTTTTTTGTTATAGAGAACACCTATATTGGATAGTTAGGGTAAGTCCTTGGAATGCCCCAAACAGCTGTTTCCTCCACAAATCCAATATCCCCTATGTCTAAATATCTTAACCTAAAGAGTTGCCCCACAAAGTTATACAACCATTGCTTGTGCTAAGCAGTAGGTTTACCAAGAGCCTCTTCCAGGAATCCAAGAACTCCTTCCTTCTTCAAGGGGGGGCGGGGGCGGGGGATCATTACTAAAAACCTACTTGTAGGAATGAAATGAGGCTGTCGGTTGTCTAACAAAGTGCCAAATTAGATTTAATTTTTGTTAATAAGACTTTCAAATGGCTATTGAAAAGCAGAATTAAATTTTAAGCTTCTGATTGTAGCCACTTTCTATTCCCCAAACACCCAATACTGGTTTATTTCTCCAACATCAGGAAAGAAAAGCACGGCACTAGAAAACAAGCACATTTAAGTTTGAAGCTAGTTAAATCTATATTGTGCCTGAACTATATTGTAGCACACTAAAACCCATTCAAGGAGAAAAATTTAAGTCTTCTATTAAAGATTTTTTCCAAACTAACAAATTTAGTGATTTCTTTACCCCCCTATGCAATCGCATAAATCAGTTTTTTTATTAGCTCTAGAAATCACACTTAAAAACTAAGTAACATTTACAAATATTAAATTTATTATAACTAGAATGAGTTTAAAGGTTCTCAGATTTGGCCACCTTATAGCTCTGTTTAAGGAGAGAATTTTTAACAGAAAATGCATAACTTGGTCAAATTACTTACACATAAAAAAAAAATCTCAAAAGTAAAGCATCCCTCAGATTCACATAATTAAAGAACAGGAGAAAGCACGCAAGCTACATCACAGCTAAATTTACCAGACCAACCAAAGCCAGGGGATTTTCTCTTCTGATTATGTTTCATAATAAAAAGGTCCACTGTCTTATATACACATGTATATAATGTTACATTCCATCACTGTAAAAAGTCCCCTTTGCCCCCCCCCCCCCCCCAAAGTTTTAGTCTAGTCTCCAAACTTGGAGAGCGGTCCTCGCTCCTTCTGCCGGTGCAGTTCATTCTCCGTCAGCAACTGGAGATTCTCGGCGCGCAGTCGCTCCAGCTCCAGCTCCAGCTCCCGCACACGCGCGTCTTCGCTGCCCAGCCGCTTGCTTTCCAGCCGCAGCCGGTTATTCTCGTCCTCCATGCGCGAGAGGCACTTCTCCAGCTCCAGGTACTCCTTGATGAGCTCCTGCTTGCTCATGTTTTGCAGGCTCTCCGTGTGGTACCGCTCGTAAGTCTCCGAGAAGTCCCGCTGCAGAAACTCGCTACCGTCTCCTCCCATTCCGTCGCTGCCCCCATCCTCCTCACCCGCCTCTTCCATAAACTCTTCATCGCTGGTATCGTCGGATTTGGCGGCAGCCCGCTTGGGGTAGATGCCGGTTTTGAGATCCGGCTCTTCCTGGTCGTGGTCATCCATGAGGAACTGCGTGGTGTTATAGGGCGCAACCGGCTGGCCCTTGGCGAACATCTCGGCTCGAATCCTCGAAGCTCGCAAACTCTGTTTCTCGTCAAACTTTCTTTTCTCCTCCCAGGTCAGCTTGTAGTAGGGTTTCCAAATTCGCTTCTTCTTGGAGGGACGTCTTCTGTGTTTTTTCTTGCCCAGTTGTCTCTGCTGCTGTTTCCACGACTCCTCGCCCCCAGCGGCAGGAGCCCCCAACTTGTTGGCCTCGGAGTCATGACAAGGCTGGGCGAATGGTTCGGCCTCAGGCCTCGGTTCCCCTCCTACTGCCAGTTGGGGTGCTCCGCCGGCGGACAACTCGTCTCCATTCTGACCCTTTTCGTCCGCTGCCGGGCAGCTAGCTTCTGGACAGATCTGGGTCTGCAAAGGAGGCGAATGGGGTTCCAGGGTTCCTCCTTCCCCCTCCAGCCCTGGACGGCCACCCGACTGGGGGAACGCTCTCGATTGCCACCTACTGTCCTCCTCTGGCACCCGCTCCTTAGCGCCTGGTGGGTGCTCGGGGTTCCGGTCTTCTTGGACAGCATCAGCACCTGTACAGTTGTTGGTTTGAGCCTGCTGCTGATATTCCGACAAGAGTGGCTCGGCCATGGCTAACACAGTTCTCTTCTCGAAGTCTGAAGAATTTTGGCTGTAAGTCCTTGAGGAAAAATGGTTCTTCTTTTCTTTAAAAAAATGTCCAAGAGTCCACTTCGGTAATTCCCGTAGTGATGCCTTTAGCCAGTTCTGTCAGCAAACTTCAAAAGCAACTTGGGGGAGCTCAATCAGTAAAGGGTTAAGCGCCACAGCGCGACCAGCTAGCAGGTCCAAGGGGGAGCAGCAGCAGGAACAGTACGTAATGTGCAAAGAGGGTCGGCCTCAAGCCTCCCCCGCAGAGCACCCCCACGACGGAGGAATGCGTGAGCTATAAGAGGAGGTTAAGTCCAATGGGTTAAACCCAGTCCCGAAGGGGTTAAAACTACCCGATGACGCTGCCTCCGAGGGACCGGATCCACAAAGGGTTAAATCCCCTGCCGCAGAGCCCACAAGGGGTTAAGGTCCCAGAGCCACCTCCTCCCACTTCCACGGGTGTCGCTCCAACCCGAGGTTCCAGTTCTTTAGGCCAGGCCGGAGCTTCATCCGAGGACAGACAAACTCATCTCCCCTTTGGCTCGATGCTCTGCTCAGCTCAGTTCTCCTCAGCCTCCTCCTCTTTTCCTTCCTCCCTCCCCCTTCCGACAGCTCCTCTTCCGCCTCCTCCCCTAACTTCCCCTTCCAACCAGCCTCTCCACCTGCCAACTTCCAACTGCTACCTCCCAGCCCGCTGCGCCGCTTTTATATAGATGCTTGTCCGCTCCGCCCACGCGCATGCGTAACGGGGCCCCCATTGCAGGAAGCTGGGATTCGTAGTTTCCATCTTTCGGACCCGCCGTCCTCATGCCCCTGACGACGTAGCCAATCCCAGAATGCGTGGGGGGCGTGTTCCAGGCCACCTCCCTCCATCCCCTATCCCTCGCTGGAGAAACGTGAGCAACCATTGGCCAAGAGTCACACGTATCGAGTTGGAAGGAATACCAATCACAGAGAAGATGGGGCGGGTTCTGGGCCATACCATTCTGTTTGAAGAATACGAGAAGATTCCATGGTCTCTGAAGGCCCACATAGAGTATTTTCATGAAAAGGTGCGTCTTAAAGCCTGTTAATTGTTTTCGATTCTCAGTGGAAGGGTTCTGAAGGTCATAAATATTTGTTAAATGAAGAAAAATGGTTTATTCCTAAAAAATAGTCCCTAAAGTGTAAAAGAAATTAAACCTAATGAAGAGAGATGTTGGCATAGAGCTGGTAACTCTCGATTCTTAATATTACAGAAATGGTTTCAAAGTGTGTGGCTAGTGCCTGGGACTGACGTTTGCGGACGGATATTTCAACACATTTTGTTAAAAAAATGAAAAGCGCATGAAGAAGTAAACAAATGAGGCATAAAAAGTGCCGCCTTAAAGGGACAGTGTGACTACGTTAGCACAGCAATCGCGTACTAGGCCTCAGAAGATGAGAATGCAGGTTCGAGTCCTGAGTGACGTCCACACTCAGACTGGTCTCCATAGCTGTGGGAGAAAATGACGAATCCCAGCCCCAGTGTAACCTTTCAGGACCGCTGCCGACCCAGGGAACAGTGCAAAATGGTGGGCCGAGACTGAGCCTCTCCTGGGCTGGGATCCGGGAAACGCGGGGTGTGCACTCGGAGCTCCCTGGAAATCTTGGGCAGGAAGAAAATGGCCTCTTGGGGATAACTTGGTTTGTTCACTTCCAAGCCCACTTGGAGCATTTCCTGAGATGGACAGGGAAGTCCGGGCCAGCTAATTAACCTTGTTGGGGAGGGGTTTGAAATGAATTCTGAATTTAAATAATCGATCCTGGCTAAGTGAGAAGGGGATATCACTCACAGAGTTTCTTCCTCATCTTCGGGCATCACCAGGAGGGAAGCAAAGCCAGATAGTGAGAAGGGGGCCTTGCCCAGAAACGAGGGCAGGGAATTTTGGCCCAGGACTGTGGGGTAGGCTCATGGGGAGAGGGGAGACTTGTACTTGAGAAAATTCTCCAGATTCTAAGTATCTGCTTGAGGGACAGGGCCTCAGAGTAGCCCAAACCCTTGGTGCTAATCACTTAGTTCCAAAATCTGGTCGTAATCTTCTTCATTTTGCTATACACCTAGTGACCCGTTCTTACTATTTTTTCCTTAACAGCAATGGCTGACATTCCAGCCACATTCCACTGTATAATGTGCTTTTACCACAGAACCATTTGACCCCACCACGGCCCAGTAAGTAAGGATAGGAATTATTGGCTCCATTTTAGAGATAAAAAATTTCTTAAGATTCAGAGAGATTTAAGTGACTTGTCCAAGGTCACATGACAACTAAGTTACAATTCTGGCTAATGTGAAGGTCTTTGTGACCTCCCATGCCATTTTTCTTTGTGTCCCAAATGCAAAATGCCCTTCTTTCTCAAGAACTTTATATTTAGTTATTTTTCATTCTTAACAGCTTCAGCCTAAATCAGACCGTTATTTCTTCGTTTAGCAAAGACTTGTTAGGAGGGTATGATGATGAATAAAAAACGTCATCCTTGCTGCTCATGGACTGTGTAGAGAGGCCATCAAACCATACTTAGCCAAAATGACAAGTGACAAAAATCTGGTAGAGTTTGTGAGCCAAGCTGCTTAGGAGTTGGGCATTGTGTACAGGTTTCAAGGGGAAGTGACTTACTGGTTGTCTTTGAGGGCTGAATCGTTTTCAGGCAAAGTGGCGTGAAGGAACCGCATTTTATCAAGAGCAAAGCATCAGGTCCAAAGAAAGGACTTGTCTGGGAATTCCAGAGTCGCTCTGTGAGAAAGTGGTGATGGATGCCCAAATTGATGGCAAGCAAGAGTGCCTCTGGGGTATAGCCAGATGTTTTGAAATTGACCATCCCATCCTGTTTTCCCTGAGCTTCCAAGAACTCAAGTCCCTCTGAAGAGCTTGCCTTCTGTGCTGCTTCATCAAACACAAGGTTCCTTAGGAGCAAGAGCTGCCCCTCATGCTGGAGGTCAGACCTCCAATTTGTTACCACATCTCAGACTCCAGAGGACTGATGTGTACTCTCAATCACAGGCTTTGGAAGGTACTAGCTGAGTCCAGCATCAGTCTGCTGGACAGGGCTCAGCTGTATGGGCTCATTTGTCATGTTGGGGAGGGGTGCACAGACTACTAGGTTGTGGAATTCTAGAATTCTATCAAACAGGAGGTCAGGCACCTTACTATTAGCTGCATTTTAACCCTTTGCCTGGTATTTCAAATGCCCTGGTCATTTAAACCCCAGGACTGCCTTACAATAAAGAGATCATCATCCTTATTTTGCAAACAAGATAACTCAGAGCCAGTCTTGCCCAAGTCATACAACTAGTGTGTGCAAGTGGTAGAGCTGGCCTCTCTGCCCCACACGTGAATCCCCAGCACCAGTCTGGTCCCTCTCTCACTGCCTTGCTGTTGCTTATATCCCTCGGTCAGCTGTGGAGCCACAGGGCCGGATGTCTATTCTGAGGGTTACCGCCTTGAGAACAGGACTGAGGGTCAAAGAGGGACCAAGGCTTCCAGTGGGGCAAGTGATGGCCAAGCCTGGGAGAGTTGGCAAGGACAAGAGTTGCCCCAGGTAACTCAGGAGTTTAAGGATCTCCGAGGAGGGGCCTTCAGAACTGCCTCTTTCTCACCCAGGGACATGCCCTGGGGCCTAGGTAGGAGAGCAGCTACAGGGGGCTCAAGGCTGCTGCACCCCTCCACAGGTAGAGACCCTGGCCAGTGGTCTCTGAGGCGCCAACACGGCCCAGACAGGATTGGTGCTGACCAGAGGAAGGCCAAGGTTGCCAAGCAGTGAGAAAAATTCCGTGGCCTAGCAGCCAGCATCATCCAGAGGGCGCTCTGCCCACCCCCACGGACCGGGGGTCGGGGGGCTTACCGATCCCACGCCTAAGGTCCGGGGGTGGGGGTTGGCTCCGGCTTGGCCCATGCCTTCCAGAAAGTTCCCTGGGAAAGGCCCAGCACGGGTTTCACGGGAAGGGGGCACCGGGAGCGAGCAGCTGAGGGGTAAGCGGGCAATGGATACTTCCGGGGCTGGGATGTCAGGACCCCAACCCTATGCTCAGTGCGGGGGGGCAAGGAGCGGCGGTCCTTTTCTAAGGGCAGTGACGGAGCTACGCCTGGTCCCACAGGGCCCCCGACGGGGAGGGGCTGGTAGGGCTAAGCCCTTGGCTTCTACCCTGCAGTGGGTGTGGCCCGCGTCCCTACCCCGCAACGCCCCAGCCCCAACCCTCTCGTGACACTCTTCTCCCCTCCGCTTCGCCTTTCCTCGAGAACCCCTGCTCTGTCTTCCCTAAACTTGGCCACGAAGGAGGAACAATCTTCCTCCCTCAGAAACACCAACCAGCAGCCTCTTGTGCTGTCCGACGGGACATGGGTGGTGGGGAGCAGAGAAGAGACTGCCTCACGCGCTCCAGACTCGATTTCTGCTTCACTTTGTTGACAGATGATTTAGGTTTTATTTTATTTCGTGAAACATAAGTGAATCTTCAGTAAGGCTAGCAAAGGGAGCGCACGCCCCTCCCCCAGGGCCTGTCCCCTCTGCCTTCCCCAGCTCGGTGGGGTCTCCTGGCCTCGCTCCCAAGGCCTCCTAGCCAACCAATCCCAGGACCTGCCCAAGTCCCAACTTGCCCAAGAGCGGAGCCGCCACAGGGAGAGGCTGGGGCAGGAGAAGAGTCAGGTGACCTATGGGGTGGGGAGGGCAGGGGCTGAGGCCCGGCAGCCCCGCCCCCGAGCCGCCGGCCAACCCAGAACCTAGGAAGTGCACCGCAAAGGCAACCTTCCAGGGGAACCTGGGATGGGCTGGGAGCGACGGAAGGTTGGGGGAAGCGTCCTTGTGAAGCTTCAGGGAAACATGGGGTCTTATTTGTTCCCTTCCCCAATAGGGGAGGGGTGCCAAGCCAAACACTGATTGGTGGTGACGGTGTAGGGGCGGGGAGCACGGCTGTTCTCCTAAACCCTAGGAAGGCTCAGGGCACGGCAGAACAGGGCACTGAGTCTCCTCCGTTGGCTGCAGACACTCCTTCACTGAGAATCACCTCTTCTGGGTTCGAAACTGTCTGACGAGCCACTGGACAATGAAGGGCCACAGGAGGAAGAAGAGCAGCGTAGGTCCCGAGAGCCTGAGGGGCCAAGGCCGAGCTCTGGATGGGGGCCTCTGCTGCCAAGAGGGAGGGAGGGAGTCAGGGGCCAGCCCACGCCTCAGCACTGACTGGGCCCTCCTTAGGCACCTGATTGCAGAACTCAGTGGGAGCTTCTACTTCCTCAAGATTGTGAGGACTGGGTCAGAGAAGCCCCTACCCCCATGTCTGCACCACTAGAAGGGAAGGGGCCCTGGGGTTCCTAGTGTGTCCCAGACAGATTAGCTCCAGGGCAATCCCAGGTGCCAAGAGGGCTGGAGGTTGGAGGGGCTGCCAGGTCGAGGGACTGCCTTGTGGGCTGTTTCCTCTGGGCCACGAAGCAATGACCCTGCTGGTGTGGCCTCAAGACCCTATATTGTAAAGGATGTGCCACATATTTTAAATGAGGACCCGAGTGTTCACATTTTAGCCTCTAAATATTCTTTGCTAAAAGGAGCCAGGGTTCTTTGGAGAAGTGGATGATTCCAGGTCTGGAGTAGGAAAGGTAAAGGTAAATGTGGAACATCTTGTGCCAGAAAGCAAGGAAGCTTTTAAAGATTAATGAGGTTATGATAGGACCCAACTTGAAAGGGTCTCCAGTGACCAAACCTGTGACAATCTGAGCATTAAAAAGGATGATGATTGCAGTTGATTGAAATACTGAATCTTTAAAATCAACAAGCCCACCCTGATACTCAGAAAAAGAGAAAGTTGAAATTTATCACCATTGAAACTGTTAAATCAGCTCCTTACTTTAAAAAGAGATAATTAAAGAGAATTAAGCACTTATTCTGCCTTTTCATAAGGCACTGTATTTCAGGGAAATCCTAGATGATCAAGGAAACTGCAGAAAACTAACAGCTAATACATTTTAAAGGAATAAAAGAATTTAAAAGTAAACTTTTTTGGCAACCACTAAATAAATTGTCGATTTAGATAAGGATTATCTATCAATTGTCAAAACCTGTGTGACAAATGGGGAGGACAGGGAATTGGACATTCCCTGGCTGCAAGAGAAAAACATGACTATGATGGTGGGATGAGACTGTCATCCCTTAATCCACACAAGTGGTCAATGATAAAATCATTAATGGCAGTACATTCAGCTATGTATACCCTGGTGTGAAGGACATGACCTCTGATGAAATCTGGTGATGTAAACCAGGATGTAGATAGACCAAAAAAGAAAAATAACATTCCTACAGGACCACTGGCTGAGTCTCATTAGTAAGTCAATAGCAAGGAAATGGGACTGGTCTGGATTATAAGAGTCTTAAAAGGACCAGCAGAACCAGATGCAGCAGGTGCTCCTGGGCTGGACAGACAGAGCAGCTGGAAAAGGAGAGATTTTAGTTTGGATTGGCTATTTGATGATATGAAGGAATTATTAGGTGTGATAAAATTAGGTAGTAGAATGTTCTTATTTTTAGAGATGCAGACCCAAGTATTTCAGAGTGGAAATATTTAAAGTCTTCGGCATATAAAATTAGTAAAAGGTAAACAAAATTTAAAAAGCCAGGGGAAGGGGTGTTGAAATGTTAGTCACCATGGATGTGCAAAAATTCCTGACACCCTGGTTGATACTGTGCCAAGGGTATTAGGGGTCACCCAAGTGACCCCATCCAGCAACTCAGCCCTCGCCTGTCCCACCACCTCAGGCTTCTCAAGAACAGACCCACTCAGAATTAGTGGTGGGTGTTGGTTTGAGACAGGCCTAAAGCCACTCCCAGCTCCATCATGTAATGTTAATAATAATACTAATAACAATGAACTGCATTCCAGGAAGTCTGTATGTGTTGGGTACTGGGGGAAGCACCTATATGCATTATCTCATCTAATCCTCACAGTGGCTCTGTGAAGTTCTTTCAGGCTGTGTGTCACCAGGTAGATTACTCAACCTCTCAGAGCCTTCGTTTTCTCATCTGTAATAGGGAAGTAAAAATCTATTTCATAGGGTTGTTTTGTGAATTAAATGAGATAATACAACTAATTGTATTTGGAACACAGCTGGGACTCCAGAAATGGGAGAAGCTAAGGTATAAGGCAGACCTTAGAGCTGAGGGGAGGGAGTAAGGGATGCAAGGGCTGAATTGTTTGGGGGTAGATCCTAACTCTGGGAACAGAATTCCTGAGGACCAACAGGGACCCCCAGCCCCAGTGCAAAGGCCAGTTGGAATTAGTTCTCCTGCTCAGTGTCTCTTCAGGCAAAGGGAGGTAAGGAGGAAAAGCAAGCCCTTCCCTCCCTCCCTTCCAGGAGGAAGCACTTCAGATCCTCTGAATTCCTGCTCCTGAGTTACACCATTCTCTAGAGGAGGCAAGAGGGTGGGCAGGTAGAGATGTAGGGACAAAGAAGTGGCTGGATGAAGAGCCCAGAAAAGACCTTCAGAGTTCTGCCCCAGTCTTGCCCTGGGTCTTCGTGGGGGGGCTTACCTGCTTGGGGGGTCCAGGCATGTTCTCCAGGCTTTGCAGTCTCCCCTGGACATCCCGCATGCTCTCCTGTAGTGCTCGAACTGTCCCCACCAGCCACCTGTCCAATTCCTGGGGCCCCGGCAGGCTGCCTTTCACCCCCTCTGTGGAGAACAGACACATACAAAAGAGAACTCAGGAGGCCACTCAGCTAGGGGCAGGTTGGTGGCAGGCTGGGGCAGGTCCAGCAAAGAGTAAGAAGAGGGCACAATCTTGTATCAAGTGGGACTTTTGTAAAGTCCATCCACGTGGCTGAGTAACAGGCTACCAAGAGTAGCTGTGCAACTTTGGGCAAGTCAGTAACTGCTGAGTCTCATTTTGTCATCTGAAAATTAGGAGACGATGTCATCTCCCTTGCAGGGCTGTCAGGAAGAATAAAGAATAAAGGAGATAATATTTATGAAAGTGTCCTGTTTGGCACACTGGAAATTATAGAAGGGTATAGGGCAGAAGTCATTGTTGTCCTTTGAGAGTCCCAAATGGGAGGCCCAGAGAAAGAGAATGACTCCCCAAGGCCATGTAGCTATAGCTGTGTGTGGGGCCAGCACTTTCTTCCCCAGCTGCCCTTACTCAGTGCCTGATGGCTCCTGATTGATGACCCTCAGGGAGAGGAGGTCAGGCAAGGACTTTGCCCATCTGGCTGTTTGGCAACCCTCCCTGGGCAGAGGCTGCTCTCTCCAGTGCCCAGAGCTGGACTTTCATCTCTGCCCCAAGAGGGCAAGCAGTAGAAGGTCCGGGGCACTAGAACCATGGGGAAGGGCAGAAGGGGATTAAGGGTCAAGCAGTGGCTCACCTTTCTCTGTTGGGGGCACGGGGCTGTTTCTGTTGTCAGGCTCTCCTCCAGGGGCGCCTTTCTGCTCTGCCCAAACCTGCTGAGATTAGTTATAAGGTCCAAGGGGAGCAGTGAGAACAGCCAGAACAGAGTAGGGTGGGAATCTCACCAGCTCAGGCTCCAGCTGCTCCAGAGAGTCACAGAAAATCTCGGAGTCCAGGTCCCTGGGTGGTTGAGGCTCTAGGGAGGGGTAGGTAGGTTAGTGACAAGAGGAAGGCTATAGACAGAGGGGAGAAGTGTAGAACTGGGCAGAGGCAATAGAGATACTGCTACAAGAGACACAGATGAGACGATCCCAGAAGTGAGGCCCTGGAACAGGAATCCCAGAACCTTCCTCCTGGCTTCCCCTGGAGCATAGGCGGTCTCTGTGGGCATGAGGTATGATGGGCACAGTATGGCATCCAGCCTTCTCCCCTTCATCTACCTGGAGGTTTCCCCATCCCTGGCCTGTGTTTGGCCCTCTGCCCCTCCTGTCCAGCCACTGACCTGGGCTTGGGGGTGCTGGTTCCTTGGGGAGGCAGGCAGGCTCGGGGGCAGCCCCAGCATCTCCATTCAGTACCTGCTCTTTCTGACCTGCACAGACATAGCACCCAGGGATAAAGCTGGAAAGAGGCTGGCACCTCCCAGTGAGATCAGACCCCTATTTCCCATTAGCTGTGGACTCTGTCTTGAGACCCACTTCATCTCAGGGGCAATGGCTGGAGTCCTTACAGGGACATCACCTGGGGCCTTCTGCCCCCAGGCCCCCTCCAACTGAGCAGCCCCCTCAGCCTGAACTTAAGACAGTTTACTCAGCACTTGCAGAACTCCCATCCTGGGGGCCTGACCTGTGACCCTTCTCAGGAAGGCTTCCGGGGGCCTCGGCATGTCAGGGATCAGCCGGTACAGGGGCTCAAAATAACCAAAAATGTCATCTGCCACCTCACCCAGTGGCACTGTATCGATCACCTGTAGGGAATAAGGTTTATTGGAGGAGCAGCTGGCCCCTTCCACCCCTGCCCTCCTATCCCTTTGAGCTAGGACCCTTCCACCCTGCTCCTGCCATCATACCCTCCACCTGTGCCCAGAGACCAGAGACAGGATTGAGGGGGCAGCATGAAGGTGGTAATTCCGACCCGGTGTCCACATGCAGGAAACATAATGGGGGGCAGCCTTGGAAGGATGACAGGCAGGCCACCTGGCTGGGAGCTTAGGGACAGAGAGAAGCCCACAGCCTATCTCTCCCTACCTTCTGTGCCACCACCTTCATCTCAGTGATGTAGGCAGACATGGCCTCCTCCCTGCTCATCTTGCCCAGGCTGTTCCAGGCATCCCTGAGGGCAGAGAGCTATGAGAAGCTGGTTGACAGCTGAGGCTTGTTTGCCCAAATGGTGGGGAGCTCACCACTTATATCTTCCAATGGGGTCCCAGAACCCAGGCCGGGGAACCTGGCAGGGCCCCATGGTAGCCTGCTTGTAGTAGCTGTAGAATCGAAGCATCTCTTCGTAGGAGGGGCGGTAATAGCCTGGGCAGGAAGTTGGGAAGTGGAGGGCAGAACATCACCACCAGCTCCAAGACGTTGGAGGTGGGGGGAGAACCACACTAAGAGAGGGCAGAGATGGTGAGGGGTCTAGCAGGGGCAGGAGGCAGAGGGGACCCACCAAGTGGCCCAGGCAGAGACTTGGCTGCAAAACTGAAGGGATCAGAGTCTCCTGGGAGGTGGACCCTAGCCATCTTGACCCCAAAATGCAGGTCCCCGTGCCCTCACCATCACTGTTCTTAGGCAGGTTCTGAATGACTCTGACTGCGGCCTGGAACTGTTCCTGGCAGTCCGGTTCTGGAATTTCATTCTCGGTACCCATACCCAGCTGCTCCGAGCACTGGGGCCCTACTTTTGAGCAACTCTGCAAGAACAAGCCTCTATGTGAGTAAGCCTCCGGGGTCACCCCGGTACACACCTCGGTAAGCCACTGATCCACTTTCCAGAGGGGTAAACTATGCTCTTGAGAGGCCTGAGATACCCGGGGAGGTCAGAAGCTGTGGCTGAAGAGACAGACTCCTTTTTCTATCCAAGGCAGCGTTATAGTGCGGCTGGGGTGGGTGGCGAAGATCTTGGTGGGTGGGTGGAGAGGAAAGCGGTAAGGGGTCGCAGTGCCCCTCTAAATACTCATCTCCAACTCCTAGACAGGCGAATGGGCAAGCCAAGAGGAGTCAGGCGGGCGAACAGTCCTCCCACCCTGGCCTCCGCACCCCGGTCCGGCAGCCCGACACTCACCCCGCACAGCCCCCTGCCCGTAAACCTGGGTCCTTTCTCGGCACTAGCCGGAGGCTTCCTACTGACCTCCCGTCCCAGTGTGACGAGAATGGAAACGCGGGGCGAGAGAAATTTAAGCCAATGAGAGAGCCCGTTTTAGATTCGGCTTTTATACATCAGCCACTCAGCGAGGTCCTTTCAAGATTATGCAAATAGTTAGCACTGCCTCTCCCAATAAGGCAGGGCGAATCCTACCCTACACTGCCAGAGGCAGGCGGAAGCGCCTCCTGGTGGACGCTGTGAAGTAACACGGAGTACTCGCGCCCCCTGGTGGAATCATATCTGTCAGCTAAACCCAGGTCTCGTCAGACACCAGTCGCAGTGGATAAAATAAGGAGTCCTGTCCTGGCGTCGCCCGTTGTTCTGGTGGAGAGGCATCGGAGCTGAGTTTTGGAAGGCTTAAGCCAGGAGAAGGATGAGAAAGGAATTGCAGAATCAAAAGTGCAGAGGCGAAGACTTGACATTCAGAAAGAATATCCAGAGAGGGATGAGGACCCAAACCAGCATGTGGAATCTCTGGGTCGAGGATATGAGCCTGGGGCAAGTATTTGGCAAATCTACGTCCCGATGCCACGCTCTTGGCTGCTGCGGAGTGGCAGTGAGCGACCGGATCTTCGCCCCCGACCCAGTGCACTTGCGATAGACAACTCAGGCGTGCGCGCGCACATGCAGTCAGTCACCTGTCCATCCCACCCTTCATGAACAAATGCGCAGGTGGTTTTATATATAGTAAGTGTACACAGGACACTGTCACTAGAACCATGGATTGATGTTACAGGTATCTACGCAGGTGCAGCGCCTGTCCCGGGACGATCAAGCGTCCGGTGAGGGTGCCAACCCCTCCAGGCCTCGAACCCCAGAACCCAGCTATGCCAACGACTGTAGACTCCAGACCAGTCAGCTTCGAGACTCCTACAACTGAGAAGTCGGCAGCTTGCCGGGCGCGGAGAGGGTTATTCCTATGAGGTCACAGCAAGAGCCTTTCCGCGCCCCCACCCACTACTTCCCGCTCCCCAGCTCCCCGACTCCTCCGGTTCAGGCGGCCCTGCCGCCCAGCTCTGCTTCCAGGGCCCTATCCGCTTTCCAGGACCCAGTACCCTAGACCCGGGACGAGCCGCCCTGAAGACCCCGTCTTCTCTCTGGCACCCTTCTGAGGCCTCCGGGTGGGACTGGACGAGAAGATGGAGAGGGGTCCTGAGTTCGCACTAAGTTCAGGGTCCAGGGAAAAGTGTCTGTGCGGGAGTACAACCCTCGACCCTTCCGGTGCCCTTGATGGAGGTTCAGGTCACCGATGAGGCTAGGATCAGCTTGGCAAACGTGGAGTCATGAGCCGGGGGAGAAAGCGGAGGCTCGGGGGACTCAGATCGGTCTCCTCCCTGTACTCCCCGGAGGGCCCTACTCTCGGCCTGGAATCACCGCCCCCTCTCCTCGCACCTCCCCCGCGCCGTCCTTGGCCCCGCCCCCTCCCTCCTTATCCCTCCTTCCCAGAATCTCCTCCCTTCCACTCTCCCTCCTCCCGACACCTAGTCTTCTCGACTCCCTCCCAGCGCCGCTAAGTTTCTTCCCGTGCTACGGCGCCCAGAGCCGGGGCCGGGCTGGAGCGGCGCCCCCGCTGCCCCGTCCCCGTGCTCAGACGCCCGGCCTGCCCGGCCCGGCTCTGGCTCCGCAGAGACATGCTGTGCGGTCGCTGGAGGAGCGGCCGGCGCCAGGAGCCCCCGGTGCCGGCCCAGGTCGCAGCGTCTGTCGCGCTCCCGCCCCCGCCCGCACCCCAGGACAGCGGCTCCAAGAGACCCGGGCTGCGAGCGCTGAAGAAGATGGGTCAGTGACCGGCGGGGGCGGTTCGAGTGGGCACGGACTGTCTCCCACGGTGCAGTCTGGGAGGGCCGGGGTGTTCCGGCGAGTCGTTAGTGGGCTTTCTAGCTTGCAGGGGGTCGTGGGTAGTATGGCGAGGTATGGAATGCCAGCACCATTCCCTCTGGGGGTCGCACCGGTGGTCACCCGAAGTGCCTGGGCCCAGGCTTGGCGCCCAGGATGGCCTTTGTTTCCCACCAGGAGGCGGTCGTGGGGCGTGCTGGAGTGAGTCTGGGCGACGGGTGCGGATTGGGTGTCCCCGAGGGCCCAGAGAGTGGAGTGGGAGACAGGCTTAGGGCGTCCACCTTTCCAACACCTCGTGTCTTCTGGGGTCTGCGAGGGTCCCAGGGCATCCCGGGTCCTTGGCCGCCCATAGGAGGGCATAAGAGCTGTGGAACAGACTGACCTCTCAAGCCAGCCCTCCAACCTAGCAGCCGTCACAAGGGGCTACAGCAACACAGCACTGGTAGGACTGGTCTAACTGTTGAGGACACTGTCCTTAATATCAGAAAACCAGATTTCCCAATTCAGATTTGGGGGCAACCCCTGGGGGAAAGCAATGTAACCGTGGCTTATTAAGCATCTACCAGAGACAGGCAGCACTGGGTAGTGACATGTGGTGTCATTCAGTCTTCACCTTCCTGACAGGTGGATGGTGCAACCCCCATTTCGCAGATGAGGAATCTGACTCTGATAAGTTAAGGAATTTGTCTATGGCTACTCAGCTGGTAAAAGGCAAAGGCTGGCATATAGGCTGTGTTCTTCCACAGTGCCACTGGGACCCTCAGAGTCTGGGCAAAGTGGGCCTGATGAGGTGGTCAAGTGGCTTGAAAGACAGGGGCATATGTGTATTTTGTAAAATGTAAAGTACTGTGAAACTGGTGTTGGAACTGCTGTTCGCAGAATAGTTAACGATGGAGAGATGGAGTGTGGAGCTGAGGGAACAGAAGGATGGGGCTGCCCAGAAGACCTGTGTGAATCTTGGGGCAGAATTTAGGGGTCTCAGTTGCTAGTCTGGCCTTCTTTTTGCTACTGCCCTCTACCCACTTTTTCTTACTTCTGCTTCCTCTCACTCATTCAATCTGAATTTATTGAGCACTGTGTTCTGAGCAACGTGCCTGGCATTCTCCTTATGAAGACATAAGACGTGATCTCTGCTCTCTATCAATCATGCATACATTCAACAAACATTCATTGAGTGCTTATAATATTCTCTACCTTGGGGATTCAGCAACGAATAGCACAGTCCTGGCCCTTAGAGAACTGAGCATCAGGAAGGAGGTCAGACAATGAAGCAAAGAACAGAGACTAGGGAGGGAGGGGACAAGTGAGATGCTGGGGAACCAAGCACCCAAGGGCCAGAGACTGGAGTGGGACAAAAGGGGAGAGGCAGGTAGGGCCAGATTGTCAAGGCCTGTCCTTATAGAGTTAGGGACCATTTGTGGAGGGCAAGAGTTGTGCTGAGTAGGGCTGGGGTGGCTAAAGGCAGGGGTGAAACAGGGAGACCCATAGGAGGGAGCCTGAGGGGTCAGCTGGGCAGACAGACTTGGGCTGGTGTAGCCGAGGTGAGTTCCAGAGCCACTTAGGATTTAGACTGGACTGGACTTTACAGTTGGTGAGATTGGAAAGGTGTCTCTGTTGGGTGGCAGTGTAGTTCTCTGGGCTGAGGAGCAGTGGTGGTTTGGGGAGAGGAGGAAAGCCAGGGGGAGTTGAAGTGCCACTGAAGAGAGCCAAAGGATCCAGCCACTCGCAGGGGCTCTGGGTGTCATGGAGGGCAGAGGTGATGCCCTGCACACCTGTCTGCCTCTTCATTCCACACGCGTTTGCTCAGCCCCATCGGTGTGCCAGGGTGCTGCGCCAGGGGCTGGGACTATGGAGATGAATAACACGGCACCTGCCCTCAGGGAGCGCACAGTTTAGTGGCAGGAGACACCTGTAAACAAATAATGACAGTTGAGTAAGGCTTCACCGGAGCTCTGGGCACTCTGTCACAGTGACACTGTCAGGAACCATGTGGATGTCAGAATGTCATCTGGCCACCTTCCCCCCTCACCACTGCCTTGTCCTGATGAGTGACTGCTGAGAGAGGAATGTCCAGTGTGTGGGGAATGTCCCTTCCCCAGGCTTCACTGGGTCTAAGGACAGGGTGGAAAGGAAACACAGGTGTCGTGGGGCCCAGTCCCACAGTCTGTCAACACCCAGGCCTAGACTTGCCGCCAGGATAGTCCTTCGATGACCCTCAGGGCCCTGGCCACGCCCCTTTAGCTAACAGAACATATTTTATTTCAGATCAGGTCAAGAGAGATACTAGGGCAGGGAGTAGCTCTGAGGTCAAAGGTTCAGAAGGGCTTCAAAGAGGAAAGGGCCTTTAGGACCATACTGGGGGGAACAAGGACAACGGCCACCCACGATGAGTGGGAGTCACTTCTGGAGCCTGGGGTCCTTCTCCTGGCCCTGCCTCAGGATAGCTGCTGGCTTGTCCTGCCCCCAGGAAGCAAGGGAATAGTGAACAAGTGGGAAGAGAGAAGAGGAGCCCAGTGAGCACCTGTGATAGGCCCCACCCAGCTCAGTGCCTAGGTTGCATCAGCCCTGATTGTACTTCATCCCCAGCAGTCCTGAGGCAAAGGTGCAGCCGCTGTCCTCACATTACAGATGAGAAACTCACGGCAAAGGGGGTGAAGACATTGGCCCAAGGCCACACAGCATATCTCTGCCTGCTGCCAAAGCCTAGATTTCAGTGATGACTATTGCCAGAATGAATGGGCACTAACCAACACCTTTATAACACTATGCCGAGGCATTTCACATATTAGCTCATTTAATGGTCACAATCATATGGTGCAGGTGGTACTATGAGCCTCATCTTACAAATGAGGAAACTGAGGTTCAGAGAGATTCAAAGCTGGGAAGTAGCTGAGAGAGGATGTGAACCCAGGCAGTCTGGCCCAGAGTCCAAACTCTGAACACAATGAATGAATGCGTGACTTTTCCTGGGGAGGACCGCTCCCCCTTGGTGGCCCTGCCAACCTCCAGGGGTGCCCTTATAGACTTGCCAAATGAAATACAGGATGCCAGGTTAAATGTGAATTTCAGATAAACAACGAGTAATTTGGGACAACTTATACTAAAAGATGATTAGTTGCTTATTTGAAATTTGAATTTAACCAGGTATCCTGAATTTTATCTGATAACCCTGTCTCCCAGAACTCCTTTTTGACTGTGCTCCTAATGCTCCACCCTGCCCCTAATCCACCCAGCGAGCAGGGCACTGACTAGGCCGGATCCTGCTCACTGCCCTCTCTGGCCTGCATGCACTTGGTGAAGTGCCACAGGGCAAGATGACTCTCCCGGTGGCCTGCCCAGGATATCTCCTGCGGGGTGAGTGGGGCTGTCCTGATTGGCAGGTAGGGGTCTTCAGAGCAGCCCCCAGTGCTGGCAGGTGCCTGGCCTGGTGGTGGAGAGGGCAGGGCATCCCCATTGGCTAAGCAGGAGCATTCCAGGCAGGACTGTGGGGCTGACTCTGTCATGCCTTGTGACTCCCCCTACCCCCTGGCCTCTTCTGCTTCTTCAGCTCTGGGGAGCCCCCTCCCACAGCCTCTGCCCCCAAACAGGCTTCATGCCTGTTCTGGCCCTGCCAGGAAGGGTGCTGCTGCCTTCCTCTCACTGTGTCTGGCCCCGGGGCAGGGAAGCACCGCCTGCCTTGCCTGACTTTCTTGGTTCTCCAAGGAATGTTGTGGACGCTGGCTCTGAACTCTGCTGGGCTCTAGCCCTGGGTGTGGCAGCAAGTGGGGGCAAAGGGGGTGTGCTTGGTCCCTGAGGTGCTGCCTGCTAATAGATTTGGGTGGGAAAGTGTCTGGGACCCCTCGCCCTTGTGTGTGCCCTCCCAGAGCCTCATGACCCCAGCCACCAGGAAAAGCTGCTCTTCCTCCCCTCCCCCATTGGCATGAAGCCGTCGGCTGTCGCTGTTCCCTGCGTGTCTCACATTCCTGCTGGAGCCCCATGTGCCCTTCCTGAGTGTGCACTGGCACACACGCACATTGTCTATTTCCCTCCCCAAGCCGACCCACCTTTCTCCCTCCCACCAACCCTGTACACACACACACACCAGTGCACACACCCTATATGTACACACTACCCTACACACACTCTCACTGGATACCTACCACTCCTTTTACACCATGCTCTCTGCATCTTACCCCTCTGTCTACACGCCCCATTAATTCACAGCCGCTCCTCCCACCCCCACCACCAGCCTGCTCTGGTCCCGCCTGTCCCCTACACAGCCCCTGTGTCCATCCCTTCCTTGGGTGGCCCACACTGTTTTCAGCATCCACGGCTTGCCTTCTCTGAGCTTGTGGCCCATCCACGAAAAGGGTGTGATTTGGGGGTCAGTGATGAACGTGTCCTTCCTCACAAACACTTCCAGCTCTGCTGTTGAGGCAGTTGCCTGCCTCTGGCTTTTGGCAACGGAGACAGAACTGCTCAGACCCCACACAGCCCACACCACCCAGTTGGAAGGTGGTAGTTGGGAAACCGTGGGCCTGCCCACCCCTCACCACCTCCTGGCCCCTCTCTGGAGGCTGAGATAAGCCATAGGCTCAGGGAAGGTGTCTGAGCCCCTAGCTGACAACACAGAACTGGGAAGGAAAGGGGGCCAGCTGGAGGCCATGGGACTGAGGAGGACAGAGTCGCGGAACACCTGGATCCCTTGTCTCTCCCGGGGCACTGCCTCAGTTTCCTTCTCTATTATTATTAATCAAGTGCCTCCTGTGGGCCAGGCCCTAAATGGAGCGCTTTATGTACTTTAGCTCATTGGAGCCACACACAGCTCTGGGATTAGGTCTCCCCAACTCTCACGTATTCCAGCTCCACCTCTTACCCACCCGTGACCCTGCACGAGTTAGGCACTATGCCACTTTAACATCTTTATTGAGAATTCACATACCATACAGTTCACCCATTTAAAGTATGCAATGGTTTCTGACATACTACATTCTTATTTTTTTTAAATTCTGTGTGTGTGTATAAAATAAAATTGGCCATTTTAACTATTTTGAAGTAGCTTTTTGGTCACAGTATTTACATTCATAATATTCTAAAAAATTCTATCATCCTAAACAGAAACTCTGTAATCATTAAGTAGTAATTCCCTATTCCTTCTGTCCTTCAGCCCCTGGTCCTCTAATCTACTTTCCGTCTCTGATTGTGGGTTTTTGTTTTTTTTTAAAGATTTTATTTATTTTCAGAGGGAGGGTAAGGGAGAGAGGGAGAAAGAAAGGGAGAGAAACATGATTGCGTGTTTGCCTCTTGCACGCCCCCAACTGGGGACCTGGCCTGCAACCCAGGCCTGTGCCCTGACTGGGAATCAAACTAGCGACCCTTTGGTTCTAAAGCCAGCACTCAATACACCGAGTCACACCAGCCAGGGTTGTCCTCATTTTTACTGCCATTATGTCATGATTATTCCCCCACCTGCTCATGGTTGAGGTAGCCATGGTGCTGCCCAGCCCAGCCCAGCTTCAAGGCAGAGATGTATGGGCAGAGAACCCACAGAAATCACAGGAGGTAGGCTGCTTGTGCACCTGCCCCAAGTAGGTAGGGGCAAGGTGGAGGAAACATTCATGGGTTTGGCCTTGGCAGGACCTGTAATGTTTACTGGGTAGATGGGCAGAGAGCCAGGCCTTTCCCAGCCTCTCTGACCAGGGGCTGGGCCCTCCTCCTGACCTCAGCCCCTTATCTCTGTTGGTCCTTTCCCTTTTGTCTGATACCCCAGACCCCTCACTATCCCAGGGTTCAGAAGCTCAAGCAATGGGGAAATAGACTCAGCACCTGGCCCAGCCTGGCCCTGCACCCTCATTCTGTTTTTTCCACTTGGGGTGTGGCTGGGGGGATAGTGTGAACCAAGGGGCAGTGTGACCCAGGGGCCAGTGCCAGTTGGGTGGACAGACTAGAATATCACCCTTTCCCCCAACAGGTTCATGGGGAGCCGGGGGTGAGGGCCAGATGCAGGGACACCCTTAATGTGGGAGGCTGGTCAAGAGTTCAGGCTGCCTGTCTCCATGTCCTATTTGCAGAAGACTCAGGACAAAGCAGGCCCTCGGTGACTCACCTCCATTTCTGACCTTAGTCATTCTCTTCCCCTCCTTCCAACCCCGCCCCGCTTGGCATCAGAGGGCTGGCCAGGTCAGGGGAAGTGGCTGCAGCCACAGAGTCTGGTAGTCATGGAAATGAAGGGTCCTTTCCCCACAGCTGAGGAGGTGGGGGGCGGGGGCTCAGCTTGGTGGCCTTGCAGGTTTCTCTGACTGTCCTGCCCCCACCTCATTGTGTCTCAGGATGAGAGAATTCAGAGGTTGCTCAGATGTGGGAATAGGGCTCTGAGGTCCCGGTGAGCCTCTTGGCCCAGTGCCTGCTACAGTCCACCTTCCCTTTCAGGCTAGGGGGCACCAAGTAGGCACTGACCCTTCCAGAGGGCCACAGTCTAAACCCTGAGAAACCCCTTGGAGCCACTGGGGCCACAGGCTGGCCTCAAGGGGGACCTTAACCTCCTAAGGATGGCAGATTTCTCCTGCCCCTGATACCCTGATTCTCAATCACAGCTGCCTTCAAAGTCGCAGATGCTCAGGCCCCAGCCTACTCCTGCATGATGAGAATCTCTGGCCCGTGGGGTTTGCAACCTTCCACAGCTGGTAGTGATGCACAGCCAGGATTGAGAAGCCCACACCCACAAGGCTTCTGCTCTGAACTCAGGACAGAAGGGGCGGGGCTGGGGGTAGAGTGCACTTAGTCCTGTCTTTCTGCCTCCCCTTTCAGAAAACACTGACTGCAAGTGTGGCTCTAGGACATGCACTGAGGTGAGGACTAGGTCTCATCGCTGCCCCTGTGTTTATTAAAGTCCACTGAAATTACAATTTAGGCGGGATGTTTGTTTTAATTAAAGTAAAAAGTGCTGTTAAGCCTTCCTAGAGGAGGTAATGCCTGAGCTGGACATTGAGGACTAGAAAGGAGAAGGTTACTACAAAGGCTCCAAGAGCGAGTGAAAGAGGAAGGCCCAGGGATTAGACTTGATTCCTTACGTCACAGTTTGTAGTTGGGCAAGCAGGGGCCTTGGGGCCACAAAGCCTAAAGCCAAACCCAGATTTGGAAGCTTGTTAAAATAAAGGGAGGGGCCCTGGCTGGTGTGGCTCAGTGGATTGAGCACTGACCTGCAAACCAAAGGGTCACTGGTTTGATTCACAGTCAGGGCACGTGTCTGGGTTGTGAGAGGCAACCACATATTGATGTTTCTCTCCCTCACTTCCTCCCTCCCTTCCCCTTTCTCTAAATATAAGTAAATAATATCTTTTTAAAAAATAAAGGGAGAAAAAGAAGCCCACAGTCCTGTTTCCTTTGGCTCACACAGTGGTGGTTTTTTGGGTTTTTTTTTTGTTTATTTGTTTCAATTTGATTTATTTGCCAACATGGAAAAATCTGGAGGCCTCACATAAATCTAGATTTGGGTTCTCTGAAAATTCTGGGACCTCATCCACCCTGGCTCCCCTCTCCTTCCAGGGGACGTGGATGGACCCTACAGTTTGCCTGGCTCCCACCCCTTCTTTTTATTTATTTAGTTAGTTGTTTTTTAAAAATTTGAGAGCCCTACCAGCCAGCGCATTTTTAAAGATTTGATTTATTTTTAGAGAGGGGAAGGGAGGGAGAAAGAGAGAGAGAGAGACATCAATGTGCCCTCACTGGGATTTGAGCTGGCGAACTTTCACTTTGTGAAACTTTCATGTTGTGGAACAATGCCCAATCAATTGAGCCACACTAGTCAGGTTATTTTTATTTTATTTATTTATTTATTTATTAGAGAGAGGGGAAGGGAGGGAGAAAGAAAGGGAGAGAAACATTAATGTGTGAGAGATACATCAATCCTCCTCTCCCCCAACTGGGAACCAGGCATGTGCCCTTGACTGGGAATCAAATTGGCAATCTTTTGGTTTGCAGGCTGGCACTCAGTCACTGAGCCACACCAGCCAGGGCATCCCACACCTTCTATTGTCCCCTTTGGTTTTGACCCCTGCTGAGGCAACTCCAAGCAGGATGGGGCACCACCAGGATGGGCAGCATCTTGACTGAATTTTGGATTTTGTAGCAGGTACTACTGTGGTCTCCAGTGAATGAATGGAGAACATGAGGCTTAGAGCAGTCACAGGTTAGTGCCACCAAGGCTGTGTTAGTGGGAAGTGACAGAGTTAGGACTTGACTCCCTGAAATGCTGAATTTAAATTCTGCTCCTTCCGAAATATTTGCAAATCATGTATCTAATAAGGGGCTACTATCCAACATATATTTTAAAAAATAACTCAGTAGCAAAAAAAAAAAAAAAAGAAATCCAATTAAAAAATGGTCGAAAGGTCTGAATGGACATTTTTCCAAAGAAGACATACAGACATACAGATGGCCAACAGGTACATGAAAAAATGATCAACATCATTAATCACTGGGCAAATGCAAATCAAAACCAGAATGAGATATCACCTCACACCTGTTAGAATGACTATCATCAAAAAGACTAGAAACAACAAGTGCTGGAGAGGATGTCGAGGAAGGGAAACCTTTGTGCACTGTTGGTGGGAATGCAGACTGGCGCAGCCACTGTGGAAAACAGTACAGAGTTTCCTCACAAAACTAAAAACAGAACTCCCATATGATCCAGCATTTACATTTCT
Organism: Furipterus horrens; assembly: GCF_987537825.1. Taxonomy (NCBI): domain Eukaryota; kingdom Metazoa; phylum Chordata; class Mammalia; order Chiroptera; family Furipteridae; genus Furipterus; species Furipterus horrens. Next base: position 81,890,032 of record NW_028327181.1, on the reverse strand, counting down.
GGGTACTTTTCCAAAAGAAATGAAAACACTAACTCAAAAAGATAGCTGCACCCCCATGTGCATTGCAACATTATTTATAATAACCAAAATATGGAAACAAACTGTCCATCAGTAGATGAATGGGTAAAGAAATTGTGGTATATATAATACAGCCATAAAAATAAATAAAATCTTGCTATTCACAACAACATGGCTGGACCTTGAGGGCGTTGTGCTAAGTGAAATAAGCCCGACAGAGAAAGACAAATACCATAGAATCTCTCTTACATGTGGGATCTACAAATAAATAAATAAATAACCAAGCTCATAGATACGAAGAGCAGCTTGGTAGTTGCCAGAGGTGGGGACTGGTGGTTGAGGGTGTAGGAGAAATGGTTTAACTCTTTTTTTTTATTGTTAAAATAAATTGAATATAAAATGAACAACTGACTAAATTCTGCTCTTCGCTACCTTTCCTGCCGAGGGTGGTGGTGGTGGTAGGGGAGAAGAAGGGCAATAGGAACACAGGGGTTCAATATCGTGGCCAAGGGCAAATGTCCTGGATCCTGACCGCCAGGGCTTTTAGCCTGTTTCCACCACTTCCTAGCCTTGGAATTCCAGCAAGTGACTGAAGCTTCTCTGCTTATTTCCTCGTGTGTTAATACATGATGAGCAGGGTCTGGGGTGTGTGCAGTAGGTGCTTTGTAAGCATTTTGTCTTGTTAGGGAAGGTGGACACTGTGACCAGAGAGCATATGTGGGCTGAGGAGTGACATGGGATTATGACAGTGGCTGAGCAAATGCCAAATGTCAGAGGAGTCCATGTTTTCAGTTGGGCACCACCAGGGCACAAAGAGGATATCTGGAGATCAGCTTCTGGTTAGCCAAGGCAGGTCCTGGAGGCTTTGATCTGTGATCCTGGAGCCAGAGTGACCTCTGCAGTCCTCCCTTCTCTTTGGGAAAGCAGGGGTGAGGAGCTTGGGTTGCAGCAAGAGAGATTTAGGTTAGATAATGAGACTACTTTCTTGATGGTCAGGGTTTCATATCCTGTGAAAAGGCTGTGGGTGACGGATTCTGGGCTTGAAGGCTGGAGAGCATGATGGAGGAGGGTGGCAAAAAGGATGACAGTGAGACCTGAGACTCACACTCTTGCCAGAGGGGTGGTTCTGCTCTAGGGCCTCCGGAGACCACTGCAGGGAGGAAGGGCCTGTTACTGGCACACCTCCCAGGGGAACTTGGGTGGGGCACTCCAAGCCTCAGGTCAAACCCAGTATTGAGGGCATGTTCCACTAAGAAGAGAGTCCTGTGTGGGTTCGAAGAGGCTCAGGGAGGGAGGCCATAGCTTCCACTGGGAGGAGGATGGAAGGAGGTCCTGGAAGGGTCAGGCTCTAAAGCACCCCGGCCTCCCACCCCGCAGGCCTAACGGAGGATGAGGACGTGCGCACCATGCTGCGAGGCTCTCGTCTCTGCAAGATCCGCTCGCGGAGGTGGCAGAAGGAACGACTGTACCGGCTGCAGGAGGACGGCCTGAGGGTGTGGTTCCAGCGGCGGATCCCGCGCGCGCCGTCGCAGCACATCTGTGAGTTGGCGCGGGCCGGCGCCGGGTGGGCTAGGGACAGTGTGCGACAGGGCCGCCGTCTGACCTGGCCGCGCTTGTCCATCCCTTCCCAAAGTCTTCGTGCAGCACATAGAGGCCGTCCGCGAAGGGCACCAGTCTGAGGGCCTGCGGCGCTTTGGGGGAGCATTCGCACCGGAGCGCTGCCTCACCATTGCCTTCAAGGGCCGCCGCAAGAACCTGGACCTGGTGGCGCCCACGGCCGAGGAGGCGCAGCGCTGGGTGCGCGGCTTCGCCAAGCTGCGCGCGCGCCTAGACGCCATGAGCCAGCGCGAGCGCCTCGATCAATATCCTGCTCTGGAGGGTGGCCGGGCACGTGTGCTGGGGGGTGGGGGGTTTAGGGAGGCCGGCCCTGTCCCTGGAAGACCCCAGGTCGAGGGGAGGTATGCCCTGTTCTTCAGAGGTCCACAGCCTGAGCCGAAGTCCCTAGCCCCTGTCTTCAAAACTGAGGGTGGTGACATGGCCTTCTGATGCTGAGAAGCCCCAGTCCCATGGGGGGAGAGCTTGCTGCCATGCTCAGGGAGTCCACAGGCCCCTACATGGGGAGCCCCCAAAGCCAGGTGGCGGTGACATACCTGTCAGTTACCTGTCAGCTGAGGGCAGTGCCCAGCCTGTTGCTGGTATTTCCTGAGCACCCACACCTGGATCCACTCCTACCTTCACCGGGCAGACTCCAACCAGGACAGTAAGATGAGCTTCAAGGAGATCAAGAGCCTGCTCAGAATGGTCAATGTGGACATGAATGACATGTATGCCTACCGCCTCTTCAAGGTGGGCCCCTGCCACCACTCTGCCTCTGACCTCTGCTGTCTTCCCTCCCCTCTCTGAGTCATCAGCTTTCCCCTTCAATCAGCTTTTGTGGAGATAGGGTCTCTCCCAGCAGAAAGGCCACATCTGGGCCTACTTACCCTTTTATCAGGTCCTGAGGCTATGGGGCTAGGAGGACAGTGCTGGCCCAGAGCTTCCCTCCTCCCTCTCAGGCAGACCCCAAGGGTAGGGGGGGCCTTGGGCCTCCCCACCTCTCCCAAGTGAACAGCAAAGCTATAGTTCTCATTTTCTAAGTCCAGAGGGCACCCTTTGCCCAGGTGACCACGTGTGATTTGCACATGGGAGCAAAGGGAGCAGTTGGCTCACAGGCACGTGTGGCACCTCCACACCTGTGGGACCACAGATGGGGCACACAGGCTTGGCTGGGCTCTGTGTCCATGGCCCAGTCAGAGCACATAGCAGACCCCTGTGTGCATGTTGACTGTGTGACCAGCCTGTGACACTGAAAGGGAGGAGAGCCATGGCACCTGTATCCCTGGTCCAGTAGTTCCATGTGGATCCTCAAGGGCCCAGGGGTTGCTCACTGACCCTGGGTGTGAACATGGGGGTATGAATGTATACACACTGGAAGAGGGGCTGTGGCACAGGGGCTCAGTCCTGCCCCAGAGTCACCATTTTTCCTCCCACATCTTGATTCTTGGGTTAGGTCATCGTACAGAGGGGTAGGCACTGAACCCAAGAGACCTCCCGCAGCATCTCAGCCCTGCAGGTCACCAGCTTTGTGTGCTTGAGCAAGGCCAGCGCCTCTCTAGCTCTCAGTTTCTCCACCTGTGAATGGAGGACATCCACCTTCCTGGCCATGGGGGGTGGGTCAGTGCAGGCCAGCTTCCCCAGGGTGTCCCGTCCTCTGAGTTTCTCCCTCTGTTTTCTAGGAGTGCGACCACTCCAACAACGAGCGGCTGGAGGGGACTGAGATTGAGGAGTTTCTGCTGCGACTGCTGAAACGCCCCGAGCTGGAGGAGATCTTCCATCGGTACTCGGGCGAGGACCGCGTGCTGAGTGCCCCTGAGCTGCTGGAGTTCCTGGAGGACCAGGGCGAGGACGGTGCCACACTGGCCCGTGCTCAGCAGCTCATCCGGACCTATGAGCTCAGTGAGACAGGTGAGGATCTGACAGATGGGTTGGGGTCAACAAGGCCCAGGTCTTGGTGTCTGATAGGCCTGGGTTCCCAGCTAAGCAGGCTCTGTTATTACTGGCTGTGGGTGCCATCTTGGGAAGGTTGTCTCACCTCTTCCAGACTCAGCAGCCACGTCTGTAAAATGACATATGAATGTACCTTCCTCACAGGGTTTGGCTAAAGATTAAATGGCATAACTTTGTAGAGTCCAGTCAGTAGACAGGAGCCCATTATTATTAAGTGGAGTGAACTTTGGGGCATTTGGGACTGGGTACAGGGGTCCTCTGTGTGGCCTGATGCTGTCTTCTGCCCATCCCTGCAGCCAAGCAGCATGAACTAATGACGCTAGATGGCTTCATGATGTACCTGTTGTCACCCGAGGGGGCTGCCCTGGACCTGGTGCACACGTGTGTGTTCCAGGACATGGACCAGCCCCTCGCCCACTACTTCATCTCCTCCTCCCACAATACCTATTTGACTGACTCCCAGATTGGGGGACCCAGCAGCACCGAGGCCTATATTAGGTACCCAGTGGAGGGATGGTGGCAGTGAACACTTCTGGGAGCCCAGTTTGGTGGGGAAAGGGGGCCCAACTCCCACTGTCAGCTTCCTGGGGCCCACCTAGCTCAGCCTGTTCTTCTGATCTGTGCCATCCACATCCACAAAACACGTTGCCTGTCTGCAGGGCCTTTGCCCAGGGATGCCGCTGTGTGGAACTGGACTGCTGGGAGGGGCCAGGAGGGGAGCCCGTCATCTACCACGGCCACACGCTCACCTCCAAGATCCTCTTCCGAGATGTGGTCCAGGTCGTGCGTGACCATGCCTTCACGGTGAGCCCAGCCACCCTCAGTCTTTCCAAAGGAAACCGCTGCCCCGAGAATCACTCATTCACCAGGTGCCACTGGAACAGCTGGCCAATGGGGTAGAATAAAGTTGAGTGAGAGGCTTCCTTCTGCCACCCTCATATTTAGTAAATGTTTAAAAGCACAACATTTCCAGAAGAAATCCTTGGGGTAGGAAAGGACATTTCAGTCATTACTCCGAAGAGTAAGCCGTAAGAGAAAGTTAACATGGCATCTACATAAAACTGCAATTATGGTCAAGCTACAGAAATCTTACTGCCAACAAATGAACTGGGGGGGGAAAGTTTGCATCGCAATGACTTGGTGAATGTCATTAACATATAAAGAGCATTTATAAAAGAAAACCATTCCTGCAGCTGCCCTCAGCCTCCCAGACAGTCCACCCTTTCCCTGAGGCCCGACATCTGACCTCTGCCCCTCCATGCACACACCAGGCGGCCCCCGTGTGTGTCCCACATCCCACTGACTCAGTCCCCGCACTCCCCGGTGGGTCCTCCAGAGCCCTGCCTTTGCCTGTCTGTCCTGAAGGGGGCTGGGGGCTGCATGTAGCAGGGGTCCTGGTTGGGATGGGAGGAGAGAAGGAGTGAGTGACTCTGAGCTGCTGGTTCTCTCCCCCAACAGCTGTCCCCATATCCCGTCATCCTATCCCTTGAGAACCACTGTGGGCTAGAACAGCAGGCTGTCATGGCTCATCACCTCCGCACCATCCTGGGGGACATGCTGGTGACGCAGGCACTGGACTCCGAGAACCCTGAAGAGCTGCCATCCCCAGAGGTGATGCTCCCAGAGCCCCAGCTTAGGTGGGGAAGGGTCTGTCTGCAGTTCACTGTCCACCCCCACCCATGCCACCGCCCTCGTTCAGGCCCCTCACCTCTCTCTGCCTTAACCTTCCCCTGCTCCTCCCTTCATCAGACATCTGCCACCCCATGGTCTTATCAGTTTCCTGCCCTCCATCTTTGACTAGACTGGCCCCACCCTCTAGCCTGGCATTCAAGGCCTTCAGTGACCCGGCCCTGACCCCCCTGCTTTGCCTTGCTGCCCACAGAGTCCCTGTGAGCTCAGCCATTCCCACCTCGAAGGCCTTGGTTGATACCATCTCCACCTGGAACTCCCTTCCCAGCCATCTGGCTTGCTGAGCACGCCCTGCTTAGAAACCTAGTGCAGCTTAAACCGCCTCTTCTGTGACCTTAGAAACTTCCCCAGCATTCTGGCCAGAGGTGGGCTGCCTCCTCTTCTCCCAAACCCCAAAGTATTTTATCTGCCCACAATCCCAAATTTGTAAAATATGTTGATTCACCTTTGTGTAATTTGATTTTTTTTATTAGCATAAGAAACATCATATGGTAAAAAAAAAAAAAAAAAAAAAAAAATCGAGCTGTACCTAAGTGTATACAATGGAAAATGGGTTTTCTTCCACTTGAGCTCACCCTCGTCCTATTTCACACGAAGTAACCATCTCCAGCAGTTTCTTGTGTATCCTTCCAGAATCATCCCATGCATATATACCCCGGTCCATAGCTCTCTTCTCTTTCAAATGGTACACAAAGAAGATCATGTGATTCCATGTTCTACAGTACTTCTTTCATTTGAGATCTTTTTTTGAAGAGGGCGACTTCTCTTACAAGCCCGAGTTGCCTCCATCATTTTAACAGCTGCTATATAGTATTCTGATGTTTGGAGAGACCTCGTTAGCTGGTGCCCTGTTGATGGCCGCATAGGTTGTGTCCTGTTTGTTTTTTTCTATTGGAAACCACTCATCTTTGTGTCTCTTTTCTGGCCTCTCACCACCAGCCAGCCTCTCACATGGCAGTGGCTGAATGGCTGACCAAATGGGCTGACATAGGAGCAAGAGGGCTTAATCCTTCCCTATTGGCCTCTACAGCAGCTGAAGGGTCGGGTCCTGGTGAAGGGGAAGAAGCTGCCAGCTGCTTGGAACGAAGATGGTCGAATTCTATCAGACCGGGAGGAGGACGAGGAAGAGGAGGAGGAAGAAGAGGGGATGGAGGCTGCAGAGCAGAAGCGGCGGGTGAGCAGGATGGGCTGGACAGCAGCTCCGTACCACTGCAGAGTGCGGGGCAGGTGGCCAGGGAGGGAAGGGAGGAGGACTAGAAGCTGGAGCTGGAGGAACCACTCTGAGGCTCATCTCCTAGGCCAAGCAGATCGCCCCGGAACTGTCGGCCTTGGTTGTCTACTGCTGCGCCACCCGCCTTCAGACCCTGTGCCCTGCCCGTGTCCTGCCCCAGCCCTGCCACGTCAGCTCCCTCAGTGAGCGCAAGGCCAAGAAGTTCATCCGAGAGGCAGGTAGGAGCTGGGGGACTGTAGGCTCCTTGTGGGGGGATATATCCTGAAGATGATCTGGAAAGGAAATCGAGAGGGTTTGAGGGGCAATGAAGAGTTCAGGAGGACCCCGGAGAGGGGGCTCAAGGAATGAGTGCGCAGCACATGCCGCGCACCGGGCCCAGGCACACATGGAGGGGACCCAGGGAGGAGTCTGCTGCTGCCCTCACTGGACGTGCAGCCTTGTGGTGGAGCCGGACATAGCTGGGTAATTATGATGTGGGTGTGACCAGTTGGGCCATGATAGGGACTAGGGAGCACAGCAGAAGGGGGTGAGATCAGGAAAGATTCTTGATCAGGTGATGCTGAGAAGACACCTGGAGGAAGGATGAGGAGGGAGCAGCCAGGTGACCAGGTTGCAAAAAGGCCTGGAGGCACAGCACACAGTGGGTATCAGCTGAGTCAGGAATGCGGGAGGGCGTCCCTGCCCCTCCCTGGACTTCAGCGACCTCCTCAGGAGGTTCCCCGACCCACTGGGTCAGAGAGAAGAGGAGCTGGAGTAGAAGCTGGGGATGGGAACTCAGCCTCTGTTCCCAGCTCATCTCTGCACTTGCGGGAGGGGTTACGGGCCCTCCAGGTGAGGGCTACCCCAGGAGCCTGTCACAAACCCACCCCAACTTCCCACCAGGGAACAGCTTCGTCAGGCACAATGCCCGCCAACTGACCCGTGTCTACCCATTGGGGCTTCGGATGAACTCAGCCAACTACAGCCCCCAGGAGATGTGGAATGCAGGATGTCAATTGGGTGAGTGGGGCTGCAGAGCAGTGAGTGGGTGAGGTGGCCTCTGGGGTGTCACAGCAGGACCCAGCAGTGATAGGGCCTCACAGCTTCCCAGGTGGAAAAAAGTTTTTTTTTTTAAAAATGGTTATTGATTTGAAAGAGAAAGGAAGAGAAACATTGATTTGTTGTTCCACTTACTCATTCATTGGTTGATTCTTGCATGTGCCCTGATAGGGAATCCAACCCGCACCCTTGGCATAGTGGGACAGTGCTCTAACCAAGTGAGCTACCGGGTCAGGGCCAGTGATGTGGCCCCGTGGATTGAACACCAGCCTGCAGACCCAGTCAGGGCACATGCCACATCCCCAGTGGGAGGTGTGCGAGAGGCAGCTGGCAGCCAGTCGATGTTTCTCTTGCATATAAATGTTTCTCTCCCTCTCTCCCTCCCTTCCCCTCTCTAAAAATAATAGTCTTTCTAGAAAATTGTGAGCGGGGTATGTAGAAGTTAAAAATCTCCACCCCCATGTACCCCCTTGATACACACATGCACACATACCCTTGGCAGTCCCACAGAGCCCTCCAAGGGTAGGGAGTGTGGTCCCCTTGGGGTAGGTATAGATAGAAACCTCAGACCTCGGTTCTGGGGGCTTCTCCAGCATGCCCCACATTCCAGACTCAGGTGATACCAGGTGACAGTGGAGTCTGGATCCCTTGGCTACCATGATACACCCCCAAGCCACGGTGGGGGCAGGGCAGCACTACCTGACAGTGGGACCCTGGGCTCTTTTCAGAGAGGAACTGAGTCCTCTGCCTATAGGTCTGTCTGGGGGAGGGGGCAGTGAGGCTCCTGAAACTGAGTAGTGAGGAGAGGGCCTCTAAGAGCCCCTGTCCTGACCCCACTGTGTCCACAGTGGCCCTGAACTTCCAGACGCCGGGCTATGAGATGGACCTCAATGCTGGGCATTTCCTCATCAATGGACAGTGTGGCTACGTCCTGAAACCCGAATGCCTGCGGCAGCCTGACACAGACTTTGATCCTGAGCGCCCCGGACCTCCCAGAACTACTCTCACCATCCAGGTTAGCAGCCTGGACAGAGCCCTACCCGGGGCTTGGAGCGGACTCTGGAGGCGCTAGTACTTGGGGCGCCAGCCTTAAGTGGAGGAAGACAGCAGAGGCCTGCTCGGCGAGAGGGCAGTCTGAGCCCTGAGTGGGGAGGGTGAGTGCTGAGGGCAGGAGCGGGGCCCCATCGGGGGCCAGGCTGAAGCCCGTTCATCCCCTGCAGGTGCTGACTGCACAGCAGCTGCCCAAGTTGAATGCCGAGAAGCCAAACTCCATTGTGGACCCCCTCGTACGTGTTGAGATCCACGGGGTGCCCATGGACTGTGCTCGGAAGGAAACACACCATGTGCTCAACAACGGTGAGTGGGCCTGCTGGTGGAAGTGGGGTGGGGCAGAGAGTAGAGGTGCAGGAGGTGCAGGGCACAGGCCAGCAGGCTCTGACTGCCATGCCCATCTGTGCCCTAGGCTTCAACCCGCGCTGGGGGCAAACCCTGCAGTTCCAGTTGCGGGTTCCGGAGCTGGTGCTGGTTCGGTTCGTGGTAGAAGATTATGACGCCACGTCCCCCAATGACTTTGTGGGCCAGTTCACACTGCCTCTCAACAGCCTGAAGCAAGGTTGGTGGGACTGGTCCGGGCCCCTGGGCTGCGAGTGTCCTGTGAGAGCCTTTCCTGAGCCCGCCCAGAGCTGGGACCCAGCCCCCAGGAGTGGGCTGTGGGAGGCGCCCTGAACAGCCCTGCAGCGTGGTGGGCAGCAAACCTGATGCCTGGCTACCCTCTCAACAGGGTACCGTCACATCCACCTGCTATCCAAGGATGGGGCCTCACTGTCACCAGCCACACTCTTTGTCCATATCCGAATCCAGCGCTCCTGAAGGCCCAACCGACACACTTTGGGGTTCTGCGGACACCAGTCAGCATGCCGTGGCAGAGGCCTTCTCCCATGGGCGGTGGGAGTACCAGCCCATCCAGCTTGCCCACTCTGCCTGCTCACCAGGCTCTGGTTTCAACCCGGTGCTGAGGGCTGCCTCAGCCCCTCCTGAACAGGTGGCTGATCTTTGCTGTGCAACCCGGAGATGGCCCCAGCTCCTTGAGTCCCTGGCCCACCTTGCATTGTGGCTTAGGAAGAGCCAGGCTTGCTGCCACCAGGAGACTTGGGGAGCAGGACATATGTGCCCTCATCCCCTCTGCCCCATGAAAGGAGTCCAGTCACACCCTTTGCCCCCCACTTAGGCACTGGCCACTCCTAAGGACCCCCTCCTCAGGTTTTCCTGGGCTCCTCCCTCCAGTTTTTGAACCTGAGCTCCTTTCTCTTGTTAAAACAAGAAGGAAGAGCTGAGGTTGGGAGCCCTGGGGACACTGAGAAGTAGGTTTTAGCTCATGTCGTACAAGAGTCCTGGAGAGGACAGTAGAACAGAACTATTTTTAAAAATAAAGAAGGAAGTTTCCTTTACCACTGCCACCTCATGCACCTGAGGTTACTACCAGGCCCATGAGAGGTAGGGGCAGAGAGCCCCTTGGGTCTCTTCCTCCAGCAGGCTTTGAATTCGTCCGAGACTACCGGGGGTGCTGGAGATGCCACAGCTCAAAACCGCCTCTGCCCCTCTTAGCTTAAAGCTGCTGCCAGCATAAGACTGAGGACACCAATCACAAGCTGCCCCCAACTCTCAGAGGGGCCTTAAACTGGGAGGCAGCTGGATGGGCTTCTGCCAGGACAGAACTCTTAGGGCCCTAAAGGGGTGGGGACAGGACCATGAGGAGCCTCAGACAGATCCCCAACTTTCCAGACTCAGTGGGGTAGACAGATCCCAGAAACCTGGGGCTCACTTTCCACCAGCCAAATAGCCTTTTAGAGGAAGGCCCGGAGGCAGTGGTTGCTCTGGGCTGCCTCCAAAGATTCCAGGAAGAGTGCGTGCCAAGACACCAGATGACAGAATCTGGAGAAAACTGGGCAGAAAGGTGCTTTTCTGGGGTTAAATATGGAGCCCTGAACGTTGGGTCCCACCAGGCAGCAGCACTAACACTGAACAAGGGCAGGGCTTGACAGCAGTTCCCGAGAGCAGGTCACGTCCTCTCGGGCTGCAGCTCAGGGCCCAGGTTCCCTGGAAAGGGGCTCAGAGGTACCACCATGGGGCCTGAAAGGAGCATAGGGTCAGGGAATGAATGAAAGTCCCAGAGGCCACCATGGCCACGTGGCTCACTTGGTTGGAACATTGTCCTGTAAACAAAGATGTTGCAGGTTCCGATCCCTGGTCCAGGTGCGTATGAGGTAACCAATCAGTGTTTCTCTCTCACACTGATGTTCCCCACCACACCCCTTTCCTCCTCTCTACGAAATCAATAAGCATGTCCTCAGTGAGGATATATATATATAAAAAATATATATTTTAAAATATTTTAAAAGACAGTTCCAGAGGAAGGCAACAGGGGACAGGGCACAGGAAGTCTACACCAGCTACTCAGGCCTTTCCACAGAAGCCGGCTCAGTAGGTGGGCAGTGGGGCCTGGTGACGTGCGATGCTGAAAGCATCCCTGGCCCAGGAGAGGTGTGGCACCTGAACGAGAGGGAAGGGACGGGGTCTGACCCAGACTGGGGGTGCTGATCTCCCACCTGTGGAAGCCCAGCCCAGGAATGGCTCCTCTACCAAGGTGCCTGGTGTTGGCACCGAGCCCCGCTGCTCCCCTTACGTGGAGTGAAGCTGGGTCCGTACTCGCTCCTCAGTGGTGGGCAGAAGTTTGGGGAAGAGCCAAGTCTGCCTTGAAAGGGCAGCCTTGCGAAGTGTCTTCATAAGCTGCCCCGTGCTGTGGCCACAAGAGCGTTTCCTGCAGGGCGCTCTCACTCAGGGGGAGAGGCCATTCCAGCCCAAGCCCGGGACCCTCTGTTTCACTACCACCTGCTGTCCAGAGGAAAACTAGGAGGGCAGAAGGGTTTTTTCAGCTGCTTCCTTTATTAGAAACAAGTGAGATGTATCACGTGGAACAATGCATTTCTTCCCCCACCCTGGAAATGGATGCCCCTCCCACAGCCCAGAGAAAAGCCAAGACAAAAAGATGAAGCGTCCCCCTTCCCTGCTCCCAGATGCAGCACCTTGCCTGCAGTCAGTATTTCTGAATTTAGTTGAATCAAACTGTCCCACGAAGTCTCCCTAGGGACAGGAGCAGTAGGGTTGTTTTCACTTTGCAGTAGGGCAAAACCAAAGCGTTGGGTCTCCTCTGTCCAGGAGGGTGGGCCAGGCTAAAAGGCGGCTGTCCCCTCAGCAGGTAGGAAGTGGCCAGAGACACACTCCCAGCCCCCTCCCCTGGTCTGAGCCCCTCACCCTCTTCTAGACTTCAGCTCCCTGCAGTCCAGGCCTTCAGGCCATCCCTTGGGTTGGTTAAATGCTGGTCTTTGAGCAAAGACTTAAAGACCACTGGGACACCCCACCCTTGGGCTTCAATGAGCCAGCAAGTAAGGGGGGAGGGGCAATGGCAGTTAGAAGGGAGGTGCAGGCAAGGTCGGAAATTTTCCATAAACCTAGGTGCTTAAGTGGCTTGGTGTGGGCTACCCTTCAAAGCAGACATTAGCATCTTTGAAATTAGGCATGTGTGGGGTAACAAGCCCTATACAGACCTCCGTCCAGAGCCCAGGCCTCCTTTATCCCCAGCTCTCTCCCCACAGAGATGGGAGGCCATGGGAATTTGCCTCGGGGTCAGGGGTCAAATGCAGAGTCAACCCAAAGGCAGGAGATAAACATTTAGAAACACAGGAGTCCAAAAGCCCAGTGCCAGCAAGCAGTACTGGAGGCAGAGTAAGGGCCGTGCCCAGGTGGCTGTCCAACAGCGGCTGACTGAGAAAGGTCCCAGGTGAGGAGGTCCCAGGCCATTCCCTTGTTTGGTTCTAGCCAGCCAGGGCTCCACCATCCTGCAAGGCTCCTTGTGGGGAGGCCCTGAGCCCCAAACAATGGTTCTCTCTGAGCTCTCTGACCTGAAGTCCTGAAAGGGGTTGAGTGAAGAATTCAAAGACTGTTAACAGGACAAAAACGAGGCTAACAGCAGCCACCGAGCCGACTCCCAAAGACCTGGGTGGTAATGCTGGGGGTGGGGCAGGGGCCCCACCATGAACAACAGAGTCCAATGGAGCAGGCCACATGGTTTTGGAGGGAGACACTGAGGCCTTTCCAGGAGAGCTGTTTCTTCCAGAGCAGCCACAGGCCTCACAGTTTCCATTCCATGACATGGATCAACCAAGGCAAAGCTCACTTGAGGGGCTGCTGTGCACCCCACATTTTCGAGCCAGTTCGGGCCTCTGACAGGGAGTGTTTCCAAGTTCCAGGTCCTGCCCAAGGTAGGAAAGAGTCGGCACTTTATTCTTTGATATCCTTAGAAGCCTGAACAGGGCGAGCCGCTCTGGGACTCGGGGCATGTCTGATACCTGGAAGGCTGGCAGGCGAGCCCCTGCCTCTCCGACTCCTGTCTGCGGAATGCAGTGAGTGTCTTGCTAAGAACAGCAGCTTCTTTGGTCTGAGTATCTTGGAGTCAAGGAGTCAAAGGTCAGCCATGATCTTTGGCGCTTGCAGGTTGCAGCACAGGGACAACAGGAGAAGGGAGGCCCCTAGAGGCCTCTCATGAAAACCCAACCCAGTCTGCGACATTCCAGCAGGTGGGTGGCGCAGCCCCATCCCAAGCACACAATTTCCTCCAGCTTTGGGGCCTGCAAAATGAGCCTCTGGCAAACTTCACCAGAACCTCACAGCCTGAAACAGAGCTCTGCTGGCCTGCAGAGCATGGCTTCACTTAGTGAGACCAGACTGACCCTGGCCTCCTGGCTGAGGCTTCCTTTCCCCCGCAAGGAGCCGAGGTGAAAGCTGCCAGGAAACTCCCACACCATGCTATCCACCCATTTACCTTCTCCTAGAGCAAAAGTTACAAGCCAGGATGTGGGTTGCTGACAATTCCACAGCCCAGTCCCCCCTCAGCCAGTTGGCTGAGCACAAATAAGGAATGACTGCACAGCCATGTGACTGGAGGTTCCATTACTCGTGGGGGAACTGGCAGCATCAATAACCGTAACCACCACCACAAAAATCCACCAAACGTCATCAGTGAAAATCACACTCAGACAACAGCGACAGGAAATCATTTCTGTTGCCAAGTCCAGACTGGCATCTGACCATCGCTCCTTGCCATTCCTTGAACACTGTTGTGTCTTGGAAAGGAGCACAAGAGATGGAAGGAAGGCACAGGCCAGGGACTGGTGGCTCAAGGGGCCTGGGAATCAGCCCCACCCCATCCTTGCCCAGCCAGCCCCAGGGGCATCAGGGTGCTGGCTCTTTGCTCTAAGATGAGCTAAACAGGGAGTGCACTGACATGGTCTCCACAAGGTCTCAAATGCTACAAGGAAGTCAAAGGTCCCCTTCAAACTGCCAGTCATCCACGGGAGTGGAAAAACAGTCTCACAGGGTACTCGTGTCTGTAAGATTGGCAACAGCTGGCTAAAGAGTTGGCAGGATAACTTCCAACATGGAGCGGGCCAAGAGGATGAAAGAACGGACTCAATTAATGAAATTTTCTTCCACAGATCATCACTGCTGCCCAGTTTCCGAATGCAGCAAACACCCAGGGCCTGCAGGAAAGCCTCCGAGTAGGGTGGGTCCCATCTAGGACTCCACCCTGTGAGATCTGAGCCCTCCTTAGAGCTTGGCACCATCCCTCCGCCTTACCCCGCCTTCTCAAAGCCAATCATTCCAGCCGATTCAGAAGGGGGACTGGATAAAATTCCACATGTCCTCTTTCTCCTGATCCCCCAAGAAAAGTCAGTGCCTCCTTTCCAAAGGAAATACTTCACTGTACCAATGTGCATGTCTGGCACTGTCCTTGATTCTCATTTTGAGGAATGACCTGGATTCAGTTTTTCATTACAGACCAAACATCCTTGTACATTTGGAACATGAAAGATATTTAAAATATTTATATATATATATAATATATATATACTTTTATTATTCACCCGTTAACTCCATAATATGCCAATCACGAGCTAGTTTTCAGCAGTTACATTCCCTTGATCACAGCTGCATAAGGATGTGATTAACTGGAAAACAGGGAGACCAGAGACACAGCCAGAGGTGGCATCACGCAGCCTGCGCCATCACACAATACAAGTGTCAAATTCAGTGGCTGTTTGGGAAAGCCAGTTCGCTTCTCTTCCCTTTGCCAGGGATTCTCACGTTTGTGAAAATTGGACCAACAAGTGGTGGGGTTCCATTTCCTGGTTTGAATTCTCAGTGGCTTTATCCAGAATCTCACTGGCAACTGGTTACTGTAACACCAGCCCAACCTAGGAGAGCCAATGGGGAGAGGCAGAGTTGAGTGACAGTAGTTCGAAGCCTCTCCCACTTCCCCACTCAGACCTGGTGCCAACGCCTGAGCCACAGGGAGCCAACGGGCTGTGTGAGCACACGCACAGCGAGCCGAAGCTCCCGCTCAGCCTCTGCTCACAGCTTCGTACGTTTATCACCCCCTTTAAGGAGAGCAACTGCAGCATCTTAAGGAACACTGGTCACCAGGCCTCCCTCCAGCTGTCAGTTATTTTGCAACTGCTGACCCCACCCATGGTCCTGGGCTGCCCTTTGGAGTTGGTGGAGGAAGGGCGGAGGGAGGTCATGCTGGGATAAGGGCAGCAGCCCAGCACAGGAAAAAAAATCCTCAACCCTCCAACTCTAAACTTTCTGGCTAACCATGGGCAACTCAGCTTCATGGCTCTGTGGCTCTGGAGCCCACCCCCTCTGCCACCCTCCCTCACTCACACCAGCTGCTAAAAAAGGCAACACTGATGCTGCTAGTCTGGTCCTCAGAGGGAGGGGACCTTTCAGGCGGCGACACACCAGTTAATAAGGGCCCAGACTGATGCTGGATCCCCGACCCATGGCCCTGTCTTTGCTCCACCAGCTCCCTGACCTGCGTGAGTCCAGGTGCTTACATACCTTCTCTGCGCCCATGCTAGGGCATTTCCAATTGTAGAGATAATACTGCAGGTTGCCGTCCCCTATGCCAAACTTGAGCTTCTCCAAGAAGGTTTTGTTCTCCATGAGATCCAGTGCATTGAACACGTCAAACCCTTTCTGCACAGCAGCAGGGAGCAAGAAAAACAGGTGAAGAGAGGTAAAAGCTGCTGCACCTTCCTGCCCTTTTCTATCCTATCAAAACCATTCTACAGGCAGCCTCGAGAGCAAGCTTCCTTCTGAAGCTCTGGTTGCTTCCACATTAATCCCAACTCCAGCCAGCACCCATACGCTAGTGGAGGCTCTCAGAACACTCTGAGGCCACCCTACCTAGCCTCTCCTCAGAGTCCCACCAAGCACACCTGCGTACTCGGTGTCCAGGCCACTGCTCCCATTGTTCCTTGTTGAATCTCCCTGAAACACTCTAGTAACTTCCACAGCCCTCTCTGCAGACCAAGCCCTGAACCCCTTTCTTGGAGAAGCTGCTCCTCTCAGCACTTGGATTGCTCCCTCACTCCCTGGACACCCCAACTCTTAGGCCTTTGGTGTACACCCTGGGATTTCCTGGCACCTTATATGCTGCTGTGAGACTGTGGTGAAGATGCTTCCTACATCTCACCTCCTTGATCTGAAGTGCCCCCAGGGCACGGACCAGAAGGCCCACCATCCAGCTGGCCCACAGGGGGCTGGGCTCACTCTAGGCAGAACCCATAATGAAGGACTGACTGAAGATGATCTCATGGGTATAAAAGAAGCCTGGGCCCCACCCCCCATGCTCTACAGTCAGCAGCTCCAATGACTCACCACGACAGAGACCAATCTCCCCATTCCCACGCTGGGGAAGTCGTAAGAAGAACCCCTTTCCTCCCCGAGCAGGCCTGGCTATTCAGGCTCCTTGGCAGCGCCTCCCGTGAGAACGAAACTCACTGAAATAAATCAGGAGGAGTTCAATGCCTTCACTCCACGCGGATGCCCCTTGCTCCCTCCTAGTTTTTGCTACTGAAAACTGCTGTGTCCTCCCTGAGTGGAGCAGGAGGGGCCTGGAAGGCTCGCAGCACCCAGCCCATGGCAGCTGCCTCCCTGAGCTATGCTCGCCACCACTCCACTGCCACTGCCCCACGGGTCTCCTGACCCTCCCTCCGATCTGCTCCTCACCATTTTGGCGAGAACAAGGGCATCGCTCATGAGGTCTAGAAGAGGGGTCTGGGTGTGAACATTGTAGAAAGAATAAGCAGCCTTTAGACTCTTGTGGGTTGGATGGTTCATGATGGTGGAGGGAAGCGTATAAAAGCTCAGAAAGTCTGTCACCTCACCGTTTGCATTCTGAAGGAAAGACAAAAGCAATGTCACACATGCACAGGAATCCTGCAGTCTGGGAACAAACTGTTTCCTCTTGCTCGCACACCACCCATAGGTGCCCCCCTAAAAGAATGGGTGGAAACTGAAACAGGATATTCAGGGAGGAGAAAATATACTGGCCGGGGCACTTGAGGACAGAGCCAGGAGGAAAATCCAGGCCAGGCTGTGGGCTGAATCTGTCAGCTTTCCTTCCTGGCCTGCACATTGCCAGGGACATCTTGCAGCTCACATTCCCCCAAACTCTGTCCCAGATGCTTGGCCAGCACCACCTCAAGCCAGGACAGGCAGGGACTGCAGGCTCACCTGACCAACAGGGGCTCAGTTCTCTCGATCACCAATGGGGATTAGGGGTGGGGGGAGGGAGAAGGGCTCGCACCAAGTCCAGAGGGTAACACTTCAACAAATGCAAAATACCACTTCCTGTCTTTAGGGAAGCCCAAATTGGATGGCCAAGGAAGTGTAGGGTGCCCACTGCCAGTTGGTTCTTTAGTCACTGAGCCCAGGAAACCGAGCCATTTAAGGAGGACGGCTCTCCGTGAATGATCAGAGGTCTGAACTATTGCTCCCCACTCACCTCCACCACAAAAGTGTCAATGATATTCTCCTGGGGGTAGAACCAGTGCTCCACCTCCTCTGGGCTCATGACTGGCGTGAGGTGAAACTGCTTCAGGTACCTGGTGAGGAGCTGATGCACTACTGGAATGTCCTTTTTTTCCATTGGTCGCAGTCCAGGTGTCTTAGGAGACTGGAAGGAAGACAAAGACAACCTCAGATGTGGTGCTGGTTGTGAGAAGCTTGGCTCTTTCCAGGTCTTATAGGCACCAGAAACTTCACATTGTCTTCCTTCTTACCCGACCCTAGATATATCCACCCCAGCCCTCAAAACAGACTCCTTGGTCACCCTTGGCAACTCCCTCTCTCCCATGTCCATATCCACTCAGGCACAGGGCCTGCTTCTCCAGTGTCTTTTGGCCCTTTCCCTCCTAGTTAAGGCTACTGCTTTAACCTCTTACCCATACAGCTCAGGCCATCTTCCTAAGAACCACACCACACCCCTCTCCTGTTCCAAACTCCTCAACACAGAGCACAAGCCCTTCCAACCCTGGACCAGCTGGCTGTTCTGACTGCACCTTCTGTCCCTCCAGCCCAGTGGTTCTCAGGAGGCAGTTCTGTACCCCCGCCCCCAGAGGACATTTGCTAATACTGGAAGACACTTCTGGTTATCACAAGATGTGCTACTGGTACCTGGTGGGTAGAAGCCAGGGATGCTGTTAAAACACCCTATATGCCCAGGATAGTCCCTGTGACAAAGAATCACCCAGCCCAAAATGTGAACGGCCAAGGTGGAGAGAAACCCTGACCACCGGTGGATGTGCCGGGGTAGGCCCATCCCACTGCTACTCCTGGGCTTCAGCGAAGCCTTTCTCGCTCCTCTTCTCTGATCCCTTCCACTCTTCTCCCACTGGACTGGAGCCAGTCTCGTCCTACACTGCTCCCTCACCTATGAGCTTAGAGCACCTCACAGGCTCCCAGCTCAGGCACCCTGGAGCCCCCGGCCCAGCAAACCCGCACTGGGTGCTCACTGTGTCCACGTGGACCCCACCGCACAAGTAGTCCCCCAATAGGGTAGTCGTGCAAGTTAAATTCAGAAGGAAAACATCAAACTCCTAGAATTTAATCTCAAATCAGAATCCCACCCCACAGCTGCTTTTTCTTAAAACAATGTTTCAGTGGAACAAAGCTGTGGGATGCTCTGAAGTAAATACTGGGGCTGAGAGAATATCCACAAAGACTCAATCTGCAAGGGTGAGGTCAGCCAAATCTGAAAACAGGGCAGTGTTATAGTCTCTATACCTCAGTCACTGCCTGAGGTAACTGCTTCCCAGTGCAGGAATTGCTTTCAAAACAGCAATCCTAGGACCTCTCGCTGCCAAGATTCCTTGCTAATCTAGGGAACACTCACTGACTTGTTCCTACACGGCAGCTCCCACAACGAAGCCTCAAATCCTGGACTGAAAATGCAGCTATGCTGGGGTTCTTCACCCACAGGTGGAGAGACCCACAGACATTCTTTGGTTGCTACACACTTTAAGAACACTCTCTGCCTGCCTAGAAACCAGGGAAAAGTAGTCAAAGTAAGGGAAAGAAGACACCCATCTGGCCCCTTAAATCTGCTTTTATTGAGGCACTAATTGTGCTGCAGCGGTCCCTCAAAATGGGACACTAATGACCCCAATCCACTGGTGGATTAGCTTGTTCCCAGGGTGATTAATCCAGTTGGGTGGCTGCTGAGTCCAGGCAGGCAGCCCTCTGATAGGAAGGTGCCCAGTAACTGAGTGACACTGCCAGGAAGAGCTCGGGGGGAACAGAAGTGATCTGAAGACCCATTAGGATCCTGAAGCCAGGCACAGCTGGAGAACATGGAACATGTGTTTTGTTGGGAAACTAGGCAAACTGAAGCCCAGAATAGAAAACAGCTCACTCCAGGCGCCCAGTCCTTCAATGGCAAAGCTTGGATGGGGGTACTGGAGTCAGAAACCTGAGCTTCCCTCACAAGCCCAGGTTATCCATCCTTTACCTGACTTGGCAGAGGGAGCAGCAGAAACTCTATGGCTTATTTGCACTGGGCTCTGGGATGTACCGCAGTTCAGTGGGTGGATTCATCTTTCTGTTTAGCCTCACTTAGGCTACAAGTGCAGAAAAGAGGAGTCCTCTGAGCCTATCAATAGATGACAGGAAAGCTAGCCCAGATGCAGGCGTAGGAGAACTGAGTAACTCAAACTAAAATAAATACCTTTGCTAAAAGAAATAGAAACAAAGGAAATGGAAAGTCTATAAATTTGGAAAATACGGGTTGAATCTGTTTTCTGCCCCCTGCCCCCACTCGAAGCCTTGCTCCTTTCCTGCCGCGGACCAGGCTCTCCTCAGCCCCTCTCCTGCCCCCTGCCCCGGGGCACCACTGGCCTCTGGAAGTCGGTAGAGCTTCATGGTACGCTGCATGGTCATATTTCTGCTCAGGTGGGAGAACTTCACTTCAATCAGCTTCCGTGGGTTTAGGGACCGATGCCAGTACCTGTGGGGACATAAATGTACTGTCTTCAGAGGATTCTAGCAAGTGCCATTAAAAGGACGATGGCATGGAGATTCCCAGATGGCCAGCAGGTGGCACGAGAGACACGTCTCTTGAGCCAGCAGCCGTGCCCAGCTTTCCAACCCTGCAGAGAATGCAGAGCTGCCAGAGCTCTTCCTGGATTTCCTTCCTCCTTATTTTTATTCCTCAATTTCAAAAGCAACTCCTGTTACAGTAGTTGTCTGGGAAGAGCACTTCCCAATCCTGGAATCAAGTCAATGGAAAAGAGTTATAGTTCTTTATAAGTGTTTACCTTTCTCCTCCCTCGTCTACAGCATTTGTCAGGTGTTTTTTACTTTCGAAGTTCTTGAGGTACAGACTGTGATTGTTTTAAAGAATTTTCTGAGTCAAAGGTTCTCCTTGGCTCACACAGGGATCAGGCATGCTCTCTTTGGCCCACACAATATTCAAAACAAAATTGAGCCAACCATTTAAAATTTTTGGACATTCATCATAAAAACCCAGATTTGGGCTTATCCTTAAAAACTACAACAAAACCCTGGCAGACTGACCCCTTATTTCCAAATGGCAGGAATGAAAAGGAGCTGAGAATGGGTAACCCCTTTGGACAGAGCACGCACTTTCCAGTCTGCTGTTCCTACAAACTCCTGCACTCCTCCATGCTCTCTACCTGGCTCCTGTGGGGACCCACAACCCCTCTTATCAGACACTGCAGAAGCAAGATGCTCTCTCGGGCAAGCACTGGGCTGAGGCAGAGCTGTGACTGCCAGGGATACAGCTCCTCAACCAGAGCAGACAGGCCAGCACTTAGAGGGCCTTGCGGGAAGACAGTGTTACCTGCAGGTGCCCACAGGCTTTGGTAACACCACTCCGGCAGTGTAAACAGCTTGGAAAATGCCCTCCAGGTGAACCCGCCGGGTTATCTCACGGATCAGGACTGGAGCCACCCTCTTGGAGCGCAGCTTCTTGTGGACACACAGAAAGTTGATCTCCACCATCTTCTTTTCTCTAAAGAGGGAGAGAAGAGTGACAAGACTTTTAACAGGTAAGACAATCCCTTCAAATATGTGCCACCACCCCTGCAGGGACGGGGGCCTTCAGCACAGGCACGTGTTCTGCCACCACCTGCACTCAGCAGTCAGTACTTGGACTCCTTCCCGCTGCTCTGCTCCACCAGACAAGAAGCCGCTGTCTCCTCAACACAGACTCTACTTCCAAAGGTTAAGTGGGACTCAAGCAAACTGCTTATTTGAAGGCACTGCCAGCATCTCCCTGATGAATCTGCAGTGACAGTCTGGGGAAGTCCCACCTTTAGCAGACAGGGAAATTCACAAAGTCAAGGGTTATTCAAGGATTGCAAGGGTTTTGACACCAACAAGAATCCACGGCCTAAAAGCACAGAAGACGGTGGCAGGTGGTTCTGACGTTTCCCGGGAAAATGAAGAGCAGAGCTCAAAGGCCCTGGGACGATCTAAATGAGTCACACTGGCTCCTGCCTATTGCTGAAGCTGCTCAAGTGCATCCACATGTGACTGGTGCAAGTGCAAACACTGAGCTCGTGGCTCAGGTAGTGTACTGGCTCTCAGGATGGCCCTCTTCCAGTCCAGGTCCCAGACAAGAGAATTAGCAATAATTCAGAGTAAAACAGGTGGTTCTTACTATGAATTTCTATACCCAGGGCCTGAGTTCCCTCCCTTCATGGGACCTTCCCTTTTTCCTTTATGGAAGGTATGGGTACCCGTTTCTCTTCCCTCTCTCCCAGACTGAGCAAGACGGCGGGGATGTGGGAGTTGGGAGATGGTGCTGGTGCTTACGTGTCATAGATGTGGATGTTCGCTGGGATGGCGCTGATGAACCCAACCAGTTTCCGACTTGAGACCACTCGAACCCCACAGTGCCACTGAGGGAGCCAGCCAGGTGGCCGGAGTGCCCTGGAAGAGACAGGAGCTGCGGCTGCGGTGTTGCTTGCCAGTGGGGGCGAGGCAGGCTGTTTGGGACCCACAGCTGAGAGTGGTTCTAACCTCCTGCTACCACCTCCCTGGGGGTTAGCACCTAAATTCTCTTGAGGGACAAGCCCTCTTGGACACAAATGGAACTGAGCCATCGCCCCTGCTTGATGCTTAGCCTTCATGGCCTTCTTACCTACCCCATCTAAGGCCAACATACTGAGGTTTTATATCCAATCCAATTTCTTTATGCTCACTCAGTCTGACAGCTTAAGCCAGAGGACTGGCCTCCTTGGCTCTGAGTTCAGTGGGTCCTGTGGCTGGGAGCCAATTGTGGAGCCTCTGGAGCACTGGTCTCCATCTGCCCTCTGGGTCCCATCACTTGCCTATTCCTGCTTGCCCGCTCTTCCTTTCACTCCTCCTACATTTCAGCCTCATGCCTCCACCTTCCTGGATACTAAACGTGGCCCAGGATGACAGATGGCTCGGCCAGGCAAGGCCATTTTCATACAACCGAGCATACTCAGGAACTGGAGTATGCTCTTCTCTTTCAATTAAAAAAAAAAAAAAATTCTTAGTTGCTTTCATCTCTCCTTCCCTTCTTACATAAAGTCATCATACAACAGATGATCTTTTCTTCTGGGTAACAATTCCACAAAGTCTCCCTCACCCAATCATTCTATCTTAAATGAGGTTTCAATTCTAAGCTCCACTGGGAGCAAGGCTCCTTCAGAGGCAGAAAATCAGAAATTACACACTAACTAGCCATTCAAAGGTTGGCTCAGTGGGGATAAAATTTCTGATGCCCTGTGGTGATTCTGTTCTCTGTCTTGGCGGAGAGCCATAAGAAAGCCCTTACAACTCACCATAAAAGAAATTCCGGGGAATAATCAAATCGAAACATGTTGTCATCATCTTCCACATAATTCTCATTCAGGAGGGTGTATAATTCTTTTAGCTGTAGAGAAATAGGTGCTGCCTTAGAGGTATTCTGCCAGACAGGGGCCAACTCTAATATCCTGGGGCTCCAAGTTTGCAGAAGGACAAGGCAAACTACCAAAAACTGTTTAATCTCATAAATCCTTTCCATACCAGGGACTCTTAGAATGAGCACTCTAGTTGTACCAGAAAACTGAGCCACCAAGGGGGAGAACGGCATACTGAAGTACATAAAGTGGCAGAAGACCAAGAATGTCACTCACCAACGAACCACTCACTCATTAAGAATGAATGAATGGATGAACAAGAAAAATGAAAGCATGAAAAAAGGGCATCCACCTTGAGGAGCTATAGAGGTTAACTCTCAACTTGCCAGAGAAGCCAAGTGCTACTTCTGTGAAGTCTTGGCCAGGCCCCAGAGGCAACTGATGTGGGGGTTCAGCTCAGACCTTTTTGGCTCAGCTCTTAAGACAGTCCTTGAAGAAGGCTTGAGAAGAAGCTGTTTCTGAATGACTGCAGGGCTCCCTGTGAAAGTGCTGCCCCATCCACACCTGTGTCCTGCCCGGGCCTACTCACCACACCACGGTCCCCCAGGTCCAAGGCATCCCAGATGAAACCCTGGGGCAGGGTGTAGGGCTCCTGGCGGATGTTGTCTTTGTCTGGCTCCACGGGGCCATGGGTGTTTACCACTTCTCCTAAAAGAGAGCATAGCCATGAGTCTTATCCCCCACCTCCTAGGGGAAGGAAGGAGCTCAGCTCAAAAATCAATCAGAACAAATTCCTACTGTCCCCAGGAGCCCCCCACCTGAATAACACTCTGTGCTTGGCAACTGTAGACCATCTCTCCAGCTACCCTTTGCCCCTAACTGAGGGTCAATTCATGGCAAAACTTCAGAACAATCACTGGGATCCAAGGTGGCTGGTTTTTTGGAAATCCTTTTACATCTTCCTCTGGTTACTAAACGACGACTGACTCATTTGGCTTCCTGCCTTCTGGTTGGTGCAAAGAGTGCTGCCATGGCCCTAGCCCATCGACCTAGATGGATTTATAAGCAGTTGCAACAAGGCTGCTTTTGTGTCAACAACAACAACGATGTCCTGGGCCCATTCCTGAACCAGATGATGGCATCTAGGCGCCAGGATGGGTCTTGGCCCTGCCAGCCTTAGCTTTTAGCAATGTGGGCCAGTTAACTGTTGCCGCCAACTTGGGCCCTCAGTGTTTACAGAGTCCTGTGAGCGCCTTCAGGCTGAACCACTGAGTCCATGCCATGCTGCTGGGAAGTTAGGCTCTGACACATCCTCACCCTGGACAGACACCACTCTTCCGTGAAGTACGTGGGGAGTGCCAGGGAGTACTCAGAAGATACAGCCCCAATTCCCACCCACAGCCAAACTAGACTCATTTGATAAATGCTGGACAAATCAACCACTTAATATTGCCCAAAGGAGTTATTTAGTTTCTATACTTCAGAGCTCACTTATATTTACACTTGGAAGAATGCAATGTTTAGTACATTTTGAAAATTGAGCCTTCAAAAAGGACCCACTCAGTACAATGTTTGCTCCTAACATAGGACATTGCACAACATTATAGACACTCAATTCATGCTTTTACTGACTTTCAGACTCCTGGCCCAAATACATCGTTCTAATGTGTAACAGGTAGCTCTAGACCCTCCCAGGAACAGATCTGTGGGGGCAGATGAAGTAGAAACGGCAACCTGTGGCTATGAGCTGAGGACAATGCCAGCAGCACTAATCATCTAACTCTTCCACCCAACGGCATTTCCAGATCACCAAGGTGCAGCAGACATTGTGCACTGGAATACAGCGAGGAAAAGACAAGATCCCCTTCTGGGGACTATTTAAGAAATGAGACTACAGGCAACAATGGTGATACACAGCAGGGAAGCAGCTGGCTACCTATTTACAATTTGGCTCCCCAAAAGGTTTGTTTGAGAGAGGAGTGACTTCTTCCTTAGTTTAGAAACTAATCTTTAGATTTATTCATAAATCAAATTAGTTTAATATAAGTCAATCCACTTCCAATTGACTGCCATGTAAACAATTTTGAGCCTACAAAGCCAAGGACTAGACCCTTGGAAAATATCAAGGATTTATACTCTCATCTTATCTAGGGGCTAGTCTATCTTCCCTGTCTGATATTGAATTTATACCTTACCCAAAATACATTTAACTTCAGAATCTTTTTTTATTATTTTCCTAAATGATTTCCATGAAGAAGATACCTGTGGTCTTCCCCACCGTACAGTCACCCACCACTTAATGATGAGGATATATTCTGAGAAATGCGTCATTAGGTGATTTCATCATTGTGCAAACATCATAGAGTGCAATCAGACAAACCTACATGGCCCAGCCTACTACACACCTAGGCTCTATGGCATGGCCTATAGTTACTAAGCTACAGGCCTACACAGCACGTTACTGCACAAAACAACATGGCATTAAATCAAGCACAAGAGAAAATGAGGGAATCAAGAGATGTCAGCAAAGCATGTATACTGTTCTAGAGCACACAACTTCTTTTTATAAATAGAAATAATATACTCTAAAATAGCCATAAACAGTACAGTAAATACAGAAATCAGTGGCATTGTTATTTATTATCAAGTACTATATACTACATATAATTACATGTGCTGTCTTTTTATACAATTGGCAGTACAGTTTTGTTTACTTCGGCATCACCACAAACACATGAGCAACGCATTGTGCCACGATGTCACTAGGGGATAGGAATTTTTTCAGCTCCATTATAGTCTTATGGAACCATCGTTGTATATGTGGTCTGTTATTAATCAAAATATTATTATGCAGTGCATGACTGTATTGCAATAATCTTTAAGGCCAAATCTTTTCATTAAGGCTGGTTACTAGGACTTGCATGCAACAAGTACTTCCATTCTCTCCTTCGCCACTTGTTCACGGACTCTTAGAATGAGCCAGTTCTGTGCCAAGAGCTGGTAAATGAAATGAACATAGGTGACTTTTAAAAAGTAAAGTGACGATCTGAAAAAGGAGGTAAAAATTTTACTTGGGATTACTCAGAATTGTTCCATAGCCTAAAACACTTACTGCTTACAAAGCCTTTAAATGGGTAATTTAGGATGATTTTAAACTTTTAAAGAATTCTAGGTCTCTTTAGTGGAATACAACATAATTATAACTCTTCCAACAAGGTGGGGGTACTGAAAACACAGTTCACTTGATGTGCTTGAATTTTAAAATCATTAGCTCCATTTAAGTGGCAATTATAAAGCAAGAAGCTAGAAGTCACACTGCCCTAAGGGTACTTGGAAGTACAGCGAGGGTGCCACCTCAGCCACACAGACCAGCTGACGCCTGTAATGTGGTGCTCTCTGTGGGCTGACTCATAGGAACAAAGGAGTCCTTCACTTGCCCTGATTGGCCATGGACCTGAAAGGCAGACTGATGAGATGCCCAGAGCAGCTACTCCTGCACCCCACACGCTGCACAGAGACACGTACAGAAGAAAGAGCACTGAGCACCACTGCACCTTCCTGAGTGTCAGGGCCCCTGCGAGCAGCCGTGTGGCTTTCGCCTGAACTTTCTACAAACAAAACCGCAGCACTTTCTATAAGTACAGGGGGAGAAACCGAGGCAAAGAACAAAGAATAACTGGACTGAAGAGGAACAGGAATCCATTACCTAATTCACCTCATCCCAGGTCCCACTGTCTATACAAAAATGGAGCTAAGTTACCTATTTGCAAATTCCTAATGAAAAATAAAATCAAACCAAAACCCCAAACCCCATCTGATAACTGGGCTAAGATGTCTGGCAAAATGATACACAAAATGTATCTCCATGCTTTTCACTCAGAGGCAGAGCATGTGGCTCTCTGCATTCTTCCGCTCTGTGTAGAGGGAGAGGTCACCACAGCTGGTTACTAGTAATGCCTTAGGAACAGCATTACTGTGACCCAAAGACTTGCTGGAGGGCTTAGCCAGTGGGCCTGGGACCTAGGTGATTGGCATAGCCCGACAGACAAGGTTGGTGGGTTGGGACAGGGATCTGGAATAGTGCCTGCTTGCTGATTCTCGGCTCATAACGATCCCGGCAGGGTTTTGCCTATAGGGGTGAACCTCAGCTTATTTCTGGATTATGACTAAACTGTCCTAGAACTGCATCTGCTCTGCAAGTTCTGATTCTAAAGATCTGGAATGGGGCCTAAGATTCTACATTTCCACAAGCTCTTAAGCAACACCCATCCTGCCAGTCCGAGAACCACTTTAGTAGCTAGGCTCTGTACTGCATATGCCCCACCTCTGGAGATAAATCTCCTTGGGCACAGCTGCGCCTCACCAGTCTTTGGCAGCTGCCTGGCCCTGATCCCACCCTCCTTGCCCCTACCAAAAACACTATCAAGTCACATTCTGTTTCTGGAAGGGAGGAGTAAATGTACAACCCGAAGGTCATTCACATTTGTTGTTGAAACATGTTTTCTTCAACATACTTACTTTCCCAGTCACACAGAAAATAGGAGTTGGGCTATCAATGGGCCCACAGTCACGATGCAACCGCTCCAGAAATGTTTTGTCAACAGCAACCCTCTGAAGTTAGCCATCAAGGTTCGCTGGGGCTTGGTCTCTGTAGGCATCTCCAGCTCTGCTATGTCCTGGCTCTTCTGGAATCCTTTTCGATTTTCTGCCTGTCCCACCCTTTAATAATTCATTATAGCCTTCTTAAGGAGTGCCAACCAAGCCTGCATATGGTATTCCAGGTGTTGAACCCTCACAATTAAGCAAAATATCAAATTACTTTGCATTTATTAAGTGTGCATTGGCAAGAGACAAGGGGAAGAGACTAGGGACTTGGCAATTCCAGGATTAAACATTTGCCCAGATAAACAACAGTCTCTTTATAAAATCTATGTGAAAAGAAAGACCCATGGGCAGACATCCCAACTCACCATGTGCCAATGCACTGTTTTTCTTTGTAGATTTTTACTGAATGATGATGGACTAAAAGAATCATTATTTGTGCTCAATGTGTGCTACTGTCCAATGATAAGGTCCCTAAACAGTAGCTTTTTCTACACTGCACTTTCAAGACTATCCTCTGAAAATAACCACCAAGGCACTTCAGGACTCTATTGTCCTCCCTCACAAATTCAGTGTGGAACCCTTGGCACTGCTAAGACACATCCCTTGCCCCTGCCCTCAGCAGGGGAGAGCTCATACATACCCAGTTTGGGGACGGGCTGTGTGTCCCAGAACTGGTAGCTTCTCTTGCTAGCCTCCTCCATGGTTTTGGCAGGTCCCTGGCCCACTGAAAACAGTTCAATGGCCTTCTGTATCTCCTGGATCCTCTCCGCTGGCAAAGAGTTCATCTGAACAAGACAAAGTTGGGGGGAGAAAAGGCCCATTCCATTAATAAGCACTTTTGATTAATTACAGAGGTATGGTTCATCTGTTCTAATCCCAGAGGTCACATATTGCACAACTGGAGAAAGTTGTTGACAACGGGCAATATGATGTGGGTGCCTCCTATAGGGTTTGTCTCCTTCTTGTGATGTTTGATGGCAGAAGTAATATATGTTCAATATAAAATCTCAAACAATGCAGAAATGTGTAATACATACAGAAAGTCAAAAACTATCAATCCCATCCCTCAAAAATAATCCTTGTCATCAACAGTCTTAATTTGGGGAGTAGAGAGAGAAGAGGCAAATATAATTTCAGATGTTTTTCCGCGCAAGTTCTAAATACACACAATTTCAAAAACTAGGATTGGATTATATAACATTATTCTATAAACTGCTCTTCTTTAAACATTATGTCTAAGAGACCTTTCCATGTGGCTACACAGACTTGTCCATTCTAACTATTGTGCATGGGCCACACTATATTTAGCCAACCTCCACCAATGGGCATTTTGGTGGTATTATTCTTCAGTGTCACAGACATGCTGTAATGAACTTTCTTGCACATCTAGTTTTGCTCATTCCTACAGAATAAAGTCTAAGAAAGGAGGCTTGCTGGGTCAACAGATACACACATTTGAAATTATAATAGGTTAATAAATCAATGAATGGTGTTATGAGAGCATGTGTTTCCCCAGACTCCTAACATTAGGTTTACCAAATCTTAATCTCCACCAATCTAGGAGGAAAAAAAAATATTGCTTCAATTTTCATTTCTTTCACTGTGAGTTTAATCATCTTTTCATATACTGACTGAACATTTATATTTTTTGTAAACTGCCTACTCATTTCATTATTTTAAATTGACTGACTCATGTATTACAAATATTTTCCCAGTTTATTGTTTATATTTTGACTTTTACAGAGAAGTTTAAATTTGTCAGTTTTTCTTTATGGCTTCTGGGTCTTATGTCAGGCTTATGACTATAAAACATGCATAATTTTTTCTAATACTTTACTTTTCTTTTTTCTTTTTCCCATTTAGACTGGAAAGGAAAGGGAAGCTATAAACCAACATGTTTATATTGCTGACTCCTGGGAGGTAGGACTGTCAATGTAAGAAATGTTTAAACCTGTGGAGAACTTTTATGAGTTTATTTGAGTCGAACTGATGACAACTGGCAGGTAAGCAAAATCTCAACGGATTGAGAAAGTGCTCCAGAGAATGGCAGTTTTGCATCTTATTTTATGCCTTACGATCTAAAGAAGAAGCATAAGGGGTTACATGAAATCCACTGGTAATAGATCAGGGAGGAGAGAGAAAGCAAAACTGGGAAATATCTGGGATTGGATAAAAAGTAAAATGAAAAGACACATACTTCTTTTACATTTGTGGGTACAGGATAGTGAGCAGTTAACTCATACAGTAACAATAACAATGAGGGGTTTTGTGGTCTCTGCTCTGGTGCAACAAGGGGTGGGGTGAGGTGTGGAATGAAATTACCCTGAAGTTCCAAAGGTATGTTATCTGGCCTTGGACATGACCACTGGCCATGACTTGCTTTTAGTTACAGAGTTTTAATTTCAGACCGTTGTACGTAGTTACTTTTGGTCTGAGTTTGTAAGGTCCGCCACGCAGGCCTTCCCTGAGCTTGTCAGGTTTAATATGTGACCCACTAAATTCTCTACAATGAATTGCCTCACTCTAGTAAAAGGGAAAATGGAAGAGCTATGTAAATGGTATTTTGTTAAAGTTTTCTAATTTCAAAGGGAATCATTTTGATACAGGTGTAAGCTCAGATCCCCTTGGAGTCACCCAAATACCCACTCCCAAACAAAAACAAACAAACAAACAAAAATCCTTAAAGCCAAAGCATGGGCTTGGGCTAAATTCCTGGGCAAGCCACCCATCTTATCTTTAAAATGGGAAGACCCTCTTCTACCTTGTATGGATGTTGAAGTGCCTGGCAAGAACCTAGCCAACACCATGGTCAATAATAGTGGTATTTTTTTTCTTCAGAGAGGATTTGATATTGATAAAAGTAAAAAATTACTTGAAGCCATATCTCAGTAAGATAGAAAACTGCAGCTGGGGCATATCATTTGAGGCATGAAGCAAAGTGTAGGTAGAGCAGAATGAGACTGATTTTCTTGTGGGGTTTATAAGCCATTTGGGAGGCAATTCTAAAAGAGAAATTATGGATGTTTTGAACTTTTCCCAGGGCCTACTTTAAAGAGGAAAGTATTTATCTGAAATAAAAGGGTGTTTTTTTTAAGTATATTTTATTGATTATATTAAAAGGTTTTATTTTTTTAATGTTATTTTATTTACAAAGCAAAATAATCCTTCCCATACCTCTGGGTTTCAGGTCTGTGAATCTTAGGTCATAAACTAGGTAGGTTACTGGCTCTCAGCTAGTGGAACTCAGAAACTGACTGTGAGACTCATGGTTTTCATTACAATGACTACTGCCTTAAAAAAATGCCTGTAATATATAAAAATCTGCCTTAAAAAGAATACGCCTTGTATTAAGATGGAAAAGGCTGAGAACCACTGCTCTAGGCAACAAGGGCTGGCACAAGTCATTACTCTCCCTCTGGCACTTTGCACAGCATCACATGGCAGTGATGTACTTGTGCATTCTCAGGGGACACCATGCTTGGAAGTCAGTGTCCAACCTGCTGTGTCTTAAGGTATAAGAGCAGACTCATCACCTACGTCTAGGGGGGCAGAGGGCGGCAATTCCTCCATCTTGAAGTAATATCAGCGGAGATTGTCAATCTAAATTGTTTCTATACATTCACCCCAAAACTTTCTCATCTGAAACACCGACTCTCAGTCACAAGAAAACAGAGCCTCCTTGTTACCTTTACAGACTGATCCTGGGCTGAATCTGTCTCGCTGCCTTTCTCCTTCTTCTTTTTTTGTTTCTTTTTCTTCTTTTTGGCTCCAGTGTCATTGGCTGGACTCAAACCACTGTAAAACAAGTAAATATTAATGCAGGGTTAAAAAAAATATCATCTGTTTTGGGCTACACTGACAAAGAGCTTTCTGTGGAGCCAGACCTTCCTTAATCAAGCCTGTTGGCTTCAGAAGCAGACGGGAGAACCCAGGTTCCCAAAAGGGGCATTTGGAGGACACCAGAAAGCACAGCTCTCCTCCCCACTTCCATCAGCTCCCAGGGAGGGAGTGCTGTACATGGAATGTACTTATTTGCTTGAAAGGACCGTTTCTAGTCTTACATTTATTTTACATGTTTACTTTCTTTGGATTGTCAGGTTGCTGGCACCAAAAGCAAATGATCATTGTTAACAGGGCATTCATGCCATCAATACCTCCTTAGAGCCCTAAATTTAAAAGGATGATACGGTGTCCCGATACACCAGGGTTGGTTTCATCCCCGTCAGGGCACATACAAAGAATCAACGAATGAATGTATAAATGGGTGGAACAACAAATTGATGTTTTTCTCTCTCTCTCTTATCTTTTCTCACTCTAAAATCAATTTTAAAAATAAAATACAGTAAAATAAAGTGACAGCCAAAAGTGATCCCTGTGGAAACCCTTCCTTATACCCACTCCCAGCCTCCCAGTGCCTCAGGTTTAACGAGCTTCCCCAAAGGGACCTAAAGCACAAGGCAATATAGAAAAGGGAAGAAGCAACAAGGAAAAAGGCAATTTAATGTTGCTGTACTCTGTGTCCAAAATAGTCAAATAATTATGAAAAAAACCCTAAATCAGGCCTGCAGGACTGAAGACAACTGTCAGCTGGTTAAGACTGGGTGGCCACCACAGGGAAAATCCAGTACTAGGAATCTTGGGAAAACTGAAGCACCCAGCCGTTCCTGCCACAAAGAGATTACATGAAACGTGCATGTGGGTGTGAACGTGGTAATGGGGACTTCCTCCTGAATGCAGCAAAACAGTTTCTTAGCCACATTTAAGTTTCCTGCCATTTTTTATAACAGTTTTGATTCTGTGTTTTCTCCATTTTATTGATGAATTTTAAGGTTCACCTTGCAGCCTGCATTCCTCATTACTGTTGTCACTGGTTCCTGCTATGTCTAAAGTGATGTTGGCACTGTCAGTCTGGGAGTAATGACCGATGCCACTCTGCCATCTTCCTTAGAATCCTTCCATTAAAAAGTCAAAATTAATCATCATCTACTGGTTTCTTATGCTGGGTTCCCTCCCGGATTTTCAGGCCCCAAAGCCGCTTTCATCTCTTGGTTGGAAGGAGAAGTGGAGGCGTGGAGCCAGGAGGCCCAGGATCCAGAGGGTGCGGGCCCAGCAACTGTGGGCGGAGGCGCGGGAAAGGTCACAGGACCCAGGGACGGGAGTGAGGAGAAAGAAGGGCTGAGGAAGAGTTCAAAACAAAAAGGGATGAAACACAGGAATGTCTCTGGAGGAGTGGTTGCCATCCAGCGCGCCCACTGGCCCCAATCACAAAGCTACCTGCCCAGAGTTCTACTGGCACTCTAGGTGGAGCTCCATTAAGTCTTGGCTCAAGGACACTCCAACTTGAAGGCCACCCTACTCTTGCCCAGACTGTGGCTGCATCTTCAGCTATCCCCGACTCCTGGCCAATCCCAAGTGACTAGTGTCAGGCCCATTTCTCCCAGCACAAGTATCTGCTCCAGCAGAACTCATCCACACAGGTGAAAAGCCCTACTCCTGCCAGCTGCGGGCAACACGTCTGCCACAGGGTTTCCCTGGCCACCCACAGGTAGGCTTGCACTGGGGAGAAGCCCTACCCATGCCCCGACCGCCAGAGTCACTTCACTTACCCCTACCTGCTGGCCATCTGCCAGCACACCGCACACGAAGGTGAGAAGCCCTGCCCTGACTGTGGCCCCTGCTTTACCTGCTCTTCTCAGCCACCAGCACATCCACTCTAACAGCTGGCCCTTCCTGTGCCCAACGTGGGAAAGGCTTCAAGCGCAAGTATAGCCTGGAAGCCCACGAGCGGGTCCATTGTTCTGGCAAGGGCCAGGGTGGCAGCAGCCTGGAGTGGAGCTTTCACAGCCAATCCCTGTTTTGCAAGGCCAGGATTCCCCCAGTTCACTTCCAGTACTTTCCAGATAGGTTCCAATTATAAGCGTGATAGAGCTCGTGAGATGATCAGTGTTCTCCGGGAAGGAAGAGGCAAAGTCTTTGTGTTCGGGGGGGTAAGGAAAGGAAATGGGCATTTAAGGAAAACAAAGCTCTGTGTGAGGAAATGAGCAGAGGTGAGGGAGCACAGAGAAGTTCCTTTGGAAAGAATCAGAATGACCACCTTAGGGATGAACCCATTTTCTGAGATTTCTGCTCCCACTTCCAAGTTCCACTTGGGGTTATTTCACAGCAAACATTTCACCTAACTGGGTTTTCTTTCTGGACTGTTCTCTCCCTTAGAGCATTCTGGTCTGTATCTCTCCTGTTCCTTAGAGATGGCATCGCTTTGACATGAAAACCTATTGAAGGAGCTGGTACCCACTCTGGGGATCCCCAGAACAGAGGGCACACTTTGGACCTGTCCCCACTGGAGGAAGCTCATCCAAGGATTATGCCTTCTAGTCAGTGCAAGTGAAATGTCTGGGAAGGAGACACATGTAGTCTCAAGCCACTGCTGGCACTCTTTGGTCCTAAAGACCTAGAAGTGACTACAGAGAGGAAAAAGGCTTCAGGTGGTGAACTCCTCCGCCCCACACTCTGCACAGTGTGCAGAAGTATAAAGCTTAATGAATTTAAATTTTCCCCAAAACTTTTATGAATTAGTGATTGCAATGTTTTGTTTTTCTTCTTTTTCAGATATGGGCACATTCTCTGGATTTTACGTCTTTTGAATAAATATGTATTCTTGGGCCACAGCAGCTGGAAATATGTAAGTTAGGGACTTAAAAAGAGTAAATTACTTGTAATTAGAGTTGAAATGAAGGCATAGTTTCTTTAGTCTAATTTTTTCTGTAATGTGTCAACAATTCAGAGATTTTTCTGACTCATTTAGATATGCTAGTCCTACTTTAGAACAAGAAACTTGAAGGGATAAGCAAGGAGGTGGGTACGACTGAACATGTGTGCATGCCAGGAGTGGTACTAGATGACTCAAATACCTCTTTGAACCAGACTGTTTCTCTGAACCTTGGGTTCCAAAGATGATTTTAATGGGAACTGGGTGTTATTTTCACTTCACCACATAACCTCTCCTTAATTAGTAAACCTGGATTCCAGGTTCAGCTTGGTTTCCACTAGTTGAGTCGCCTTAGCATATTATTCAACATTTCTGCACCTTATTTTTCTCACTTGTAAAACAGGGCTAATGTCACCTTCATTGGATTGTTTGAGATAAAATATGAGGGTACCTAACATGTCTTTATAGTTTGAAGAATAGCAGAGCTTCCCCCCAACATTTTAAAGATTCAAAACAGTTGAATTTAATGATAAACACTCATGTCCTTCACTTAAGATTCTGCAATTAACCTAGGTTCTTTTCCTGTACTTATTTTATCACATGTTAGTCCATCTATCCCTCTAGCCAATCATTCAACCATCTTATTTAATGTATTTCATGGTAAGTTACAGACATTGCACTTCATCCCTAAATCCTTCAAAATAAGGCTGAACTTTATATGCGAGAAACTTTAGCTCTTCCTTAAAGTTCAAAAGTATCCTGTTATTGACAAGTAAAATTTATAAACCAAAATTGTCTTCTATATAGTTTATAAATTATCATAATTATATGATCAAGATTCTTGAACAAATATTTACAATTTTTGGTGGGCAATAGAACAATTCGAAAGCAAAAAAAAAGAAAAAACAAAAGATAAAGTCAAAATTCAGAGTCCAATCTGAGAGTACAGTAAACCTTAATCTGCAAGATCAGTTAAACTGAGAGTATTGTCTTAGCCATACACTCTAGATAACAAAGTTTCAAAGAATTAAGACGGTATAAAATAAATTTTGCATGCATTATGGTAAGTATCACTTAAGCTTTATTTTATAACTCAGAAAGCCTTCATGGCCTTAAAAGGACTTGGGGTGATTATGAATATTAATTATCATTTCATACCGTGTAGGCAGAAGGCAATCTGTAACCATGTGCTGCCACTTCCTGTTGTAGAATGTCTTCAGACTAATCTCTTCCTAATCTTGGTATAAGCACTCACATTGAGACTTCATGACCTTACACATGGACTAAAGTTACTTCCAGTATTTATTGGACCTCCTTGACCTCACCACCTTTCTGCATCATCCTAAACTCTATACAGCTGTGGAACTCACCTCTGTGAAAATGGCTTTCCATATGTCCCTTCCACGTTTGAAAGCCGACAGTGACAGCAGCTGCTTTGCCTGGAGGCTATCATGCCCAACTTTTCCCTAGGCCCATGACACTCAGTTCCAATCTAGCTCATCCGCCCTTACCTCCCCCTGCTCTGGAATTACTGTGCCCGCTCCCATCTGGCCTGGCCTCTCCTCAAATCCCTGATGCAGAGACTGTGAAGTCAGGGAAATTCAGTGAAGGCTGGAGATTACTCATGAAGTCCACCTGCAAGTGCACCCTCCTACACATTATATTGAGACACAGAAAGCATAATATGGAAGAAAGATCAACAACATTCAGAGGGGTGACTGGGATTTTAAGGTGAACTCCTTAAAATCAGATGCTCAGCAAAACCCCCAAGGCCATGAAAAGAACAGGAACCATAAGTTATTTATGCCCTCAAGATAATTTTTTTCTCTTAGTAACTCAATTTTGTTATCACACAGGGGCCCAGTTGCAGCATATGACAACTCTATGTGGTTTTCTTATTCCAGAGATATTCTCACTTCGATCTCAGGGTTATATGCAGCATTAGAAGGTTTAAAAATTGGTTGATCTTAGGAGACAAACCAGCATTTCACCCTGCTGTTGATAAAATTTGTAAATCCTCATTCATTTCAGCTTATGGGATAAATTCTCTGTCCCTGTATATGCATTACCCTAAGAATAGTTTTTTATAATTCTATGGAAAAATTAACCAAAATGGTCAAGGTGAATGACTGTTACACATTAATCAATTGGATACCTACTAGACACAATTTCACATAAGGAAAAGAGAAGAAATTACTCCCTCCAACTTTAGACATCTTTGCAAGTGTACAAAATCACTAAAAAACTTAAAAAACTCTTGCTATTCAGTGGTAACACTTCTAGTAGCCATCTCCTCAACAACCCCATTTCTGTGGAAGGATCTTGAGCTGAACTCTTGTTCTTTTTTATGAATTATTAATACAAGTACCTGGCAAACTCCAAGACCCAAACTAAAGCCATTTCCTTGTTTTGGTATCATTTTGCACGTGCAGCTACTGAGCAACAATCCTGTTTCAACTTGTACATCAAGCCTACAGAGAAAACTGAAGAACAAAGGGAAGTTTTTTAATAAGTCATTTTTACTGACGTACCAAGTATTGAGCCATATCCATGAAGACATATTATGAGCTCACCATGGTCCTACAGTCAACACCC
This sequence comes from Furipterus horrens, assembly GCF_987537825.1. Lineage (NCBI taxonomy): Eukaryota > Metazoa > Chordata > Mammalia > Chiroptera > Furipteridae > Furipterus > Furipterus horrens. The sequence continues at coordinate 81,853,305 of NW_028327181.1, read as the reverse complement.
CAAACAGACTCAGAGATGAGACTTCTAAGGAGTCCATGAGGGTTAGCTTTTACGGTGATTATAATTATTCACAAGAAACCAAGCTCAGAGACCTTGAGAACGGGTCTTCAAGAAGCATTAAGAAGCCAGTATCATTTCACAAAAGAATGGTCTCAATTTGGATTTGGGGAGAACCAAACCAGAGGACCCCACAGAAGCCAGGTTAGTCCTTCCCTAACAATTCGACATCATTTTTTGTTTTGTTTTAATATCTTATTTATTTTTAGAAAGAGAGGAAAGGAGGGAGAAAGAGAGGAAGAGAAACATGATGTGCAAGAGAAACAACGATTGGTTGCCTCTCTCACACCCCCAACTGGGAATCTGGCCCACAACCCAGGTAGATGCCCTGACTGGGAATGGAACCAGCAACATTTCAGTTCGCAGGCCGGCGCTCAATTCGCTGAGCCACACCAGCCAGGGCTCGATACCGTTTTTATGAGACTGATGCGCTGCCCACTGCGCCAAGTGGGCTGCTATTGACAGTTTTTAAAGGGACCTGAAGTCCATACCCAATACGTAGTTGTCCCAGGGCGTGCTGAAAGTCTGCAAATTGACACAAATCTCTGAGATCTCTATCCTACTAATCACCTTAACCCACTCCAAAGAGATCAACCACAACCTTGGAATACAGCAAATCAAAATCCAACTTTTGTTCATTTGAATTCAAAACAATGAGCAGAGAATTAGTGAAATTTGCCTTTTTATTTTGGGGGGGAGGGGAGATTGGTGTGTGCATGCAATGGAAAGAGGGGTGGGAATTCACATAAAAATTTGAAAATTACACTCTAAAGTAAAGTTGACCAACCCAAGTCATTAACAAACAACCTAGTGCCTTAGTGAACATGGGATGAATTAGCAGAATGAAAGACCCAGAAACAAAAGAAAAGCAATTAAGAGATGTCACTTTTTAATGAAAGCCAAAATATTCTAAGTTCAAACATGTAAGAAATCCTGTGGATGCCTTGGTACAAAGTTAGGGCTGGGGGAGGAGATGGAAATGAACCTCAGTACTTGTTTCTAGAAATAGGATGCAGTGTCAGGGTTTATACGTGGGTGGGAGGGAAGGGCAAGCTGACAGAAGGGCAATAGGAGCAGCAAACATGAACAGTGAGGGTCGTAGCATGGGCCTCCTCTCAATTCCACTGGATGACAAAATCCACTCAAAGGTGCATGGCTGAGGAACAGAAAGCTGTACTGTGGGAGCTAAACCACCAGAGCTGGAAGAAATCCTAGGGCTATCTGCAGAGGTGGATTAAAGTCAGTTGAGGCGCTGGGCGCAAAAGAAAATATTGGGCCCCTTAAAAAAAAGAGACAGGGAAAATAAAAATACATGGTTTTGTGGGGCCCTTCAGAAGTCGGGGCCCAGGGCGCGTGCCCAGTGCGTCTGCCGTTAAACCTGCCCCTATCTGGCTTAACCTGTTGTTTACAGAAGAGGAAACCAAGACCCAAGACGTGAGACAAACTGGTCACCAACTCACCAACTAGTACCTGGGGGAAAGCCACCAAACTCTAAAGACTTGGCCCATTCCTCCCCCAACACTACAGTCTCATTCCCTGTGAGTTTACCTGAGAATCTCCAAAGCCAAAAGAACACTTTCTCATCACACAGGGCCCTAAATCAAATTTTTGTGTATCAGAAGAGCAGGTATTAAAGGCAATGAGGAAAGTGAGCCATGTTTTAAACAGAAAGCCTCCCTCTTCCTTCTACTCTAGCTCTCCTTGATGTCTGACTTGTTTAAGACTATGATCTCCCAAATAATTTAATACTTTATATATACAATAATGTGCTGCTTCCTGGCTTCCCAATGAGATCAAAAATTTCCTAAGTGTAGGAAATTATACAGCTCCTTCCCATAGCACTTCTAGTTGTGTTGAGCACACAGTTAAGTTCAACAAGCCCTGGCCAGGTAGCTCAGTTGGTTTGAGTGGTTGTGGGTTCTATCCCCATTCAGGGCATATACAAGAAGCAACCAATGAATGCATAAATAAATGGAACAACAAATCGATGCTTCTCCCCCCTTCCCATCAGTAAATTTTTAGTAACAATTTTTTAAGAGTTCAGTAAATATGGGTTTGACTGATGTTTTCCAGGTATAACAGACTAAAATAAAACTCTGAAAAGCTAGAGCTTAAAAGAGGGTCAGAAAATATCTTTAGTAATATTTCCACAAAAGCAGTGGACAGACTGTGTTCTTTTGAGCTATTGGTTAAGATTCTAAATTATCAACTTTCTTACTAATTCTCTTATTTGTTGCCTTCTCCCTTCTTAGGACCTGTCCTATGCCTATAACTTAAAACAAAAAAGCTCCACTATATCAAATGGTTTCAATGTCTTAAACACAGACCACAGGTTTATCTTTGATTATGAAATCAACAGAAAAAGAGTTCAGAAATTAAAATTCACAATTTTCAGTCATTTGTTTTCTACTCCTAAAAACTGGAAATTGATTCTTTGGGCTAAAATTCAAAATTTCCAGAGAAGCTTACTAAATAAATCCTAGCCTCTAATATCTTTTTTATTCTTTTAGACATCAGGAAATCCTTCAGTACGTCCAACAGCAACCCTATTAGTACTCAGCATCTACAAGGGTGCCCAGGTACAAACCGCATGGTATGAATCAGTATGAGCTGCCTATCCACTCTACTGCTGTGACTGCAGGATCACTTCATGCAAACTCTGCAAATTTCCACCAATCGGCTATTTACCTAAAATACTGCTTGTGAATCCTTATGACAGGGAAAATAAAAACATTTTGGTACAGCCATCAAGGTACCCCTAGGAGGCCTGTGAAAACAACAGCAGATGTGGGAAGGGATGACAAAAGATTGCTTTTACTGTCACCCTCTGCCCTCCCTGGAGAGTCAGCTAGAGTTTTGAGGTGAACAAGCCAATTCCTGTCATGGAAGAAAACAGGTTTGTTTCTTTTTAAGGGTCACAAAAGCTCTGATAATACTCCATAGTTTAGAACAGGAATGAGATAGAAATGTAAATTCCACAACCTCTGGGTTGGTATGATGAGTTAAAACTGTACTCTGACAACTCAAAGGTCAAATCAAATGCTATTTAGAGACCATTTTACAGTAATTTTTGAGAAATGACTCAATGCTGGCAGCAATTTCACACCCTAGAATGACCGCTGAAGGAGAGTTTAAAGGGGTCTGCCACCTCCATCACCTACTGGCTTCCTAGTTAGGGTAAGTCCATGGGTTACTGAGTGGATCCAATGACAAGACTCACACCCTCACCCTGACTGCTGTGGCTCAGTGGATTAGGTGCCAGCCTGCGAACCAAAAGGTCACTGGTTTGATTCCTGGTCAGGGCACATGCCTGGGTTGCAGGCCAGGCCCCCTCTTGGGGGTGTGTGAGAGGCATAGCTCTTGCACATCAAGGTTTCTCTCCCTCTCTTCCCCTCTCTGTAAAAACAAATAAATAAAATCTTTTAAAAAATACCCCAAAAACTCACATTCACACAAAGTCAGAATGAAGTCAACACAGTAGGGAAAAGAAATCCGTAAATTCAGAGTGGGTCCTTCAGGGTGTCAAAGGGAAAGGTGGGGATGCAAATCCCAAGCCTCGCTACAAAGGCTAAATAAATTATAAGCGAAGTCTAGCTGAGATAATCCACGCAAAGGGCTTAGCACAGTGTCCAAGTGGCAGGCACACAGTAGTAATAGCAAGAGATAAGAGACAACATTTATTGGACACTTGACAGTGAATCCTCTTCAACTGCCTATCAAAGTCAGCAGCAGCAGGAAATAATTTTGAAAAATTTTAGTTTCTTTTTCTTTTGTGTGTGTACTCTCAACAGAAAACACCATGTTTTGTGTGCCTTAAATGCAACAATCACAACAGCACCTTCCTTGAAGAATTAGAAGAAAGGCTAGCAGGGCAGAGATTTCAACTAAGCAGTTAAAGAGGAGGGGCTAAAAAAACATCCTCCTGAAGTTACTGAAACTATGGTCCCAAAATCTATAGACTCCACAGGGAAGGGGTTAACTGCAGACTTAGTAAAGCTGGGAAATTCTGGAGTGAGCACACTAAACAATGTGAAAAATCAGCAAAACTGGTTTGTCATGAGCAGCAGTCTCCCTGAAATAGGCTCTCATTTATTTTTGATTTCTTCTGCTTTCCAGTCTCTTTTTGAAGCAGCTCTTGATTAGTTTCTTTTTAATTGCCACTTAATTGAGAAATAAAATTAGAACACTTATTTGATATCAGTGATGAGGTTTCTTTTCTGCTTTGATCTAGTTTTGAAAAACCAAAAGCTGAAGGGAGAGATTAAGAAAAAGAAACCAAAAGATTTCTTCTTGCCAACAGCTAGATGCAGCCATAAGCCATCAAATAAATATGGAAAGAACCACTCTTGGAGAATCTGAACAATAAGAAAAAAAACACAAGGAAGGATAGCTTATGGAATTCCTTTCAAAAAGATCTGTCTTTTCTCTTAAGTTTATTCGAAAGGATAGTAATTCCTAATTAAGGAAGTGAGGAGAACTTTTAAGAACCCCTCTTACTCCATGGAGTAAGAGAACAGGACGGAAAGGAGACATCCCTTATCAAAGGGTTCTTGACCCATGGCTTACCAGCTTCTCAATGGGATTGATGATGTTGCAAAATAAATTCCAAAAGAATCCTAGGAACAAAATTGTTTGAAAGTTCTTTCCTGTTTCAAACACCCAGATAAACTTTACTTATTTGGTACTCCAAAATTAAAATCTGCCTGCAGATAAGACTTATTCTTTAGTGATACTTCTTGGAAAGCCTTCTACTAAAAAGAAACAAGCAAATTAAACCATACAGATGAATCATCAACTACAGGGGGATGTGGCATAAAGATGATCTTAGTCTGACTCTCCTCTCAATTGCTCAGGGTAATTGACTTATGTTAGGCAAGTAACTAGGGTGAAAATGCTGCCCTTCTTTCCCCTGTTGAATGAATTTTTAAAACAGCTGACAGAAAAACCATAGACAGATACATCTATACACACATATGCTATATATGTGTCCATGTGCATATATATGTTCATGTGTATATATGAAACTTATACTCACCAACTGTTTAATTAGGGAAGAAACACATGACAAGAAAAGTCAAGAACGAAATTTATACACAAAGGAACTTAAGAAACTAGCACAACTGTATTTTCTATTATTTCAGTACATGAACGGAGCCCATTTTATTAGTGTAAAGCGCTGTGAGCCCATACTGAAAGAAAAGCCTAAGAGAATAAAGGTTAGTTTGAACTATCATTAACTGCATACTATACTTTAGAATCATTAACATCAAGAGGAGATATCCCCTTGAACTCTTATGTAATTTTTGAAAACATTTTAAACAATATAAGACAAGAAAATTTTCAAGAAGCCAAAAGCAGTAGAAAACTTCCACAGTAAACTGGAGGATCCTTGATTTCTATAGGTATTTCACAGAAGCTATAGTGAGGTTTACAATGAGACCTATTTGGGGAAAGAAAATGTGTATTAAAAATCTGACATCCTTTCCCTCAGTGAGGAGAAATGAAACTCCACTAACATTGGGCTAAAACTTTAATATTTGCCATTCATTCATTAATGCACACTAAGTACCAGGCGTTTCAAAGACATGAACCTTGTTCTCAGGCACCTTACAGTCAGGTGAGGCAGGGACTGGACACATATGTTATTTAACTAGTGTTATGATAAAAGCCACAAAAAATACTGTATGTGATGATAAGGTGCATGGAGGCAAGCTGGGAAGAGGACAGGGAAGATCTGAAGAAAGACTAGGAGGGAGGGGGAAGACTGCACTCCAGACTTTATCTCATTTAATCCCTACAACTAAAGGTTAAGTAACTTCCCCAGGGTCATAGGACTATTAACTGACAGAACCAGGCTTTGAACCAGGTTTGAATGACTCCAAAGTCTGAGCTTTTCCCATCATGCCACACAGCTTCTTCCCAAAACTATTTACTCTGACAATTAATGGAAAAATGTTGACACTCCCTCAGAATCTAAACGCCAGAACGACTCTGTCCTCTAGTCTAGTCTCAGTTTCTCACCTGCCACCTCCAAACTCATTTATTATAAAGCCTCTAGATTTGGGATGCTAATAAACTTAATTTGTTCACTGAGACCATAACCATACCCAAAACAAAAAAATCACCAAAAAATTAAAGACCTTCAAAGTTTTCTAAGGTTACCACTTTGTTATACTTTAATAAAACAGAGAACTTTCTGCCAAGCAGTTTTGCAAAAATGATTCATAGATTGTAGAAAACAAAACCCATTGAAGAGCTATTATAGGCACTGGTCGGAACAACAGTTTAGCAGAAAAAAATAAAAGCAACTACACAGAGCAAAGAAACTGTACTTTCACTTCTGAAATGACTTTCTAATTCAACAACTCTTATTTATGAGTGAGCTCTCTATTCAGAAGGGCTGCACTTTCCCTTCTTCCTGTTCTTCTTACTTCCTCTTTCTCAGCTCTTCCATTTTTAGGAATCACAAACTTCAAAACTAGACTTTTTATCACATTAGACCTGTTGTGAGTTACAGCAAAAGAACACAGTCTTATAAAACCAAGTTTGACAAGCTTCCTTTTTCTCTACCTTCTGGTCAGTGTCCTGCCAACATACCAAGGTTGCCAGTTTGATCTCTGTCAGGGCACATGTAAGAATGAACCAATGAATACATAAATAAGTGGAAAACAAATTGATATTTCTCTCTCTCTTTAAAAATAAATTAATTTTTAAAAAGAATATAAAAGATCTTTTAACTTAAGGGTTCATCACAGGTAGATTATAAGCCACTTTAATAATCCTATGTTCTGCCATCTCTACATTTTTATCCAAATATCTCAACCTTCTACCTTACCTCCAGGAATACCATCAATACTGCAAATGACAAGATGGCTACAAAAATCATACCATAGACTCAGCGGAAGTTGTATGTCCAAAACAGTCTCTCCTGACTTTACCTTTTAAAAAACATACACATAAATATATAGATAGGGAGAGTGAGCCTCCAGCCACTATAACAATGTGAAGAAAGAGGAATGATACAGTGTGGCTTACAAGAGTGAAAACTGATTTGGAAATAGAACTCAACACTCAAACACTTGATACATTTCTTCTGCAGAAGGAACAAATAGTACTAGTAGGCAAGACCCTAAAGTACAGGAGATGCAGTATTAAACCCATTTCCAAACACTGTCCAAGAAGCATTATCATTCAATTTCTTGAAGCTTGAGGCTACTTCGCGAAGTTAACAGAACCAATATGCTGGAAGACCTAATTATATATTGTTCAGGAAACTTATGGATTATTTGGAGCAACAGACGCTGTATATGTCAAAACATTATAATGCAGTAATTACGCAGAGTTTATACGGTGAGTTTTTATTTTGTGAGTCTCTGGTAGTGACATTTTACAATATAATTATAGTTTGTATAGCCATAATGAATTTCCTCATTGAAGATGAACTGCAACGGAATGTTTTATTACTCCTTTACTGCTGGTCACGTTGTTCATACAACACATCTCTAAGTAACATTCCCTTTGAACTGTACGGTTACGTTGACCTGTGTTGTGCCATCTAAAACTAACACCCTACAGGCTCTTTTCCCAGGACGTGCCTTAAGTACACAGAGAATAACTTTTATATAAAAGAAGTACTGAATGTCTCCGGCCCTTAAAATACTAAGCACCCACCTTAAAACACTAATGACAAAGACAAAAGCCAATCGCCAGGAAGGATCTCAATCACAGCCAATAAGAATAAGGGGGTGGGGTTACACTAGGCTCCCGGTGACTTCCCCGCACCCCAGAGACCCAGATTGTGGGAGTGTGGACAAGAATTGAACTCCGAGGATCTCGTTACCCCCGGTTGTAGCTGTTGTCCTCCTCGTTCTCGCAGTCGCTGCAGTGCTCATGGCCGTTTCCGTTCCCTTCCATCATCTGAGGCCGCGGACGGGCCGGCGACTTCACTGCTGTCTCACTCTCATCCGCCATCTTGTGTTCCGAGGGCCGGCCTCCAAGCCTCGCTACACTGGGTGCTCCTATTGGACGAGGGGAACTCGCGCAGTATTCTGGGTTTTGTAGTTTTTGTGGCGAGGGGGCCGTAACTATGCGCGGCTCATTCCCGGGAAACCGGAACAAAGGTGGACTACAATACCCAGAAATTATGAGGGGAGGCTGTCCTAGGTCGGGGACCAGCACTCGTAAGCCCTGTGCGTTCGGCCGCGCTTTGAGGGCTGACTCTTTGAGACCCCGCGGATCGTATAGCAGGCTGGGAATTGTAGTTCGATGCTAGTTCAGGGTTTCGGCCGTGTAGGCTCCAAAATCCAAGGTTTGACCTCAGCTTTCCCTTGCTAGTTCCCGGGCCATAGGTGAGCCGTTATTGACTGCCGTTAAGGACCGTTACCATTCCCGGGTAAGTAAGAGAGCCTGAAAACCGCGGGTGTGACCCACCGGGAATCTGAATGCATCAGGCCTTCTTAGAGGGGCTTTCCTGCAAGAAACCAGGTTGCTTCATGGCCGCCTTCCTTAAGGCGTCACGAGAGGTGGTGGATTGTGGTGTGTGGAGCACTGATTCTGAGCCCGGAGACTTGACTGCCAGGTCAGGCCTTCCCTCTTCTGGACCTCCAGGTACCGTTCCGCGAAGCTCTTCCGCTCGCAGCGTCTCTTTCATTCTCCGCAGCAGCTTTACACAATTACTCTTAATTGAGCACTTATATACCAGGCTCTGTGGTAATGATTTCGAACTTCTTATTTAACCCTCTCAACAAGCCTAGAATATGGGCTCTAGTCCCTTGTATTCACAGATGAAGAAATGTGGCCCAGATTAGTTGGTAAATTGCAGTCACATAGCTAGTAAGCGGCAAAATCAGCATGTAAATCTTAATCTGTCGGCTCTTAGGCCCGCTTAATTCTTTACCACTACAAAAATTCCATTGTCTCATACGTCTACCCAAGGAAATCAGGCATTAGAAGGTAATTGCAACATCTTAATCTATTTTTAGCCTTGACCGAATGCTTCAATCTCTTGTATCTCACCCCGGTGATTGACTAATCACACTTGAGTTTTGTTTGGTTTTTTAGAAGCTTTATTCAGATGAATAGTTTGCAAACCATGGAAACACAGCTCCTGCTGGAAATCGAAAGTGCACTCTGATACACGTGAGTTTTGAGGAGAAAGTCCAAAGAGGTGGTTCCTGCTCCAAGAGATTTCCTAATCAGGTTGGGTTGTGGTGGGTGATGAGGGAAGGACAACTTCTTAACATCAGAGAACTCCTTGGCCAAAAAGGGAAGTGATCTTTGGATTTGGGAAACTTTCAACATGGTAAGAAGCAGTTCCCATCTAACTCAGGGAAACAAATAAAACAGAGCTAAATATTGTCAACTCTTAGTTTTTATATCAGTGGCAAGAGCAGAAGTAAATATGATCCAAATCAGATAATTCCCAATTATTCATATTTGACTTTGGAAGGCAGTCAAAGACACCTGCTCAGGCTGAGAGCTGTCACCTACGCTCATCTCTCCAGGGCCACCTTACCTGCAGCTTCAGGCGAGTGGAGGAGGTCAGAGATAATAATAGTAAAGCTTTACATGTGTTAGTTTCACTTGTTGTAGCTCATGTGACCTTGTGAAGTAGGTAGGGAAGGGGACTTGAAGAAAAGCACAGTGATACCTACTTGCAGAACCAGAACCCCCGTCTGGTATTCTAAATCCTAGCCTTGTATTTTATTTTCTCACAGATACACAGAGGTTAAGTGAAGGCTAACGAAACATGACCAAGGAAATCAAGGTCCTGGTTTCTGTGGACCCTGCCATTCTTGTAGTTCAAAGCTTAAGTAAGACATTCTGCCTTGCATTCCACTACAAATGGAGCAGTTTTTGCTCAGTGGAGAGCCTTTTCTGGGAGGTAGGCAGGCAGTATGAATATAACTGAAGTCAAAATGCAAATATAAGCCCCAAGTTCTGGAATCCAGCGCCTCCAAGAAGTTCAGAATTAGAAGGGATCTAAGAGGAGCTCTTATTCCCTTTTAGGATTTCTCAAGTTAGAATCCTCACGTAGATTTTGTAGGATCCATGATTTCTCTATAATAAAATTTAAATTTTATGTTTTTAAAAAGAAACTTGAGTATATGTAACATTTTTTTTAATGACCACTTGATAACAGAATATTACTGTATGTGATTTTGGTACCTAAGTTTATTTCTTATTTACAGTCACAATGCAATATAATGTTTCCTAATTTTTGTCTAGAAATGCTTTCTTGGAGTTCCAAGAGTTCTCATATTTGTTCTTCCTCACTCCCTTGTAAGAAACAGCTTTCCTCTTTCAGATAGCTCTCATTGGTGGAAAATTGGCCAAGTTCTGCCTTATGGAGTTATGCAGAAACATCTAATCCTGTGTCCTTCTAACTATTTTGTTACATATTCTACAATTAATATCTGGTTCCCTAAAATTCTTATTTTTCCAAGGTAAACATTCCCAGCTTTCTGAGCACCTCATTACACTAGAACGACAGAACTGAGTAACTGAGTATTCATAGAGGAAGTGGACAAACTGGAGTGGATAGTTTTTGGGGAGCAGGGGGGTTGGTAACCTCCCTACTGGGTGGTTTTTGTTTTTTTACATTTTATTTATTTACTTTTAGAGAGAGAAGAAGGGAGGGAGAAAGAGAGGGAGAGAAACATTAATGTGTTCGTGCCTCTTGTGAGCCCCCAACTGGGGATCTGGCCTGCAACCCAGGCATGTGCCCTGACGGAATCAAACCAGCAACCCTTTGGTTTGCAGGCCAGCGCTCAATCCCCTGAGCCACACCAGCCAGGGCTAGGGTGGATATTCTATGCTGAAGGTATGAAATTCCATCTGCCTGAGAGTAAGGTGCTTTTGAGGTACTACAGCAAGAATGATATAACTGGAGCTTAGAGTGTGAGGAGAATTTTGGAAGTTGAGGCTGGAGAGTAGTCAGGAGTCAGACCATGAAGGGATGTGGATGTCATGCTGAGAAGTTTGGGCTTTGTCCTGAAGACTCAGGAGCCACTGATGATTGTTAGCTGGGGACAGATACGACTGAATTTTTATTAGAGAAAGATGGTACTCTAGGGAGCCAACTGGATGTCCTAGAGAAGAGTTTTTCTCTGAAGAAGAAGTACAGGGCTGGTGGGCTCAATCATGAAATCAGGGATGGGGAGATGGTCTTAGACAGTTTCCCGTCGTACCTGGAGCTCATTTTCGGGAAGGATACCCTTCCTTCCTATGAGATCCCCTGACATATGAGCCTGGCGCACAGTGGGTCCAGCCTTCTGCTTGGTGCAATGGTATCTAAGAGAGTGTACCACGCATTCTCTACCCAGAAGGCACTTACAGTGAAATCCAGAAAACCAGACTCACTTGAATACAAAATATTGTAACAAGGCCTGACTGGGTATGATGAAATGAACTAGATAGGTAAGTTAATTGAAATTGGAAGCAGGGCGAGGGGTGCAGTTCTCTGGGGCATCATTGTTAGGAAAGGCTTCCTGGAGAAAGGAGACTGAATGTGGCCTTGCAGACAGATTAAATCCTGGACCCCCATTATAGTTTCTGAGGGCAGGCCCTATAGACCCATGCCTAAGCTTAAGTCACAGCTTTGCTTTTGTAAGCATTTTCTCCGACAAGACCCTGCCTTCTGTGAGGGCAGAGTACATACTGGATTTTCCTCATCCCTGTATCCCTTGGGCCAGCACACAATAGGCCCTTGATGTTTGTTGGATTAAGTTATGTATGAGTGAGTAAATGAGTGAATGGTGAGAAGGGGTAAAGCCTTAAGGGTGCAGAAATGCTGCAAGCAAAGGGCTCAGGCACACACTATAGGTTACCCCTTTTTGTACGATGCTTATTGCCCACAAAATGCACTAACACATGATCTTGTTTGATCCCTACCGTCAACTGTCTTGTTTGAGCAGGGCAGTTGTTGGTCCTGTTTTACAATGAGAAAACAATAAGTCCAATGATTTTCCCAAAATTTCACTGCTACTTAGTATGAGTTCAGACTTGAACCTGGTGTTTTAGCACAGTCTGGTGCAATAACTAAATTACCATCCTCCTTGGCCTTTCCCAAGGGTGAGCATGTGGTGAGACATGTCTGGGGTGATCAGAGGCCAAATTACAGAAGGCCTTAAGTTTCACGCTAAGGAGTTTGGACTTTATTTTTTAGTTGCTGACAACCTTTGGGAGTTTTATTTTTTTGAAGCTGTTTAATAAAGGATAAATATTAATGGTGTTTGTGAGGTATGGTATAAGTTTAATTGCACATTAATATTTATTTAAAATAAACATACCAAAAGTAAGTTTAATTTTAAGAACCAAGAGTCAAAGACCCAGGAGTCAAAGAAGTCATCTCTTATGGACTCAGGGTTGTTCATCACACGTAACTTGGGACAGCACTAGATTCCAGGCATCATGCTAGGTGCTAAGAACACAGAGGTGACCGAGATACACGTCATTGTCAGGATGAAGTGAGATTGTGTAAGCAGCTAGAACCAGCTCAAAGTTCATTGTTGCCATCCCGAATAATGGAGGACATGTGTTTGAGCTGAAAAAGCCCTGGTGGCATCACCTCTACTGCAATGGCAGAACTTCAGTGCTGCGGTGGTGCCTGGGCTGAAGCCCCTGCAGCAGGCCTGCAGTTGCATCTGAAACTGTGCTGTAGCCAGGCATAGCTGCTATTGTCAAATTGGACCACAAGGATGCCTACTTAGAAGACAAAACCCTCACCTGTACACCAATAGCTCACAATACTGTGAGGCAGTATCTGGGAAAAGCTGGGTCATCATCAGGGGTCTCCTGACAATATGCCTCATGAAGACTCTGATAATTTGGGGTGGGGGCAGGGCAGGAGTGTTCCTATCCCTATCAACTGCCATGGCTAGCCATGGTTACTGACGGGAATCTGAGTATCCCTCTGATATGCCTGGAGTAAGGAAAAGATTCAGAACCACACAGCTAGGTTATTTGTAAGCTAACCAGGAAGGGGACTGAGCCATTAGATCTGGTTCCATGGAATAGGTATTAGAATTGTTCTGCATGACGTCATGGATTATAACTAGGAAAGATCTAAGGGAGACCTTTTTGACAGGACTGGACTTTGAAGACAGCATGAAGCCGGCTCAAAAATCAGTGAGTGAGTTCCCTGACACTGGATGTATCCAAGTATAGACAGGAAAGATGATGTAGAGGGAGATTCAAACACTGAAAAGGTGTTTGGACCAAATGGGCCTTTTGATCATGAGATGCAATCCTATTTATTGGGAGGCGGCTGCCATTGCTATTGATGTCAAGGAGAAAGGTTTCAGTGACTGAAGTGATCAGAGACGTGAATGACTTCATTCCTCAGTGTACTGGATCCCTACTATGCTGGGCACTGGGGTTACTAAGGGTGAAGATAGAAATGATTCTTACCTTAAAGGAAGCAGAGCACAGAAATACAGTTTAGGGAGAGGGAAAGGAGTCAGAGCAGGAATTAAGGATCACCTACTGCATGTGAGGCACCATTAGATGATTTTTGTATAGTAGCCCCCCCTTAATTATGGGGGATAACTCCCAGTACTCCCAGTGAATGCCTGAAACTGAAGCTAGTACCAATCCCTCTGTATATTATGTTTTTTTACTATATATACATACCTTTTCACTTAAAGGAAACACTTCACAGCTTTTTGTTGTATCTGAATTGCCGACATCACTACTCTTGGGCTTTGGGGTCATTATTAAGTAGTTATTAAATATTATGGTGTCAAATGGGTACTAGATTTATCAGGGTGAGCACTTCATATGTTATGTAAATGTCTAATCATTTATATGGGTTATACTAATATATTGTACATAAACTAATTGAAAAATAAAAACTTATTTAAAAAATAAGTGAAAATCAGGTGACATCAACTACATGACAGATTTATAGAAAGCAAGAGTGAAGAAACATTTTTAAAAACTCAAAAAGTGTGAGCCAAGAATTTTAGTTTTAAACTTTTAAGAACTCAAGAAATTTTATATTCAAGAACTCTTGCTGAGGATTCTATTGGGGTCAAGTTTTGGCAAAATTACAGATAATGAAAAATGAGTAGGTTTAATTATAAATCTAAGACTGAAACAAACGTGGAGATAGGAGTTGAAGAACTTTCTCTGACAAAATAGAAATACAGCTTAGGTTGTGAGCAAAGGGGAAATGTAGAATAGGCTAAATTATTGGTGCACAGGTCATAGGTGGGAGTCAAAGGATATCATTTAAACTAGCAAACTGAATAGTAGAGACCTAAGTGGTAAGGATGCTGTGGAGTAAGAGCTGAGATCCTTAGGTATTCCACTGTAGACTATCTCAACTATCCTACTTGACGGCTTCACCTAAGCTTTCTCATGCTCTTTTAAACAGTTTAAATATCAGGCTCCATACTAGACAAACCTGAAACCTGATTAATTTTAACTTTAAATCCTAGCTCTAGAAATTTAGAAATCTCTCTCTATATATTCTCCTTAGAAATCTAGCCTTTCCCTGGGATAATCAGCAACCCCCTAGGCAGCAGAAGACAGTAGCCAGGATCTGACTAATGGTCACAAGGTCCAGACTTCTGGCAGGCTAAAGATAACATTTTGACCTAAATTATGTTTCAGCCCCTAAGCTTTGAAGTAGAATGACACCTTGCTACTTTACCGTGAAACCAGTAAGAGGAATACTGGAACAGATATCAGAACTGTCCTCAAGACCTGAAGGAATGATTTATTACCCTTACTTCACCTTTGACCAATCAGCTCCCAGCATGACCCCATACCCTAACCCGTGGTGCCTTGTGATTTTGTCCCATATAATTTGCAAGCTATATACCATTGGGGAGTTTTGGATTTTTGAGCATTAGCTTCCTGTTCTCCTGGGTGGTGCCATTTATAATAAAATAGCCAATATTTCTCCACTGCAAAAAAAAAAAAAAAAAAAAAGGGTTACCGGAACACAAGCACTGTGATACTGTGACAGTTGATCTGATACTCAGGTGGCTACTAAGTGACTTACAGGTGGATTGTGTGGATAAGCTGTAAAGGGATAATTAACTTGGGTGGGATGGAGCAAGACACATGAGATTTCATCACGTTACTCAAAGGCATGCAATTTAAAACTTATGAATTATTTACTAATATTTTCCAGACTGAGGTTGACCATGGGTATCTGAAACCATGGAAGCAAAACTGCGGATAAAGGGGGACTTAGGTATTTCCAATTTTTTCAAGAAGTGACACAGCGATTATTTGCACTTTATTACAGGAGACAGAATGAGAAGCTAAATGACCTGATAGGCTTCTATGAACAAAATTTGAGCTCTGCAGCCAACTGACTTTGTAAGACAGAGCGAACTTATTAATTTCTAAATATCAGTTTTCTCTTGTGTAAAATGGGGATGGTAACATCATCCATCTCAAGCCTGAGATTCAATGAGAGAATTCCTGCAGAGTACAGGATCTGTCAGGTAAAGGGTGCACAGTTAACTACCATAGCTTTCATTACTTTTGCCAGAGGCTGCACAGCCAATGACGGCCAGGCCTGAATTTGAAGCTAGTACCCTCCGAGTAGCCCCCTAGCTTCCCGCATGGGAAGGCTCTGGCTCCAAGGGAAGGATTGCACTAAGATCCACATCCTGGCCAATGCTCTTAGGCAGCTGTTACCGGCCACGCCCAGCTCCCCGGTCCCGCCCCTTCCGCTGATAGGACTTCCGGTGAGCGTGCTCCCGAAGCCCCGCCTGCCCACCCTTAGTCACTCAGTAAGCGTCTCTGAGATTGGAAGAGCGGCGGCGGCCCAGGCCGGGTCAGAGGCCCCGGGTATGTATCGCGCCGCGCGGGCCTGTGAGTGAAAGCGGGAAATGGGCGGGCCGGCGGGCGGCTCTGGCGGTTGCTTTGTTTTCTCCAGCGTTTAGGCCACCTGGCCTGTGTCCCGTTCCTGGGCCGGGCTCTGGGCGCGCAGAACCACAGCGCGAAGTGCACCAGTCGTGCTGCGTGGTGGGATCTCGAGTACGCGCCTTTTTTTCAAGCCTTGGTTTCACTTTACTGAGCACATACTGCGTAGCAGCCACTGGGTCGGACGCATCTACGGCTCACTGCCTTGGCAGCAACTCTGCTAATAAGCAAGGTGGTGTTTTCCCTGTTTCACAGCTGTGGAGAAAGGTTTACAAGTAGAAATCGACGGGAAACGTAGGCTCAAACCCAGTTTCAGCCCAAAGCCACTTTTAGAACTTTGTGGTCAGACCTAAATTTGATTTTTGAATCCAGTCTCTGTCGTTTCCTGTTCTGTGACTTTGGGTACCATTCCGACTCTGAATTTGCTCATCTGAAAAAATGAGAATGATACCTATCTCAGGGCGGATGGATGTAAAGTTCTGTGCTGGGTAGTTGCTGTTTTGCTGCGTGTTCACCTTCGCTTTTCTCTTCTCCCTGAGGCTAGGCTACTTGAAAAGTTTTAGTGAAGAATCCCCCCCATCCCCGACCTTGGCGGTCTTTGAATATGGGATGGGGAAGCTGAATAAATCAGATTGATTTGGCGGGGTGCAAACATAGGCCTGGAAAACGGTGAAATGCTGGAGAGAGCCGGCTGATGAATAGAAAGTGGACAGGCCAGTTTGGGTGGTTTTGTCTTAGCAGCGCCCTAAATTCCCACCAAATCCTCTTCTATCTTGAGCAGTTGGAATTTGCCCTGGATAAAATGTTTAAAGGGTTCAGAGCCTTTCCTCGCCTGTACCGTAATAAGAAAAGATTAGGGTGGTAGCTGAAGGCAGGCAAGCAGTGAGCTTAGCTTTGTTTTGAAAACTACCCACATTTCTAGGTAGCTAAAATTTTCCTCTGGAAGTTTTAGTAGTTGTGAAAGATATGATTTGTAGTTAATTGCAAATATTGACATTTTAAAAATGAATCTGTTACATCACGAATTTAAATCTTTAGTGGAATTCAATACCAGAGTGATATGATTTCTCTCATCCTTTGGAAAAAAAATACATGCACCAGTTTTTATTTAACAGTTGAAGTTTTACATTGTTCCTTTTTCACCCTTGAACTCATACTTCCACTTTATTTCCTCCACAGAATTTTTTGTAGTAAACTAGATTTTATGTTTGAAAGGCTTTGGTTTTGTCTTCCTACTAGCCTGCAACAAAAGTACATACAAAAATTAAAACATTTTTGAAATTGTGTCGTCATAATAAACATTTTCCTTAAGATTGAATTTTTAGAATTTAAAATACACAGTTGATCAAAACAAATATATTACTAGTTTTGATAATTGTTAAACATAAAAAGTTATGTATGAAGTGGTTCTCTCCATAAGCTGAGTGAAACTTCTTGTTTTAGTTCATGCATTCATCCGTATATATTTGCTAGAATCAGTACAACTTTTTTATTTCATGGCTGTAAGCATTGAAAAAGTTGGTTCATGTAAATAGATACACAGGAATTAAAGGCATTTTGCTGTGGCAGTATTACTCAATTCTTTGGACACCTTCTGAGTTATGGGCCAAAAAATCACAGTGATCTATCATTGAAATCATTTATTAACAACCTGTTAGCTGACAGTTCTTTTAGGTCCTTCTTTAACTGGATTGAAAGCAAAGGTTTGGAAACCACCTGACTCCACAGGAGAATTTATTACATAGTCACTATAGGCAGTCACAGTCTCATCATGAATACTGATGTTTTGAATTGTCCCTTTGTGGGGCCAGGGATGTTTTGCACTGTGGGACAAAGCACCTTAGTAAGATTTGCCATGGTTGAGCAAAGTTACGCCTTTTTTTGAAGCATAGATGGTGGGTGAGTGTGAATGGGTGGCCTGGGAAAGGAGACCCTACAGGCAAAAAACATGGCTGATCTGTTCCCATAGGAAGAAGGTGTGGAACTGAGTTGAAATTGATCCCTTTCAAACTGCATTTGTGCCCCTTGCAAAATCTTAATGTAATGCATCCCCTAGGGCTTCTCATTCCCCAGTGTGAAGACCATCTGGAACTACTGTGGGCAAATACCTAACTTCTTTTAACTTCCATTTCTTCACTTTTAGAATGCAAATAAATCAGAACTGACTTCATTAAGTTCTGTTGATCAAGTGGGATCAAGGATGTCCCTGACACTCCATTGGTGGCTGCTCTTAAGACTAGTTCCTGCCTGCAGGAACTAGGCACTCTGCCTCAGTTTCCTTCCTCATCTGTAAGCCCAAGATACTCTCAGCCCAGGGAACTGTGGGTGGGAAGTGATGTGAAAAGATTCTTCCGTGATTCTCGGAGTAGGTTTTCTAGACCATATACATCCTTATTGTAAAATAGTTAATGTTGAGTTCCTGCTTACCCATGAACTGGAAATTGCGCTCCATGCTTTATGTATTCAACAAATATCTTCTGAGGGCCTTCTACTTTCAGGCCCTGTTTTAAGCACGTTGGCTATAGCTGTGCCCAGATTCTAGAGAGAGAGGCAGATTACAATAAATAAACCCAGGTTCTCAATATGTTGGGTAGAGGGCAATTGATAAGTGCTGTGAAGAAAAGTGGAACAAAAGGAGAAAAGAGAGTGAAGCGGGGGCATTATTTTATATATTCAGGACAGTCTCTGATCAGGGGACAGTGGGGCAGAGAAGGGAGTTAGCCATGCAGTCCTCTGGGGAAAGACCTTTCCATGTGGAGGGAACAGCATGTCCACAGGCCCAAGGTGGGAGTATGCTTAGCATGGTCAAGAAGCAGTAAGCTGGCCAGTGTGTCGGGAGGGGCACAATCAAGGGGGAGAGTGGCAGGAGAGGCCTGCAGAGGAAACACCCACGTCTATCATGAACCCCCTGTAGGAAGGACTCTGTAAGGACTTAGCTTGTACTCTTAAGTGATATGGGAGCTATTAAAGGGTTTTGAGCATAGTGGTCACATGATCGGACTTATATTTTTAAAGGGTCACAGTAGCTTAGCTGCTGTATTATGAGTAGACTGTTGGGGAATAAAGGTGGCAGCAAGGAAATCACTCAGTGATCCAGAAGCAGGATGATGGTGGTAGGTGGAGCGGGGGTGTTCAGCCTGGCTGTGAAGGTGGGAAGCAGAGCTGGTGGGGCACCAATGGGTTGGATGAAGACTGTGAGGGTGGAGCCAGGAGGACACTCACGTTTTTGACCTGAGCAATTGAAAGGATGGAGGTATAGCTAGGGAAATGGAGTAGGCTTCAGAGACTGACATGTCACACACTGAGTTGCAGAAGATGAGGTGACCATGACATATGTTACCCCATTTAATCCTGACAAAACCCCTGTGAGTAGTCACTATTAATCCCATTTTATACGCAAGTTAACAGAAGTCCACAATGCTGGGGACAGAGCTGAGATGTCAGCCAAGGCCCCTATGACTTCAAAGTTCCTGAGAGAGAGCATTCTCTTTGATCCTTTTTCTGTGTAAATGCTGGCATAGAAGTCCAGTCCAAACATCCTCCCTGCTCACCTATAAAAGCTCCCTGGAGTAATGGTTTGTGCTTGTTGAGTGCTCAAGAAGAAAGACTTGTTCGTTCCCTCCCTCCCCCCCTTGGTGTGGGCAAGAGGAGAAGGGAGAGGTAGACTGATTGCCACCACCTTCAGATAATTGGCAGTCTGGAGAAGGTGGTGACTTAATAGACTTAGCAGACAAGAGGACTTGGACTCAGGTTTAAACAGCAACCTCTCACTCATAATACAAGATTAGGAGTGGGGAAAACCATAGTTAAAAATAGCACTTACTAGTTAACTGGGAAACAATATATTTTTGCAACCACTGCTTCCACAAGAAAATAATTGGGTCCCAAGACAGGAAGTGACTCGTATTCATGAGTGATTATATTGATCATTGGAGCAAAGTGGCTACATGCCCCGTTTGGAGTACAGTTCAAAGGAGAAGCACTTGGCTAGTCAGACATGCCCAGTATGAGATCCTGAGAGGCTGCAAAAGGAGGAGGAAATGAAGTTGCCGGCTAATGAGGGAGCCAGGTCCTGCTCCCACACAAGCAGGTGTGGGCTATTGACTGGGAGATGAAAAGCAATAGAACTCGCTTCCTGCTTAAGTCCGAGCTCTCCCAAGGGAAAGGAGAAAGAGTATCCATTCAAATATCAATTCCCTGTTCTATTGAACCCGATGGGTGTTTTGTTTGTTTCCTTTTCTTTTTTTTTCCAAGAGGGATTTACTAGCAGCAAGCAGCATGTTCTGAGGGGAAAAGGAGCAGACTGGAAGTTTGGTTCCAGCTTCCCCTTTGCCGCTGAGAATACCCCAAGTATTTCCCCTCCCCTTCCTTGGCCATTTAGTCATTCATTCTAGAATGGTTATCCCTTCCTTGGCCATTTAGTCATTCATTCTAGAATGGTTATCAAACACTCTCTCATAACTAATATGGAACATTGGTAGAGTGCTTAGCGTGTGCCAGGTACTATCCTAGGCACTTTACATGTATTCACTCGTTTATTTTTCACAGCAACTGAGAATAGGTGCCATTAGCTCCATTTTGCAGATGAAACTGAATTGAAAAAAGCAACTTAACCAATACCTCTCACCTGATAAGTGACAGACATTGGACACTGCTAGATGCTGGAGACAAAGGGATACAAAGTGGACAGAGCTGGTGGCCTCGAGGAGCTTATTTTATATAATTGTTGAAAATAGGGAAACAAATATTGTAACAGTACAAAGCACGATGGGTAAAAGGGAAAGAAGAGAAATGGACCTGTGAGGGGTGTGAGGGCCTGATTTTGGTTGGAGGGTGCAAGAGACTACCTTGAAAGTAGATCTGACTTGCTCGCTTGCTGCTTTTACATCCTCATCAGAGACCTTCCTGGTCCCTCATCTGAAACACTGATCCCCATCGCTCTTCATACTCTCCGCTACTTAGCACTGTCACAAATATGAGCACCTCCTGGTGCAAGATTGTAAGCTTTGTGGGGCTTTGTAGGGGGCAGGCACTCTTGTTTTGAACAGTTTCTGGTGCCTGACAGGTTGAAGGAATGAATGAAGAATACATCGACAGAAGTTAGCCGGATGGTGAGTGTAGAGGGCAGGGGGATCTGAGGAAGGAAAGAGCCTGCACCTTGGGGGACAGAAGGCAGGTGTATGATAAGCACAGGAATGATTAAGGGGGTGGAGGGGTTGACAATGGGAGTCACACGGGGCCTAGAGACCTCTGTGAGGGGCTATGAGGAGGAGAAAGAATACAGTGAAGGTTTTAAGTAGGAGAGTGACATAATCAGGCCCTTTAAGTCATGAGCATGGCTGCCTTGGGAGAAATAAGGCAGGGACTGGAGGGTCAGGTCACGGGAGGCTGCAGAGGTCTGCACGTGAGGTGTGGTGGCTTAGGTTAGCAGTTAGAACTCCACGGACAGTGCGCGGCAGGGGTGCTTTTTGTCTGGAAGCCTGTGCTGCAGTCCACCCTTACTCTCCCTAAGAAACACTGCCAGAGGAGGTTCTAAGAAAGACTCTTCTTCCCTGAAAAGATTTTCTTTGTCCTCTCCTGGCTATGGGGCCCAAGTGGTAAAACCTGAAAGGCAGTTTGGAGAGGCTCAGTGAGAGGGCCCACTATTTATGGAGCACAGTGGAATTGTGCTCCTCTTCACAGGCTGCAGACACCATGTCTCTGAGTCTAGTCCTTACCTTTCTTCACACCCTGCAACCTCGTCACGGACATGGCAAAGAAGGGGAAAGAAAGGATTGGAGGTGGCTCCCCTGGGACTGGAGCCCCACCTTGGCCGAGGAATCTCCGGCCTGGAGTTGGTTCTGGAATACAGTTTCCATTCCTCTTGCACTGGGTATTAGCTTTTCTTTCTTACCATGGGACTCGGTACTATCTGTCCAACTACAGCAAAGCCAGTTCTGTGAACAGCTTTGGGTGTTGAGGGGGAAGATTCCTGGGCCACCAAGATCATGTCTGTCTTCGGTTACTCCAGTGAGCACTTATTGACTGCTCTGGGAAGAGCCCTTTCAGAGAAGGCAGGCACCGGTGTGACTCACAGCCTCCCCCAGAGTGTTACAGAAACAGGGGAGTCCAAAAACAAACCCCAGAGTTTTCGCTGGGAGATAGGCAGCAGGAAGCAGCTTTCAGGATGCCCTTGCATGCCTGGAGCTAGTGGCTGGATACATTGTTGCAAAGATCCGCTTTACTTCCAAGACTCAGGAAGATGGGAGGGATCTTGGACTGTGGGCTGGTAGGGAAGAAGCAGACAGAGCCTATGTAGGGTTCTGTGAATGGTCAGAACTGTTTGCAACGCCCACCGCGTGAGAGGACACAGGGGGAGAGAGGAGGCAGGGAGGAAGAGAGAAGGAGCTGTGGACATTTTGGGCTGGCTCTGGCTCTAAGAGGCTCTCTCTGGCCCTCACGCCCTCACTTTCTGGCTCTTGTGGGCTCCCTCCATCTGGCTTGGAGCAGGGGTCTCCAGGCAGCTTTAAGAAGAGGCTCTTGCCAGGCTGCTTGGAGAAGGAGAGGCGATCCATGCGGTTTGCAGGAAGAAGGCAGTTTCCAAGGAGGCTGAGAATCCAGGCGGTCCTGCATTGAGAGCTGGAGGGCACCACAGCACAGAAAGTACCTCCCCAATCAGAACTGAGTGATTGGCAGCTACTGGTAAAGCTGAACTGTGCCTAGGAAGTGGGGAAACGGTGTTTCTGACTTTCCTAAGACTGACCAGGTCTGGGAGGGGGAGGCAGGACGTTGTGTAAATAAACAATTCTTTTCCTTTTCACCAAACTCTGGTATTCAAAGTTATAATTCTGGCGGCGGGCAATCGGGCCCCTAACTAAACAGCCCGTGGGTTCTGTTTCAATCGGAGCAGCCCAGAGGTTCTGTTACAAGAGGATCTGATGCTGGTATTAGCACTGGAGGTCCAGTCCCTCCCTCATTTACAGGTGTGGAGACTGAGGCTCAGGGAAGTGCAGCCGTTTGGGGCTAAGCTTACCCCAAACTTGCCGTGCTGGGCCAGGCTGGTGCGTACGCTTCCTGAAGGTAGTTTTGTAGCAGAGTTCAGAGACTAGGACCCAGGCCTCTCCACTTCAGTCCACAACGTTCCATTTTAGCAGTGGTTCTGGTGGTTGGCTGGCTGGGATGCTAGGTCCCACCCTAGATTCAGATTCAGTGGGTTGGGGTGGAGCCTGGGTTTCTGTTTCTAAAGTTTCTTAGGGGATTTGGATCAGAGCCAGGTTTAGGAGCTCCTCCATGTACATGGCGTGGAATAAGGAAAAATAGGCAGATTCTAGAGAAGATGACTTTTGAGCCAGAGCAAGAAAAGGATCATCAAAGGTTATAAAAGGTGGCTGCTTCTCCATGGGTGCCTCAGAAGGGACTGTAGGACAGGTTAGGGTGGGACTTAGAGGCAGCTTGGAACCTAAGCCTTTATTTTCCTCTTGATAAGCCTTGTGGGACAGTGGGCTCTTGCTGGTTTTAGCTTCCTCCCTGGGCAGATTTGTGAACAGACCTGTAAGTGGGTACACACACATATACACACCACCACCACTGGCCCAGGATGAGTACCATGTGACTACTTTTGCTCATCTGTCAGCGGGGCTTCATTTGTTACTGTCTGTCTCCAGTATTCCTGAGGGGCGAGACCTGTTTTCCTTTGATTGCTTGAGAGGTCCCTGGCATCATGCTGCAAAGCCTAGAGGAGCTCAGTCAGCAGTTAGTGAAGGACTGAGTTATGGAGGGGTTTGCTGGACAGGAACAGCTGTTACTTGCCCAGCCCCCTTTAAGCCGGGGCCCCTGGGCCTCCCTGGACCTGTACTCCTTCATCCCCTTGGCCTTCCTCACGGAGGCCCAGCAGCTGTTGGTCTGTTTCCACAGATGGTCATCCAAGGCACAGAGAAGGGAAGATACTCATTAGGTTACCCCACAAGCCTGGGACAGAGAGCTGAGCCTGGAATTTACCTCCGTGCCCTGTTCTCCGTAAGACCCCACCCTTATTCTGTTGAGGGAAAACACCATTGTGATCAAGAAATCATTTTTCTTTTGCTCTGAATTGATTTGCCTGTAGACAGATTCATTGTCCTTATTTTGTCATGTTCTAAAGGTAAATTAATTTTTATTCCCTGAGTACAGAAGGCAGGAATCTAGACTCAGATTTAGGAGCTTTATATTCCATCCCGGCTCCACTAGCAGCTGTGGCTCTGGGCAAGTGCCTTCCCCTCTTTGATCCTTCAGCTCTGCTGCTCTAAGTGAAGAGTCATAGAGCCCAAGCCATGTTACACAGCAGCACTGCCTGGGCACCTCCATCCCCAGGATTATGACTCAGTAGGTCTTGAGAGTGTCCTGGTTCTGTGGGTGAACAGGGGGTGAAATTTTAGCCACACGGCCTTCCAGGCCCTTTCAGCAAACTCTGGCAAAGCCCCACTGAACCATAACTGGTTTGCTTTTAAGAGGTTGGGGTCCTGCAGAGAACTGGCCTTTGCCCCTTTGCTCCTTCACAACCTATTCTCAAGTCCCACTCCCGTTGTCCCAGGTTGGTCGTCCGCAGAAGAGTAGCAGACTCATTGCTTTAGCGACAACAGGACAGAGTTGGAATTAAAACCCTGTTGTTGGAGGCCCTGGCCAGGTAGCTTAGTTGGTTGGAGCCTTGTCCTGAAGCTCAAGGGTTGCAGGTTTGATCCCCAGTCAGGACACACAAAGGAGTAAACCAGTAAATGCACCAATGAATGCACAAATGAATGGAACAATAAATCGATTTCTCTCTCTCTCTCAAACCAATATAAATAAATAAATAAATACTCTATTGCTGAATTCTCGATGTCAAGCTTAGTGGAGCAGATGATTTTTTTTTTTTTTAAGATGGAGGGAGACCACCTGGGGATGACTCCTTTCTCAGATTGAGAAGAAGTGGTTTAAGAATTTAGTTAGGTCTCTCCATTTGGATGATGAAGCTGGTGGATATTTTCGTCTCACTGTCCCTGGCTTCTCTGGGTGAGGGTGAGAGTGAGCCTGGGCAGATTGAAACTTTTAGGTCGGTACCCCTGCCGCTTTAAGCCACCCATCCATTCAGCTCACATCTGGGCAGCTGCCTCCCCCGTCACTTGGTGTATCCTCAGGGGAACAAGATCATTTCAGTATAAGCTCAAGCAAAGTGTAATTAGGACAGTAAATGCTCTTTAACATCAACAACAACAAAGTCCTATAACAGATTTCAAGGTCCTGGAGATGTGATTTGATGCTGAAGGGAGGATGGGAGGACCTGGCCTTCAATTTAATTTCTTTCAGTCTGAGAACAAAGTTCAAGACATGGTAACCCTGTTTACTCCAGATAATGCAACATTTTTAATCTGTTGTTAAATAGTCTTGAGGTTGCAGGAATGGGGACATAACTTCATGAAAGTTGTTTTTTTTTCTTGCAGTCTGACTGTAGCCCCCACAGTCCACCCCATATCTCCACCCTCACTTCCTTTACTGTATCAGGCTGTATACCAAGAACTTCTAAGCATTTTCTCGTTTAGCCTGCACAACAGCCTGTGAGGCAGAGTCAGTCATCCCCATTTTGTGGATGAGAAAACCGAGATTCAGAGAGGCAAGTGGCTTGCCTGGGGTTGCACAGCGTGTAAGCGTGGAACTGGGTTTGAAGAGGTCATGCTGCTGACCTTTGTGCTGTGCTGCTGCTCAATCTGTGAGCCGCCAATCACACCAAGCTCAGTTATCCCCGCCCCTGTCCAAGCCTGTTGTCCTTTCTTCACATTCCTTGGCAAGACCCATACTTCTCTAAACCTAAGGCTTAGTGGCCTCTGAACCACTGCTTGCCCTTGAGGCTCCCATCTGATCCACTTCTTGTTTGAGGAATCGGGATTACACATCCTCCTCTCAGGCAGTCCTAGTGCTGGGCTTAGGGTGAGCCAGGCAGGCCGTTCCTTCCCATGAGCCTCAGTGTCCCAGACTAGACAGTGGACGCTGAGGAGGGCAGTTGTTTCTGTGGACATCTGGAAAGTGCCTTGGGTTCAGCATAGAGGGACAGGTGTCCCATTCCTCCTGGAAGTGCCTGCGTCAGTTACTGCCATCTCCAGAAAGCACACTTTGCTTAACAGCGCCTGACCTTATCTCCTCAGCGCTGTGCTCAGTTTAGACTGTGTTAGTTTGCCTTCTTTTTGAGTGTTTTTAAAAGAATACTGGAGGCCTTTCCTGAAAGTTTTCTGTTTCAGGATGGACCTAGAGCTCCCCAAGCTCTGGCCTTGACTGCTGGTCAGGCTGTCTCCCTCCCCTTCCTTTCCCTTTGTCGCCCAGCACTGATCAGGCCTGCTTTTGTCCGACAGGCAGATCCTTCTGGCATTCCTCTGGTGGCCCATCCTGATTGGCTGAGCTTGCCCTACTCCAGTGACTAGCCGACTTCTGGGTCTCTAGTCTCACTGACCGACTGCCTTTTTCCTGGGAAGATGTTCCTGGTGGGCCTGACAGGGGGCATTGCCTCAGGCAAGAGCTCCGTGATCCAGGTGTTCCAGCAGCTGGGGTGTGCAGTGATTGATGTTGATGTCATCGCCCGCCATGGTGAGTTGGAGGGGTCCGCTTGTGGGATTATATGTGGCAGCTCCCCTGTGCTTCCGTTTTATAAGGTCTTCCTTATAAAGATGAGGCCACTTCACCTTTTCTACAAGGCCTTCCAAGGAGGGGAACACTTTCCTTTGATCCTGTCTGATGTCCTGCTCCTTGCCCCATGCCTGTCCTCTTGTTTTCTCTTTACTGCTGCCTCTTGTACATGTCTCCCCTCCTTCACTTCACCCCATGACCAACCTGAGGGACTCTGCAATTTGCTCTCTCCTTTAACTGCTTTCCCTGCCTTTGTTTTGTTTTCGTTTCAACTGAAAGAAGCACCCCTGGGTTCCTCCCTCATTTTCCTTCTAGTCACTTGGGGGTCCTCTGGCTGGCTAGGAGGCTCCAAAGAGTGACCCAGCCTTCTCATGCCACAGTTGTCCAGCCAGGATACCCTGCCCACCGGCGCATCGTGGAGGCCTTTGGCACTGAGGTCTTGTTGGAGAATGGTGACATTAATCGCAAGGTCCTGGGGGACCTGATATTTAACCAGCCTGACCGGCGACACCTGCTCAACACCATCACCCACCCTGAGATCCGCAAGGAAATGATGAAGGAGACCTTCAAGTACTTCCTTCGGGGTAAGACCCAAGACCTCGGACAGAGGTGGGCAAAGCCCTCTCCTTCCAGGGCTGGGGCACTTCTCCTTTGCAAAAAGGTTGGCTGGGGGTAGAAGGGGAGGTGGATAGCCAAGCTATAGAATTCACACTGTTTACAGGCACCCCACCCCCATGCAGAGTCCCATACCAGCCCCATAAGAAAGAAGCACATATCCCTCAACTCTTAAGGAGGTTGACAATTTAATGAGAAGAGACACTTGAGGCTTTTGAGCCATGATCCCCAGGAAGTAAGTTGCTTTTTCTAGTAGGGATGGGAATAATAACAGCTGATGAATAATGGAGTCATAAGACCTGAGTTATAAGTCCTGGCCCTCACAGTGTCTAGCTGTTTGACTTTGTCAGTGAGCCAACCCCTCTGCCTGTTTCCTTATATGCGTAGTGAGGCTAATAATACTGGCCTTGCAAAGCTGTTGGGGGGGGTGGGTAAGAGCCCACGTCAGTGATTGTGCATTACCCCACACATAGAAACCACAGTCAGTCAGATTTGGTGCTGGTTGAGCCACCCGGGAAAGTGAGTTTGCAGACGGGATGTTGGGGAGGGTCCAGGATGGCCAGGGCAGGTGGTGGAGGGGTTCTAAGTGGGGGATAGTCCTCTGAGGCTAGGGCTCAGTGGACAGTTAGCCTGGCTTGTGCGGAGACAATCAGGTGCCTTACCAGGACTGAAAGAAGGGGAGTGTTTGAAAAGCAGGGGTCTGTGGTCAGTTGGCAAGAACCTTCTGCAGCTATTGCTAGCCTTTCCCAAGCCATACGCCACAGTTCAAGTCCTGTTCCTCAAGATGGTATTGGGCAGAGGTGACCTAATACTGTCCATAATGGGGTCGGTCACCAGGAGGATTGGTTAGGAAGAGAGCAGTGGCTTGGGATCAGGTGAGAGGCTGGCCTAGGGCCCCTGCAGCCTTTGGCATATATGGCCTCCAGTCTGGGTCTCAGTGTTGAATGCCTAGCTGCTTTTCTCCCCAGTGCCAGTCATGATGCAGAGACTTTCCTTCATGGAGGGCAGGAGGAAGGCTTCTAGGTTTTCCTCTGGCTTTTGCACTGTGATCATGGCCAAACCCCTTATTTTTTCGGGTGTCAAGTTCTCATATACAGAGTGGGGAACCCTACCCTGCTCTGGCCAGAACCTTCCTCCAGAAGGAAAGGGATGACTTCATAGACATCCGTGGTGCTCACCCTCCTCCCACTCCCCCAGCTCTGGCCAGGGTGGGAGCTGGTCCAGGCATCCTACCTGCTGGACCAGCTTTTGCTTTGCCTCTCAGCACCTTGCCTGAGGCCTCCCTCCTCCCTCAAGGAGAGTCTCTAGATTCTTTCTTTGTCTTGCCTCTTGTGTCTGTGCCAGAATCACCCCCTGCCCCCTACCCAGGAGCAAAGCCTTCTGCCTTTCATTCCTGCCCTTCTGCATTCTCTCCCAGGCCAGTTGCAAATACATCTGCAGGGCTTTGAGGCAACAGTGGCTTTGCCCTTATGAAATTAAGCATCAGATAATGTCACCACTCCAAAGTTCTCCCGCAGTGTCACCCACCCAGCCTCCCCTCTCTCCAAGCACCACCACTTATTTAAAAGCCAGAAAGCTTTTTTCAGCTCGATAAGGTGAAAAATGGGGATGACAGCTGTGGCTTTTACAGTCCCAGTTTTTCCCTGATGACTATAACAAATACAACTGTCAGAGTTGGTATAATCAAACGTCAGATAAGATCACCAGCTGTTGGGGAGGTCTCTGTGTAGGCAGACTGATGTCTTAATAGAGTGAGGATAGTTTGCAGAGCTTATCAAGGGGGGATGTGACAGCTGAATAGCCCTTTGCCGGTGAACCAAAGAGCTGGCCCCAAGCTCCCAAGAGGGGCTGAGCAGAAAGGACAGTGAGGGCAGAGGAAGGGATGGGAGCAGAGCAGGAAAGAGATAAGAGGCCCAGAGAGAATCTGGCCCTGGCCCCTGTTCCAAGTTGGGAGGGGAGTCGGGGTGGGGGTGCTGCATCGGCTACATGACTTTATTCATTTAATCCTTCCCATCTTCCTGTGAAATAGGTAGTCTTTTCATTCATTTACACAGGTGAGGTTTATTATGGGGCCCAAGTCACACAGGAAGCAAATGGGGAGCTACAAACCCAGGCATGTCATCAGAGTTCATTCTCTTAACCCCTCATGCAACTGAAGGCTTCCTGAGCAACAGATCCTGGGGAGCAGGAAACCCAGCAGCTTGTGTTGTCACCTCTGTTCCCTGCATCACCCTGAGCGCCAGTTTCACTATAACACTCTTGGAATTGGTGTGCAGTGTGTCTGGTTCTGTGGTTCGAAGTGTTTGCAGCGGGACACCATTTACACCAGGCAGGGGTCTCGAGGCAGAAGCGGTGCTCAGTCCTTCCGCTTACTGCTCCTGGACCCCTGCCAGCTTTATTACACCTACAGAGGGGTCGCTGGCATAAGGAGAACTAGGAGTGGAGCCCACAGTATTTCTGGACGGGCAGCCTAAGGATGTGCCCACTCACAGTGGGTGAGGGTGCTGCCCTTGACTGGCCTTGGCTTATAATGGGAGGACCAGCTAGTGCTTCTACCCCATTGGAGTTAGTTTAGCATTAGTCATAACTACTGCAGCACCTCCAGACCTGTCCCTGCAATCCCAGGCGGGAGGTCTGCCTCTGATGCTAAGAAGCAGCCTCTTTCCTCTTAGGGCTGTTGCTGTCACCCCCATGTGAGTCTCTCATGGAGAGTTGGTAGAGATAGCCATACAGGACTCTTTAGCAGGGAGTCAGGCTTGGACCCGGCTCTTGAGGGAGAACCTTTATTTACTTATTTTTAAAACAACAAAGGTGGGTGAAGTAGGGCAGAAAGGGCCCCGTTCACTCCTGGAAACTCGGTCCCAGTCTCCTACAATTTTGGCTGTGTCATTTCCCTGCTCAGAAATAACAACTCTTTGGGTTCAAGGTCAAGGGGGACTCAGTACTTTGTGCCTACCCTGATCATCTTGTCAGTTTTGCCTCACACTACGCAAGGCCTCCACTGCAGCCAGAGCAATAGGACCCCACTGTTCCTTGTCATTTGCTGTCCCCCATTCCTGGGAATTCTTACTTTTGCCCACTCATTTTCAAGTATCAGAAGTCCTACCTGCTTTGCAAGGCCAGTACAAATGACATTTCTTCTACAAGGTCTTACCTGCTCACACAGTCAAAATGACTTTCTGCAGCATTCTGCTCTGAATGGCACTGGAATTATGCCTGTCCTTGGAGGGTCTCCCCCTCTGCTGGGGAGCTTTCAGTGATAGGAGAGAGAGGCTTCAACTCTGTTCCCGTGCCTAACACATAGTTAGTCCTCACTGTGGACTTGCACACTTAACCTTGTGGCTTTCCTGGCTTTTTCTCCAGGATACCGCTATGTGATTCTGGATATCCCCCTGCTGTTTGAGACCAAGAAACTGCTTAAGTACATGAAGCACACGGTAGTGGTATACTGGTGAGTTTCTGGCGTTGTCTGGCTTCACAGGTTGGAAAGGAGGCAGGTACCTGAGAAATAGCCCACATCACTGTGCCCTCTCCCCACAGGGCAGCCAGGAAGCACAGGGGGTTGGGGCAGCAGTACCCAGAGCCCACAGAATCCAACTCCTGTGTCTGGTCCAGATAAGCCCCCAGGTAGGTGTGGAAAGGGATGACCCCCAGGCTTCTCTAGTGCTTGGGAAGGGCTCCCCCTGCTGGCTGTTGGAGGCATTTCAGCCCAGACGCCAGGCCCTGTCCTGGGCTCCCATGTTGTATCCACTGGATCCCTTCACCCTCCTCTAGCACTTCTTAGCTTTCCAAACAGCTCCACACTTACTACTTCACTGAACTTACCTTTCAGCAGGAGGTATCCAGGTCATTCATTGGTTGATACTTCTGAGTCATGAAGGAGAAAACTTGGGGGTGGGGCAAGGGAGAGGTGACAGAATTTGTCCAGGGTCTCCCGTTGGCAACACCTATGGATGGAAAGTTGCAGGGACAGAACTGTCAGAGCCCAGCTAAGGAAGGAACTTTGTTCTCAGAGTCCCCAAGGATATGAAGCAAACCAGAATCCAGGTTTGACAAACAGAGGAGGATCAAACTGTCAGAAAATGAGTCACAGCCCCAGTGTAGATGAGTGTCTGCCTCCCGGAAACTTCCTGGATGCCACCCACAAATACAGCAGACACAGAGGTGGGCACTTGGCTCTGCAAGTATTTTGGGCACTGGGTGGCTCCCAGGAGACTAGTGCATGGGAGGTTTCTGGCACACTGGAGACAGGGCCTAGAGTGCTCAGTGCCCTAAGTGTTACTCTGCCCTCCCCACCCCCGCCCCCCACCATAAACTGTTGATTTAAACCCCGTCTGGCCCTGGCTGGTGGGGCTCATTTGGTTGGAATGTCATCCCTTAGACCAAAAGGTTGCAGGTTTGGTCCCTGATTAGGACATGTACAAGAAGGCAACCACATTGGTGTCTCTCCCTCCCCATCTCTCTCTCCCCTTCCCCCCTTCCCCTCTCTCTCTCCCTCCCCATCTGTCTCTAAAAGCAATTTAAAAATGTTCTCAGGTGAGGATTTAAAAAAAAAAAAAATACCATCCGAGTTTGCTGAGCCTGGCATAGAGACCCAGGCTTTCTGATAGCTCCTGCTTGGGCCCATGTCTCCCATCTCAACCTGCAACCTGTCTGAGTTCCTTGTCCCCTGTTTGTGAAAGACTATTAACTGAGGCCAAGCAAACTCCATGAAGACCTGGAATTCTCTTTGCATTGGAGTCTTAAGAATCTTAATGCAATTGAAACTTTGTACCAAGGGGTCCAGAAAAAAAAATTGGATCTTGAGTGCAGGTAAGAAAACAGAAGGAAAGAGATTGCATCTGCATCACCAGGTGACTCCATGCCTACCCTTGCCACCTTCCTCTTTTTGCACTTTACCTTGACGTTAGTCTATTTTCTAAGTGCAAAGATAGCTATGGCTCCTGGCAGATACGTGGAGCTTTGTAGATTCTGTCCATTCTCCAGGAGATCCTCAGCCCCACTCACCAGCCAAAGAACGTTTGCCAAAGTCCTGGTTGCTATACTTGCCCCACTTTTGGCACATGTGGGTATATGACTTGAGAGAGATGCCAGAGATATGAATGAGTGGTAACGTATTTGCTTTTCATAAAAAAGATCTACACTCTGCAAAAATGAGGTTCCCCTCGTGGACTCCTTTAACTGTTACACTACCCCTGATGCATTTGAAATAATACAGGGTATTTACTAAAGCATGATTATACCAAAACGTGATAATTCACATTTTTGAGGAATGTGCCAATTGTGGAATAAATGATAAAAATCTCATTACCATAAATAGCATAAACTAGCTGCATGGGACTATTTCTGAGCCCCAGGAAGAACCAATGGAGCACTCTGCCTGCAGTCTGGGAGGCCCTCTGGTCTAGGCCACACCTTCTGAAGAACATGCTCTCGGGTGGCCCTATACCATCTCCATTCTCTCACCCCAATTTTCCAAGCCGCAGACCTGAGATATTCCTAAGGTTGGATATAGTTCTTGTTCTCAGCTAGGCAGGGATTGGCGCATGACCTTGACAGTACACTGTTCCCATAACAAAGGAAATCAGAAGTCCTTACTTTTTTTTCAAGGCCATTACTAATGCCATTTCTTCTGAAAAGTCTCCCTTGATCATCTAGCCATAAATGATTTTCTGCAGCATTTTGTTCTGAATGGAATTGAAACTGAACTAGCTAGTGTTCAGATTATGTCTGTCCTTAGAAGGTCTGTTTTTATATCCCAAGAGGCCTTTGGGTATAGGCCACACCTAAGAGAGGACCAATTGCAGTGATCTATTATTCCATCTTATAACTAGGAAATCTCAGTCCTTGTGGCAAAGCAGAGAGGTCCCCAATGGCAGAAAGCAGCTGCTGCCACCTTCTCCCCTTGTTCCCATTGAGGGGCTTAGGTAGTGACGGAGCTAGAGGGATGTTAGAGATGACCCTATTCCAGAGCACAGTTCCTTTGTAGCCAAAGACGGCAGGCAGTTTCAAGAGGAAGGACTCAGGTGGTAATATCAGAGTGGGCCAAAGAGGTATCATTTGAATGTCCTTTGGGATTGGGAGCCTGGGGGTTGCTAATGTGCTGTGAGCTCTTTATCCTGTCCCAAGGACTGAGGGTATCCAATTCTCAAGTCCTTGCTTCACTAGAAGCATCTTAGGGCTTACCTGTCCCTCTTCCTTGGTGGCATCAATCACAGCAGCCACCATTTCAGCATGGTCCTTTTGCTCTAAAGATGCAGGAGTGAGAGTGGGGAGGATGGAGAGGGTCTTTGTGTTGGCCCACGAATCTGTGAGGCTGCAGGCCCGGGCTCCCTGGGGAAGTGCGGGAAGCATTCAACTGGTAGGCACAGGCCTTTCGGTAAATGTCATCCACCCAGGGATCCAGATGTAGCTGATTCCAGGTGATCAAATCCTCTTGTCTTATAACTGGGAAGACTCAGGTTTGGTGGCAAAGCAGAGAGTTCCCAGATGGCAGAAAGCAGCTTTTGCAGCCTTTCCCCCTTATATTAAGCCCATCATGCTACCAGGGTCCTCACAGTAGGGTGAGGTGGGGAGAGCCTGTGAGAGAGCTTCCAGGCTTTCCTCCCTGGCTGTGGGATCCTAAATTGACTTGAGAGAGAGGGCTGGCCACCCCTGTAACTTGCTAGGGCAGAGGAGGGTGGGGCCTACAAAGCCTGATAGCCCTTTTGCCCTGTCCTTAGTGACCGGGATACACAGCTGGCGCGGCTGATGCGGCGGAACAACCTGAACCGCGAGGACGCAGAGGCTCGGATCAATGCCCAGCTGCCCCTGAAGGAGAAAGCCCGCATGGCCCGCCACGTTCTAGACAACTCAGGCGAGTGGAGTATCACCAAACGCCAGGTCATCCTTTTGCACTCCGAGCTGGAGCGCTCTCTGGAGTACCTGCCGCTGAGGCTCGGGGTCCTCACAGGTCTGGCTGGCATTGCCAGCCTCTTCTACTTGCTCACCCGCTACCTCCTCCCTTCCCCCTAGCTGGGCACTGCAAGGCAGGAGGCCCAGGCCTCGATCTCCTTGGAGGCTGAAGCTAGGTAACAAATGCATCCTGTTTTCCTGTTTCCAGCCCCTTCAACACACTCTCTGTCTCTGTCTGTCTCTGTGTCTCTCTGTCTCTCTCTCTCTGTCTCTCTCTGTCTCTCTCTCTCTGTCTCTCTCTCTGTCTGTCTCTCTCTCTCTCTCTCTCTCTCTCTCTCTCTCTCTCTCTCTCTCTGTCTCTCTGTCTCTCTCTCTCAGCTGGAGTCCTGCACTGGGCTGAGCCCTTCGTTGGGATACATTCTCTTTGAGGCAAAGAAACAGCCCTCTGTCAGTAGATATTCCTTCCCACCTTCCTCAGGACCCCTCCCTCTGGAACCATCTACAGAACAGTGTCCACAATGAGACATGAAAGCAATTGTGGGAAACTGTTATACATGGGTGGGGGTGAGGAACATTCTCTCTGGCCCTCATCAGTGTTTAAAGCTGGACATTCCCTCGGTTTGGACCCTCTCTGAGTGTATACCCCATGGTGGCCAAAACCTCATTCGTGGACCATGACAAATCATTTTGGACCAAGGACATGATTCTTCCCTATGTTGATGCCCTTGGTCAGGAGGCAATGCAGACCCCCGTGGGTAGTGCAGTAGTTTGCAGAGGCCGGGCCTCTTCGGGGATGGCCCGCTGTCCCACTTCGGCATTTGTCCTGCACTCCCCTTACCCTGCTCACCATCTCCCACCACTACTCTGCCCTCCACTCCACGTACTCCTAGCCCTGAGCTTGATAGTCTACATGTACCCGACTGTTTCTGACCTCCGTGCCTTCACCATGCTGTTCCCTGACCTGGAATACTTTTTTTTTCCCCCTATAACTGGCTGACTCCCAGCTCAGGCGCTATCTGAAGCCCCAGGCTGGGTTAGGTGCTCTGGGATACCACCATCCCCATGTTTTATCTGAATCCACAGTGTAATCAGCCACAAGCTGGTTGGTCTCCTGCTAGACTGTGAGCCCTTTGAGGTCAGGGACTGTCTTATTTACTCTGTTCCTGGTGCAGAGCCTGCATCGCTGTTGGTGCTTAATAAAGTGTGTTGATCTGAAATGCCCTGCACCGCATTGTTCCCCTAGCTCCATGGACCAATGGAAGTTCTCAGACCTGGCTGATACCATTTGGGTTACACTTGGCTTCCTCCCGCACTGAAGCCAGGGACCCAGGGGCATCCCAGTTAGGTCCAGGAGCACCCCTGTGAGAAGCAGGTGGAGGTGCTGGGGCAGCATCACACCCACTTACTCCATCTTCCTTCCCCAACCCAATTAGACTGGTGTAGACATCAGCTTTCCCCTGCCAGAGCTGGCAGACCTGCTGATGTGGTGATCCTGTGGCCAGCAGCCTATTAAGGCCAGAAATGAGTGTGACAAATGTGAATGCTATGGTAGCCATATTTAGTGCTCTCTTTCCCAGAGCTTCTCGTACCCCAGGGACCAGTTCATTAACTCACTACGAACTCCCAGGCGCAAAGCCTGGGCCCAGGAGGTGGTGAGCTTCAGAGTGGGGCTGGGGTAGGATGAGGAAGGCAGAAGGCAGCTGCTTCCCAGGTTTAGTGGGACCTGGCAGGAAGGGTAAAAGGAAGAAAGGTATGGAGCCCTCGTTGAGGTAACTAGGTGTCCTAGTACCCTAGTCACTGAGAAAATGACCCTTCATGAATGCCTGCAGTGTGTTGGTTGCTTTCCTAGATGTGTAACACCCTACAGCAGCAATTTTCAACTCCTGCCAAAAAGAACATTTTTAAACTTGAAATACCTGACTATTTTAGTCAGGGGCACCAAACTCTTTTCCCGTAGATTGTCAAATAAACAAATGACAACTGCCAACACAACAGTTGTCTAGTGTGAATGAATCAAATTTATAATATTTTTTTTTTTTTTGTCAAATTGTCAAAAAATGTTTTTCTTTTGGTGTGCCACAGAACTTCAGTTTATATGTGCTGTAAGATGAAAAGGTTGAAAACCGCTGCCTTAGGGGTGATATAACTGATTATTCTGATTCCAGGCCCAGAGAGGTGGAGGGATCTGACTCAGGGCACAGCCAGGCTCAGGATTCTGCTCACTGTACCCCTGAGCCTGCTCTGGGAGTAGCAGATCTGGGGCTGTGACCTGGCCCTTCTGCTCCTTATGTGACCTCCTGGCCCCCAGTTTCTCCTATCAGGTAGGCATCATGCTGCTTATGTCAAAGGACCTAATGGAGGTTGGTGAAAACTGTAAAGTTCCAAAGAACGACTTTCTTTCCTGACCCAGTCCGCTGAGTTTGGTTCGAGGGTGGCAGAGGTGTGGAGAAAACGATCCAGTCCTCCCAGGTGCCCTAGTCCCACAATAGCTCCCACTCCCCCTCCTCATCCCTCCTTCCTCACCGCTACCCTTTTCCACGCTTGGTGGCCCAAGGCAGTCTTAGAAGAAGGACTACTTTTCCAGGGGGCGTGACGCCATGGTTAGGCCACTTACAGGGTTCCGAAGCCCCAGGAACAGCTAGAGCCAGGCTACAACGGGAGCCCCAGCCCCGCACCCCAGAGGGCATCATCCCTTCCAGCCGGCAGGTGGCAGCACCTGCCTGGGTTGGGGTCCGACCTCTGCAGCGGGAGCTGGTGAAGCATTTACTTTCTCCCTGTGGCTTCCCGCCTTCCCTCTTGCCCTGGCCTCTTCAGGTCCCCCACCAAGCGGCTGTGGCAGGAGCACTGGCCTGAAGGGCTGGGGGCTTGCTCCCTGCCCCCGGCGCTTATTAAGAAGCTGTGTTGCTCACCTGGCACTGCAGGGCAGAGGATTGTGTCCCCATCCCACCCTCCCCCCTTTCCCTTAAAAGGGCAAGAGACCCTGGGTTCCCACCCTCCAGCCTCGTGCTTAGGCCTCTTCTCTAGGGGCCTTACCACCCAGACTCGGAGCAATGAAGACACCAGTGAGGGTGGCAGACGCACTGGCCTTTGGGTGGGGTATGAAGGGGACACACAGGCCCTAAAACCACCCCACACCACCCCTACCCCCCTTCCAGCTGGGCTGGCCCTAGGATAATTCACGGAGCTTTACAGTTTGCAAAGCATGTTCACATGGTTATCTACTTGAAGCCTCCCAGATCTGTGCAGGCGGCCAAGCTAGAATTTCACGGACGCTCAGAGGTTGATCCATGGAGTCTACAAACCAACAAGCAAAAGGGCCAAGCTTCTGGACTCCCTATGCAATGCTCCCACTGCCTGCACTGCTCCCATTAATTACACCTCGGCTCTATCTAGGAGTTACTGTCAACTCTTCTGATGTTTAGCCTCTCTTTGCTTGGGGAGAGGCAGAGGAAAGTTAGGGACACTCCATGATGAGCCTCCATGGCTAGAAATCGGTTAGAGGGATAGCAGTGTGTGCTGGGCACCCCTAGTTCTTGCTAAGACACTTTTGGTCAGGAAGAACCAGTCCTAGGAGCAGGAGTGGGAATGGGGTGGTAGTGACAACCTGCATAGGGGCATGTAGGGGTGGGCAGGGCAGAACCCCTCCCCCCCAGAGATGGGGAGAGTGAAGGAGCAAAACGAAGGTGGTAAAGCCCTGTGGGTTGCATTCCTGCTCCTTCCCCGAAAGGGGCAATGTGGCTAAGGCTCCCTTGACCCACCCACAGAACTGAGGCTGCACCCAACTGAGACCCTATGAGCCTCTTCTCTTTGCTCCCCACCATCCCCTCCCCTCCCCTCCATTGCTCAGATTCCAATACAATTTCCAGCTAACCAGCATGTCGATAAAACAAGTCAGGCAGCCAGATTGCTGGCCAATTACAGGAAATCATTCTGCTCCACAGCTCAGTGCCCAAGGAAAGGGCGGGAAGGAGGAAGGGACTGTGAGGGAGGAGGCGCCCAGCTTCCAGGCTGGGACGGGGTAGAGGCCTGGAATGCGGCAGCCCCTGGGAGGAGCTGGGAGGGAGAGGCAGTGGACAGGAGGCTTCTGAATTCAGCTCCCCTGTGATGAGAGAGTGCTGCCCCAAGCAACAGAGAGAAGTGGACGGCTGATGAGGAAGGTTGCCGGGGGCTGGGTTGTGAGGCAACTGCTTGAAGTAGAAGGGAGAAGAGGGGGGATGATGAGACCAATCTCCCCCACAGCCCTGTGTTTGGGAATGGGGATGGCACCCAGGCCTCCCTGGTCCAGAGGAACCCTGCAGGGCCATCTGATTACCTAGAAGCTGAGGCCCTCGTGGGCATGACCTGTGCTTCCACACGCAGCCATGGACCAAGGGGATCCTGGGGGAGGGGATGAAAGGGGGAAAGGGAAGTAAAGGGGCTGCAGCCTGCAGAGGTGTCGACCAGCAGTAGCCCCACTTGCTGCAGGGTAAGTGTGGAAACAATTCTTTCACTCCAGATTGCAGGCACAGAAATGTGGGCGAGAACAACGGCCTCCTGGCTTACCTTCCTGGCCTCTCAGCCTATTTCCCTCCCAACTCTGACCCTCAGGAATCTTCCACTCAGGTGAAAGGACTTCAGATCCCCTTCACTTTCCATCTGTCTGGACCTGGATGCCTCTCTGCCACCCCCACCCTCATATCTTTCTCAGAACTGTCTTAGCTGTCCCCCACCCCCCAGCTGCCCATCCAGTAGACCCTGAGATGCCCCAGCTTCCCAGCACCAATGTTTAGCTCCCCTTCCCAGTCCTGAGGTCGCTCCCTCAAAGTACTGGAAGATCCTCGAGGGACAGAAATTTCCCTGTGGACTAACTTCACCCAGTGAATGAGTATTGTTGCTGTGTTTATCTTGAACCCCCAAAAGGCAACTGTGACTCAATGATCCCTTCCCCTGCTCTAGGCCCTCTCCCCAATCCCCAGGGTCTCACTGCTCCCTCTCCCAGTTGTAAACTGTCTCCGTCAGACACCTCCAGGGATGGAGCCTGGGTGAGATTCACCCTCATGACTTTTGCCAACCCAAGTGTAGACAGGTGGGCAGAGAAGGAAAAGGGGATGGACTTCAGTACGCAGTGCCCCTGGCACCCTGCAGTGCTCAGGAAAACCTCTCAGTGAAGGCTGTTGAACAGCAAGGCCATCATCAAAGGTCCTGTGGTGGGTGCATTGGGAGAGGGGGTTCAGCACTCTGGGGTTCCGCCTTCCCTGGGATGTCCGGAGTGGGGTTGTTGATCTAGCCCTATTTGTGTCCCCCTTTTGGCACATAGCAGGTACCTCTGCTCTGCCAACTGAGGTTAAGCCACTGATCCAGGCTCAAGCCACTGCCTCTCGGCGGGCTGACCCACCCGGTGCCTAGCAACCCGGAACAGGGCACCAACCCCGCAACCCCCTCCCAACCCTAGTCTGCTGTCCTGCCCCTGCGTCCCCCACCCCGCCCACGTCCCCAGCCTGGCGTGCTGCAGCGCTCAGTAGCCTGCAGGCTCCACGCCATCAGTAGGACTGCAGAGAACTCGGCCCACTGCAACCCCCCACCCCGCGCCCCTCGCTTTTCACTTTTAATTGAAGTTTGTTTGAGCAGAGTGCGGAGCAGGCAGA
Source organism: Furipterus horrens (assembly GCF_987537825.1). Classification (NCBI taxonomy): domain Eukaryota; kingdom Metazoa; phylum Chordata; class Mammalia; order Chiroptera; family Furipteridae; genus Furipterus; species Furipterus horrens. The sequence goes on along the minus strand of NW_028327181.1, from coordinate 81,813,622 downwards.
GGCAGAAACCAAATATTTAGTTGCTGCAAATTGGCACTTCCAGATCAATTACCAGGCCCCTATCAGGGCCTGCGCGGTCAGGTGGAGTCTCAATGCCTCGTTGTCCCTGCCAGGCTGCTTGGCAGCCTGCGCTGCCTGCGTCCATTCTGCCGCACGTTTCTCATCAGCTCCAGCCATACATCACCCGTGGTTGCGAGCGAAACAGATTTTCAATTGGAAAAGTTATCCGGGAGAGTTCCCGTTGCAGATTCATGCTGCGCCCTGAGCTGTCTGGCCACCCCACGGCCCTCGCCAGCACTGTCTTTAAGAGGGAGGAGGAGTGAGCTACGAGAGTGAACTCCAAAGCCAGGACTTTGGGACTTCGGGTCACACGGACTTGACCGAGTCTCAGTAACACCTTTTACCCTCTGGTGACCTAAGAAAAGTTACTTGTGCTGCCTAGCCTCGGTTTCCTCATCTGTAATATGGGGTCTACCCTCACTTTGCAGGGTTGAAAACTAGCAGGACTGGGCCCTGCACTGGGTTGGCACACAGTGGAACTCCACAGACCTTAGTTCTCAGTCCTGCCATGGGGTAATACAGGTTTCAGAACAAAGTGAAGGACACTGGTTGGAAGCAACTAAATCAAGTTACTGGAAAATACCAAAGGGAAAGTTGGGGACACCAGCACCCCCAGAGTCCCTGGCAGAGGCTGGGCAGGCACCAGGATGGGGTCAGGATCCACCAGGGAAAATTTTGGTCCCCAGCCCAGCTGCATCTGAGCACAACCAGAAGAGGGACTTCAGTACCAGGGATGGAGAGTTAGCTGGACCTGGAGGTGAGCTGAGAGCCATGACCAAAGGCTGGGCCAGGGAAGGAGGCTGGAGGGATCTGAAGGTCACCAGAGGCTATATCTGTGGCAGGAGTGAGGCTGTGAGCCCTGCAGAGGAATTAGGAAACCGAATGGTAGTTGAGGCTTGCCTTGTCCCAGCTGTATGTTGCTGAGCAAGTTATTGAACCTCAGTTTCCCGTGAGTAAAATGGGGCTGATACCTCTACCTGCCAGAGCATTTATGCATAATAAAGGAGATGGTATATGTGAGTGGGAAGGAAACTCACTGGGAGGCATTAAGAAGATAAAGTTCAAATGTGAGTTCCCATGCTCAACATTGCTTCCATTCCAAGAGCCTCTTAAGGGAATTGGAGTCAAATAGTTTGGCATTTTTAAATGGCAGCTCCAATCGGACAGAATGACAGGCATTCTGAGCTTAGAGCGCTGGGAGCCCTTCCTTCCCCCATCTCACCTTAAAGAATAAGAATCTCCACACTGTCTTCCTCCTGGCTTTCATCACAACCGCCTCCCAGACAACTGCCCCCATCTCCACTCCCCAGTGCAGGAGCCACCCAGGCCCTGAGGAAAGCTTTATTTCCCCATCAAGCTTAGAGTCTAGATGGGATGCCAAGGCTGACATGGACTGTGGAGCCCCAGTGGGAAGTAAACTCACTCCTCAGCCTCTTGATTTTCCCAGCTGTGGAATGGGACCATAGGTGGTGAGCCACTAATTATGAGGACCTGTTTGAACTGGCGGGTGACCTCTAGAAGTTATTGCATCCATTGCCCCACCTTCCACACAGGCTCCTACCCATCCTTACCCTCACTGGCAACAGGATTATCTCTGCTGGCAAGATAACCATTTGTCTTGAAAAATGGCAGGCACCATTTATCAAGTCAGAAAGTCCTTCCAACAGTCTACCTTAAATCTCTCACCACTTCCTTCACGGAAAAGTTAAAGAATTGACAACAAAAGATAAATGCTTATGAATGGGCGATGCCACACTATTTTTAAAAAATATCCCCAAAGAGGGTGGAGGTGGTGGGAATTACCTTCAGACACAATGCTCTTTACATGAAACATCTTGGTGATAAATATAGCTGTGTAATTCTTTTTTTCTCCTTGGCAGAGAGAAAGGCTGAGGCTGGACAGAAAGGCAGAGAGACCTGAAAATATAAATCAATATGTGACTTTAATATATGTGCTCTCAGTGTCTGTGTGTGCTGGGGGATTATTAGTAACCTTGATTCTAGCTCAGTGTCCATGTGAGGCAGGGAGACACGCAGCCCCCAGGGAGGAGAAGAGAAATTAGGAAGCCAAATTCTTCTCCTGATTGACACCTGGGTAAACATTACCGTGGCAGAAGGGGAAGAAAAAAAGATCAATGCTGGGTATTTTTGTCATGTTCCAGGGACGAAGGACAGGGGGGAAATTAAAGAAACAATCCCTTAGCCTCATTGAATATGCTCCTCTCAGAGCAGGAGGCAGAAGGGGTGGAACCCAAGCTGAAGATTGGAGGGGGCTGAGGGGAGTGTCCCAGGGAGCAGGGCTTCTTTTGCCCTGAGGCACTTATATGAATGGCAGCAGGTACAAAGGAGCATGCTTTTAATGATAGGGAAAAGGCAACAACTTTGATTAGACTCTGGCTTTAGTGGAGGGCCAAGAGGCATGTCTTAATGGGCTTGTCAGGGGGATGTTTCTAGTAAGAGGTTCCCAGAGTGTGGGAAGGGGAAAGGGGCTTCAGAAGGGGCTGGGGGGGAGTGAGTGCCTCAGCGCCAATGTGGAGAAAGGGGCATCTCTGGATTGTCTTGGAAAGTGGTCTCAATTCTACAATCAAGAAAACCTGGCCTCCACCCCTTGTATCTGACCAAGTCATTTGACTTCACAGAGTCCCACCTTCCTTATCTGCAAAAGGAAGGCTTGTAACACCCATTCCTCTCATCTCACAAAGTTAAAACTTCGTTTTATTTTTCAGCTGACGTTCAATTTCACCTCACCGAGTTTTGATGAGATTATACAAAACACTGGGCACGGGTGAGGGGCCGTGGCTATCTAGAGCAGCACTGTCTAATAAAAATACAGTGCAAGCCACAGATGCACTGGTAAGTATTCTGGTAGCTACATTTAGAAAGTAAAAGAAAGGGGAAATTAATTTATTTTTTTAATTTAATAAATATATTTAAAATATTGTCATCTTAACATGTGGCTCTAGCCACCTTCCAAGTGTTCAGTTGCCACGTGAGTGGCTACCATATTGGACCAGCAGAGATCCAGAATAAGAATCTGACAGGGAGGTCTTGGCTGGTGTGGCTCAGTGGATTGAGTATCAGCCTGCGAACCAAAGGGTTGCCGGTTCAATTTCCAGTCAGGGCACATGCCTGTGTTGTGGCCCAGGTTCCCAGTTGGGGGCGTGCGAGAGGCAGCCACACATTGATGTTTCTCTCCTCTTTCTCCCTTCCCCTCTCTATAAAAATAAATAAGTAAATGAAATCTTTTAAAAAAAAAAAGATTGTATGTTTTGGAAGCTGTGAGCATGTGTGAGCACGAGAAAGAGATCAGGGAGGGAGGACAGGGAAGCCTCTTTCAATGCTGCTCCTTCTTTGGTGGCTACTGCTGGGCATGTTCTCAGGGTCTGCAGGGGCCACCCTGCTTCTGGGGGGCGGCAGGTTCCAGTTGGAGGAAGAGGGTAGGAGAGGAGGCCCAGGAAGGGTATGATTCCCCTGGAGCCACACAGCAAACCCAGAAATGGCTGAGCTGGAGCTCCCTGGTTTGGAGCCAGGACACCTGGGTCCTGCTTCTCAGCTCTCGGCACTAGGATCCATGGGAAGGAGTGAATAAACCTATTTCTTTGCAAGGCGAAAGACACTCAGTGCTGACAGGGAGGCAGCCCTCCCTGGTCTAGCCTGACATCTTCTGCTGATGCTGGGAGCCAGGGAAGGGGCCTGGCATCCTGGAACTCTCACTCCTGGGCTGGCTGTTCCTGTGCCCAAGTGGTCCCAGCTCCTACTACCCACCACTCCTCCCTGTTCTGGCTGCAGAACTGTCCCGTCAGGGGAAGGGTGTGGGAAGAGGCACTGTGCCCAGGACCTAATGCCCTCAGCACACCTGCCAGGTCCTGAGAATCATGGTGAGCCCTCAGTTATAGCTTTTGCAGACTCTCCAACTAAAGGAGAGCTGGGATTTTAAGAGATCTAAGTGCTAGGAGATCAAGCAAATGGGCTTCAGGAGATCTGTGAACACACATCCTATCTTCCAACGTTGAGGGCATAGTGCCCCTTGAGTATGTGCATTTTTCTAAGCTAAGGGTCTAAGCTTTTGTCAAGGCTTAGAGGCATCTGTGACTCCATAAAGACTACGAACCACTGCTCTAGACACACACACTTGCAAATACACACTCACATATACTCACAAATACATATACACATAGCCGCATATATACACGTATTCTCTCTCTCAAGTCAATTAAAAAAATTAAAATCTCACCCATCTGCAAGACCTGGCTCACATGTCACCCCTTCTGTGAAGCCTTTCACAGCCTCATCAGAAACTACTCTCCTTGAATCCATTTCCCATAGTTCCTTGCATGTCTCAGGCCCTGGGCCCTTATTTCTCGAAGCCTCAGACTCTGGGTCACTCGAGACTGCACTTAGCTTATCACCCTGTGGGAACTGTAAGCCCCTGGAGGGAAGGGTCTACAGGGGGTGTCCATGCCCATGAGTCCTTTCTGAATACATTTCCCACCCTCATACTTCCTGTCATGTTCACACCCCCACCCATGCTGCCTCCAAGTTAATTCCAAGGTTAGGTGTAAGAAAAAACAAATGAAACATTTCGCAAATCACAATGTAAACTTCACTCAAGTGCTCCCTTCCTCCCAATATGCTTCCTGGACTCCCGCCCAACCTTGGCTCTGGTCCCCCTGGCCCTTTCCCATCCCCCTAGTCCAGATGTCCAGAGCCTGAACTGCTCAAATGGAGAAACAAGCATCTCTCTTATCTTTGAGTCTGGATCTCTATCTGCAGTCCCAGTACACCTCTGGTTTCCTCCATCACTGGAATCACTGGGAATGTGAGGACCTACTTTTTGGTCTTTATTTTTTTTCTTCTTTCATTTCTCCACTCCATTCAAATAAGGATTTCAAACAGCTTTCAGAGATACACATGGCCAGATAAAAAATGAGAGAGGAAGCTGGGAGTGGAAGTAGTTCTGCTTTCTTCTTGCCGGGCTCTGTCTCTGGTCCCCAGCAAAGAGCACTTTCAGAATGGCCCATTGTGGGTCTTTGCTGAGCCCATTCATCCTCCTTTCCAGAGACCTCGGGTGGACTTAGCCAGCACCCTCCTCCCTTGCCAGCCCACCAAGTCCCGCCGCCAACCTTGGCCCTGGCAGCTCCAGCTCACCCGACCCAGCCCTTCATGCTTTGGCTCTCTCCATCTCCTGCCCCCATCTGCAACCACAGCACATCCCAGCTGTCTGATTAACTCAATTGATTAATTAAGCTCTAATGAGAGCTGTGACTCACCCCTGCGGCTGCTGACCAGGCCAGCTGTGCCAGGAAGGGCTCTGGGGCCACACCCATGGGCTTAGGAGAGCCCAAGGGGCAGGATGCCCAGTGTTTGGTGCCACTGGTGAGGGGGGCACAGAGCTTGCCCATGGCTAGGTCTCCAGAGCCCCTTGGGGGGAGGGGGATTCTGTGGGATTGAAAGAGGGGCTTCTCTTTTAGCCAGCCAGTCAGTTCCAGAGTGGCACATGTAGCACCAACCCCGCTGAAGGCAGGGAGGGCAGAGCAGGCATTCATTGGCTGAGAGGTGCAGGGTGGGGATTAGATCCCGTCAGAATCTCACCTTGCCTCTCAGGGAGCAGCCAAGGCCCAGAAGGTGCTGTTATGTGGAAGCTGGACACTGACCACAGGGGCCAGGCTTTGCCCTGCCAGCAGCTGCCAATTCCATAGTTTCTCTCACCCCTGCTACTCCGAGGCCTGCAGTCACCGCTCCCCATGCCGGGTCACCGGCTTCCAACCCAAGGAACCGCAAGGGCTCTGCAGAGCAAATCCTGAATCTCTGTTCCTCACACCTCCAGCCTCCCCCACCAACCTGACCACCAACTCACCCCCATACACACACCCTGTCCCCTTGTTTGGGGTGGAGGACAAATGCCCTTCGTTAACCATACTAAGTTGAATGGAATTTTCCGTCTCACAGAATACATCCACATCCATTCATCTCCAGAATCCCATGAGGCAAACGGTGCAGGGAGTCCATTCTAGGGATGAGGAAATAGAGATCTCAGCTTGCTTTAGCTCACACCTGGTTGTGTCTTGCTGCCTACCTTTGAGTTCATCTTGGGAGAAGATACTCATCTTCAGCTTTTGAGGCCTCGGCTTAGAGCTCACTTCAGCCAGGAGGCCCTCTGACTCCCCAGCTGCAGGTGAGGGTCCTCTTATCCTATTGTTACAAGTGGTTAACTTGATCCTATCTGCCACTGTGGGAGATGGGAGTGAAGAGGGCAGGAGAAGGTGGGCACGGAGGGTGCAGCTGTGGGTACTGAGCTTCCTACATGGGGGACAGGAAACCTGAGGTAGAGACAGAGCTCTGGTTGGAGAGTTAAGATAGTTGGCCTTGACTGCTGTGGTTCAGTTGGTTGAGCATCTTACCACAAAGTGAAAGGTCACCAGTTCGATTCCCACATGCCTAGGTTTCGGGTGCAGTCCCCGGTCGGGGTCGGTGCAAGGAGCAACCAGTTGATGTTTCTCTCTCACATTAATGTTTCTCTCCCTTCCTTTCTCCCTCCCTTCCCTTCTCTCTAAAAATAAGTTAATAAAATCTTTAAAAAAAACAACAAAAAAAAAAAGACCTGGTTGGAGTCTTAGCTTTGCTTAACCCTAACCCCTCTGGGTGACTTTGGGCATGCGGTCTCCATAGTTAGGCCCATGAACTGAGAAAGTCTGATGCCACAGGCTCTGGACCTGCTGTCCTCCCGTGGTCTGGGAGCCCTGTGGCCCCATGAGACATCTGTGCCCTGAGGAAGTGAATGAGATGGTGATGGACAGTAGGGGTGGGAGTTATGACACCCCACTGCCTGCAGTGGGAGCGATGGTCACAGCCAGGAACCTCTGCTCCGCGAGCACTGCCCCCACCATTCCAGCCCCTTTGCTGTCGCTGCCCCTCAGATTCAATTTCCAGCTCAGCTTTCAAATCAAGCTCCAGCTAGTCACTTTACTGGAGAAAATAATTATGTGATTATTTCAGCCTTGCTCCAAACACCGTTTTAATTGAATCTGGGAAAAGGCGATTTGGGCATCACAGGGCCCTTGGGCTGCGGGAGCAGCGTGGGAATGTCAGGCAGGAACCCGCTAGCCCCTGAGCCTTGAAGGGCAGTAGATGCTTCTGAGTCACTCCTCCGCAGCACCCCCTCCCTCATATTCACCCTGGTTCTGGGTGAGCCTCAGCAGGAGAAGGACAATTGGTTGGGTGGTTTCCCAGGAAAGCAAGCTGAGGAAGAAGGATGATGGGGGGTGGGGAGGCAGGATTCCAGGTGCTGCATTTCCTGCCCAAAGCAGCCCTCAGTCACTTAAAAAACTGTTTTTCTGCCAATCCCCCTTCTCTGCCTCCAGCCCAGCCCACCTGGGAGTAAACCTTTGCTCAAACACTAGCCTGAGGAAGCAGAATTGGAAAGAACATCTGACTTTCCAGAATTCCGCTGAGACTTCTAGAGGGATTTGGTGTTATCTGCTCTGGGAATCGTCCTGCCAGCTTTCTCCATTTTAGATAAATTGTTGGGATTTAACTGCTTACGAATCTTTCTAAGCCTCAGTTTCCCCAACTGTTAAAGAGTGAGTTGGTCCTCAGGCCCCTTCCAGCTCCGAAGGAAGTCATTTCCATTGATTCTCCATGTACCCTGGCTCTCATGAGGTTGGCCAGTCCTGTGGGGACCTGTGGGCTCCAAGCCTTGCAGGGCCCGTCTGCCCCACCAGCTAAGGATGTCCCTCCTCATCCCTGAGCCAGAGCTCAGCAGGTGCCAGGTAGAGAGAGTGAGCCTGGGATTGGGGCAGGAGGGCAGGGGCAGGGTGTGTCCCAAAGCTTAAGGGTTCAAGAGGAAGGACACAGTGAAAGATCCACCTCTGGCCTTCCCAGGGCTTTGTCTAAAGACTTTCCTCCATCATCTTAACAGACCCCATGCCAATACTTTAGAAAATTGCTTAAAAGCTGCCATTTTGGAGAATGTGCCCTGGGGAGCTACCCACAGCAGGAGTGAATGTGCCCCCTGCACCTTCCCACCAAGACATGGGCACTGGGACTGCAAGGGGAACTGGCCAGACCCTGGCAGACTCCAGCGTTGGCCAGTCATCAGCAAGCATTTACTGGGCACTGGGTGGGCATGGGTGGAGGGACAGTGAGGTGGGCACAAAGGGAATATAAGGTGTTGATTAAATTCATTCACTAGTTGTTGAGCACCTACTGGGTACCAGGCACAGGGCCAGTGTGTGGCCTTGGGGAAGCTGGCAATCTGGTCTGAGAAATAAGACACCCCCTTCCTGGGATAACCTGGAACTTCAAGACTTGGCAGAAAAGATGGTGATGAAATGAGGCCCTGGCGACTCAGTCACCCTAGGACAAAGCCCTGGTGGAGGTCAGGCGTCGTTTGGCTGAGGGGAGGCTGCCAGGCGTTCTGAAGGACCACACAGTGGAGATGCACAGAGGGAAGAGGCAGGGAGGGAGAGAGAAAGAAGGTAACCATCCTTTATATCTCATACCTCACAATACCCCCAAGGAGTGGGGCAATTATTATTTCCATTTTACAAACTATAATCCTGAAATGATAGGTTCAGACACATGCCAGGGCCACACGCAGCCACAGTGGACAGAAAGCAAGGTTGGCCTGTGCCCCACACCTGTCTTCCCCAGCCTCACCGCGCCTCTCCCTGAGCTGGAGCACTGAGCAGGCCAGAGCCCAGGGCTCTGTTGGGCATTAGGACACCCAAAGCTGGGAATTTCTGGGATCTACAAGGATATGGGAATAAGATCTGAGACAAACAGGACCCTGGCCTTCCAAACAAGTGCCTGCTAGGGGATGGGGTTTCAGATGCACAGATCATGGGGGAGATTATATTGTCAAAGAGGAAAACCAGTGCTGCCACCCCTCCCTCACTCATTAATTTCTGGGAAAGTATTAGCTGTCAGCAAGCAGGGCCCTCCGATTCAAATTACAGAATTTGAATTCTTAATTTCTCCTAATCCATCAATGAGCTGCCTTCCTGGGCTAATATTAGCAGCACTAGCGAGGCTTGTAGCAGAGTCATTGATGTCTCCCTTCCTCTGGAGAAAGCCCTAATCGATATAGCTGGCTAGGGGGCTGGCCCCTCAGAGGCAGAAACCCCCTTCCGCCTCCCCAGTTGCCTCCAGTCCCGGGAAGAGAGTGTAGAGTTTTAGGGAGGTCCTTGGAGAGCAAAGGAAAGATAAGGATGATTGAATCATAACTTGAGAGATGTGGAAGAAGGGAGGGAGGGCAGATGAGACTCAGGGAAAGACAAAATTAGCGAGACTGAGAAAGATGGAGGCAGAGAGTGATGGAGAGACGGAGCCAGGGTCCCAAAGAGATGGATGGAGACTGAGGCAAAAAGGAGGGAGGGAACCACCAGAACATTGGGTCAACGCAACCCACGCACTGACTGTTCAGGGCGAAAACACAGCAAAGCAGAATCAGACCCCTGGGACTCCCATAGCATCATGGGGAGTGTTATGTTCACATAACACAGCCCCAAACCACTGGGCCCACTAGTCCCTTTCCTGCTGGGTGACTGGAGTTAGGTACCTTGAATCAAATCATACCTCCAAGGCTTCCTCTGCCAGGAAGCCCTCTTATTTTCTATCTGGCAGCACCAGCTCTTTACCCTTGGGTAGTAGGACTCTCCCACCAGTCCTGGGTTCTGAAGACTCTCCATACTGCTGCTTCTCTGTGTGTGCAGGTGGGGGGCACATGGGAGAGGAGACTGTCAGGATGGCTTCAAAGCTAAGAACCATATGTGTATTTCTCATGTAGCTCTTCAACAAGGCAGTGAGGTAGCGACTATTATTAACCCCACTTAACAGGTGAGGAAACAGGTACAGGTAAGTCACTTATCCAAGGTCATGGGACAATGAAGTAACGATGTCCTGCTTTGAACCCAAGGAGGCTCACTCAAAGGCAGAGTGGTTAACATCATGTGACAGAATCTTGGTGGGGATTCCCCAGGGATTGAATATGGTGCAGACTCTGTCCTTGTCAACTATGGAAGGGTGAAGAACACACCAGGCCAGACCCGTGGCATCCTCACATGACCCCCATTTCCACTGACCAATATTATTAACATCCAGATAGCCTTGTCCCTTCCAGCCCCTCACCTAGCTCACACTGCTCCCTCCTGCCTGCCTGTCGCCCCGAATGACACCCTCCATCCCAGCAGGCCCAGATCAAGGCAGGCCTTCAGCTGGAAGCCTTCCTGTAGCCCCTGTCCGTGACTCCTGCGGCCTGTCCCTCCCTTGATGGGTCCTTGTTCTTTCTGTGAATGACTTGCCTCCTCAGCAAGTTGTGAGCCTCAAACACACAGCCGGGTGCCCTCCGATGTCCTAGGACCCAGTCTTGCCTGGGTGAGTGCTCAGTAAATATTTGTGGACTTAACTAATTGATTGGTGAGAGAAAGAAAGGAGGCCTGGGACAAAGACACCTGAGGACTGAGCAGTGTCCCTACCACCACGGGCTCTGTGGGAGTGTCCAGGAGCCAGAGCCATGCAGGTGGGGCTCCAGGACCCAGGAGGTGAGAGTGGCCTGCTGTGGGCAGTGCAGCTCACCCGGTTGCCCTCCCAGCTGCCCCTCAGGGGACCCTGTCTTTCTGGGTTGGAGGGTGTAGGGATGTGAGTGGGAGGAGGAGACAAAGTGGCCCCTCAGCCTGGGGAGGGGGCTCTTCAGCTCCCCACTCTCCCCAGGCTTTGCCCAGGCACCTAGGATCTCCACAGGGCGGAGGTTACTGTCCCCACTCCTCCTCCCCTATCCAGGAGGCTAAGCCCGAATAGAACTATTTTGGGCCAAATCTCTGAATTATACATGGTCTGGCCAGTGAGCCTGCCACTCTTGATCAGTGGCAGTGGGGGTTGGGAGTAGGTGCTCACTGTGTTTCGCTTTTGGTATAAGTGTCTGAGTTTGTGCAAGTGCCAGGAGGAGTGCGACAGGGTGGCATGCGTGTGCCTGTGTAGATTTTGAGACTAAGGGATTGTGGGTGTGCATGAACAATTAAGGGTCCACAGGTAGGAGTTGTGGGTTCCCAGAGACATTTTTCCAACCTCTGAAGCTCCAGGATGGCAGACCCTTGGGCCCAGACCCTGTGGTCCCCAAATCTGTGTGTCTAGCCAATAGCCAGGGTGGATAGAGGCCCAGCTTCACTTGGAATGATGTCGCTGGTCATCCTGTCCCCATCCTGCCCCTGCCTTGGCTGCCCATGGGACCTCAGGAACCAGATGAACAGAAAAGAGATATTGCTCCATCAGGGCCAGATCCAGGAGAGGTGAAGGAGAGGCCATTAACTGCCTGAGAATAATAGCAGTACTGGCCGCCATGAGTTGAGGACCTCCTCTTGGTTCAGGCACTTTACATACATAAACTGAGTTAAATGTCACAACACTTCTGTATAGTATCTACTATTATCCCCAATTTCACTAACGAGGAAACTAAGCAACAGAAAGACTAAGTAACTTGCTCAAGGTTGCACACACAGAACTAGCAGAATCAAGATTTAGACAGCTAAGGAAATAACAAGGCACACCACAGCCTGAGAGAAAGTATTTGCCATACATGTATCTGACAAAGGACTCTTACAGCTCGATAAGAAGACAAACAATGGCCAATATGTACATAAGAGAGGTACTCAACATCATTCATTAGCAGGGAAGTGCAAATGAAAACCACCATCACCACTATACGCTCATTAGTAGACTGACCATGCTACGTGTTGGTGAGGCTGGGGAGCAACTGGAACTCTCACACACCGAGAGTAGAAATGTGCAGTGATACAACTATTTCAGAAAATAGTTTGCCAATTAAACATACAATGACCAGAGGATCCGATCATCCCACGCTTAGCTATTTACCCAGGAAAAATAAAAACATATATTCACATAAAGGCTTGTACACACATATTGATAGCAGCTTTATTCATAACATCCCAAACCGGGAAACAACACAAGTGTCCGTCAACCGTCAGCCAAACTGTCATATATTCATACAACGGGATCCTTCTCAGCAATAAAAAGTTGTGAACTGACAAAACAACAACATGGATGAATCACTTTATGAAAAGTGAAGAGCAGCCAGACACCAAGAGTACACATTACATAATTCCATTTATATGAAACTCTGGAACAGATGAATCTAATCTATAGTGACAGAAGGCAGATCGGTGGTTGCCTGGGTTGGGGGAAGGGTGGGGATCCACTGGGAAGGAGCACAAGGGAGCTTTTGGGGATGATGTATCCTGATCGTAGTGGTGGTTATGTGTGTGTATAAATTTGTCAAAACTCATCAAACGGAACACTTAAAATGTGTGCATTTTATTATATGTAAATTATACCTCAATAAAGTTGAAAAAAGAAACCCAGGTAAGCTGAGCTGAAATCCACACCTGTAACTATTTATGCCCTGTGTCTCTCGAGTGGCAGGAAGAGATAGGGCTGTGGTTCTAAAATTGATTACCTAGCCCCCACCAGAAAGAAGCATCCAGCTTTCCTCTGCCTTATTTTCCCCCCTTCACCCCCTCCTACCCCCAGTTGCCTGTGGCTTTCCCTGTAACAGGGGGAATGGATCACGTGAAAGTGTCTAAGCTCTTGCTGGGGCCCCTCCCAGACCCCTCCGATGGAAAGCATCTTACAGCTTCCTCAAGCAGCATCCTGGCTGGCAGGTCAGCAGCCCCTAGGAAGCCACAGTTTTGTTTTCCTCCATGCCTAGGGGGTCAAGCCCACCTTTGCTATCCTCCTGAGAAGCCTCTCACTTACCAGCCAGGAGATAGGTAATGGGCCTCCAGAGTGCAGTGGGAGGGGGCATGGGCACTCTGCTCTAGGGCAGGTACCAGGCTTGCCTGCCCAGAGACCCCCAGGGAAGGCCAGTGGGCTGGTGCTCACTTACTCAGTTACTATAATCATCAATCATTTATTGAGTGCCTATCCGGGGCTAGGCTTTGAGTTAAATCCCATGCTCTGTATATCCTCTGGACAACCTTAGGAGGCCAAAGCTATTATTGCCTTCATTTCACAGGTGAGGATACTGAGGCAAAGAAAAGGTAAATAAAGCCAGATGGCTAGCAGGTGGAGGGAAGGCTGACAGCAGCTAATGCTGTGAATTTCCCAGCAATACTTGCACCAGCCCCCTTTGAATCCCTTGGAGGGCTTTTTTAACAATACAGATTCCTGGGCTTTGCTTTGCCTTATTTCCTCTAGATTCTTTTTTTTAAAGTATATTTTATTGATTATGTTGTTACAATAGTTCCAATTTTTTCCCCTTGCTCCTTCAGTACCCCGTTTCCCCCAGCAATCCCACCCCACTTAGTTCATGTCCATGGGTCATGTATAATAAGTTCCTTCCTCTAGATTCTTAAGAGTTTGCCCAGGTAGAGGATCAGCTCTGGCCCCTGCAGGGGCCTCTGGGCTGTGACACATACCTTCCCCAACCCCACCTCCCCACTGCCAGGCACTCAGCACCAGGCTCCACGTGGCTGGGCCCAATGTCAGTTCATCTGACTGAGGACGGGGGCAGGGCTCTTGGTCAGGACCCGCTGGGGTTGAGGGCTGGCAGAGAAAGGATATCTACAAATAGCAGCAAATTGCACATTGATTTCTGTCCTGTTGGGGGGAGCCCTGGGACCAGCGGGAATGGGGTTGGGTTTTAACTAGAGCCTAGGGCAGGAGGGTAAAATCGGGAGATAGGACACCAGGGCTGCTGTGCCTCAGAGGTACCAGGGCCTAGAGTGAGGTCCTGGGGAAGTGGTAACCTCAATCCATCTGCCCCTGGAGTTGCAGGTTCCTGAAAGATGACCCCAGAATCTAACTGTATGGCCTGCAGCTCGGAAAAATCACAAGAGGAAAAGGCTCAGCTATTCAAAAATACCTGCTTTTCCAAGGCGTCCCAGTCTTAAACCATCCTGCCCCATCAGGCCCTTAAACACACACAACCAATTGTGCAATATACTCAGATTTGGGGATCAGCACATAACCTTCATGCATTGAAAGAGGTCCCTAACCATCCACTCTTCAGCTTCTCCCCGATCCTGCCTACACTCCAGGCTCCCTGGAGTTGGCACATGTCTCCCGTGCCCCCGTACTCTCCCCTCCATGTTCTTGCACAGGCTCCTCTCTCTGCCTGGAATGCCTTCTCCATCTCCTCTCCATGAATCCACATCCTGTGTGATTCTGAAGATGCTGACTTAACTCCTGCCTCCCGCTGAAACCTTCCTTTCTTCACCTCCTGTCGTCTGTCCCATACAGCAACCTCAGTGTGTGTGTGTGTGTGTGTGTGTGTATGTGTGTGTGTGTGTGAATGTCTTCATGTGGAGGCTCAGTGAATGCTCCAGATTTCCTGTGGTTTCTTGGGTGAGAATCCCATCTCCACTGAACAGTAAGGGCTTGGCCATCAGGAGCTGTGTCTTAACCATCCCCATCATCCTCATCGCCACAGCAGACAGCATGGCACATGGCTGCTGCCTGGCCAGCCTTAGACTCATGGCCTCTGAGGCTCCTGCAACTGGAAGGAACCTCATCTCCTTCCCATGAGCTCAGAAAGTTCTAGTGATGGAGGGCAGTCCTTACATCACCCTAAGAGTTTTTGTCCCATCATCTGTGGGCAGCAGGTAGAAGGGATGAAATGTATCTCAGCTTCCGGTCCGCTTCCCATCCCCTTCATCTCCAATTCCTTCATCTCCCAGAGTCCATGTGCTTCCCCCAATCTGTCGTCTGTCTGGAGTCAGCGGGCCCTGGACAGCTTTCCAGCTCCTGAGCCCACCCTCCTCCCTTCATGCCCTGGGATGAGGGTCCTCCTGTCCACCACCTAGGCAGATGGTAACTCTCCTGGGGTCCCCCAGGTGGGGCTAGAGAGCAGGAAAAGGGTCCAGAATCCAGATGTCATCACCATCAAGCTCAGCCTTCTTTCCGCTCAGGACAAGTTGTACAGGGCCTGTGGCAGTGCCCAGGAAAGGAATGGAGTAGCCCAGAGATTTCCCGCTCAGGGCAGCTGGGGCAGCAACATTCCTTGAAGGAGGAACTGAGCCTCCTCGTTGGAACTACGGGGAAAATGGATCATGGACACCCATGTCAGCGTAAAATCCAGGAGCCAGTTTCCCACTTGGGGTATGGGGTCGCCTGGGCCTTGGCTCCAAGATTGGCAGCAGGCAAGTGATCACAGCTGGCACATGCAGGTCCCTGGATGGGCTCCACAGAGAACAGGTTGGACAAACAGCCTCCCAACCCTCAGGCCAGGGCTGGGCCAGAGATTCCAGGGACAGAGTATTCTCCAGTCACTCGGCCCTAGACCCAGTCTATCCTATTCTCTGCCCCCTCTCGAGCACTTCCTTGACTTCTTTACCTTGAGCCCTGCTCCTGGAGAGGTTTGGGCAGGGAGAAGCACCTCCTTCCACCTACTGCTCACATCAAAGGCAGCAATCTTGGGGCGTCCCTGTGAAATCAATCCAGCCCAGAGCCATGACCCCTAATAACCATCACTGCTAGCAACTGACACCCTGCTTTGGAGGTGTGGGGAGTCATGGAGGTGGCCAGCAAGCAGCAGCCAGGCTTCTCTGAGAACAGCCCTAGGACAGTGAGGACAACCCTCCCCAACCAAACTCTATTCAGCTAGTCAGTACCAGCTGGGAGGAGTTCTTAGGGCCCGGTCGAAGGAGAGAAACAAGACTGGAGAGCCAACAGCTCCACCACTGGCTGACTAGACAGGTCCCAGGAGCTGGTGGAAGTTCAGATTAGTGTCCAGTCAGGGTCAGGGCAGTCCAGCTGTGACCAGCAGACAGCTGAAGAACTGCACAGGGCCCAGCAGAAAGCAACAGGTGATAGTGATGGGGGTAGGGGTGGAGGTCCTTGTTGGGTAGAATCTCAAGTGGACAACGGAGGGTGATTTGGGGTGATTAATTTGTAGTGGTCAGTTTGGGGAGATCTGTATTGAGGGTCATTATTGTATGTTGGTGTAGAGATGTTGGTGATGGGTGACCAGTATTGAGAGGATATATTAGCACACTGATATTGTGCTATCAGGGGTGGCTGGTCAGTGATGGATCGTTGACATTTCATGGTTAGGCCATGGGCCATCAGTGTTGGGAGGTGGGAGCTGGGTTGGTGGGTGGTCAGTACTGCTGGGGATGGTCACTTGGCTAGTCAGTGCTAGACAAAGATGTTGAATAGTCAGTATTTGAAAGTTGGGATAAAGCAATCAGTTCCCACGCCCTGAAAGCATGGCACCCCTTCTTCCACTCCGCATGGTGCCTCATAAGACTCAAGCAATTCTGAGCTCAGAAACAGTCCTTGGTTCCCTGCCCCAGGGCTTCCTCTATTCCCAGGCTACACTTAATCAAAGCAAAGCTGTCCTGGGGCTTGGTTTTTTGGGATATGGTGGCAGATGGGAAGGCAGGGTCAGGCCCCTAGAAGTGATGCATGGGGTACAGGGGATGGAGTGGGCAGGGAGCTGGAATGATGCTTACGGATGCAACAAAACTCCACAGGATGCTCATTGATCTATTGATTCTCATTATTGATGCTGCTTGCAGAAGTTTTGAAAGATGGAGCTGGGGGAGAGAATGGGATTCTCATGGTCCAGCTTGGCCACTGAGAATACAATTGAGACCATCTGCTCACCTAGACCTTCATAGCAGCCCCCTCCACTGCTGATGAGAGGTGGAAGCACGCACCAAGGCGAGCAATGAGCTGCAGGTGTGGGTGTTGGGACCCATGGTAGGCTGTGGGCTATAGCTCTTGATTGGAGCATCCTAGCTCTGGGCAAGCTGAAGACTTGCAGGCAAATGTGCAGAAAGCATCAGGCTTGCATGGGGCAGTCACAGAAGATAAATTTGGGCTTCCAATGAGGACAGTTTCTCTAGAAAGCATGTCATTTTCCACAAGAGCTTCCCTACTTCCAGAGACACTGAGTTCTCTAAACTGGAAGTGTCCAAGCAGAGTTTGAAGGACCCCTCTCTCAGGAAAGATGGCCTCTCAGTCACCCTCTCTCACAAACCCTGCTCCTATATTGTCATCAAGGCTCCCAATAGTGGTGGGAATGGTGGGAACTGGCCGTAACCAACCAGGGGCACATGGATGCTTACCATGCAGGGAAAGGGTAGTGGTTGCTGTGCTGACCATCACTAAGGGGCCAGGCAGAAGGAAGAGTGGAAGAGCTGCATCCATCCTAGCAGGTAACTGCAAGGAATGCCTGGTAGATACCCAGGCAGAAGCCAGGAAGGGACAGTATTACTGACTGCTGGGAGGTGGGGCCAGGGATGGGTCAGGATGGAACCAATGTTAGAGCTTCTGTGACCATGAGATCACAGGGACGGAGGCTGGAAGGGGAGTAATCTGATGGAAGAGACTCAATCTCTGCCCCGGGTGCCCCAGTCTGATGGTACAGACACAGTCTCTGCCTTGCGGAGCCCCCAAGTCTAAAGGGAAAAATAGTGTCTTCCCCAAAGGTACCCATCCCTTGGGAGGAAAACAAGAGGCAGGCTGTCCTGATCGGAGCAGATATCCAGTACCCTAGACCGGAGATGGGAGGCAGGAATGTGGAGGCCAGCATGGCCCCAAGTCTGCAACTGAGAGGGCTCGGTCTGAGGACATAAGCATGCTGACTTCCTATCTCTAACTTTCTGGTGCTGGCCTAAATTCACTGCCACTGCTGTGACATTCCCCACCCTACCTTCCCTCGATGCTCCGGGCTCTGCTCTGTCCCTGATGAATTATTGAAGATACTCACACCAGCAGAAGGCCAGAGCTGCCGCTCCCTGGCAGAGAAGTGATGTTCCCCCTCCACTGTGGACACATGCCCACTCGGCTCCATACCCTCTACCCCAAAGGTCTGTCTCGTCTACCTTGTCACCCCTCACCCAAGCACCCCATGTACGGAAAGTCTCCAAGGGGAGCAAAGCCCTCTCTTCAACAGACTTGAATCCTCAGCCCAGTTGTGGCAGTAATTTGCTCTGTGACTTTGGACAAATCCCTTTCCCTCTGTTCCTCTAGGCAATGAGCTGGTTGGACCTAATAGCCTTCCAGGTCCTTGCAAATGCTGATCTCTGAGCACAAGGAGCGAATAAGAGCAGACTATGTTTGAGGGTCTGCCATTTAACAATGTGTGGCCTCAGGAAATGATTTAACCTCCTAAAGCCTCAGTTTTCTGTAAAATAGGCCTAAGAGCTGAACTGCCTCTTCTCACTAATTGTGAAGATCATGAGATAAAGCCAGTAAAGTGTTTGGTACAGACCTGGCACACACTACACGCTTGACAGATGTTACTTATGGCTCTTATTGTTATTTTCTTCCGAGGAGCAGGAATGTCTCTGACGGCTCTTCTCTGGACCGCATTCCCCCTTCTCTGGGCAACTCGGCCACAGCTGGGCCTTCTGCCCAGTTCTTGTCCCATATGGTGAGTTCCCACACAGCCTATCATCCCATTTCTGTGCCACTTTCCCCAGCTACCCTCCCAGGGACAACGTGCACAGCCCCCTCCCTACACACGCGTTATCATTCAGTGAGCCCACCTTCCAGCCCCCTTTCCTGCAATTATGTAGAGCAAACAAAAGCAGCTGATGGGAAAGGAGCTGCTATTAGCTTAACCTTTCGGGACTGGAGCTGCTGGGAGGAGATGGGGAGGCCCATGGGAAGGGGGGCTCCTGAAGCAGGTGGGATGGGGGGAGGGAAGGCAACGGAAGGGAGGTGGGGGGCACTTGCTCTGAGCTACTAACGGGTAGGATACAAAACAGAAAAAGCAAGAGAAGAGACAGAGAATGAGAGGAAGACAGGGAAGAAGAATTAAGGAGAATGGAGCAAAGAAATAGATAAAGGGAGACAGGAGGCAGGAGGCAGAGGCAAGGCTGGGAAAATAAAGCCACAGACCACTGTGTTGAGAGGCCTGCCCCACATTTACTGCGGCACCCCAGTCCCTCGCTCACAGTAGGACGGGGTGTTACGGGTTATAGACAAGTTTACTCCATCTGACACAGTGGAGAATGGTAAAAAGAGGATTGCCAGAGGGAGCTGCAGCTGACCTCAGACACCGCCTGGCCCAGCCCTCCCATTTTACAGATGGGGAAACGAAGGCCCATAGAGGGGCTTTTGGCTCCCCAAAGTCACAGTGAATGTCACAGAAATGGGGCAAACATTCAGGCCCCTGACTCATGACCCTGAGTTCTTCCCTCTGTATCACCTCCCATCCATCCATTCATCCATTCATCCAAGGAAGCAAGCTGGTTTCCCAGATTAAGGACCTCAGGTGTGGTGGGAGTGGCACACGTAAATAAGGAAACAAAACACAGGGTGGAGAGTCCCACAGAGACAAAGGTCCCACCAGGCACGACAGACAATTGCCTCTCCTCAGTAAATTTAATATTATTAAAGTGTCTCAATATATACAGTGAATAAATAGCTACTTCTGTGTGAATTAGGGTGGCTTCAGGGAGGAGGTGACTTTGATCTGGGTCTTAAAGGATGAACTGGAGGGAACTGTGACAATTGCAGTTTTCCCAACAGAGCTCGCTAGTAAGGCTAGCTAGTTTAGGAAGGCCCTTCCTCCTTCTCTGAGTTCTGGGAGGCCGAATGAAGCAGGTGTGCAAGGAGGTGAAGAAGGGACCTTGGCCAACTCCCTCCTGAGGTGGGAGGGATGGTGGATGGGGTGGCTCCTGTGAAATTGATCAGGAGTTGAGGAGGGGGTTGCCAAAGGTGGTCAGGAACCTGAGAAGGGCTTCTACCTGTCTTCCTGCTCCTACCAGTGTTTCACCTGCCACTCACATCCCTAGCTCAGGTGGACTAGCCAGGGCAGGGGAAAAACAGGAGTCAGAGATCTTCAAAGGCCTGGGGGAGAACCCTTCTGCCTGACCTGGCATTGCCAAGCCCTGAGACTGGCTGTGACCCTTCATCCTGAGGCCCACTCAGGGGCTGGGGAAGAAGGAACGGGGATGGGAGGGGATAGGGAGGCTTGACTCACACTTAGTCCACAGCCTCGGCGAGACAGCAAGGAATATTTTTAGGAGCTCATTAAACAGGGAAGAAAGAAAGGGAAGGGAAGGAAGGAAGATGAGGATTATGCATTATTTTTCATCCAAGTGACAGCTCTGAGCATCTCCACTGGAACTGTCATGCAAAAGAAATGGCATGTCTAATATTATTACAGAACGGGTGCGTGTGCGCATGTGTGTGTGTGTGAGTGCATGTGCCTCCAGTCTGCAAGTCTGCAAGGTGGGGGGCCATGGGTGAGCCTGGGTGAGCCCACGCGTGTGACACCGGGCTAGGGAGCTTGCATCTACGCACAGCGGTATGAAGAAGGTGGTGTGTGCAAGCGCCTGAGAAGACCGGGAGCGCTGGGACTGTAACTGGGAGAAAGTCTGCAAAGCTGTGTGTAATGGGCCATACAGACTGTGTACAACTCTGTGTAATTGGGTGTGTATAACTCTGGGTGCATGAAACATCACTGGAAAGCTTGTAACCCTGGAGCTGTGTGGAGTGGGCATGGGGGTAAGGAGGGGCACATCCTCACAGGTGAAGGAGCAGCCAGAATGTGGACTGGGTGGGGGCGCACAGACAGGAAGTGGGGAATGGGTGCAGAGGTGACTCAGAGTCGAGTCCGAAGGAGGCGATGGGAAAATGGGACAGGTGAGGGGAGTGCTGGGCCCACCTTCCCTGTCATGAAGGGAGGGGAGCAAGAGGTCAGAGCCCCGCAGCTCACACCCACACTGTCCCTTGTCTGACCTGGCTGACTGTGGGGTTGGAAGGACCACCCCTCCGGTGTGAGTGCCAAGTTCTCTTCCTTGAGCTTCAACTCTTTCGTAGGCACTTTAGAAGATGTCACTGAATTTTCACCCCACTCTGGTGAAAATTTGTGATTAAGGAGCCTCCCAGACATCACAGAAGTCAGCGGGAAGCAAAGCTGAGGTTTGAATGTGCCTCTGTTGAGTCTCCACGTGGCTTCTGAGTCTGGGGGAGGGGGTCATCCAGGGAGGCTGTGACTGTGAGCTTAGGGTTTGGGAAGCCTTCTCAGGACTTCACTGAGGTTCTTAAGGGGCCTGCCTGGCTGACAGGTGCCCAGCATGGGGAGGAGACCCCCGGAGAGCTGGTGGGATGCCTGAGAGCGGCCTGCCACTTGGCGTGTGAGGAGAGTCACTTCTGTCAGCGGCTGAGCTGGGGCGCAGGCCCTGCCGACTCGGTAACTAAAGCCAACCTCGTAAGTGGCTAATTGATTTCTGTTCCCTGATTAAATGTGCAGCACTTTACATGGCAGCAGAAGGAGGTCAGCGCTCCCCCCATTTCTCCAGTGCCGTGTGTGCGTGTGGAGAGACAAAGAAATTGATTTTCCAATCGATGCTCTGAGCAATGATTAAATGTTCTCTGCACAGCGGGCCTAATGAGTCCCTAAGGGGCATGCCAGTCCTTTAATTAGAGACTCCCATGGGGTCCTGTGATAGAGGCTGCCCTGGAGTGAGGGGGTCCAACCCGGGAGGAGGCCTCACCTTGAGGGGTTGGTGGGCTGGGCATCTGGGGGAGCACCTGGACTAAGGGATGGTGTCTGGGGTCCCTTAGGCATAGAGAACCTGTGGGTCCCTGAGTGCTCAGGCCCAAGTCAAGACCTCCCTGCCTCCTCACCCCCAGCATCCAGGTAGCCAGTGGTTCTTCTTTCCAGGGGTTGTCCGTTGGCGCTGGCAGCAGAGATCAGACCGGAGAGGAAATGAATCCCCTGCTCTAAGCGGCTGCGTTTTCATTACCCAGCTGCCCCATTGGAGGAGCCGACTAAAGACTTTAGAAATTCAAATGTGGCTCTCAGGGGAGAGCAGGCTTAAACATTCCCCTGCGCAGGCGGCTTTATTGAAGGAATAAACTATATTTGCAAAGTAAGATATTGAGGCTGTCAGTTTCTCTTAGGGGTATAATGAGATCCTGGGAGGGAGGAGGCTGGCAGGATGGAACTCCCAAGGGCAGGAGCCCTAGCCAGGAGCTGGGGTAAATGCCCCACATGGGTCAGGGAGAGCACCCTCACAGCCCCCAGTTCTGTGACCAGCACCTGGTGGAATCTAGCCCATTCCCCACACCTACGATCCTCATCTTCCTTGTCAGAGCTCCTGAGAGAGGTGGAGGCAGGAAGATAGTCAGAATGGCCTGGCCTGGCTGTGGAAACCCCATGATAGTGGAGTTCCCTAAAGACACCCCCCTCCACACACACACACACACACACACACACACACACTTACAGGACAGCTCTCCTTCATGTGTAGAGTTCTGCTCAGGTGGCAGAAGTAGAGGGCAGGAGTCAACTCTGGTGTAGGGATATGGCTGAGTCCAGCCTCTGCTATTTGCTAGCTATATGGCCTTGGGCAAGTGACTTAACCTCTTTGTGCCTCACCAATCTCATCTCTAAAATATTAATACCTGCCTCATAGGATTGTTTGGAGGGTTAAATAAATTATTACATATAAAGTACTAAGCATGCACCCATTTTATGGGTGACACTCAATAAATAGTTGTTATTATTAAAGAGGTGAGAGAAGATGTAGAGGAAGGTGGTGACCAGTCAACCTTCTTCCCTCCAGGAGGCTCTACCTTGCTCTGATCATCCAGGAGATATCATCCCCACCATCATCACTACCACCTCTACCATCAGCAACATCACCATCACCACCATAACTAGTACTTTTTTAAAAAAAATCCTCACCCAAGAATACTTTCTATTATTGATTTTAGAGAGAGGGAGGGAGAGAGAGAGAGAAACATTGTTATGAGAAAGAAACATCAGTCAGTTGCCTCCCATATGCACCCTGACCAGCGATGAAACCTGCAACCTAGGCATGCACCCTGACCAGGAATCAAACCCGCAGCCTTTTGGTGTACAGGATGATGCTCCAACCAACTGAGTCACCTGGCCAGGGCTCATTCCTACTACTTTTACTACCATTATAATCATCTTGACCATATCCATCAGTCACTACGATCATCACCATTTCTATCACTAACTACCATTACCACCTCCACCACCTCCGTGACTCAGACTAAGAGTCAGACACATAGTTTGAGATTGAAAGGATGGTCATAAGGGTCATAGAGAGTGGAACGATGTGAGATGAGTCTAGAAGTGTTCCTGGCAGAGGAAGTCTGTAGACAATATGCAGCCTGGCACAATGCTTTCTCCCCTCTTCCCTTTTTCACTAACTCCTGGCAGGGATGGTGGTGTCAAGGTGGAGCTAACCATTGTTTTGAGCACAAGACTAAGATCCAGGACAGGAAAAGGATGAAGCTCACCATCTCAGAGTTCAGACAGGGATGAGGGTAGAGAGTGCCAGCGCCTGTCTCTCCTCCTCAGTGCCAGTCAGAGCCGCTGCAGCATGGTGTGCAGGCCCAAGGATCTAGGGGAGGGGTTGTCAAGTATAATGGATCAGGCAGCAGCTGGGTGTCTGTCACTCTCACTCTGAGGCTGGAGGAGGAGACTAGAGTTGACAGTGTACAGGGTCAGGACAGCAGATACAGAGCCTGCCTGAGGAGTCTGAAAAGGTCTGGGCTCTGGGCCGCTGCAGGGGCTGTGAGGGGTAATGCACTGGTGTTCTCCTCAGTGAGACCCAGCCCCTGGTGACGGGAAGGCTGCTGAGATCTAGAAGTGCAGAGAAAATAGCCAGGCTCTGCTTCAAACAGCTACATGACATTGGGCAAATCAATGATCCACCATGGGTCTCCATGTTCCCTACTGTGAAACATGGGTGGCTTCATGGCACGGAGAAGAAACATGGGGCTAGCAGTCCAGGGATCCAGGGTTTAAGTACCTCTCCACGTCTTACTAGCTTGAACCAGTTCACTTGTTATCTCTGGCCTTGGTGTCCTTATCTGCAAAAGGGAACAATAATCTCCATGAATTTCTGTGGAAATAAAGCAAGCACCACAGGGCCCACCACAGAGTAGGCCCCCAGTGGATTACCTGGAACTGAGTTCTCTTCTAGCACTCAAAATCTGAGCATGGGGTTCTGAAATGAGTTCCTACCACCACCATTACCACCTCTGCTACCACCAACACTGTGATCACCTCCGCCATCAGAACCACATCTACCACCACCTCCATCACCGCCACTATCATCACCATCATAATCACCACCATCACCATCACCATCTCACAACAACCACACACACACAACAGTGCTTGTTTAAACTTGAGAACCACAGAGTAGGGAAATGGTGAAGAAAGGGAATGTTTCTCTGGAATGTTCAGGTGGTCTAGGAGACAAAGCCAGATCTTTCCACCCTCTTCCTACCAAATAAGAGGCCCCCCGCAGAGCAAAACCAGACTTCTTGGGAAGACAATATGAAACAATAGAATGCTGGGTCCTCCTGCACCCACAAATTACCCCCAAGCTCCCTCCCCCTGCCTGTGAGGAGAGATTTAGTGTATACCTCTGGGAAGGGGCAGGAAAAGGGGCTAGAATGAGTTGAGGCCCTACTAGGTGTCAGGCACCATCTTTATATAATTAATCTCATCTGGTGCTGATGGTACTGCTGTGATGGGAATTAGTTACAGCATATTTAAAAAAAAATTTTTTTTAAGATTTCATTTATTTATTTTTAGAGAGAAGGGAAGAAAAGTAGAAATAGAGAAAGAGAAACATTGATGTGTGGGGATACATCAATTGCTTGCCTCTGGCACACCCCCAACTGGGGACCTGGCCCGCCTGCAAGCCAGGTCTGTGCCCTGACTGGGAATTGAACTGGTGACCTTCGGTTTATAGACTGGCACTCAATCCACTGAGCCACACCAGCCAGGGCCAGTTATTGCATTTTAACAGAGAAGGAAACTGTGACTTGGAGAGATGAATGATTTGCCTGAGTTCACCAGTCAGTGAGTATCCAAGCTAAGATTTCAGTTTCGCATTCACACTCTTTCCACCATTCTCAGATGGCCTGGTTGCCCAGGAGGGCAAACCTGCAGAGGCAGGAGAGGGGTGAGAAGGAAACGTGGATCCTGGGACAAGAGAGGGATTCTGTGCCGTTTCCCAGCAGTCAGCTTGAAGAGCAGAACATCCAGATCCCCAGGCAGGGCACCCAGACAGTGCTTCCCTGGCCCCCTGGTGGCATCACATCATGCTTTGTTGTGCATTTGTTTGTCTTCTTCCATCAACCCTAAACACTGTGCACAAAAGAACCTTGCCTGGCTTCTGCACCGGCTCCCAGGACGCAGCACAGGGTCTGGCACCTGGCTGAGTAATGGTTGTTGAGTAAATACATGAATCAACCAGGACATGGGAAAGCTGCACTGACTTAAAAAACAAAACAAAACAGGAAAACAGCAGTCAATGCAATTTTCCCTGCTTGTTATTATTATTATTTGTTTGCCTTCCTGATTTTATAGAAGTGGTTGTTCCAAAATTGCAGAGCACAAACTGACTGGCACTCAGGAATGAATACCCTGAGAGAGACCCCAGGCGAGAACTATGATTTAACACAGCATCCAGGGATACAGGGTGTGGGGACATAATTCTCATGCATAGTAAAGGAAATGAAATAAAAAGTTCATGCCAAAATGTGTTTGGTTTCTCATAGCACCTTTCTTCCTCAAGCGCTGTCTCATGCACTGGTTCCAGTCCATGTCTGGTAGATCTTGGGTATCTGGGAGCAAAGAGTTTACCCATGATTCCCAAGGCCAGCTCCAGAGGCCAGGGGTCTGGGCAAGGCTGGTTAGCACTGCCCACACTTCAGGGAGAGTGGTTCAGTTGCCTCTCTTCCCCTGCTGTGGCTCTGTGAGGTAAGGGCAGCCAGGCTGGTCACTGGTCTCATCTGGGCCCCTGTGGGTGACGAGATGGACACTGATGGGTGAGTTATCAGTTGGGCCAGAGTAGAACAGCCAGCTTCCCTGGGCACTGTCTTCCCAGTTTGTCACCACTCCCGGCTGCCCAAGCAGCAAAGCAAACCACAGTGACAAGATCTAGAGGGGAGAGGCTCCAACTGCTGGGGTGCTGCTGGTCTTACAGGCCACCAGAGCAGCAATGTGACAGCTTCTCAGTTGGTGGGGGGAACTCTGTCCCCAGCTCCTGCTCCATCTGCCATGACTCTTGTCAGTCTGCATTTCCTTGCCTTTCCTTTGTCTCTGTCTTGCTTCTGTTCTGGGCTGTTATAAGCTCTGAATGGCTCTTGGTCCATCCCTCTATCCACTCCTTCCTCCCCACTCTTCCTTACCACCCCTCAAACCTCAGTGCCTACTCCCTCATGCTCCCTGCACACACACAGACCACCTCAGGCAGGAAATAGGAGGCTCCCTCCCAGGACCTGTGATTAAGACCTGTGGGGAGTGGCTGGGACCTGGGACTCCAACGGATTTGTGAGTGAGCTGGTATGTGTGCAGAGTGTGAGCATGAGGGTGAGCATCGATGTGGATGTGGGAGTTAGAAGATGTGTGTATTCACACGTGAGTGTGACAGTGACTGTACATGAGTGTTGAAAGAATGTGTGTGAGGGCAGGGGCAGGGTGGCATTGGGGTATGAGCACATGTTGCGGTGAAGTGGTGGAGCGTGGAAGGACACAAGTGACTGAGTGTGTAGAAGCAGCGCAGAAGGACACATGCATCCTTTGAGCTTGTGTTTCTGAATGTGGAGCCTGCCAGCCCCATGCCCTGCTTCATTACCCCCATCTCTGTCATCCTGGGCTCCCTCAAATCAGGTCAGGTTGTGGGGAAGGGAGAACGAAGCTACTGAGCTCTGGGCAGGGCCCCTGTCCACTTCTTGGGCTTGTCAGCTACTGATCTATTCCATGTTCCTATAAATATTTACAAATCCCAGCTGCTGAGGAGCAAGACACCCTCCGCCAGCTGGGGCTCTAAGTCAGGAAGCTGATGGGGAAGGAATACGGGGGTGGGGATTGGGGTGGGGGTGCTGAACTGAGAGGCAGGTGGCCAGGACGCCTGGATTCAGCTCCTAGCTTTGCCAAGGTTAGCCTGTGTTCCCCAGTGTGTCGCCATCGAAACTGTTGAGCCAGAAATCTCCTCATCCATGCCTCCATCTCAGGAAGCCTGCACCGTCTCTGCCTGATGGGGACAGGTCCCCTCACAGCCAGCCTCTTGCCTCTTATCATGTCTCTCAGTTAGGGGTAAAGGGAGGGGTCTTCTTACTTTTTAAAAGACACAGGGAATTCTCCCTGAGTCCCTAGAGGGTACTAAACGCAAAATCTTCCCCAGGACACCTTGCTAAATCCATCTGAATCTTTCTGAATTGGAGGCTGGAAGACTTGCAGCTCAGTGACCTCCATCGCAAGAGCCCCCTCTGCCACCCCTGAGGGGAACTAAAGATCTTTCCCCTGGCTTCACCTTCCACTCGCAGTCTGCCCCGTCACTTCTGGAGCCAGGGTGGTTGTGAAAACCTGGAGGTGGGGAAGTTAGGTGCGACCTGTGGGAAGGGCTCACTTGCCCTAGACCATCAACACTGTGGCCCAGGCCACCTGGTGAGCCTTCTCAGACAGAGATTAATTATTGATTATTGATCCTCTATGTCCGGTGGCCACCTAGGTGTCAGGCACACCACCAGCCGGTGGGCATTTGTGTGGAGTCGTTGGTCAAGTTTTCCAATAGCACATGGCGGCAGCTTCCAACTCCCAGTCCCAAAAGGCATGTGCCTGAGGGATGGCACTGAGGTCCTGGGAGGGACTTCCCAGCTCAGGCAGGACCCGCATGGACACAGAAACCCCTGACACCAGGTGAACTGAGATCTTTTTCCCTATCTTATCTACCATTTCAGATTTATTAATGCTGGACCTTCCCGGCCCCCAGTTGGACTCCCCTTGGCCTTGCACAGGTAATGCCTCTATCCTGACCTATATTTGTCTGAGAAGCTAGGCATTGGAGTGGGAGAAAAAATAGGGAGCAGGAACCCCATGACATTGTGTGGCTTTGACTACTTGTGTGAGCACCCCAATTGGAGCATCAAAGACAGGCAGGTAGGTGCCGCTGCTCAGCCCGAGGGTGGAAGCCAGGACTGTGGCTTTTCGTTTCCTTCTGGGGGCCTAGGGTAGCTGTTTCCACTGGGAGGGGGAGGGGTTAACTATCCCAATTTCATAAGATGGAAAGAAGGGGCTCTGGCGATGCTCTAATATGCTAGTCTCCTTAGTCCAGAGCTCTGATGAGTGGGGGAGAGAGAGGGCACAGGACAGGGCCAAAAAGAGGGTTCGGAAGACCTGCGCTGGGAACTTTCCTTGGTGAAAGGCAATTGGCCCCACTCCCAAGAAAACTGTGACCTTCTCAGCTGCCAGAAAGGAACAGCAGGCACTGGGAGGAGGGATCAGGAGGAGGACAGTCTGAAGCTGGCATGTGCTCTGGATGAGAGGTCCAGTGATGGCAGTGGCACAGGAAGAGTTAAGAATATTCCTAAAATAGCCCAGCCAAAGCCTAAGCCAGCCGGCTAGTGCCTCTCCCAGAGAGCAGATCTATAGCAGGAAAAGTCAGCCTGCCGGTGCCCACTGCCTGCTGCCTGGCTGGGGCTTAATTAAAGCCTTCCACCCCACCCCTGCAGCAGCCCCTCCTGCCTGAGCAGGGGAGGGGGTGAAAGTAAGCAGAGGGGCTCTGTCTCCTGAAGGAGAGGGCACTCCAGCTGAGACCAGGAGTCCTGTGGCCTGGCACCCCCGAGCCTAGGTCAGTGATAAGCACACTGACACACAGGAAAAGTGCAGGCCTGTAGGTGAGGCCGAGGCTGACAGGAAGGAGCAGCCAAGTTCCTCCAAACTCGCACATACACAGTCAACCATTATAGAATGGGGACCCCCAGGAAGCCCACTACACTCCAGCTTCTCCTAGCTCTGTGTTCCCCTCCACTTGGGGCATCTTGGGGTGGGGCTGGGGCAGGGTGGGACTAGGAGAGCCTCTCCAAGAACAAACCATATTTCTGGTTCAGGGGCAGGACCAGCTACATCATTCACAGGGCCCACTGTGAAATGAACATAAGAGGGCCTTTGTCCAGAAGTTGTTAAGAATTTCAATGCAATGACAGCAGAGTATTAAACCAAGCACAGATCTCTTCTGAGTGCAGGGCCTTTGCTGATGAACAGGCTGCACATCCCTGAAGCTGGCCCTGTTCAGGGGTTGGGTTTAAAGGACATTTACTAAGCACCACTGCTTTCCTGGCTCTGTCACCTCAGAGATATCTCTCAGTCACCCCTGTCCTCAGATTTATGGAGTTAAAGTGCTCAGAGACCTCTCTCTGAACACAGAATGGAGGGCTGGGCCACCCACAACCCTGGCTGATTTGAGCTCTCCCAGGACACTGCTGCAGCTAGACTTGCAACCCCCACACCTGGCTGTGAGACCTCCCTGAGCCCCACCCTTCACTACCACCTCAGAGGGTCTGTGGAGACCACCTAGCACAGGGGTGAACAATCACCTCCTCCTCCCCTAGGCCCCTGACCCCCACCAGTGGGGTCCTGAAAAGAACCCCAGGGCTCCCATCAGGCTCTGCTTCAAATAGGCCTATGACCTTGGACAAGCCATTTGCCCTCTCTGAGCCTTAGTTTCCCTGTCTGTCAAAGGAAGGGTCTCTAAGACCTTTTCAGAACTTAAGTTGTAGCTATCTTGGGGTGGGAATGTAAGAAAATAGGTTTTTTCCTAGAAAGAGCGGGGCTTCCAATAAAGAACAAAACCTTCCTCATTATCCTGGGGAAAAGGTGGCTTTCTCCCTTATGCCCCACTCCTCAGAACCTAGGAAAACCAGCTGCTGCCCATCAGACCCAGTCCCTCCTCCACTGCCTCTCCCCACTTCTCTTCCTTCTGCCTCCCTGCATTCCCCAACCTCACCTGGAATTTGGGGCTGGAGGCTGGGGTGACTGGAAGACTCAGGCCTGTGGAACAGGAAACCATGCTGGCCAGCCGGGATCTTCTCTTTGCGCCTTTGCAGGAGGCTCAGCATAATTGCACTGCCTGTCACTCCCGCATCCCGCTATCTGTCTCCCAGGCTGACCCCACGAACCTGCCATTATATTGGTTCCTGTTGGGACTGCGGAGCCTCATTACTTATACATGCAGCTAGGAGGTGCAGGCTTGGCTGAGGGGAGAAGGCCCCTTCGATGAGGTCTCCTGTCCTACAGCAGGGCCTTTGTGGAACTGCCTGCCTGGAGCTGAATTTGGGATGGGTGGCAGATGGCTGCAGGTCAGAGAGGGTGGGGGGGAGGAGGCCCAGAGCTGGGCATCACTCTGGAACCCCCAAGCACAAGGCACAGAGTTCTCTGGTGAGGGAGCATGAGAAAACCTGCTTATGACCTGGGTACTTGGGCTCTGCCCTCTAGTCCCACTCTCTGTCTTAGGATATGGGGTTGGAGGGGGGGCTTCTGGGGACGGTTCCTCACTAAACTCTGAGACCTGGCCAGATTCAAAAGTTCTGAGTCACAGCCTGGTTCAGCTCACTGAGGTGTGTCCTGCCCCCCTCTGCTAAATTACAACACAACTTCCATCGTCCCACACTTTCTGTCCAAATGCCCCTCCCCCAAAGGGGCTGAAATGATAGAGGCTTTTCCCATGGGGGATCCAGAAGTGTCTGAGTTTAAATGTCATGAAGGGATTAAAAATATTTTAGTGGATGTTAGTGAAGAGTTTTCTGTAACATGAAATCACAGCCTTTCAGAGCTGCCCTGGACAATTCTCCAACCCAGAGAAAGAAACAGAAGCCCTTGAGTGTGATAAGACTTCCCAAACATGCATGGAAAGTTGGCAGCCTAACTGGATCTTGAAAGCCAGCCTCTGCCTCTTGGTGCCCAGGTCCCCATCCTGCCCAAGCCAGGGCTGTAGACCGGTGTCTTCAACCAAAAAACAAAAATATGCCTCTTTTTTTTTCTATGGGCCTTGGCGCAAGCTGTTTTTTCTCCCTAGAGTGCCTTTCTTTGTTTTCCTGATCAGGTGTGTGCCTCCTGGGCTGAATGGTAAAGAGCTCCGACCTAGGGTCAAACACACCTGATATTTAATTCTGACGCTCCCTCTTACTAGCTGTGTGATCTGGGCAAGTTACTTAAGCTCTCCGAGCCTCAGCATCCTCATCTCCAACATGCTTACTTCTTAGACTTCCAGTGAGGATTAACTGAAATAAAGTATGTCAAGTGCCTGGAGTATATAGGTACCCAGGTAAGAGCAACAACATTCGTCCATCCTTAGTTCATTTCACAAACATTTCAAGATCTTTCCAGAAGCCTGGAAGTCCCCTGCCCAACCTCATCCCATCCAGATCAGGACACTATCAGCTCTTACCTGGACCACTGCAACTGCCTCGAACATAATCTCCTTATGATACTCTTACTCTATTTTAATCCCTGCTCCCCACAATAGCCAGAGTGATTTTTCTAATCTGAAAAATCTGATTATATCACTTGCTCAACACCCTTCAGCAGTTTCTAATTGCCTTCAGGATAAATTATATATTCTTTGTCACAGCCCATAAGGCACAAGGCACTGCAAACTTGTTCTTAGCACATGCTGTTCCCTCTGTCTGAAATGATCTATCCTCCTTCCCTCCCTCCCTCCCTCCTTCTCTCCTCCACCTCTGGTGGCCATCCTCTTCACCTTGCCATCCTTTCATCAGAGTTTAACTTAAATATCACCTCCTCCAGGAAGTTTCCCATGATTCCCTGCCTCCAGATGAATTCAGGCAACACAGCCTTGTGCTCCTAATGCACTCCACACATTCCCAAGCAACTTACTTGTCAATCTAGATAGTTGCTTGTTTAATTGCTCAGGTTTCTGCCAGGACACTGAGGTCAGAAGTCTTTTCATGATCATCACTGTGTCCTGTGATGATAAGAATATGGTGGACAGTCACTATTGGTTTATGTAATGGATGGAAGGTGAATGAATGAATGGATAAATAAATGGGAAAATGACACATTCCCTGTAAGGTCTTCCTGGAATCCTCTGGGCAGCGAGTTTTCCATCTGTGCTTCATAACACCTACTACAAACCTCTGCCCAAGACTTAGTTTCCTCAGCTATAAAATGGGAAAATAAGAGTACCTACCTCATGGGGTTATTCATATTAAATGGCATAAGCCATGTAATAGTTTTGGGTCCATGCTAATAATAGGTTGTTAAATTTAAATAAGATAATCCACATGAGCCCTGGCTGGTTTGGCTCAGTGGATTGAGCGTCGGCCTGCGAGCTAAGTGTCGCTGGTTCGATCTTCCAGTCAGGGTACATCAGAGAAGGAAAACTCTGATTCCAAAAAACCTCTGCTGCCTTGCGGCATACCTCTTCAGGGGAAAGGCTAAGGGAGTAAACCCCGACAGAAAATCCGGAGCCGGAGTCCCTAAGGCGGTTTGACGTTGTAGTCAACACCGGCAACTCCTGCGGCGCACCTGAAGCCAAGCTGTATTGACTCCGTCTTTCCCTTGGACCCTTCAGCTGCAAAGAGAGGGGGGGTCTGCAGCATGGGCAACAGCAGACCCTCCGTATCACCCTGCCCAGGCTCTGTAGCTTCAGCTTCACTGGAGAGGACACTCCAGCGTCATCGCAAGATGTCGATTCAACACGGGAGGAGACAGATACCGTGTCACTCCCGAGTCGGACTGCACAACCATTCTCGGCGGTGCAGATAGACTCTTAAGAAGCTACACCATCGTCTCTCGAGACGGACGGCTGCCGACGAATCCACATAAAGTGCCTTAGAACAAGATCTTGCACTTAGTACATGCTCAAAAAATATTCGCTGCAATAATTATCATAGCATTTATCAGTTCTTCCTTCCTGTCATCCCTGCCAAAGAGTGGGCTCCTCTGGGGTACAGCTTATGTCTAATTTATTTTTGAACACACCACCACTACCACCTGGCAATGCCTCACTAGGTGTTTTCAGTAAATGTTTACTGAGTGAACAAATGAATGCAGATTTGCCAGCTGATGACTCGTCACTCACAAACCCAGGCGCACACTAACACAAACACAGTCTCTGATACATTCACACCCACTCACTCACATTCACACAAAGAACTCCAAAGCACCACAGAACAGCCACCCAGTTCCCTAAAGTCAGCCATACATAAATGCAGAACTTAACCACTTTCTTGCACCCTCCACATAACCTAAATGACCCGCACCCTCTCCCCACCCCTGGACTGATGGGGCTGTAGGAGTGGAGAAGCTCCCACTCACAAGAGGAAAAGCGATGCTGGGCCTTCAGCCCCCAGCACTGGTACATCCTAGCTACAGATAGTGCTGCCCTCCCTCTCCTCATAGCTCACCTCTTGCCCTTTCTGAAAACCTGGATCCCTGATCTCCGCAAGTGGTTGAGGGAGAAGCTTGGGAGCCAGAATTCCAGGGTTCCTTCCTCAGTCATCTAGTCCTGTCTCTGAACCTTGAAGGATAGGCCATTGTCCTCTTCTGCTAGTGCCCAGCACAGCAGCCTGTAGGAAGAAGGTAGGACCAGGAGACCCAAAGTGTGAGGTGGTGGAAGAGCTTCTTAGCCTTGGGGTGGAATAATTTTCTTAGCCACCGTT
Source organism: Furipterus horrens (assembly GCF_987537825.1). Lineage (NCBI taxonomy): Eukaryota > Metazoa > Chordata > Mammalia > Chiroptera > Furipteridae > Furipterus > Furipterus horrens. The sequence continues at coordinate 81,780,127 of NW_028327181.1, read as the reverse complement.
TACTGGGTACATTACAAGGTCTGACACTGAGCCCAGCGCTTTCCATTCCTTGTATCTCATTTAATCCTCACAACCCCCTTTCCGGAGGAGAACACTTGAGGCGCTGCAGATTCACCGACGAGCCTAGAATCAGCAGCTGGCATTGGCACGCAGGTCTCTAATTCCAGAATCTTCACCCGCCAGGCTTAGAGAACTTGGGTTGGGTTGGTAGGGTGAGAGTGCTGGGGGTCCTCAGGTATGAAGCTGAGGAGAGCCCCTCACCAAGGCAGCACCCGCCCCCATCAGCCAGATCCGCATCTCCCTCGGAAAGAGGCACCCGACGCCGCGGCGAGGGTTCACCTCCTTCGGGACTTGGGTGGGGCTGGGGCAGGGCCTGGCGAGCCCGGGGAGACGCGGGCCGGTGGCCCAGGCTCACAGGCCAAGATGGCTGTTAATTAAAGTGCTGGCACCAGCTCCTCTCTGCAAAGTTTGAAGCCGTTATTTTCCACTCCAGCGAAGCGGGGAGAATCCGCCTGGGCTGACAGAGACGCCACACCGCGCCAGGGGAGCAGGCGTTCTTTCTGGGCGGGGGGCGGGCCGCCCTGGACGCCCGGGAGAGCGCGGGCGGAGGGTGCTCCCGCCCCTCCTCGGCCTCGGGCGGCCGCCGCAATTTCTCAGGCGGGTTCTGGGAGAGCTTCGCGGGGCTGGGGGTGGCAGATGAGCCCCAGCGGCGTAACGGAGGAGGGACCCGTTTGCTTGCGAGCCAAGGGGGTGGGGTATACAAATCACAGGCTAATGACCGTGCACTTATCCCTCGGGTCACCAGCCCTGTCGCTCTTCGGCGACTCATACTGGGGGAAACCGCGGTGGGGGGACAGGAGACCTCACTGACAGCCGAGAGCTGAAGACAATTCCTGAGCCTGGGGAGCGCTAGCTGCCGGGAGCGCCCCCTGCACTTGACACCTTCCTCCCTTCGGTCACTGAACAGCACCCAGAGACTTAATGGCGCGGAGGTTGGAAGAGTATGGAGCCAGGCTGAGGGTTTGAATCCCTACTCTGCCACTTATTAGTTGTAAGACTTTGGGCAATCTCGTAATTTGCCAGAGCTTCTGTAAAATGAGAATAATGATGGATTTTACCTCTATGGATTGGTGTGAGGGTCAAGTGTGATGGCATACCTAAAGTGTTCAACACAGGGCCTGGCACACACATAGTAAGGCCTGGATAAATGCTATCTGTTGAATTGTTTTAACTCCCTCCTTGGCCGTGGGTGTCACTCTAACCTGGGATCAGCCATCAGTGCTTGGAAGGTCCTCTCTCGCAGCCCCCCACTTGGTATCCCGCTGTCCCTTTCACCCACCCAGCTCTGGGTGAGGTTAAGCAATCTCAGCCTTGAATAGAGGGAGCCAGAACAGCATCATAAGGACCCATCATAACAACCCGGCGTCAGGTCAGCAGGGAGAATTAGAGTGTGGACCTCTCAGGAGGTAAGAGATTGAAGGATAATCCTTTAGCAGTGGCCAGAGTCGTCCAAAAGGCAGAGCCCCCCATGGTGGGCTGGATAAAGGAGGGTGAAGGAGGAGCAGTGAAGTAGCCCGAGCTGGGCCTCAAATTATGTGACAAATATTTTTATGGAAGCAGACACATTTCAGTTTATGCAACCTAAACACTTTGCTGCACTTGAGGAAGAGGATTGTCTCATGCAACCTGATAGGGAGAAGAACTAAGGGGCTGCTGAGAAGGCTGGGGTGGCGAGGAGGAGCTGAGGGGCTGGGTGAGCTCAACTTTGGAGGATGGACAAATTTGTACTGGTCAGAATGAAGAAATAATGTGGGGTGCCCACTTTCTTAGGGCGCCCAGTTTTTCCTGTCTAAAAAAAGATAAGGGAAAAGATCAGAGGAAGATGGAGGCACCCCCCCCCCCGCCCCTGTCCCTCATGATAAAGCAGCCTGGCCTGGCCTGGAGCCCGGCGAGGAAGGGTCAAAGGAGGGGAGGAGTAGGTAGAAGATTCTGCCCCTTTCTGGGGAAGACGGGTCCGGGAACAGCCAGGAGCCAGAAACGAGGAGAGGGTGGCTGCTGTCAGTACTTGGGAGCCCGCTGGTTGCCCTGAGAGGCAGGCAGACAATCTCCCCTGGATCTCCCGGGTGGGTGGTCTTAGAGTCCTGAGTGCGGGATGGCCCCATCCCCATCCTCCTTTTTCCTCCTCCTCTGCTCCCCCCTCATAACCCTCTTTCTCGTCCCTTCTGTTCCCCGCTCCGTCCTCCCCTCAATCTCTTTCTTTGTCCCCTGCAGACCAGGGTGCCCCCCTCCAGCCCCCGCCCCCTGCGGACCGTGGCCCCTCTCGCCTTTCTGTCTCTTTTGGTTTTCCTTGTAACCGACCCTCGAGTCCTCTTCTCTCCCAGTCTCCCTCGGCTCTAACTCTCCCGGTGGCCCACTCTTCCATTCGTCCTTTGGTCCCTTCTCTCCCCTTCCCCTTCTCAGACTCACGCCCCCTCCTCATCTCGGTCCCAGATTCTCCCTCTCCAGGCTCGGGTCCTCCCCTCCGCGGTACCGCCCCCTCTGCCCCGCCCCCCTATGTGGGCGGAGCCCTACTGTCCGCGGCCCAATTAGGCGCCGGCCCCGCCTTCGGCCCAACCCATCGCGGGCGCTGTGTCAAGCGAAGCGGGTGGAGCGGAGCGGGGCGGGGCGGAGGGGGCGGTGGCCCCAACCCTAGGAGGCGGGAGGAGCTAGGCGGGAGGCTGCGGCTGCCGCGCTCAGTCGGGCCGCGCAGCGGGAGGGAGGCGCGAGGCAGGACCCGGAGGCTGGGCTCGGCAGCGCATCTCGCGCAGCGCGGCGCCCCGGGTCCAGCCCCATGCCCGCTGCCCCGCCGAAGCGCCCTTGAGCGCGGGCACCCCGCCCGCGCCTCCCGTCCGCCGGCACCATTGCCCCGACGGTGCGGCCGGGTGGCCCGGCGCTCCCCAGGTTCCGCGCCGGCCGTAAGACTCTGCTGGCGGCTGCCGCGGGTGTGGTGATGCTGCTGGTGCTGGTGGTGCTCATTCCCGTGCTGGTGAGCTCGGGCGGCCCGGACGGCCACTATGAGATGCTGGGCACTTGCCGAATGGTGTGCGACCCCTACCCCGCGCGGGGCCCCGGCTCCGGCGCTCGGCCCGACGGCGGCGACGCCCTGAGCGAACAGAGCGGCGCGCCCCCGCCCTCCACGCTGCTGCAGGGCCCCCAGGGGAAGCCGGGCCGCACAGGCAAGCCTGGACCCCCCGGACCCCCCGGGGACCCGGGTCCTCCAGGCCCTGTAGGGCCGCCGGGGGAGAAGGGTGAGCCGGGCAAGACCGGCCCTCCCGGGTTGCCGGGCACGGGGGGCAGTGGCGCCATCAGCACCGCCACCTACACCACGGTGCCGCGAGTGGCCTTCTATGCCGGCCTCAAGAATCCTCACGAGGGTTACGAGGTACTCAAGTTCGACGACGTGGTCACCAATCTAGGCAACAACTACGACGCGACCAGCGGCAAGTTTACGTGCAACATTCCTGGCACCTACTTTTTCACCTACCACGTCCTCATGCGAGGCGGCGACGGCACCAGTATGTGGGCTGACCTCTGCAAGAACGGCCAGGTGGGCCCGGCGGGGGCACGGGGTTGGCCTTGGGGTAGGGAAGGCAAGGAGTCCGAGGCGTATGGGTACCAGGTCAGAGTCGGAGGGCGCTGGTGAAAACCCTACAGCAGTCCGGCTCAAGGCATCGCATGCGGGGGACGGTCGGGACTGGCTGGTGCCCCTAAAGCCTCAATTCCTGGGCGCCAACTCCAAGGCAGACGCTGCTGGGCACCCGCCGCATGGAAATGCGGGAGATGAACTAGTAAGAGCGCAGGATCTCCCGGGAGCGCGGACTGGCCCTTGGGCCCTTGGCCCTTGGGAAACGGCGTCTGAGAGCTGGGAGCCTAGTTGACACCAGCGGGAGATTAGGGGAGAGCAAAATGGGAATAGGCAGCCTCGGCGCATGTGGGCTCCCAGGCTATGCTCCCAAGCCGAGAAGGCGAGCTTTAGATGTTTTGGGCAAAGGGAGGCGGGTGCGCAAAGCCTGAGCTGCAATACATCCCCCGTTCTTGGGAAGGGATCACTGGGCTGATCTGACACCATTTTCAAAACCCGGAACTACAAGGCCCCTTGGCACTGTGTAAGAGCCACGGGAATAAAAAGGTGGCCTGAGGGCAGAGGGGAAAGTTTTTCCTCCTGAGGCCGGGCAAAGAGGTGGAAACTCCCTCTTCTCTTGGTTTCCCAGCTGAAGTCCTGACTCCTGGAGTGTGGGGGAATGCTTTTAGTTCCTGTCCCCATCCCAGAGATCAGAGCTGGAAGGTGTCAAGCATGCAAGGTCTTTCGTACCAGGACCCGCAGTGCATGGTGCTTTTCTTGGAACTGCTACCCAGGACCAATCTCGACCCTAAGGCTGCCCCAGGGCAACAGTTTTGCTCAGCTCCCTTGCCTTTTGATACCCGGTCCCTTCCCAGTGCTTCCAGATTGCAGTGGCCTGGGGGCTCTGGGGGAGGGGTGGGGGGATTGTCACGCCAAGAATTTTTGTGGAAGAAGAGGACCTGCTCAGGTCAGAACTAAAGCTAGGCTAGTGGGAATTTGAAAGGCACCTCCTGCAACTGAGACTCACGACTCTGTTGGAGCCCTTCCCACTACAGCTTTGCCCTGAGCTAGACCCTGGCTTGGGGGTGGGAGTCAGCAATAAGCTGGCCGACAGGTGCTTGTAAGGAGTACCCCCAAAACACATTTCTCTCCTCACAGCCTGCTTCTTCCTCTAGTTTCTGCCTCTCCCCTGACTCTTTCTTCTCTCTCTCTGCCTCTTGTGCCTCTCTCTCTTGTCTACCAGTCCTATCTGTGTCTCTCTGGGTTTCTGGCCTCCCTCTCCTGGGTTTAACTACCCCCCTCCACACACACACACACGCCACCGTTCTTCGGGTGTCTCTCTCCCACTTGTGTCTGTCAGGCTTCTTGTATCTCCTCTTTGTCCTTGGTTCCTGACCGAAAGGAAGGCCCCAGTATCCTGTGAGGGCTCATTCTGCAGACAGCTCCACGATTCCCCTTATTAATCACAAATAAGGGATGCAGCAATGTCACCTTCGTCAATGGAATTTATTCCTTTTCCAAAGAAAGTTTGGGCTGGCACCAAGCTAAGATTTCAGGGGCTGGGGGCCCAGCTTGTCTGGAGAGGGAAGTGGTCATCAGACCACCAGTGGGCTCTAGACCATGTGCCACCTCAGGAGGTGGCAGCAAGACCACCCAGATTAGGCAAGACAAGGCCCCACACAGATGGTGTGTGCTCAAGGCAGGGGCATTTGCGTCAGTCACTGGGATGCAAAACCAACTTGAAAGCCTCTTTCCCTTCCAGCAGGGGCAGGGCATTGACCAAGCCTGACAAGGAGATGGGACCACACAGGCTAGCAGAAGAAAGGAGGTGGCTTTAACTGGGGGTTTCAAACACCTAGCATTTTAACATTTACTCAAATCATTTCTTCCCCTCCTCCAAAAAGCAAGACAACTCTGGCTGGTATGACTCAGTGGATTGAGCGCCAGCTTGCAAACCAAAGGGTCACAGTTTCGATTCCCAGTCAGGGCATATGCCTGGGTTGCGGGCCAGGTCCCCGGTTGGGGGCACACAAGAGGCAACCACACATTGATCTTTTTCTCCCTCCCTTCCCCTCTCTCTAAAAATAAATAAATAAAATCTTAAAAGAAACAAACAAACAAATGACAAATAGTGGGACAGATGTCCCCCTCCCCCAGGAGAGTTGGTGAACTCTCCTTCCAGATTATCCAAGAGGCTCATTTAATCTCGCTAATAATTCTACCTATTAATTTTGAGCCACTACTAGGAGCTAGGTTTGGGGCTTGGTTCCAGGGGTTCAATCTGCTTGCCCTCAAGGACCTCATGGTCTCTGCAAAGGAGACAGTAGTAACTGCACAATAACATACCCCAGTGGTTACTGCGTTAGTGGAGGGATAGAAGTCCAACTGGCAGCTCCTGTCCCCAAATGTGTTGGCTGGAGGGAGTGATTAAGTGGAACCTGCTCTGGCTCAGACCAACCGGGTTGGGGAAGAGGATGGTGAACCTGGGTCTCCCCAAGTTGAACGGACATGGCTAGAGAGAAAATAAAAAGGTCAGATGTAGGGAATGACTGACTTAGAGGTAGAAAAGGACACTCAAGTGAGCAGAGAAAAAGATGACAGGGCTGGACAATGGATGGGAACAGAAGACGGGAGCTTGCACCTTCCATGCCTTCAAGACCAGGGCAACTGTGGGCTCTGTGCTTTTCTTCCTGGCTTCCTTCCTGCAGAGATGCTTCCAGAATTTCTTCAGGAAGGCAGAGCTGCATCTGTGCCCTGGCCCTTCCTTGGGCAAGATGGAGAGAGAGGAAGTCACCGCCTTTCTGCCTGGTGCTGAGGCCTCCCATCTGTCCTTCTCTGAGTCCCACCAGCCCCTCTCCCCAGGGGTAGTTTTGAGTCACCACTGCACAGCCTGATGGCACCAAACCGTGGTTATTAGGACATGGGGACCTGAAAAGCCTGAGAAAGGGGCTCTAGTTTGGGGCTGGTACCCTGGATGAGGTGAGTTCCCTGCAGCTCTCTCAAAGATACATAGGTCAGATGGTCAAGGAGAATGTGAAATTGATAAATTGGACTCAGAGAGAGGGGACCGTGTGGGGACATGCTGGGGCCTACAGGTAGGTGAGTATTACAAATGGGCAGGGGCTTGGGTACGAGTCTGAGTGAGGTGAGAGGTGGTGGGGTATATAAACCAAGGACTGGTGTATAAAGACCTAACTGGAGATCAGCCTCTCATCTGATAGTGGGAGAGGGGCCTCCAGCTATCCTCTCTAGCCTCTGCTTTTCAGACAGCACAGAGCACAGTGCCTGGCACAGGCGGGACCCAGTAAGTGTGCGTCTCCTGCAAGCAAGGCTCCCTGCTGATGGGAGGCACACCTGAATACTCAAGACCCCAGCATTGATGGGGGGAAAGGGCACATTTCCTGGGTTCTCCCTCACCCCGTCCAGGCCCCTGGTCAGACCACTACCTCAGTCTCCCTTCCTGGCAGCCCTTGAGGAGGTGATTCTACAGCGCCCCCTCCTGACAAGTCCCAGACTTGCTTTCCTGCTGCCATGGCAACCTCAATTCCCCAAACTTTCCCTTGGTCCTCAGGAGGAGTGGGGTGCCTTAACTGTTTCTAGTCTTGGGCAGAGAATCAGAACCCCTGGATTCTCTTCCTGGATCCCTCACCATATAAACATGGAAGGGCATAAATTCTCCCTGTCTCCCTGGATAATTAGGATAATCACAGCAACAATCATGGTGGTGAGTAAATAATAAACATAAGCGTAACAGTTCTGACGCCTGTCACATCACCAGGAGATTCTTGGTGACAAATGACTGTATTCTAATGGATTTTGCTATTAACAAGCACACTGTTTTAATGAGTTAAGGCTAAATTAATCTGGGTAATAAAAATAATTGTTATTAGTAGTAATTTATTAGCAAAGATAATGAAATGCATACATAATAATAAATACTACCAGGATTAGAGCCCAGGGAACAATATGGAAGTTGCCTGCTTGCTTTGAGCTCTTTCCTAGTAGCTCAAAACCCCAAAAAGATTAAAAAATTTTTTTTTCTTCACCATCAAAACGCTTTTATAAAGGTGACAATGGTGAGGCAGGATCTTCTCCATCCTTTTCTAAACAGAGAAAATAAGTGTCTTGACAAACAAGGTCTCCCCCCTCATTTGATATCTCCCCACCTTTAGGAGGACCTTGAGTTTTCCCAGTTAAGTGCCCCAAACAGTTCCTTCCCAGGTTGGGGAAGAAGAGGTTGAAGGGAGAGAAGATGGCTGGAAGACATGGCAGTCTGCATGCGAATATGATGGGTCCTCCCGTTGCAGCACTGCCGCTGAGTCAGCAGCTCCGGCACAGCTGACCTGTAGTCCTGCCTCCTGCCCAGAAGGATGGGCCCCTCCCGTAATTTGGATTGGTACAGCTCAGACTACCAACCCTTGGGGGAGCTGTTTTCAGGAAAGGGGTGGGATGGAGTGGGGCTGTTGAGGAGCCTGGCTGAGTGAACCCCACTCAATGCAGCCTCCCCCCAACACAAGCCAGAACCTTGGAGATGGCTCTTCTCTTCCCATGGGCCACCTAGGATATCCTGAAGAGGCCCCAGGTCCTGTGGTTCAGGCCTTGCTGTTGCCTTAGCTGTGGAAGAGGAATGCCTGGAGGGAATTTGTTCACCATCACCCACACTCATACCTTTTGATTACAGTCAGAGCCTGCAAACATGATAGTGGCAAGCTTCAAACCCAAATGCTGGTTGTCCCTTGCCCCCATTGTCCTACCTATCCCCCTCCTCCTCCATCAAAGTAAGGACCAGCAAGGATATTAGATCAGACTGAGGATCACAATGGGATGTAAGGATTCCCTTCTTCCCACACTCTTTCTACCACCTCTGGCTGACAGGAGTCAGAAATCCTCTTTGAGTGGAGTAGTAGCTACAGCTCCTTGGAGATGTCAGGCCCAATGTGGGCCTTGGGAGGGGAAATAATTTCCAGACCTTCCATCTCACTGCTCCAATGTGACAGACTCCAGAATGAACTTCAGACAAGGAGTCCCAAAATCAGGCCCTGGTATTAGGATGGCTGCTTACCAGCAGCCTGGCATTGGTACAGTCACCTGACCTAATGGGACAAATGTGTGCCCAGTGTCCATTCTCTGACATGAGAACAGGTGGATGTGGCTGAAAAGTAAGGCGTTGTTATTATAATTAAAGCAGAGAGGAAGGAATGATGAGCACAAAGGGCCCTCCATCCTTGGGGATGCAGAGAATTCCTCTCTGCAAGAGGGTTCCAGGTTGAGCCATCCTGGAGCCGTGATTGAGGTTCTCAGCAGGCCAGATGGTAAGACCTAGAGAAGTTAAGGAAGTAGACTCCACTGTGACTCCCACTTTATACCCAGATTGCACCAGCCCTAGAAATCCAGGGATCTTCTGTAATCACCTAAAACACACGTGATTGGAAAAGTGGGTAGGATAATGGGAAAGAGGCAGGCTGAGAGCCCTAATGGGGCTGGAGGTGGGGCTTCTAGGGCAGCTCTTGCTGCCTTACCTCTGATAGTTCCCCTCCCTCCGTGACCCCACTTCCTTCCCTCCTCTCCCAACCCTCTGGCACATATCCCTAATCCCCTACTCCCCAACCCCCTCAGGTGCGGGCCAGCGCCATTGCGCAGGACGCAGACCAGAACTATGACTACGCTAGCAACAGCGTGATTCTGCACCTGGACGCCGGCGATGAGGTCTTCATCAAGCTCGACGGAGGAAAAGCGCATGGCGGCAACAGCAACAAATACAGCACGTTCTCCGGCTTCATCATCTACTCCGATTGAGCTCCCCGCGTTCCCGATCATCCCCGGGGCTCCCCATCCTGCCGGGCAGAGGATGACCCATCCCCCGCCCACCTCTTTGCTGCCCGGCCCGGCTGCTGGCCCTCCCCGGCTAAGACGTCCTGGCCCGCCCTCACCACAGCCTGCGCCGCAGAGCCTGGCCCCATGCGCCCGTCCTGATCCCGAGGAGGCAGACGGCTGTGTTAACCGCTCCGCCCTGGCCGTGCTGTATTTGTACAATAAGACTTTATTGCCCACCCTTTCCGCCAGCCCGCCCAAGCCTGCAGACAGGTCTGGCAGAGTCGCTTGCCGGGGCTGAGATGCGCAGCCCTTCGGCTCGGGCCCTGGGGGGGGATGTTCTGCCTGTGGAAGGGGTGAGATGGGGGTCTGGATAGCTCCCCAGCACCCCATAAAACCGGCCCCCAGTCGCGTCCTGTCTGACCAAAGCTATAATAAAAACACTTCCATCCTGCTGGATTTTGGTTTGTGCCCTGGGAAGGAGTTGCTGAAGGAGAACATGACCCTGCCCTCCTCCAGACTGTGGGAAAGGGGACTGCTGGAAGCTACCTATGGATCTGGGGGAAGCCAGGTGCCAGAGTCAGAGCTGCTCCAGGAGGATGTGGGTCAAGGGTCCCAGTGCCCACCAACAGCCCAAACGGGCCTGGGGTGCTGGAATGGGAAGCCACCCAGTTACATCATCATCCTCTCCATGGATCGATAAGTTCCATTTTCTCATCCTTGAAAGTGGCATCAGCACTCCAAAGGCACAACAAAGTTTAAACTGAGAGATCCAGGTTCTCATCCAGTGCTGCCATATGTGATTCTGGGCAAGTCACTCCTCTCTGACTCAGTTCTGGGTTAGTGACAACCTTTCACTAAAAGTTGGTTGACCTTGGCCCAAGCACTTCAGCTCTGGGCCTCAGTTTTCTCATCTATAAAATGTAGGTGACCCACCTCACTTGACAGAGGAATAAAGAGATAACAATGTATGTGCTCAATAAACATAACATTATTTATACATCACTTTAAAGTTTGAAAAAATGCTTTCAGGTATGTCATCTCAAGTCTCCCAAGAGCCCTGGGAGGCTGAATAAGTAGATTTAATTCTTCCAATGCAGTTCCATAGCTTGCTTATTGTGACAGTCACTGAGTCCTATGACTGCACTTGAATCCAAGAAGCCCTGCTCCTTGGAGACAACACACTAAGTCTCTTCACCCTTCCACTTTCTGTAACTGGGGCCATGACAGTCACACAGGGCATTTCTAAATACTAATAGCTAATATTTAGAGAGCACCCACTCTGTATCAGACACCATACAGGAACTGTATAAAAGTCTCATGGATATGTGGGGTGACAGGGTGGAGGGATGGTCAGGAAATGCTCTCATGCCCTTTAATGGATACTGTTATTTTACCTGAAATGATGAGGAAACTAAGGCTCAGAGAGGTTAAATACTTAGCCAAGGTTGCAAAGCTAGGAAGAGGCAAATGCCAGCACTTGAACCAAAGACCATGCTCTTACCTGGTACACTGTATTTCATAAAGATTTGGGATCTCCCAAGTAAAACTGAGGAAGGATGGCATTGAGGCAGCTCAGGCTCCCTCCCCATTACATTAGCCCTTCCACTCCCACACCTGCCCTGTAGAGGCTTGGTGTATTTACAAGCATTTGCCCTGGGCGGCAGCCATGGGGTAAGTCTTTTGGAGAATCCCAAGGCTCTACATTAAGGGAATGGTCCCATCTGGCCTCCCCCACCCCTCATCCCACAGGCTCAGCTGGAGAAACAGGAAGGAGGGGTGACCTCCTTTCCAGTCCAGTCCCATGTATGGACCCTTGTCATGGCTGGTAGACTTGAATGACTTTCTTTATCCTCCCTTCTCTCCCCTGTTTCCCCCTACTGCCAGCTGTGGCCATTTAATAAAGTTAGCTTAATACTTGTTCCTTCCCTGTGGGGTCTGGAGATTGAAATCTGCAGGTCCCCACAAACCCAATAAAACCCCTGGCAGATCTGGCTGGAATGAGAGTTTCCTTAGGAAGGGTGATTCGATTAGACAGCACTCTCCCCACTCCCAGCTCCCCAGTGCTGCCCACACCCCCCTGTGACTTTTTAATGGCCACATTAGCCCAGAATTACCCAGCCACCACACCTGGGGGCCCCCCAACCCTCCTCAGAGACCACAGAGGTCTAGGACCTCTGCTACAATAAAAGCCTGTTAACCATTTCTGTAGGGAGTACCTACCTGGCTGGCTGGCTGGCTCTCTTTTCTTTCTGGTGACTGGACAATCCTCATGTCATTTTGAGAGATGGGCCTGAAGTTTCCATTTTGCAGATGAGGAAATCATAGTCTGAAGAAAAGTCATGACTTGCCCATGGTCGTGCAGCAAGTTTGTGGCACAGCTGGGACTGGACTGAAGCCAAGGACTGTTCTTTGCAAGGCACCAGGAGTGTCTGGCAGTGCCAGTTGTCAGCTGTTTGTCACTTGGGCAACATCCCAGCTGCAAGGGAACCTGTTGGGGAAATGTCTTCTCCCTCAGACGGGGGCTCCGCAAGGGCAAAGTCTGTATTCTCCCCACCAGACTTGGGATACAGAATGTCAAGGACTATTTCCACCATCAGAATGGAAAGCTTCTGGAAGGCAAGATCTGTGTCTCCTCCATCAGACCAGGGGTCCTCAAAGACAGTGTTTTGGGTAAGTTGAGGGCAATGTGAGTATCCCCACTGAGAATGGGGATGAGAGGGTTTCCTGGGTGCAGACATTGTAGCTTTTCTCTCAGCAACTCTGAGGGTAGACACTGTACTGTTTCTACTAAACTAGGGCTTTCTGCGACCAGACCCTGGGACTGGGGGTTCCCCAAAGGACAGACTCTGTCTCCTAATCCAACTAGGGGCTCTCTGAGCACAGGAGCTGTCTTCTTCTCAGACTGGAAGTTTCCTGAAAGCAGGAAATGTGTCCCCCCTCCTCCTCAGGGACTTTTCTGGCACAGGAACATTCCAGAGCACAGGGCTGGCTGGGTAGTAGAAAGGAGTTTGGACAGGCAGAATGGTGGTCCCACTCTGGAGGAAGAAAAGAAGAAGTCTCCCCAGGCTGCCTCGGGTTTAGGAAGGTGTGTGATTAATTAATGAATAATGTTCCTGTCAGTGGGGAGTGAGGATGGAGGTACCCCTGGAGCTTATCCTGTGCCCAGGTAGTTGCCAGCCTAGGCGCTAATGCTGCCCTGGTTTCTGGAGTCATGGGGACCAGGGGGGTGTAAGAGCCCACCGCTGGGGACTGCCCTAATTGGATGACTTTGCAGGAAAGCCAGGCAGGTGCGCTCGGCTCTCCCTGCTTCAGCTTGCTACAAACATATATACCATGGTGAGGTCTAGGGGTTAATTGCCTCCTGCCTCACTCCTGGTAACCAATATTTCATTTACTGCTCGGAGGGGGAGCTGCCCAGAGAATCAATCCTGGACAAGCATCCAGGAGACAGGGGAGCTACAGAGGCACCGGAGCCGTTTCCAGGTGGATCTCTGAGCACCAGAGGAGGAGGCAGGAGGCGAGCACCTAGAGAAGGCAGCCAATTGCTCAAGGCTACTCTGGGCCTCGCTCATGTTCTACTGACCCTGACAACAGTTTCAGGATCGCCAAGGGCTGGGAGAAAATCACAGGGGTCCAGAGGCTGCATTATCCCAGCTAGCAGTGCTGTTTCTGCTGCTCTGGTTCCTTCTGCACTTATTTATCTAGGTACCCCATAAGCTGTAGCAGGTTAGATGCTGTTAATAAGGTTATTTGCACAAGCAATGAAGGTATATTTGAAAATCAGAACTGGAAGTGTGAGCGCCTCACTCCCTTCCAGGTTAACATACTACAAATGAGGTGATAAATAAGGTGAACGTGAAAAGTCTACACATGTTTAGAACTGGGAGGGGTGGTGGCGGGATTACAGAGAGGTGGCAGCTGGGACCTGGGCGAAAAAGGGCCAGAAGGCTACCTGCCCCTACCCCATACTTTCCACATGCTACCCATTTGCCCCATCCACCAAAACTGAGAACTAAAGCCACAGAATGGGAACTCCCATCACACAGCTGGATAAACCAAAACCCAGGGAAGTTTCAGGGCAGCTAGAACCAGAGTCAGCAGGACCCAACAGGCATGCAACAAGCAGAGACAGAGCGCTGGACTTAGGCTCAGTCATGCTCAGTGGTTCTGAAAAAGACACCTCTCTGAGCCCCATTTTCTCTGTTTATAAAATAGAGCTAGATAATAAAAATGTATTTATTTGGAGGCTCTTGTGAGGCAGTGGGTGAAGACCTGTTTGTAAATTATAAAGCAAAATGCAAATGCATTTTTATTATTACAACCCAAGTCTCTTGAGCCCCATGAATTTAAAATTCTTTTGGCTGCACTTCAATGCCTGGAATGGTGATAATGATCATCACAGAAGATGAAGATACCGGTTGTTCTCCCAAAGTGAATGTAGGGCACTAGGGGAGGGGTTGGTTTGGGGTATACGGGATGTGGAGCTAAGTGTTAAGAATGGAGTACCCTGAGCCCAGTCTCCAGTGTGGATTCCCCCACCATTCTGCCCTGAGGCCTCCAGTTTGGAGTGAGCACAGGGATCCCCCGAGGCCCTGGCCCACCTATCTGTTCCTGTTCCTACTTGCTCTGCTTCACTTCAATGTTACTAAACTCCTCCAACACACCACCAGCCTCTAGCTTGGCATGGAGGATCCAGATGGATAAGAAACCACCCAGAGCTTCAAGATACCCACAGGGATCTTAGAGATACAGCCAGGACCTGGTACTATTAGAGGGGCAGGGAAGGCTTCCCAAAGTGTGAAGAGGGGTTATTTCTGAGGGAGCCTGGACTAAGTGGAGGCTTACATTTTTTTACTTCTAGAATGCTTAGAAAGATTTTACAACAAACATATATCCCACCAAAACCTGAGACCCCCCCCCCCCCCGGTTGTTGCTGAAATTGTCCCTTTGGGGATATGGTGGGTGGTAAAACCCTGGCAGCTGAGGGTTTTCTCTTCTCTTGCCCAAGGGTTTGGGGAATGCTGGAGCTGGAGGAACAACATGCACTCTGATCTCTGTGTCAACAGCTAAGTTATAATATCATAGTAGCTTATGTACCATGTACTATTCCTTTTAAACCTCACAATGATCCCACAAGGTAGTTGCTGTTATCACAATGAGATACAGAGAGGTGAATTAACTTACCCAAGATCGCATGGCTTACTCTTACTGGGAACAGCTCTTCTGACCGGCCCTTCCCTAGAGTAGGGGAAGTTGTCAAGTCTCACTCCCTCCCACCCCTGAATCACCAGACACACCCCTTCCTACAAGGTCTGCTGCCTGGGCAGGTGGTGCAAGGATGGGACTCATGTCTTTTGCCAGATGGTGAAGAGTAAATTCAAGGGTTCCTTCCCAGGCTCCCAGTGCACAGGCTCTTTTGTTTTCTGAGTGAGGAGCCCCAGCCTGGACTAGGACAACTGCCTAGGCTGGGAGAGTTGCAGACCTCTCCCTGCCTGCCCAGAGCCAGGGATGGGTCTGCTAGGCCCTAGGCTACTTCAGCTGCCTGCAGAGCATCTGCTCACTATTCAAAGCTCACATCCCTTGCCTGCTCTTCCTTGAAGCCTTCCTGGACTCCCCTAGCAGTCCTCTACTTGCCTGTCTCCAAGGCCAAACTGAGAGCTTCCTCCAAGTAGGACAATGGCTTACTCAATACCTAATGTGCCTGTCACACAATAATCATTCCACTAGCATAATAGCAGCCATTTCAAACTTCTCTCACTCTCCATAAACTTCCACCTCCTGTGATGGATGCTGTGATGCACTGCCCAGGTCTCGTCCAGGAGCGAGGATCTATTCTCCCAGCTGCTGGGAGTGCTGCCAGCAGATGGCTCTCGGCTACCGGCCCCCTCCAGGGATTGCCTCGGCTGATGTGAGCTGCGTGCCCAACATCCTGCCCTTTTCTCAGGCAGCCTGTTCCCAATGACTGATCAACATAGGGTTTAATTCAGGACAACTCTGAAAAATCTTCCCAGCTTCAGAGCTCCCAGGTATGCCCAATCCTGCTTCCTTTCCCTCTCTTCCACAGGTGTTAATTCTAAGAGCATTCTCCAATAAACTTCCTGCACACTTATCTCCATCTCAGAGTCTGCACCTAAGAATACCCCAAACCTGCAACATCTATCCCTAGTCCCATTCATTTATTGATTCCTTCAGCCAATTTTATTGAGTACCTATTATGTCTTGACCCAGCAGCAAAGGCAGCAGATGGAGTGTGAAGCTAACTGTTCAATAGGTGATCATATCTCCTACCTGCTAGAGAAGTTAGAAACTACAAAAAGAAGACTCCATCAACTTCCCTGCTTTCGTGCCCCTCCTCTCCTCTTCCATTTTGCCTCCTTGGAGGAGCTGGTCCCCCTTCCAGAGAGGGAGAAGGCAAGTGAGAGGACAGAGAGGGAGAAGGCAAGTGAGAAGAATATCGGTGTGAGAGAGAAACATCAATTGGTTGCCTCTCATCTGTACCCCAACCCCGATCAGGGACTTAGTACACAACCTAGGCAGGTGCTCTAACTGGGAATAAAACCAGTGACCTTTCACTTTGTGGGACGATGCCCAACTAACTGAGCCACACTGGTCAGGGCAAATCTCTACTATTCTTAAATATCCTCCCTGACTCCACATCCCCTTCCAACTACACCTCCTTTTTCTTCTCCCTTTGACAGGCAGATGACTTAAAAGAGTTACTATTTGCTCACCTCCTACTCTGATCGGGCTGCTGCCACTCCCTGAAATTGCTCCTGCCAAGGCCACCTGTGACCTCCTTGTTGGCAAACTAAGTGAAAACTTTTCCATCTTCATAGTGCTTAGCTTCTGTGCTAGGCCAGATCTTGAAGTCTGGCTCACATTTAATGATGACAAGAATGATGTCTTGAATTTGGTTCAAGGACCTTTTAAAATTAGTCTATATCTGAAGTAGCTAATGCCATACCTAGGTGCAAAGTATGTATAGTGATAAGGGTGCTGGTGAAAGGATGTGCCTCCCCTCTGTCTCCTTTAAGTACCTAGGGTTGGTGGTCTTGTCTGTTACAAATAGTGAGATATCCACACAGCTCACAAGCACATAGAACCTGTTGGCTTTCACACCCCAACTCCTGTTAGCCCAGAAATATCTTTTGCCACCATACAAGGCAAAATTCTGCACCTGGCCCTCATGTCTGGGTTTTAAACCTTGAAATTTTTGTTGGGCCAGTGCTAGATCAATCTCCTCATCAGCATCTGAAGTGTAGAGCTCAGAGGTTTTCCATTTGTGTCTACTAAAGTGGGCCCAGCCAGGCCCTCCCGAGGCCTCTTAGCATCATGGGCTCAGTGGACTCACCTGCAAAATTCTTTTACCTTGGCTTCTGAGAGCCAAGGAACAGCTCCCTTTGCCAAACTATCTCCACTCCCCCTTCAGACCTCAACTTGCATGTCACTTCCCCCTGAGAGCAGAGTCAGCCTCTGGTCGTCACCGCACCTGACTCACCTTACCTTCTCCAGCTAATTTAACCAAGACTGGACCAAAGCAAGACCTGGCTTACAGGAGGACACAAGAAGCACCTGTTCCTCTGTAGGTTCCTGGGGACCCCAAGCCCTCCCCCACACTCCCAAACCTCTGGAAGCTCTTCTTTAACAGTTTCATTTCCCTTGAGTAATGGAGATGGCAAAAACACCTTGGTTTTCTTGTAGCTTTATAATAATAGGCCTTTGCATAGTTTTCTCATTTTATTGTCACCAAAGTTGCAGTGTTATCTCATTGTACAGAGAGGGCAATTGAGGTCCAGGTAGGTAAATGAAGAGTTTGGGGCAAATCAACCAGGTAGTAAATAGTGACTCTACTATCTTGATGGCAGGTCCTCTGACGGAATTTTGCCTTCTGCTTTCTTGCATGCCTCAGACCTGCTTGTGTGTAGGGATAGATCAATTTATTGAAAGTGGTGAGCAACTAGCTGCTGGCAGCCATCACCTACTTCATCCTAATCGGATTCATAGAAAGCTACCCCCTTACATATGCAGGGGGTTTGGAGGAATTTCTCATCCATGCTCTTCTAGGTGAGTAGGAAGGGCAGGATATTAGCCCCATTTTATAGATGAGTAAACTGAACACTCAGAGCAGAAGTGACACCCACACAATCTTGGCACTAATTAGTGACTCCACCACTAGTGATTGGAATCCGGCCTCAGAATTCCAGTGCAAGACTCTCTTTGATCCCCACAACCTAGGTGTTGGAAATCAGCATGAGGTTGGCCCACCAGAATCCAAGCGAGGAGCGGCTACCAGCACCCTCCAGGGATTGCCTCTGCTGATGCTGAGGATGGAGACAGGACTGCCCAGCGATGCCCTAAGGGGCCAACCCTCAGGTTCAACAGTCCGTCCCTGATACTCCGGACACTGTCAAAGCCAAGCGGGTGGAATCGTCATTCTCTGCCTCTGCTGGCTTTTCCACAAGGCTGCTCTCGAAATTCATTTTTGGGATGGTCCCATGACGAGATGAGACCCTGGACGGGATGCCCACGGAAAAAGGAGGTTTGAAAACGGGTTTGACGTCTGCTGCAACTGGTGATGAATCCAGTCCCAGGGACGACAGAGACGGGCCGTGGCACCCCCGGACTCCAATCCTGTACTGGTTTCTGTCGATCAGTGTGGTCCGCCCAGCCTCGGAGGCTGCTTCAAAACTGCCACACAGCAGTTAAAGGAAGTGCGCAAGTGCACTGTTGCCAGCGCTGAGGCCGTACTTTGTTACTTAAGAAACAGCCAATAAGCGATCCAGGCGGTGGCCAATGGGAAACGCGGATGAGTCGACCTGGCTGATTTGAAAGCGCTGCGCGGGCGGAGGCTGGCGTGGTTGAAGGGAGGGTGTTGGGCACACTCTCCCGAGTCCCGGGGCTCCTGTCTGCGGCGGAGGGACCCGGCAGCGAGCGGCGACACCAGCGGCTGGGAACCGACGAAGGGTAAGTGCTTCCCGCGGGCTCCTGCGCTCAGATCTGGGACGCCCAGCCCCAGCTGCTCAAGGTGGCAGCTCCAGCCCGAACTCTTTAGTGCGAGACACTAAGGTACAGACGTGGAGACCATCCAGGTTCTGCGTGGTCTTCTTGGAACAGAACAGGGGCAGCGCGGGGATCAGGGCGCTTCCTAACACATCTGAGCTGGAGATCGTGACCCCTCTGCTCATTTGTACCAGACCTAGAGTAAGTACGCACATCTGCACTGGACCCGGCCCTCTGCACGTTTGTTCTGTGAAAGATCCTCCTGCTTGTGTGTAAGGAAGAATTGGGTCTTCCTGGGCCCTAGAGCTGGAGACCTGTGACCCCATGTGCATCTGTGTAGAGTAGCTAAGACCCTCTCCACATTCTATGCAGAAGAACTGATTGCAGAGCTATCCCGGTGGCCGTAACTTAGTGGCTGGGCACTCAGTTAATAGTTGATTGAATAAATGAAGGAATGAAAGAATACCTGTATGGCAGAAAACCATGCTTTCTGCTACTGCTCCTAGGATGCCTCCTCTTAGCTTTGACCATTTAAAGTAGTGAGTAACTTGGAAAAGATAATGCCTGGTCTCTGACACAGGAGACATAGGGGATGTTACTGAAGACATTAGTTCTTCTGGCATCATGGGAAAATGTTGTTTGTCATGTTAATCCTAATAATAATGACTAACATTTTTTTTGAGCACCTACCCTGTTTGAATGAACTTTAATCCTCACAGCAACCCTATGGAATAGATACTGTACTAGTATTATTTACATTTTACAGATGGGGAATCACTAGCTAAAAGAAGAAAGTCTACAAAATTTTTCTGGATGAACTTCTCAGCATTACTCTGCTTTCTTCAATCTTGTCCCTATTCTGTTTCCTCTCTCTCAACACATGCCATGCTTCAACTGCCAACACATCCAGTCCTTCTCTGCTTCTTTCGTTATTAAATTACCCCACTCTCAGATATTTTAAAGTGTCTCAATTTGTTGGTCTCTATATTATCCAACCCACCTCCACTTATACATTTTTAAAAAGATTTTTTTAATTTATTTATTTTAGAGAGAGGGGGAAAGAGGGAGAGAAACATTGATGTGTGAGAGAAACATATATTGGTTGCCTCTCACATGCCCCCAACCAGGTACCCGGCCCGCAACCTAGGCATGTGTCCTGACCAGGAATTGAACAGGTGACCTTTCAGTTTGCAGGATGACACCTAACCCACTGAACCACACCAGCCAAGGCTACCTTTTTTTTTGGTAGGTACACAAGTAGCCCTAGCCAGGCGGCTTAGTTTGTTGGAGCATCAGCCGATACACCGAAAGGTGATGGGTTTGACTCCCAGTCCATGTTTCTCTCACATGGATGTTTCTCTCTCCTCCACTCTCTCTAAAATCAGTAAACATATCCTTGGTTGAAGTTTTTTTGTTTGTTTGTTTGTTTTTTTAATATACAAGTAGCATATTTTTGGAGGTATTTATAAAATTTTTCTCTATCAGACCACAAAGCAGATGTAAACAATTATCAGAGCTCAAACTATATTCTCTTTCCACAAGCAATTAAGGGAAAAATACAAAAGAAAAAAATTAGAACAGACCCATATTTTATATCTTTTTTTAAAAATGGAATCTATTGGGGTGACATTGGCTTACAAAATCATACAGGTTTCCAGTGTACAACTCAACAAAACATGATCTGCACATGGCATCATGTGCCTATCACCCCAAGCAAAGTCTCCTTCTGTTCCCATTTTCCCCCACTTTGTCCAGCTCTACCTGCCCCCATCTCCCTTTCCCTCTAGCTATCACCATACTGTTGTGTATGTCTATGCGTTATATATATTTACACACATATATATTTTTTGCTTAATATCTTTTCTTTCTTTCTTCCAGCCATCTGAACCCCCTCCCTTCTGACAGCATCAGTCTATTCCATGTATCCACGCCTCTGTTTCTATTTTGTTCATCAGTTTATTTTATTCATTAGATTCCATATACAAGTGAGATCATGTGGTATTTGTCTTTCTCTGACCGGCTTAGATCTTTTTAAAACACCCACTTAACTCAGTTAAATAGGATATCATAATTGTAATTAAAAGACAATTAGCTTGGAACAGTGATAATACCACTTATAAAACTTGTAAGTTGCAGTTAAAGTAATATTTTGAGGGAAATTTATAGTCTTAAGTGCTTACACTTTAACTTTTTAAAAAAGCTGAAAGTTAGTAAGGCAAATATACTACTTTAATAAGATAGAACAACAGGATAAATATGTAGGAAATAAAAAAGAGTTAAGAGCAGAAATTAATGAAGTAGAATTTTACTACATAATAGGATTAACTTAGCCAAAATCTATAACTTTAAAAAGACTAATAAAAAAGCTAAATCTCTAGCAATAAAGAAACATAAAAAATGCTCTTAAACATGAAAATGGAGATATAACTTTAGTTACTGAGAAATTAAAAGAGAGAGAGAGAAAGACTTCAGTGGAACACCCTTTTTATCAATGCTTTTGGACAGTTTTCTAGGAAAAAAACAACTTACCAAAACTGATTTAAGAAGTTCTGGAAATTTTTAACAGCCCTAGCTAGGGCCATTGAGGAAATTGAATTAGTTTAAAATGTACTGTCACATCTATCAAAAAGCTCCATTGAACTCCACCAGAAATATATAAGCAATTGAATAAAATTATTCTAATTTTATACAAATTCTCCCTTAAAAAAGAAAAAATGTCCTGTCTATTCTGTGATACCAAAAGTGAGACAAAGAAAATTATAAGTCCATCTCTTTTATAAATGTAGTTGTAAAAGTCTTAAATATAAT
Source organism: Furipterus horrens (assembly GCF_987537825.1). Classification (NCBI taxonomy): domain Eukaryota; kingdom Metazoa; phylum Chordata; class Mammalia; order Chiroptera; family Furipteridae; genus Furipterus; species Furipterus horrens. Next base: position 81,758,904 of record NW_028327181.1, on the reverse strand, counting down.
GTAAATAATCAGAAGCCAGCAATGTATATTTAAAGAATATTATTATGACCAAATTGGGTTTATTCCAGGAATATGAGAATGGTTTAACATTAGAAGAGCTACTAATACAATTAACATAATAACAGATTAAAGGAAAAAGCATATCCCATTAGGCACAGAAATAGATTTCAATAAAATTCAATACCCATTCACGATTTTTTTTTAATTTGGTAAACTAGAAATAAAGGCAAATTTTCTTAAACCAACAAAAAGTGAAGTAATAGGAGGATTCCTTATAAAATAAGTAAAGAGACAAGATTGCTCACTATTGCTGCCTTTATTCAATATTGTACCAGAGATCCTAGCCATAACTATAAGACTAGAGAAATAAATAAAAATAAAATTAGTAATAAGTACAACTGTCATCAGTTATGGCCTTATGATTGTCTATTTAAAAAACAAAAGGACACAACCCTTTTCTCTGCACAACCAACCATAGAAAGAACTGGTGGTCTTTGGACATTGCCCTGTATGTACTAGGGGAGGTAGGAGCCACAAAATCCTAGCTCCAAGGCAGAATGGCCTAATACAAAGAGTAATGCCTCTGCTTACAGTCTGAACAAGGTCAAGTTCTGACCTTGCTACTTACCATCCAAGTGACAAATTTTCCTTCCTGAGCTTCAGTTTTCTTTGTAGAGTTGGGATGTAACTACAGAATGAGGTTGTTGTGAAAGTTAAATGACACCATTTGTAAGGCACTTAGCATAGGGCCTGGTACCTAGAAAACACTCAATAAATGTTAGCTGTAATAGTAATTACTTTTAGACTTTTGGGTTCAGACTCTGCTCTTCTCTGGCCTTTATTCATCCATAGGACAAATGCTATATATAGCCTGTACTGCATGCTGGGTCTGGTGCCTAGGCATCCGGGTGCACAGACTATATCAGAAGAGGGTCCTGCTCTCTTGGAGCTTAAGGACGAGAAACACAAGTGTGTGAGACAAGAAACACAAATGTGAGGGAGCTGTGAAGGAGCAATGAAGGGGACTACAACAATCCCTATAAAAATAGAACATCCAAAGTCTAGGTACCGCCTGCCTTCCCAGCTCCCAGTGTCTGTAGGTGGATCCCTTCAAGTTCTCAGAAACTCTTCTCCAGGGGTTTCTGAAGAGCTTGGTCTTGTTCCACCTGTCCCTTGGAGGATGGGCAGGGGAAGCAATCCTGAAAACAACTGAATCTTGTCTTCCCAACCCCAGCTCAGCAGTGAACTAGCCTCTGGGTTTTAATGAGCTGCCCTGGGTTAGAAACAGGACGTGACTGTGGCTGGCTCAGAACCCTGAAGATCTTATTAAAGAATCATCTCCCTTGTACTTTGGGCTAAAATGCTCTTTCCAACTGAGGATCAAAGCAAACTTGACAAATGTTCTCTCATTAATCTCCCCATCCCCCTGAGGCAGGAGCAGATCTGTAGCTGTTCACTCTGGCTCTCAAAGCAGGGAGGCTGGTGCATTGATGTGATGTGACTGGTGGAAAGACCTCCTACCAGTGAGATGCAGAGCAGAGACCAGGACCCAGGCATTCTAGCTGCAGCCATGCCAAGTGTCACCCCTACCCTACCCCACACCCCAAGTGCTGTTTCAGGAAGAAGGAAAACATCTCATTAGGCAAACGGTTTGCCTCACTGGCCCTCAGGAAGCGGGGAGGAGAGAACCGTAAAGGTTATACACACTCTGCTGCCAGTGCCCTTTTTAATTTCCTGCTTCGAATGTTAGGCTGCTCTGTTGCTCCTCCTCAGCTGAAACCTTCCCTGTGGGGAGCTGGGACTGCCATTAAGTCAGCCAATGTAGACCCAGACTGTGGGGCCAAGCACCCTCTGCCTTCACCCAGAGGGTGCTTGGCCCCACAAGTCTGGTTCCCTGGGGACGGGAATGCGAGAATGGGAGTCAGGAACTCTCTCTTGAGTGTTGAAAATTAGGTACCGTCCACATATCTGAAAGTGTTTGCAGAATACATTATGCTAGTTACATAAAAGAGATTATAATTATTAAAAAACATAAGGGACTGTTACAACAGTGTGGTCATGAAAGCATAATATATAATATAATTCATTACACGGCAGTACATGAGCTCTGCAGTCAGACTGCCTGGGTTGTAACCAGACTTCATCACTAGCATTGGGATCTTGGGCAAGTTGCTTAACCCTCTCTGTCTCAATTTTCTCATTGAAAAATGAGTGTAATTATAGTATCTGTCTTGTAGGATTGTGATGGAAATAAAAGGAGATCATACTCGTAAGGTGCTTAGAACAGTCTCTCATATAGTAGGTAGGTAAGCAGTTGCCATCCAATTGCTGGAACAAAAAAATATTATACACATGTAAAAAGATTATTATTGGATGATATCTTGTTATGTGTAGGGAGAAATTGAATTTGGAAGTGGGGGATAAGAGTTTCAAATCAGCTCAATTCTACTTCATCCCCAAAAGAAAACATGAGTTGTTTGCTGGAGTATTAGGTAGAAATTCCTTTTTTTTTTCTTTTTTCTATTTTCTGCTGAATGACCTTGGTCCTGTCTGTGGGACTTGTCTTTCCTAGGAAAGCAGTCATCTATTCATACACCCCTGGAGCAGCCCCAGTTCCTTACCCCTGTTAATGTATCCCTAGAGTTGGGCCCTGGCTGGTGTGGCTCAGTGGACTGAGTGTCAGCCTGCAAACCAAAGGGTCACCAGTTCAGTTCCCATCAGGACACATGCCTGGGTTGTGGGCCAGGCCCCCCATTGCGGGGGGAACTTTCTCCCCACCTCTTTCTCTCCCCCCTTTCCTTTCTCTCTAAAAATAAATAAATAAAGCCATATATATATGAGTTGGGTTGAACTTTTCCAGGGTATCTGTGACTCCTGCTTTCCAAAAGTTCCACCTGTACCCTTGGTAGGCTAGCTTGAAGGAGAAATGAAAAACAAGGAGAGAGGTCTGAGGGGACTACAAGTGGGAATAAGCAAATAAATGTCTGGAATTATTGCCAGGTCAACATTAGGAAGTCTGTCCACTTCACCCTCTATATTAACAAATTAAAGGAGGAACAATGTGTGATTATTTCAGCCAGTGCCCAAAAAAAGCATCTGATAAAATTTAACACCCACTCCTAATGGATAGTGAAATGTGAGGAACTAAATATAGGAGAGCTAAATATAGAAAGGAACTGTCATTATTTGCAAACTATACCATCATTTAATTCAAAAACCTAAGAGAATCAATGACAGTCTATTGGAACTAATAAGGGAGTTCAGTAATGTGGCCAGATACAAGATCTGCATACAGAAATCAGTAGCTTTCCTATATTCTGGCAAAAATGAATTAGAAAATGCAATTTAAAAAACAGCCTATTTGCCCTGGCTGGTGTGGCTCTCGATTGAGTGCTGGCCTGTTAACCAAAAGGTCGCCGGTTCAATTCCCAGTTGAAGCATATGCCTGGATTGTGGGCCAGGTCCCCAGTTGTGGGTGTAAGAGAGGCAACTGATTGATGCTCTTGTACATTGATGTTTCTCTCTCTCTCTCTTTCTCCCTCCCTCTCGCTAAAAGTAGATAAATAAATAAAAGTAGTCTATTTACAATATAATAAAGACTAAAGTAGTCTATTTACAATGTAATAAAGACTATACAATAACTAGTAATAAGCCCATCAAGAAATATACAAAACTCAAGTGGAGAAAACTATAAAATTTTACTGAAGATTATAAAGTTGTGAATAATAAAAAGAGATGCTATGTTCTTAGATGGGAAGTCTTGATATTATAAAGATACCAATTCTCCCCATATTAATCTATAAATTCAAAGTACTCCCAATTAAAATCTTTACAGGGTTTTTCATAGAATTTTGTAAACTGATTCTAAAATCATATGTCAGACAAGATGCCCAAGAACAGCCAAGAAAAAGAACAATGAGCCCTGGCTGGTGTGTCTCAGTGGATTGAGCACGGCCTGTGGAATGAAAAGCTGCCAGTTCGATTCCCAGTCAGGGCACATGCCAGTGTTGCAGGCCAGGTCCCCAGTTGCAGACATGGGAGAGGCAGCCCATTGATCGATGTTTCTCTTGCACATCGATGTTTTTCTCTTCTTTCTCCCTGCCCCCTCTCTCTAAAAATAAATAAAATATTTAAAAAGAACTATGAGGTGAGATATTATAGAATCACAGTAATTACAATAGTAGTTGATACATCAGCAGAACAGAATGGAGAATCTAAAAAAATTCATGTTTATAGGAGAATTTAATTATGTTAAATGTGGCATTTGAAATTGTTGGAGAAAGAATACACTATGTAATAAGTTATCTTGAGATGATTGCTTACTATTTGGAAAGAAATTGAAAAACCTCACACCATGAACAATAAAATATATTCTATCTGTATAAAGACCTAAATTTTAAAAAGAGAGGGTATGAGACAAAAATATAATAAAAGTGTTTACTACCTTGGGAAAGGAATGTCTTCTTAAATATGACATAAAAACCATAAAAGAAAATTTGACACATTTGACCATTTAAAAATTAAAAACTTCAGTATGGTCAGGGTAGGATTTTTTCTAAGAATGCATGGTTGGTTTAATACCAGAAATAATACCAAATAATTAACCACATCAACAAAATAAAGGAGAAAAAACAGATGTCAGGAGATGCAAAAAGAGCATTAGGTAAAATTTTAGACCTTCCTAATAAAAATTCTAAGTAAAATAAGAATAGAAGAAATTAATAGTGTGATAATGACTATATATCCAAGACTAATTTCTAAATAGTGAAACACTAGACCATTTCCTTTAAAATCAGGAACAAGACAGGGATGCCCATTGTCATCATTATTATTCAAACTCATTGCGGAAGTTCTAGGGATTGCAATAGACAAGAAATTAAATATTTTATATAAATATAGAGAAAAAAGGTAAAAATTTTTATCTTTCTATTCTGATATAAATGCATACTCAGAAAACCCAATAAGCCCTAATTTAAAAAATAATTGAAATTAATAAGAGTTTGAGGGCAGTAGTCATAAGGCACATATATAAAAATCAATCGTGTTTCTCCACTAGCAGTTACCACATGGAAATGGAGATGGGGGAAGTTGTTGCATTCATAAGAGTGATTAAGTCTATAAAGTACTTGGGAATTATATTAAAAGGGCAATTATAGAACCTATTTGAAGAGAAAAACTATAAAATCTTATTGAGGGACATAAAAAAATCTGAAGAAAAAAGAAAGGCAATAGCCATGTTTTTGCATGAAAAGCTTTAATATAAAATAAATATGTAAATGTAATATAATTCCAACTATAATTCCAGTAAGGTTTTTGTGGGGGATGGAGGATGTTCTGGATTGGAGATGAAATTGATAAAAAATTTTCTTAAAGTCAAATAGAACAATAAATGTCTGAGCATAACCAAGAAAATCATAAAAAAGAAAGACTAGTGTGTGAGTGTGTGTGTGTGTGTGTGTGTGTGTGTGTGTGTGTGTGTGTGATGGGGGGGGTCTTTCCTTACTAGATAAAAAGCATACTGTAAAGAAATGGAATGGAAACAGTGTGGTGTTAGCACAGGAGTAGACAGATTAGTGGAACATGACAGAAAGCCCAGTAATAGGCCTCTGAAAAAAACATATAGTCATTTGGACATGACAAATGTGGTATTTCAAGCGAGAAAGAGATATTTATTAATAATTGGTGCTGACATCAATATTCTTATTCTCTTGAGGTTTAAAACAGAGATCAGCTGTTGGGGTGGGGGTGGGAGTAGGCCTTGAATGCTAGGCTGAGGGGCCACCTGGGCAGTCTTGGGATCAGATTGGTCCTCATTTCCATTGCGTCTCTGCCCAGGTGTTGCCATGGTGATGGCGGTGGAGGACAGCAAGGTGCAGGTTGTGGTTCGGGTGCGTCCCCCTACCCCAAGGGAGCTGGAGAGCCAGCGGCGGCCTGTGATTCAGGTGGTGGATGAGCGAGTGCTGGTGTTTGACCCTGAGGAGCCCGATGGGGGCTTCCTTGGCCTGAAATGGGGCAACATTCATGACGGCCCCAAGAAGAAAGGCAAAGACCTGACGTTTGTCTTTGACCGGGTCTTTGGTGAGGCGGCCACCCAACAGGACGTGTTTCAGCACACCACTCACAGTGTCCTGGACAGCTTCCTCCAGGGCTACAATTGCTCAGGTGAGAATCTGGGTACTGGGGAGGAAGAGCCCTTACTGGTAGCCACCTTGCCTCCCTGCTTCCTTCTCACGGTTTTATGCGTCTTCTGACAGGTGGCCACCTTCCCCCGAGGTGGGCACTTGTTGAGGAGGGCTCTGGCCCTTGCATTCTCTGTGGGTCCCCCATTCATTCTTCTTCTGAGTGGGAGGCACTCTCCTGGGCCCTGGGATACAGTAGCAGATCAGAAAGACATGGTTTCTGTCCTTTTGATACTTACAGTCTAGAGGGGGGAAGAAGACATTAGTTGAAATCACACCCACAAGTGTGTACTTATAAACTAAGGTAAGTGACATGAGGGGAAGAGCCACAGGCCTTCAACAGACCGAGCTACCTAGACTGGAAGTGGCATCCCTGAGGAAGGGAGATGCCAAACCCACCATGGAGAGCCCTTTGCCCTCCAATTCGCAGACTATAGGAAAGCCAAGACATAGACATGGAGATCTCCAGCTACAGTGCCGATGTGGGGGGTGTGAGTGGGTTGCAGCAGTGGGACTGTGCAGATGAAAGACAGAGGAAGGGGCTTGGGGAGAGAAGGGCGAGCCGGGTGGAAATGCACAGGAGGAGCCACTAGAGAAGGTGGGTCTGGTCCTGCCACCACCCTACTCCCCACTCTGTCCTCTGCAGTGTTCGCCTATGGGGCCACTGGGGCAGGAAAGACACACACCATGCTGGGGAGAGAGGGGGACCCTGGCATCATGTACCTGACCACTATGGAACTGTACAGGCGGCTGGAGGCCTGCCAGGAGGAAAAGCGGTTTGAGGTGCTCATCAGCTACCAGGAGGTAGAGCTGTCCCCTCCCTGGGACTGGGCAGCCCCATCCCTCATTCTCACCACCACCTCAATAGGGAGCGGAGTGGAATGAGCAGTGGGGGAGAGGGTGGTAGCAGGTGGGCAGATGGGGGCCCAGTAAGAGCCCAGAGGACAGAAACAGCTCAGAGAGAGACTGCATGTGAACTAACCTGCTCTTGTCACTTACCATCATCCTGCAAAGTGCCATTTGTGTCTGGTCTTGTTTTCCGTGCCCGGCCTCTCAGCCCTCCCAGTTCCTAGGGGAGAGGTTTCCTGCTGGGCTCTGTCCCTCAGATCTCTCCCTTGCTTCCTGTCTCCTCAGGTGTACAATGAGCAGATCCATGACCTCCTGGAGCCCAAGGGACCCCTGGCCATCCGTGAGGACCCTGACAAGGGGGTGGTAGTACAAGGACTTTCCTTCCACCAGGTGTGAGGTTGGGCTTGGCTGGCACAAGCAGTCTCACTGGTCCTCCAGGGTTCCCTCACCTGGCAGTTTGGGATGCCCCGTCTCCCGTGGCAGTGCTGGTGACATGGGTTCTGAAGGATAGCGCTATGGTTGGGGGAAAGTCCTGGTCGGGGGAACCACAGCTCTCTTCCCGATCATCTCCTCTGTAGCCAACCTCAGCTGAACAGCTGCTGGAGATGCTGACCAGGGGGAACCGTAACCGCACGCAGCACCCCACTGACGCCAACGCTACTTCTTCCCGCTCCCACGCCATCTTCCAGGTGAGAGGGGTCATGGGTTGGAGCCTGAAGATGGGGCTTCTGATGCCCAGTGCTGGCTCACCCGTGCGCTCTGCCCCCAGATCTTCGTGAAGCAGCAGGACCGGGTTCCAGGTCTGACCCAGGCCCTTCGGGTGGCCAAGATGAGCCTGATTGACCTGGCTGGCTCAGAGCGGGCCACCAGCACCCATGCGAAGGGGGAGCGGCTGCGGGAGGGTGCCAACATCAACCGCTCTCTGCTGGCCCTCATTAATGTCCTCAATGCCCTGGCTGACGCAAAGGTAAAGCTGCACAGACTCAGGGTCCCCCACAGGACAGTCACTGAGTGCCTGAAGCGAAGGGTCCCTCCTTTCAGCCCTGGACCAGAGGCTGCCAGGTTCCAGCCTGGGTATGTCTAGTCCGGCCACCTCACCCTAGGCCGGCTTGCTGCCTCCGCAGGGTCGCAAATCTCACGTGCCTTACCGGGACAGCAAACTGACGCGTCTGCTCAAGGACTCCATCGGGGGCAACTGCCGCACGGTGATGATTGCTGCCGTCAGCCCCTCCGGCCTGACATATGAGGACACTTACAACACCCTCAAGTATGCCGACCGGGCCAAGGAGATCAAACTTTCGGTGTGTGCCAGCCTGGTGTCGGGAGCCCCAGGCTGGGAGGAGGAAGGGACAGGACCCACAGACTTTCTCCAGTGCCTGGAGCAAGTATTCCCACAAGGCAGAGGGAAGACATTCCCTAGCCTGTGTCTTCAGGGAAACTGTGGTACAAGTGACACAGTACCTGTCCTGGGGAAGACTCCAGATGGGGTAGAGACAGGATGGTCTCCAAGACTTGGAAAGAGAGTAAAGTACGGCATTGGGTCACTGAGGCAGAATTGTCTCAAGAGGGGGGCCACAGGAAGGGGTGGCCAAGTATTGACCAGTGATCTTTTTCAGACTTGTTTTTAGCAGCAAAACAACATAAACACCAGCATATAACACAAATAAGAGCAGAGCTGCTCTGGTTTCCCCCCCTGCCTCCTGCAGGGAGCCCTGGCCCCCCTGGAGCGGCTACCGAAAAGCACCTGGCCTGGTGAGAGTGTGTTAGTCAGGCAGTCAGGGGTCTTGGATTCAAAGGCACTGTCTGCCTCTGCTGTGGTCTCAGGCAACTCACTGACCTTCCCAGGTCTGTTTCCCCAGTTGTGAGTGTGAGTCACAAGAATATGAGTGAGGCGCCTGGCGCAATGCCTGGCCTTTTGAAGTGGTTGCTTAAAGCTACTTTGAATGAAAAAACATCTCTCCCCTGTGTCCCCAGCTGAAGAGCAATGTGGTCAGCCTGGGCTGTCACATCAGCCAGTATGCCACCATCTGCCAACAGCTCCAGGCTGAGGTGAGGAGCTCACCTGGGGAGCATGGCTGGGAGGCAGGGCACCCTGGCTTGGTGGCGTGGGGAGGCAGGAGAGCAAGGGACAGAAGCACTAGGGTGTGGCCAGGGTTCTGGGCCTGGGGATGGGGCGGCCGCCTCCTCCTGTGCTCACCTGGGGCTCTAAAGGACCAGCTGATTCGGTTTCAGGTGAGCAGCCTGAGGGAGAAGCTTCGTGTATATGAGACAGGAGCCCAGGCCCCACAACAGGACCTCCCACAGCCCCCCAAGTTGGGCTCTCCACAACAACTGTGAGTTCTGTGGCCTATACCTACCCCACCCTTCAGCTCGGCAGGGGAAGTTCCCCCTCTCCAGCTTCTGGAGGGCTGGGACTCCTTGCTTCTGTTCTGACACCTGGGTTAAGGGTTCCCACCCAGTTCCCAACACACTGATTGGCACTTAGAATACTCTGTCAAATGAGCGAATGACACCCCAGCCCATATAAGCAGTATCTGTTATTCAAAAGAAGGTACGACTCCTTCTCCCACCCCCCACCCCTAACTACTGCCCACTTGTTTCCCAAGCATCCATCCTTATGGGCTCTGTACCACCTGCCCCCTCCCTGCTTTCCCCACCTGCCCCTACTTCCCGCCCCTAAAACTCCCTCACTCCCCCCCCCCCGCCCTTAGCCTTTCCAGCTCCTTCCCACCATCCCTCCTTCCCAGCCAGCCCTGTACCCCAGAGCTCCACCCAGGGCCTGCAGTCCTTCAGGAGGAGAGCCTCGGGACAGAGGTGCAGGTGGAGAGGGTCATGGAAGGGACCTCTGTGGACCAGGAGCAGCCCTCAAAGGACAAGGACAAAGGCCCGGCCAAGGAGGTAGGACTTAGAGCTGGTGACATATTAGAAGAAATACCCTTCCCAACTCACAAAGTCCCTTCAGTCCCAGGTTCTCCACCTGGAGGTCACATCTTAATCATTAGGAGGCTTTCAGATCCTGTGCAGGAAGAAGAGCTGTTCTGTCAGCACCCGAGTGTCTGGGAGGAAGCAGTGTGTGTTACCAGCAGGGGAGCAGGGAGGGAGGAGGGCGACTGGAGGAAGAAAACCCCTACCCTACAAGGACCTGGCCATTCCAGGAGCTGTCATCCCCACTCTTGGAGGAGGGAGATTTTAGAAGCTGCTTACAAAGGGAGGGAGGTCATCCTGGGCCCTTGACCTGTAACTTCCTTCCTCATTAGGTTCCAATCCAGGTGCCAGAACAGAGCCTTCAGGAGTCACTGCCGGAGTCTCCTGGCCTGATCCTGGAGCCCAAGCGAGTTGTTGGCTGCCTCTCACCACAGAACCTGGAAAGTGACCATTCTAAGCAGTAGGTCCAAGGAGGGAGGTGATGGGTTCCAACTTCCTGGGGTGGGAAATGATGCTACACCATAAAAGTTCTAGTTCCGCTCTAGTTAAGAGTTAAGTCTTTTTTACCATTGTCCATTGTCTGCTTTTTTAAAAAAATCCTCACCTGAGGATTTTTTTTTTTTTCAATTTGAGACAGAGAGGAAGGAAGAGAGAGAAAGAGAGAGAAATATCAATGTGAGAGAGAAACATTGATGGGTTGCATTCCGTACATGCCCTGACTGGGGATCAAACCTGTAACCTTTTGGTGTACGGGACAATGCCCCAACCAACTGAGCCACACAGCCAGGGCCATTATCTGCTTTTAATAACTTGATATTATCACCTACTCTATTTATTTATCATCTCTATTTATTCCTTCACATAGCTGGCAGCCCAACAGAAGGGAAGCAAAACACTAAATTCCATGGAGATAGCTGGCAAGCACCTGGTTAGGGTAGGGCTACCTGGGCTAGTGCTTTGCTTTCCAGTCTGAGGGCCAAGCTGCTCATCCTCAGCAAGGAGGGAGCAGCCAAGAGAAGTCAGGTGGCAGGCTGAGGAAGGGACAGACCTCCTGAGTCAGGTGTTTACCATGTGTCTTCATCAACAGATTGATTGTAGCTGTTTCTTCTCAGAAGTAAATACAAACCACCACTGACAGCCAGAGAGAAATGGATTTTGGACCATTTTTTCTGTGCTTTATGGAGAGGTGCTGCTAATATTTTTTTCCTGTGGCCCCCAGAACATAAATCCCCTGCCACTTAGCTCCGCTGCTGCTGACCCCACTTCTCCCTCCCCAGCATGCTTCACGCCAGGCAGTGTATTTAAAGCTTCTGGACAGAAGGGCCTGTTTAAATTTATTTTTTGTTGGGGAGTGTCTGGTCCCAACTCAGCAAAAACGCTGCAGCCTGAATAATGAGCAGCTTATTATCTGTCTCCTGCTGCCGACTCCCTGGGGCCCAGCTGTGGCAGGGATGCACTGGTGGGATGTCCCCTTGGAGCCCAAGGAAAACAACCACAGGCTCCCACTTATGACTCAGGGTCTCTCTGCCAGGTGTCCCCTGTTGCAAGGAGAGAGAACACCAGGGTTCTCATTTCTGCTATGCTACTCATTTTGTGGCCTCTGACGAGTGTTCCGTCTTGGCTATGATCTGGGGATCACAGCCCTAATTATTCTTCCTACTTCTTTGAGCTGAAGCACTAATAAAATGTGACAGAAAACCCAAGTATTAGGGGTTGAAGAACATTCTAGATCATCTGTGTACTTGGAAACACCCTAACAACCAGATAATTGAAAATACTTTCCCTTTGGCTTTAGAATCTGAGACCACCAGGGTACTGAGTCAATCTTAGATTTTCCAATTCAGTGGTTTTCAGATTTTTTTTTTTTTTTTGGCTGCAAAGTCCTTTCTTCAAATGAACTTATGCTGAAGTCTAATATGGACAACAGATAAGGCAGAGCTGCTCTATTTAAAACATCCTCGAATGGGTTTCTTCAAACCTAATTTAAAAATCCCTGATATGGACCAAGTCTCCACTTGCCAGATGGGTACCAAGGCACTTTCCCAGGGCCACACAACTGCAGAGATGGGCCCAGACCCCGTCATCTGATGTTCGGGCCAGTACATTTATCCTAAACACCCACTCTCCCCAGTAGTCTAACCTCTACGTGTGTGGCTCAGGCAGATATAGAAGGAGTTTCTGCTGTGTCCTTTTTTATTTATATCCTGTATTCTTCCAAAAAGGCCTGGAGGCTGCTTTAGAAAATGAGCTTGAGTTCCCTGAGCACACAATGAGGGCAGCAGAGGGGGCTCAGAGGTGTCTGGGCAGGTGCAGATTATGCTACCTGAGGACAAATTATTGGCCATGAATAATCCCCACTGAGATAATTGTGCTTTTTCTTTTATCATAAGTGTGCCTGACAGAAAGGAAATTTGCTTTATTAGAATCTAAATTTACAACATCAATAATCGCATTACCCTCATAATTTCCCTTAAATAGCCCTTCAGTGCCTGTGAAGTATGCACTGATTCACACAGACTCTTTCGGGATCCCAACCATTAAATAGAAAGCACAGACTGAAGACATTTTTGAGGGTGCTCTCAGAACCAAGGTCACACAGCCTATCTTATTTAATCTCTTCTTATTCTAACAAGGTGGCTGGCATTAGTTCTATTTACAGAAAACAATAGTTAGCTAACCTTATAGTGCTCACTGTGTGCCAGGTCCCCTTTAAACACTCTGTATAAAATAACTCCTTTCATCTTCCCAACAACCCGATGAGGCAGGTGCACTTGTTTTCCCCATTTGAAGGATGTGGAGACTGAGGCAGTGATTCCAGCTGAACAGTTGGGAAGTGTCGGAACAGGCCTTTGAGCCGGCAGGCTGGCAGGCTGCCTTGAGCCTGGCTCCTCATTGCTGCCTTTCATTGCCGAGATCACAGCTTAAATAGGTGGCAGAGCTGAGAGGAAGCTCAGGCCTTCTGCATCCAAGGCCACTGTCTTTGTTGGGAGGCATGTTTACTGGGTGAAGCCTCCACCATGACCTTGGACATGACCATCTCTGCCAACCTTGGTATTCAGCAAGGGTCTGGCAGAGCAGGAGCCATGTTTGGGACGGTGGGGAGGCCAGCCCACGTGTGCTCCTTACCACACATGGAGTAATGGGGCCCAGTGCCTGGCAGAGAGGCCCGTGGCCAGCCGGGTCTGAGTAGGACAGGGAACCCCTTACCTCTGTTCCAGGTTGGCGCTGAAGGTGCTGTGCCTGGCCCAGCGGCAGTACTCTCTGCTCCAAGCAGCCAATCTCCTGACCCCTGACATGGTCGCAGAATTTGAGACCCTGCAGCAGCTGGTGCAAGAGGGAAAAACTAGGTCTGGAACACAGGCCCCAGGGACTCCTGGCCCAGCCATGGGGGGACCTCTGGCTCAGAAGCTGTGTTCAGAGTCAAGTGAGTCTCACCCCTGCCCTGCCTCTGCCTGTCGGTGCAAAGCCCGGTTGGTGCCAAGGGTTAGCTGGGGCCTCAGATGCTGGAACAGGACCGCTGGGATTATGCGGCACACAGAGGGGCCCCAGGAGTTATGATAGAACTGAGGAGTTAAGGACTCCTGCATGTCTCCCGTGTCTCCCTAAATTCTAGAAACTTTCCTTTCTTCTGCTCAGTCCCTGATCTCTCAATACCCTCCTTCTCAATTCCCAGAGTCTCCGGTGTACTCGGGCCCCGTGACCCGGACTGTAGCCAGGCAACGTGGCAGCCTCACGCACAGCCTGGGGGTCTCGCCTGGGCCTGCATCCCTGAAGCCTAAGGAGAAGAAGAGGAGGAGGAGGCCAAACCCCTCAGAGCAAGACAGTCTCCCAGACCCAAAGCCGGGACCCAAACGCCAGCGCCAGTCCTTCCTGCCCTGCTTGAGAAGGGGGTCCCTGCCCGAGGCACAGCCTTCATTCGGACCCACCCCTCCCAAAGGGGGAAGGGTCTCTTCTCCCTGCCACTCCCCTCGCTTCTGCCCAGCCACAGTCGTGAAAAGCCGGGTGCCTCTGGGCTCTTCTGCTCTGCAGAACTGCTCCACCCCTCTAGCCCTGCCTGCTCGGGACCTCAACACCACCTTTGATCTCTCCGAGGAGCCCCTCTCAAAGCTGGGTTTGCATGAATGCACTGGCTGGGAAAATGTCCCCCAGAACAGGCTGGATCAGCCCTTCATCCCCAGGTGAGTCCCCCTTCCTGCCTTCCTCCCAGGCATCCCAGCAGGGAGTCCAGGCAGGGACAGTGGTGCTGCCTAGAGGAGTGGGGCACAGCCCAGCTCTTGGAGTCTAGATGTTAGCTCTCTCTTCCCTTTGGTCTGGTCAGGTCGCTTCCCAGGCCCAGGAGGGCAGAACAGGCAGTTCCACGGAGGCTTTGCTGCTCTCAGGGGCCCTGCCTTGTCATTCTACTTCAAAGCCACCAGCTCTGTGCTGGTTTGTGGCATGCCCATGAGTAGCTACAAATGGGACCCCTACTTGGGGAAGCTCAGCAGGGAGCAGTTCAAGAGGATTATTCATCCCTCCCTGTTCCTCTGCATCGCTTGGGTCCTTTGCCCAGATTCAGGTTCTGTGTCCCACTGAGAATTACTTCTGTCTGCCACTGCCGCCCCCAGATTTTACCCTCTATCCTAGCATCTGGAACAGGGAAGGGGATCCTCAGAAAACTTTATTCAGCATTTTTCAGTGAGAAGATGAAGCTCTTACCTCCCACCTTCCACCCACATTCAGGGTAGGGCAACAGCAACCATCTCGGGACAGTCCAAGGGCAAGAACAAGTGGCAGACTGACCTGGACTTGTGAGGCCAAGGGTGGCAGGCTGCCCACTGCACCCCCACTTCTCCCGTAGCCAGAGCCACCTCTCAGGAACGAGCTCCAAGCAGGCAGGTGGAAGGGTGAAATTGTTTGAACTCCAGTTCCCCGGACGCACCAGAAACTGACACCTGGATGTTCTCCCAGAACAGGCCTGTCACTCAGCTGTCAGCTCAGGCCAAGTGAGGCAGGGAGCGGAATCTATCTTAGTAGGAAGAAACCTCAGAGGTCATCTTGTCTAACCTCCCACCCCTCAAGCCGGAGCTGGAGGGAGAAGGCGCTGGCACCCTTTTCTGGTTCCCTCTTGATCTGCCTCCCTTCATCTCTCTTCCTCCCCCAGCGGACCTGTGCCCCTGTTCACCATGAAGGGCCCCAAGCCGGCATCTTCCCTCCCTGAGACCTCAGCCCGCAAGAAGAGGCGCATTGTGAGGTGAGGTCAGGGAGGGGGTGGGGAGAGAAGCTCACCAGGGAAGTGGACACCTGGGACAACTGCAGACCCCTGTATATCTCTGGACCCCTTGGAGCCAGTAGCAGGAGTCCTGTGAGAAAGGCCAGTGATCTGATGGTCTGACTGAGGTTCCCTTGGTCCTTGCTATTATAGGATTGTACTAGAGGTGATGTGTATCTCCCTTCTTTGGCTAAAGGCCAAAGGCCCCCTCTTCATGAGGGAGACATTCAGTGTTCACTGGTTAGTCCAGGGAATGGGCTACCCACCCCCTCACCTCTACTTCCCTCCCAAGCGCCACGAAGCTCTCTGCCCCCACCTCTCTCACCCTCAGATCTGGCCTTGGAAGTACTTGCTGGTACTCAAGACCTGGTGTCAGGTCCACCCACCCACTCCCACCTGTAGTCCAGGGGTGCAGCTGTGACCTTTCTACCTTCCCACCTTCCTCTCCGCAGTTCCTCAGTCCCCCGCCGCAGCCGCATCGCCCGCCTCCCCACCAGCACCTTGAAGAGGCCAGCCGAATCCCTTGCAACCCCAGGTGACGCATTGGAAACAGGGATGGTCTGGGCCACTGTGACAGATGAAAACAGGAAGTAGGAAGGGACAGGGTGGGCTGAGAACCAAGGGCCTGGAGGTACTGCCAAGCATCTCAGGAACCCTGAGAGAGATGGGAGATGGGATGGAGAACAGTGGGACAGGCCTTACTTTTCTCCTTCCCTGCCTCCCCACTGACCCCCCACCCCCATCCAACTGGCCTGCAGAGCTCCCCTTCAGTACCCACTACCCTGGCAACCTGAGGAGCCAGAGGGACCTGATGAGGGAACGCGGAGTGCTGTCAGCTGGGAGCTGCCTCGCCAAGGTGTCCTGACCGCTGTGCCCTCTTGGATCCCGAAGCAGCCTGCCTCAGCAGCCCTGACCTGCCTTCCTCAGCTTGGAGCAATTAATGCCAACACCCTCTTCCTTTATTAACACTTCTCTCCCAGACGTTCATTCCGCTACTTGCCCTCTTTATTAATCTCCTGTTACACTCAGCTTCTCAGCATGTATATATACATTTGAGAGTGTTAATGTGTTGCTATTTTAAAGGGTGCTGCCATCATTCCCCCCTAGTTTATAATACTTACCCTGAGGCAGGTGGCTGGGAGGCTTTGTTCCCTGCCCCCAGTCTAACAAAGGGCTCTGTGCCGTGATGGTAGTGGAGGAGGGATGAGGATGAGGAGACAGCCTGGTGTGGAGCCCCAGCTTGGCTCATCCTGGTTTTTGAGATAGGGACATCTTCAGCCCCATCCTCGCAGCCTGGAACAAAAGCCACAGTCTTGGTGATGATGCAGATGATGGTGGTGCCTTGATTTCCAAATGACGATAGCTTCGTTGTTTTTGCCCTACTGTAAACAGGCTACACACTCAGGGTAAAAAGAAGTGTAAAGAAGAAAGGGAAATTCAGCCTTAATACTACCACCTAGATATAAAAGCTGTGAATACTTGGGTTTATATCCTCTGATCCTTTATTTCTGCATGCATATATATGCATGTAGATATAGGTATATATTTTTATTACAATAATTGATAAACCATCTCTATCCTTGGTGTGTGTTTCTCTCTGTACACCCAGGTAGAATAGCAATACACCTTCCCTTTCTCACCTTCACACTCTTAAGACCTCAAGAAACTTCCAAGTATAGAAAACATTTCCTTCTGCCTCCTACTGCAGCCTCAGGTCTGTGAAGGAGCAATTACACCTGGAGGCCTGGTCTGTCCTACAGTGTGGGCGTGGGTTGCTAGGAGTACTGCCATCAGTTGGGGAGGGGGTCTTAGTGGTCCTCAGGTCTTAGGTGAGGTTCCAGGCTAAGCCCCAAAAGGCTTGGTCCCAGGACAACCTTCCTCCCACTTGCCCCCAAAGCCCCACTTCCCACCTTCGTTGGTGGCTTTCCTTTTGACTCATTTGGATTGTGACAGTTCAATACAAGTTTACCTCTGTCCAGGAAGATGTGGCTGTCTGAATGAATTAACAGTGTGAACAAAACTACGGAAGTCTGTGTTTAACTCGCTGCTGAAAACAAACACGCTCAAGGTCTTTTAACACATTGTGAGTGGTGTGTAAATAATGCTGCCAGCTTCAAATGAGTCCTCGCTGTTCTGGAGGAGCAGCCTCTGCTTCTACCTGGTGCGCCTCTCCCCGCTCAGTTTTGACTCCTCTCTGGAGGAGTGGAGAGGACACAAAGCAGAGCCCTCAGTTCCTACCAGCTGCAGGCATCTTCACAAAACTTCACGATCTTCTGAGGTCTAATGAGGAAACAGACTCAAAAAGTCTAACAGAACATGCCCAGAGTTAGACAGCAAGTGGCAATGTCAGAATTCCAACTGCGGTCTGGTCCTCTGCGTGACACCAACCTGCTTCCCTTTAGAAGTGAACAGACACCATTTCTTTCTGCATGCCTGGGGTTTCCTCCTCTCCAATTAGTCTTAATGAGGTTTTTTCCCCTGTGTACCATGATTCCCACAGAAGCAGTCACAGCTTCACATCTGTAGCCCCCAGCTGTCTGGTGTGATGCCGTGACCTTAGGAGGCCTTTGCTGAGTGCTGGTTGCATTCAAATGGAATAAGTTCCCATTTCCTGGGGCCCTCACATATATTATCTCATTTGATCATCACCATCACCCCTGCAAGTGCAGAGGCAGCAGGCACAGGGCAAGGCAGCTGGCAACTAGGGCCAGGAGGGCAAGCTTCAACAAGAGAGCCCATTGCACGAGGCAGAATGCACAGGCTGAGGGCACCTCACGCGAGTGGAAGGGGTCACTCTAGACAAGGATGTTCTGCAGATGGTCATTCGCTCAGCAAACATTTGTGGCTCCGTGGTGCAAAATGTGCTCTCGGGTGACCCATTAAGTGTACAAAGACTCTGCTGATGAAGTTAAGCACGTGTGGCTTCTGCCCTCAATCACAGGAGGTCGGGCTGAGAGTGCCTGCTGGCCAAAAGGCAGCCTGACTGGTCCCAGTTCACGGGGAGGTGGCCAGTGAGCTGACAGCTCTCAGCCAACCTCTGTGGGCAGGCACTAGAGTCTAAGCCTGGATTGTTCTTACATAAAGAGGGCCATGTGCAAGGCATAGCAACCAATGTTTCCCCTATCCACTGCCGGCCCAGCCTGCTCCAAGTTCCCTCTCCTTGCTTCAATTCACCCTGCCTTTTGCACCTGGGTGAGCTGTGCAGAGCCCCTAACTCCATTCCTGGGACTTTGGAAGTACTCTCTTCCCAGGTCCTTCACACCCACCTCAGGGCCCACAGCCCAGGTCTAGACCCCACTCCTGCCCAGTTCAGAGAACAGGCTCAGTGCCAGGAGTTTTGGACAGAGAACAGGACATGGTCCCATCCTGCAGGATGTCAGACTAGCACCTATCTCTGTCACCTTAGTGTAAGTCAACCCCCCTTCAGTGTTGGGACCTGTCAAGGGGAGAGAACTAGGCTCTCTCCTCTGGGCCTCCCCACCCCCAATCATCAGCTTGGCCCCCACAGGGGACCTCGTCACCACAGAGGAGCCTCCTTAGCAGCTGCTAACTCAGGAGTCCTGCCTCCCAGGCCTCTGCTTCTCTGTCCCCAGGAATGTCCTTTTGGCTCTTGGCTAAGTTTGGGGGCTCCTGGTTCCCAGACAATCTAACTCATGGGTGCCTTCCCCTCCTCCATGGTTCTTTTGTGGGGAAGGACCCAGGAGGGTTTGGGATGGAACTTTTGAGGATAGAAGGACCAAAGTTACCCAAGGGACCTGGAGACTGGCTGTGTTTTCCAGCTCACCCACAGTCCTCCCACCACTGTTCCCTGGGTCATCCTGTCCATTTGGAGGACCACTGAATTGGAAATAATAGGCTGCCTGCCAGCCCTGTCCTCCCGCCAGGGACACATCTGGTCCCCGCCTCCCACCCTCCCAGAGGGATGCAGTCAGGCAGGGAGATGGAGGAGAGCGGGGAGCAGAGCAAATCGGGGAAAGCAATTAAAAAGCAGGTCTCAGGGTTACATGCTGAGAGGTGGGGGGTGAAGGGGGGCTGGAGCAGGGCCCTGACTGGGGGGGGGGGAGGAAAGAAAGAGCCTGAGCTTATTAACCCCAACAAAGCAGCCTGGCACTGGGGTCTGTGAAGGTGACTATGTGCTGAGACGGGACAGGGAAGAGGAAGGGGAAGGAAACTAGGGGTTTAGCCAGGAGCCCTTTCGCAACCACAGGAGCTTGGCACTTCTACCCAGCAGAGGCTGGCTGGCTGGGCACAGGCTGTGGCTGGCGGAAGGAGCCTACCCTGGCCTGGGGCAGCTGTCCTCCAACTGGAAGGAGACAAGCCCTGCCCTCAAGGAACATCCAGCTGACAGTGAACCATGGGTTCTCATATCAGGGAGTTTCCACCCAAGGGGGAAGGGGGGGGTCCTGTCCTGTAGATGCCTTAATTTGAAGGCGCCAACAGACCTTATCCTCAGTCTGATGAAACACAGGTCCTAGCACTGGGAAGCCCCCATCCATGGGAGAAGACGTGGCCCCTCTCCTTAGGAAACCTCAGGCTGAGGTATAGGGGAGACGCACACCTGAGGGAGAGGGTATACCAAGAGCTTCTCAAACCAGATGGAGTTGGGGCTTCTAGTCTAGGGATAGGGAAGGGCAAGGAGGGAGGAATCAGAGAGGTGAGGAAGCAGGCTGGAAACAGCCTCCACTCTGACTTCCTCCTGGGCAGTTGGAGAGAACTTACACGGGTCCCCTAGCAAGCCCAAAGCCATAAACAGCTAGAGGTCTAGGGGCAAACGGTGCTGACTTCCACCTTCTCCTCACTGGCTGCTGCCCCCTGCATCCTGCCCACAATGCCAACTAACTGCCTACAGAACACGGCAGCCCTCCCCGCCCCCCCACGCCCCCCCCCCCGCCCCCGTGGACCCAGCTCCCACTCTGGGCCCACCCCTTCACAAACGTGCTAACACAGAGAGAGGTAAAAGCACCAGTAGGTGTTATGAAATGGGAGCTACGATTTGTCAAGCACTTGCTGCATCCGGCTTCACTGGCTTTTATCCTCACCTTGTCAGTAAGTATGGCTAGTCCCCATTTTACAGATGTGGAAATGGAGACTCAAGAGAAGGTTCCTAAAGTTGGCTAAGATCATATAGCTATTGAGCGGCCACAGCCTTACTCTTTCCCCTAGAGGGCATTGCTGTAGCCCTCGGATGCAACCCTAGAAAATAAAGGGGGCGATGCCTCTTCTGGGTGATACCAATTTGGGTTTCTAAAATCGGGCTTTCTCCCCGCCTCTAAAAGGCTGTCCCCGCCCCAGCCCCTCCCCCCCGCTCCGCACGGACGGAGCCTGGGCAGTTGAGCACCGCCATCTAGTGGCCATAATGGCCCGGCTCCCTTGCTCAGGGATGGGTCAGGGGATGCACAGAATGGTTGGGTGCACGAGGAGACAGCTGCCATGTTCTCTTCATCCCACCCACACTTGCTGCCCACTATGCTGTGCCAGGCATGGGGAAAGGAGCAAGGGCTCAAGCGGAGCCAGCGGGCAGCAGCCTAATGGCTGAATTAGAGGCTGGAAAATCTAGAAAACACTAGGCACCTCATGTACGGGTTGAGGCCAGGGGTGGTGGTGGTCTGTCCTAAGAGGCATTTGGGCCTGCAGACAGATGGGCATCCTGGCAGATTCTGATGTGGGGAAGGAGGTACAGGGGGTAGGAGTTCATCTTATCTCTACCGTGGGACACAGCTTGGCTGTAGGCCCTGTGGAGGGGCATCCAGGCAACCTCTCCCTTGGCCCACAGCTTTCTGCTGTCTAGTGAAGAAGTTGGCTTAGGGATTGGCCTGAGGCTCCAGATGTTGAGGCCCACCGTTTCGGGTAGCAGGAGAGGAAGCACCATGTAGAAGTGTCCAGAGCCAGGTCTGGAGGATGCAGATAGCATGGAGGCTGAGAGCTATGTCAGCCCAGGGCAGATGTGCATCATAGTGTGATCTAAGACAGAGAGAGCACACGCATAACTTAACAATAGGGCTTGGTTAAATCAATGCATATAGAGAAAAGTCATGTAGCTGTTAAAATGATGATGTCGTCGGCAGCCGTCCGTCTCGAGAGACGATGGTGTAGCTTCTTAAGAGTCTATCTGCACTGCCGAGAATGGCTGTGCAGTCCGACTCGGGAGTGACACGGTATCTGTCTCCTCCCGTGTTAAATCGACATCTTGCGATGACGCTGGAGTGTCCTCTCCAGTGAAGCTGAAGCTACAGAGCCTGGGCAGGGTGATATGGAGGGTCTGCTGTTGCCCATGCAGCAGACCCCCCCCTCTCTTTGCAGCTGAAGGGTCCAAGGGAAAGACGGAGTCAATACAGCTTGGCTTCAGGTGCGCCGCAGGAGTTGCCGGTGTTGACTACAACGTCAAACCGCCTTAGGGACTCCGGCTCCGGATTTTCTGTCGGGGTTTACTCCCTTAGCCTTTCCCCTGAAGAGGTATGCCGCAAGGCAGCGGAGGTTTTTTGGAGTCAGAGTTTTCCTTCTCTGATGTGCCCTGACTGGAAGATCGAACCAGCAACACTTAGCTCGCAGGCCGACACTCAATCCACTGAGCCAAACCAGCCAGGGGCAAAATGATGATGTAGATAAATATTTATTGATGTGGAAAAGATGTTCACAACATATTGCAGAGTAAAAAAAGCAAATTACAAAATAATTTGTACAGCATGAGTCCACTTGTGAAAACATGAATTTACATGTGTGGGGAAAATCTCCAGGTGGCAAAATTATGACTAATTCAAATTTTTTTGTTTTGTGTATCTTTGTTTTCTGCTTTTTCAATAATGAATATATAATAAAAATAATATAGTTGGGCAGACAACCATGACAAAGTCTGTCTCCCTTGCTGGTTCTCTGTGTGGACATCTTTAGAGAAGTAAGGCCTCAGTGCAGGGATGGTTCTGAGGATCACATGGGGGATGAAGATGGAGCAGGAAGTCTGGGTCTATGACAGGGGCCCAGGGAGATGACTGAAGTAGGTGAAGGTGGAGCAGTAGGTGCTGCTGCTAGAACACTCCTGTGTCTCACACACACAGGTACAATTCACTGAGCACCACTGACAAGCACTTCTTGCTGTTGTTAGGTCTTCTCCCTCCAGGACTGCTTAGTTCTCATTGCAACTAGATTTCACTTGAACAAGAATTGGAGATCGTACACTGTGACTTGCCTAGAAGTTGGAAAAGCAGCCTCTCCTGGCTGTAGAGAAGAGAGTTGGGACAAGGTTTTGTCCTCTGTCTTGCTCTTCTTTAAATGAGCTTTGTCCTTCCCCAGCTACCCCAGCCACAACAGGATAAAAAAAATCGCTGAGTACCCCCTCTTCATGATTCCCTCCCCATGAAACTGCTCAGGCTCTGGGGTCAGAAGTGGCTAAGACTTAGAGACTCTTACCTCCCCTCTCTGTGCTGGGACTTACAGGGGGAAACCCCAACAGGCAGCCCATACATGCCCAAATGAAAAGCGTCTTCTCCAGCACGGGGAAAGGGCATTGCCTGGACTGAAGCTTAGGGGCCTGAGCTGCCTCTGAAAACTCGGGAGGGGGAGAGCAGCTAGGCCTTGTCTGCAGAGCTGGAGACCTGGCAGTGCTGGGCTGGTCACCCCCCAGGGCCTTCCCCTCATGCCCACTGAATGACTCACCTTGGCACAGATACAATGGTTGGGGGTGGACACAGAGCCTGCTCCCCACTACACTTCAGCCCCCATCAGATGCTTTCTGAGAAGCTCTTTGAGCAGGGGGCTTGGACTATACCCCGATCAACAGTCTGACATCCCGGAATAAAAACAGCACAGCCCCCTGGGGGATGCCCCCACTGTGTGGCGCCCTCACCGGCGGTGGAGAACAAGGCTCCATTCAGCAAGTGCCCAGGAAAAGGGATCAGAGGCTGAGGCATGGGCAGTGGGCAGAGTAGGGGGGAGAGAGGAAGGGTGCCCACTTCCCAGAAGTCCAAGGACACAGATGGGTGGAGGTCCTGGTTGGGGCACTGACCCTTCGGGGCCAGAGTAAAAAGGGTAGATGGCTTTGAAGTTCAAGGGGCAACAGGGCCCAGGCCCCAGGTTCCCAGTTTAGAAGCAATGGCTCAGGGGTTCCCAAACCCACCCATCCCCCGAGGCCTTTCCCGACTTCTTAACCTAATGTGTGGGAACTCAAAGGAGATAAATCTCCAGTGTGAGAATGAGGTGAGGGGTGTCCAGAGCAACAGGGTATTGCAGGAACAAAGATGGGAGTAGGGACAGCCAGCTCATTCATAACTGCTTTGTGGAGTTGTCAAGCCCCGGGCTCTGGGAGTGGGTGCAGGAAGGCTGGGCACGGAAGGGTGAGCCCAGTGAGACTGAAGCAGGGGCTTAAGAGTGGCCCGGGGAAAGGGCCAAAGAGTGTGGCGCCTGCCCACTCTTGCCCTACCAAGTTCCTTTAGTCATCTCCCCAGTGCTAGATAGAGGCCTCAATTTATCCTCCAGACAAAGGGCTGGCGTCCATTCTAGCCCATAGCCCCAGAACTCTAGAGAATGAGGAGAAAGCAGTACTGCGGGATGCCTGTATTCAGGGGTAAGGACTCCAGCCATCTGTTGGGAATTGGGCTTGGCAGGAAACTACAATCTAGGCTGTTCCTTAAGGGTATGGAGCAGGTTTGGTTTTTGTCAAATTCCCAGCACCTAGCAGGACAAGTGCTGAGTGAGGGAATGCCTGGGTTATGGCATCTAAGAGTTAGAAGGCAGGTCAGAGGTTACCTGGTCCAGCCTTTTCTTTCTTTCTTTTTAAAAATATTTATTTATATGTTTTTAGAGAGAGGGGAAGGGAGAGGAGGGAGGGAGAAAGAAAGCGAAACGTCAATGTGATAGAGAAACATGGATCAGCTGCCTCTCACATGTGCCATGACCAGGGACTGAATCTGCAACCTAGGCATATGCCCTGACCAAGGGTCAAACCAGTGACCTTTCACTTTGCCTGATGACACCCAACCAACTGAGCCACACCAGTCAGTGTTCCAGGCCTTTCTGGATCCACCTTCCTAGAAAGAGGGTCTCCTCACCCAGTAATCAGGCCTCAGACCCAGCATCTGGCCCCAGGCACTGCCCACCAGTACCTCTGTCTGTGGCCAGACTGGAGCTGGCATGCCAAGGAGGCCCTGCCTCCGGGCACAATGACCTCAGTGGGGTGAGAGGAGCTCTCATCATGGCTGGGCTGCAGCCCGGTCCCACCCCCTCAGGCTGTGCCAGGGGGTGTTTCCAGGGACAATCTGGGCAGTGCCAGGCCAGCCACTCCTCCATAAAGCCCTCACATCCCAGGAGTGAGCAGAGCCAGGCCAGGATGGAGAGGAAAAGGGTCACCTCAGCTGCCCACCGCTCCTATGTTTCCTCCTCTGAGATGGTGGGGGGCCTGACTCCCAGCCGCCGCCTGGGTCCTGGCATTCGCCTCTCCCTGGCTCGAATGCCACCTCCACTCCCAGCCAGGGTGGACTTCTCCCTAGCTGGGGCACTCAATGCTGGCTTCAAGGAGACGCGGGCCAGTGAGAGGGCAGAGATGATGGAACTCAATGACCGCTTTGCCAGCTACATTGAGAAGGTGCGCTTCCTGGAACAGCAGAACAAGGCACTGGCTGCGGAGCTGAACCAGCTGCGGGTCAAGGAGCCTACCAAGCTGGCTGACGTCTACCAGGCTGAGCTGCACCAGCTGCGGCTGCGGCTTGACCAAGTCACCACCAACAGTGCCCGGCTCGAGGTGGAGAGGGACAATCTGGCACAGGATCTGGGCACCCTGAGGCAGAAGTAAGGGCCTGGGAGAGGGGCCTCAGGAGCAGGGAGGACTGAGCCCCCAACAGGAAGTGCCCGCAGGCCTACAGGGAATCAGGCCTGGAGACCCTGCCTCCCTGCTCACTGGTTTCCACACCTCTGGGAAGGGAGGGCTGTCACTGCTCCCCAAATGTTGGGAGGGGCTGGGAGAAGGCCCAGAGTCTTGTGATCTGTTTCCCAAAAATCTTCTGCCAAGAAAAAAAGGTACTCTCCACCCCTCCCCACTGGGAAAGTCTGTGCTAGAGCAGTCAGGGGCCGCAGCAGACAGGGTCTGTGTGTTTCACTCACTGCGGGGCCCTATGACTGTGGGTGGAGAGTTCACCTATTCTGAGCCCAGGTCTGTATAAAGGAGGAATTGGAAGGGAAGTTTGGTGTACACTCGGAGGGCTAGGGAGTGGTGGTGATGGTGGGAAATCCTGGTTTCAGAACACAGGTGATGATCCTAGTCAAGGCACTTCAACTTGTACAGCTGTGAAGCTGAAATCTTAATAAAGCACATTTCCAAAGGCCAGAGGAAACCCCAAGGGCATGGTGCTTTGCCGAGGCAGCTGTCATGTGTGTGCCCTCGAGTGCAGGAGGATGTGTGTGTGCGTGCAGCAGTGAATGTACATTGGTGGAAGTGCCTGTGTGAGCAGGAGCAGTTACAGCAACCCTGATAAGGCTCCTTAGCAATGAGTTAAAACGAAGGCCCTCATCACCCTTCTGGCCAACTCTCTCCTCCTGCCACTCCATTAGTCCTGGGGTGGGGTATGGGGAGTAGGAGGAGTCTCTCTGGCAGCCACCTCCACGGAGATGGGGCAGTGCTCCAGGAATCCTAAGAAGAGCATGGACACAGGAATATGTCCTCCTACCCCAGGCTCCAGGATGAAACCAACCTGAGGCTGGAGGCTGAGAGCAACCTAGCCGCCTATCGACAGGTCAGAGGGGTGAAGTGGGGATGCAGGAGGGGGACAAAGGGTTGATGGCAGCTCACCCAAACACAGCCCCCAAGACCAGCCCTCCCAAGCAATGCACTACTCCCCAGTGCCTGGAAGAGGGGCCCAGACAAGGCTAGAGAGTGAGGACGAAGTCCGGTGTTAGAGGGACCCTTTGCCTCCTTCCTACTGCAGGAGGCAGATGAAGCCACTCTGGCCCGTCTGGATCTGGAGAGAAAGATAGAGTCTCTGGAGGAGGAAATTCGGTTCTTGAGGAAGATCCATGAGGAGGTAAAGCCGGGGCAGAGGGGGGAATGGCCAATACAGAGGTTGGAACAGAGAGAGAGAGATTGGAAACAGAGAGAGAAAAAGAGAGATAGAGAGAAACTGAGGGAGACAGAGGTAGAGACAGATAAGAGAGCATCAGTAGCTCTGATAAAATGCACACAGACACACACTTCACTTAGTGAGAATTACAAAACCTTGTTGCCTCATTTTTTTCTTCACTATGTCCTCTGAGATAGTAATCCTTTCAGTATTACAACCTTTCACAGAGGCCACTAAAGCCCAGAGAGGTTAAAGAACTTGCTAAAATCACACAGTTAGTCTCTCTGGCCATTCCCTCTGCCATCTGTCTCCATTTAACTGAGAACCATTCACACACAAAAAAAAGATCCCACTTAGTTCTGACCTCAGATCATGGATTCAGCATACATGACCCCATGGGAGCTGGGAACCCGTGGGCACACCCACACACAGGGACTCAGACACTCTCTCATAAGGACATAGGCACACTTTCAGTACTCCTGCATATCCAAGCCTGGAAGGAAACCATGAGGCCCCCAAACTACCCTCTGCCTTCCCTAGCTTGGGCCATCCACTTCCTCCAACTAGGACTGGCTCTTTTCCCTTAGCGAACATCCGTGTCCAACAGCCAGGCAGAAGAGGGCATGATATTATGGGGAAACCCCAATTGCGACCATGGCTCTGAGCCCTGCTATCCGTTTTCACACCCTGGTCAGGAGGTGCGGGAGCTCCAGGAGCAGCTGGCCCGGCAGCAGGTCCATGTGGAGCTGGATGTGGCCAAGCCAGACCTCACAGCAGCCCTGAGACAGATCCGCACCCAATATGAGGCAGTGGCATCCAGCAACATGCACGAGGCAGAGGAGTGGTACCGGTCCAAGGTAGCCCTGTGGGCCAGCCTGCCTCCTCCAGGCAGCCCTCCTGGCTCCATACAAGAGAATCAGGAAAGGAGGGTGGAGGAAGCTGGGAGAGGATCTTCTTTGGGTGACTGAAATTCACCAGAGAAATGAGGTGACTTGCCCAGGGACACACGGGCAATATTACTTCCAATAAGAACTTATTGCTACTACTACTGTTATTAGACAACACTGTTGTGTGCCAGGCCTTGCACTCTGCATAGATTATCTTACTATGAAGTAGGTACTGTTCTTTGATAGATGAGAGAACTGAAATCCAGAAAGGTTAACTAATTTGGTCAAAGTCACACAGCTTCTAAGGGGTAGAGCTAGATTTCTAACCTTAGCCACCTCACTTGGAAGTGTGCATTCTTGATGCCTCTGCCATGTGTGTCCTGGGTTGTTGAGCATCTACTGCATGCCAGGCACTGCCCAGGCTACTCAGACATGTCTGACCAGGAAGATGTCATGTGCACCCAGATATGGTGTCTGAAGACGCAGCAGTGGCTTCTGCGTCCCCTATCCATGGGTCACAGTCGCTGGGAATAATCCTACCCAGGGCCAGTGACCTGGACCGCAACCCTGGTGTCCTGCCCAGCTCCCTGATTTCCCAGAAACCGCGCCTTCCCACACAGTTCCCCATGTGCGGCTGAAACCCGCCCCTCAGCATAGGACCCTCTCCCCGCTCATTAACAGTTTGCAGACTTGACGGATGCTGCTGCCCGCAACGCGGAGCTGCTCCGCCAGGCCAAGCACGAGGCCAACGACTACCGGCGCCAGCTGCAGGCTTTGACCTGCGACCTGGAGTCCTTGCGCGGCACGGTGAGCGTACGCAGAGCCCGAGGCGGGTGGACGGGGGCGGCGAGCTGAGGCTGGCGAGCGGGAGAAGGGGGACAGGCCACCACAGGGCCTGCTAGAGAAGAACCCGCGGCGGGACCAGGACTGGGGGTGGGGCGGGGCCTCAAAGCCCCGGGAGTAGACCTGGTCCGAGGGCTTAACGTTGCCTCGAGGGACGGACTGGCTCCACCCTACAGAACGAGTCCCTGGAGAGGCAGATGCGGGAGCAGGAGGAGCGCCACGCCCGGGAGGCAGCGAGTTATCAGGAAGCCCTGGCCCGGCTGGAGGAGGAGGGGCAGACCCTCAAGGACGAGATGGCCCGTCACCTGCAGGAGTACCAGGACCTGCTCAACATCAAGCTGGCGCTGGACATCGAGATCGCCACCTATAGGAAGCTGCTGGAGGGCGAAGAGAACCGGTGAGCCCTGACTAGAGCCCTGGGGAATCCTCTCTGGAGTCACACTTTGTTCCCCTAGGAGACTTACTCAGCCTGTGCCCAGCACAGTGCTCGCCTAACACCCAGTAAGGTAATCAATGAATGTTTGATGAATGAATGAATGGATTCAATTCAACCAATGTCGATTAGGTCCCAGGGCAAGGACTTGGGTCACCTTCCCTAAACTGAAAGCCTCATCCCTCACCATCCCAACAAAAATTGGACTTCTTTTTCCCAGACCTCTTCTCTGCCTCTTCAGAACTTGTTTTGCCATTCCTCCCTCCCCTCCGCCATCTTCCAAGCCCAGACTTCCCATCAAATGGAGATGTTCACAGGTAACACCCAAGCCCCTTGCATACTCTTGGAGCTCCAGCATGTTGGCTGCTGAGGAAAGTTAGGAAACGCACTCCTCAAGGCTGCCATGATAACCCCAGACCAGGACCTGGCCTGGGATGTCCTTGGGCAGCCTGGTCACCCCTCTCCCTCTGCTGTCTTTCAGTATCACCATTCCTGTACAGACCTTCTCCAACCTGCAGATTCGAGGTCAGTAGAGCCAGCCATGTGGCTGGGGTTTTGGATTACTGCCCCTGCCCCCAAGTCTGTGGGCTGCTGCTCTGGCCTGGGGCTGAGAACCTGGATCAAAAGGGTCCAGAGCTCCCCTTGAGGGCCTTCATGATTCACGCAGAGCTTCTGGCCAGAATGCACCATCCCCAGGGCATTTCGGGTGGGGCCTACAGCCAGTTCTGTCCTGCTCTACCCTGTGTCCCCGCTTCTATCCCTTCACCCCATTCCACTACAGATTTGGATGAGGGCCTCAACCTGTCCACAGACCCCTGAGCAAGCTCTGCTCATCTGAGTGTTTTATGTTTTTTTTTTTTTTAACTGCTTGTCACTACAGGGGGCAAAGGCACCAAAGAAGGGGAAGGTCCCAAGGTCACAAGACATCTCAAAAGCCTCACAGTACAAGTTATACCAATTCAGGCTCACCAGATTGTAAATGGAGCCCCGCCGGCTCTCGGTTAGCTGCCTCCCTCTCAGATACGGTGCTTTTCTCCACTTGGCAAGGAGGGAACTTCACCAAGTCCATGTTTCCCGTTCTGTTGGGCTCCCTCCTCCCAGGTTTCCCTAACAGGCCAGCCTGTGTCATCTTCCTAGCAACCTCAGTGCCCAGCCCAGGACCTGGCACAGGGGTAAATGTAGGTTAAACTAGCAGAGCTGACTGGTGTTCAGGGTGTAGTGTCCTTGGGTGCTCAGATGAGATGCTCTGGGGCCTCTGAGCAAATGCCAGTCTCTGCCTCACCTCGTCCCCATCACTGAGAGAGCCCCTCGGGTTTCGCTGTGCCCAGTGGCCAGGCTCTCTGCTTGATTTATCTATCCCTGAGGCTCTGCTGCTCAGCTTGATGCTGATTCAGCCCAGAGGATTATTTCCCCCTGGACTGCTGCTCTTGTAGTGAAAAAGTTTTATGTTCCTTGCTCTTAATTTTAAATATTAGTGAGGTTGACATGTTATATTTTTCTCTCTGAGAGGGGGATAAACTAAATTACTTCTTACTTGTATGTGGCCCTCAGATGATTATCAGCTATGGGAAAAAAAGTCTTCTGGCCTAGAAATTCAGGAATCCTAGAAATTCAGGAATACTAGATATGTGTGTCCCAGAGCTTAGTTCAGCATCAGATGGGTTAATCAGGGGGACTAGCCAGAGATAATACTGCCAAGTACCAAACACTAAAGGATCATTAGGGCCCAGAGAAGTGGCAGAGAGAAGTAGGAAAGGAGAAGGACAGGAAAGGGACCCACGTGTATTGAGCTAATGTCTTCACATACATTGTTTCAGTTAACTGACTCCTCACTCCCACCTAAAGAAAAGTAAGTTTCATCATCCCCATTTTGCAGATGAGGAAACTAAGCCTGGGAGAGGACAATTGACTTGCCCACAGTTATGTGACTGGTTAGTGGCTGAGCTGGGACTCTCGAGCTCTGGTCTGCCTGATTTCAAAGCCCGGGTGCTCCTTCCTAGGCATAGTGCTAGGTTGTCAGAAAGCTAGGTACCAGGTAAGGGCTTGCAGAGGGACTGAAATGCAGCCAGGCCAGGAGAGCAACAGGGCAGTGGACAGAGTAGCCAGGACTTGCCCAACAGAGTGGGGACTTGGGGGTTGCCAGCCCCTTTGGAGGAGCCTAGGCCCTCCCTGCTGGGTTGGATAAGCTTTCATACTTAGGATCTGGTGTGATAGGAAGCCAAGGGTGGCAGAGGATGTCTAGTGCCCCCAGAGCCCACAGAAGGCCTCCTGTTCTCACACCACAGAAACTAGCCTGGACACCAAGTCCATGTCAGAAGGCCACCTCAAAAGGAACATCGTGGTGAAGACTGTGGAGATGCGGGATGGAGAGGTAAGGAAAGCAGACCTGAGATTCTGGCCCCATCAGGCTCTGGCTGCCCCCAGGAGTTCTTGAGGCCAGGCTCTGGAATAAAGCCTGAACTGGCACAGAAGGTTCTCGATAGCTCTCAAAGGCTTCCCAAGGAGGCTCTGGAAGAGGGGATGTAAGTCAATCCCCCAGCTTCTTCACTGACAGTTCTAAGCGGAGCCTGATGCCCAGGCCACTGGATGGGGTCCCGACTTGGGCTTTCTCCCTTTCTATCTTGACTTAGGTAACCCCAGTGCCAGGCCTGGGGGAGAGAGAAAATTTAAAGTTAGAAGTTTTCACTTCCGACTTTCCATTTCCAGCTTGGTTAAAGGAACCTGCCAGAGGAATGGGAAAAAGGGATTTGGCGTAACCCATTCCCCATCACACCAGTAACAGTACTAGCTAATTTTACATCATCATCCCCCCATGTGCCAGGCATGGTGCTAGATGATTTACAAGTGATCTCATTTCCCCTCTGAATACTGCATGAGAGAGTTCTGGTTACTTTCATTGAAAAGAAAGACCCAGGAAGGCTGGGGACTTGTCCAAGGTCACATAGCCTGGCAGTGGTGGACCCAGGGTCTGTGTCAGCTCCTAACTGTGGCACTATGCAACTTCTCTGCCCCTTGCAGGTCATTAAGGAGTCCAAGCAGGAGCACAAGGATGTGATGTGAGGCTGGAACCACCTGATGGCCCCACAGTGGGAGGAGCCTGCAGTACCAAACAGGATACTTGCCCCTCCTCAGATAGCTGATTTCCCCAGACCTGAGTCCCCCACCACCACCACAGCTGCTCCCCTCCCTACTAAGGCTCTATGCCAGCTTTTGCCTAGGGTCCATCAACATTAGACCTACCAGAAAGCACCCACCCCACTCCCAGCAACTTCACCTAACAGGGCACTCACCCCAAAGGGGCAGCCTGGAGGGGAAGGGCCAGAGTTTGAGTTAGAATTAGGAGGGAAGAGAGAAGTTGGGGAGGGCCTGGAGACCTAAGAAATCACCCTCCATAGCCTAATCCTTGTTGTCATGGCAACTGTTGCCAGAGCTGGAGGTCTCTGGTCTATCTGGGAAGTGAGTCTTTGAGTTTACTCAGGCTGCAGAGGAAAACAGACTCTGAGACAGGAAGGGGAAGCCCCGCAGGCAAGGTAGCCCTAGCCAGAGGCTCATCTGAATCTAGATGGCCCCTGGCCAGTCTGAGAGTAGGCCGGGCATCCTGCCACCTGGAATCCTCAGCAGACAGAATTCCTGGCCTACCCAGATTCCAGAGGGGCCTCCTGAGCAGTGATTCAAGTGCCTCAGCCCCAGTGCTGTGTGGGCAGGTGGGAGCTTGCTTCTCAGCACTAGAGGATCTTAGTATAAGTGAAGAGGGAAGAGGTGTTGAGAAGGAGTAGAGGGGGCTGCCTCGCCCAGGTCAGTACAGAAAGGGCAAGCCCAGGAGGACTTCCTCCATATGAGAGTGGGGAGGGGAGGTAGAGATGGTGGAGGAGGCAGTGGGATGATGCTAGACATCAGAGTTGGGGTTGACCAGTTACACTTGGCCTCTGGGTCATGGGAATCAAGGAAGTGACTCATCCTCTTGAAGATACTGAAATAGAGAAAGGGGCTGCTGTCCACAGGGGTAGGGCACACTTTGTCCGGGTTCTAAAGGCCACTTCCTTGCTGCATAATCCCTGCCCACCCAAGCCTTCGAGCCCCTGCTGCTGCTGCCTTCCAACCCCAGCAAGTACTTTGGGTCAGGCCAGCCTAATACCTCTGCCTCTCTGCACCCCACAGTGACCTAGTGCTTTTCCCTAAACCAAGGACCCTGTGGTCCCCTCTTACTCAAATACAAAGTGTACCCCAGTATTTTAGGTAGCACTCTACAGTTCTGGAAATTGAGGCATGAGCACAGTGAAGACCCTAGTTTGAGTTCCCACAGCCTGGGGGTTGGGGAGAGCAGACACTTTCACCCAGAGCTTCAGCTCTGATTTCCGCAGGACTGTGCAGGGGGAAGGAGTGTTAATGGGATTATCTGTGCCCAGAAATGGGACTAAGAGGACTCACTCCAGGGTCTCCCTCTTCCCTCTAAGGCCAAAGGGAGGGAGGAGTGGGAATCCCTCCCTCTTTCCAAGAGTTGGTGCCCTTCCCCTGATGCCCTCCTGCCACCCACTGATGCTAACTTTCAGGGCACCACTGTGGCCTGTAGTTGCTGAGGTAAATAAAATCAACTGCTCTGCCTCCCCCAGAGTGGACTCGGATCTGTTCAGGAGAAGCTGGGGCTCGGGCAAGGGGCCAGCAAGTAGCCTTGGACAAGACCCAACCTGCTTCTTGTCACTGATCATCTCGGGAGCTCAACACTCCCACCCCCACCCACAGCAGCAGCCACATGACAAATCCCACCTCCAACCTTGCTCTACCATAGCAGTTTTGGTGCCACCACCACACCCCCACCTTTGCTCCAAGCCACTCTTCTCACCCCCAGTCCCCAGCATGGGTATACTTTCTCAGGAAAGCCCTGAATTTGACCTCCATTTTCCTCCCCATTTCTCCTGTTCTAGTCTACCTTTCTTCCCAAACCTGCCATTTCTACCAGCTGGTCCCAGGACAAGACTGGGAGGAAGACAGAGGGAACATATATGAGGCCTCCCACTTTTTCTTCCTTCTTCTCCCTACCACCCCCAATTCAACCAGCACCTACTTAGCAATCCTTGAAGGCAAGAAAATAAAGCACCTCAAGCACTGTTTAATAACCAAATAGGCCCTTTGATAAATATTAGGTTCCCTTCTTCCTTCTCTCATCTGCTGAAATCAGAAGACGTGCACCTTGGCTACTTCCATCCTAGCCTCAGTCCACCTCTCACCTGACTCAGGCTTCCCCACATCCCAGATCAGGTTCCAGATGTGCCCATGAAAATGGGGAGCAGGTTGTAACTAACAAATTTGACCATATCCCGTTGCCACATGTCCCAGCCCAAGATGCCCGCCTAGAGATACCTGGAATCATTTAACAAACACATTTGAGCACAACTGGTCTTCAGAAATGGGGAAGAGAAAGCCTAGGGAGAGAAGGTGGGAAAGCAGGAAAATAAGTAACAGCAGCAACGGTAAAGGTGAATGATGACAAAGACTGCCGTGATGAGCAGGTACCCCATTAGGGTGAGCTCCACAGCGGAGCGGACCTCAGGGTCTGAGAATGAGACCTTGTAGTACCCTCGAGATTTCATGCCCAGTCGGATCCCAGCGACCAGCACGCCTTGCCGCCAGCAATAATAGATGCCCCTGTCGTCCAGCTGGGCGAAGCGGATGTGGAGGTGGTTGCCATGGTCAATGAACACCCTCATGGACCTATTGACACCCTTCAAGTACTGTGTGCGATACAAGTGCTGGTCGTCCTTGTCCCAGGCCACAGCATGCTCCGGCCGGGCCCCAGGACAGGAGATGATGAGTCCATGACCCAGCCTCTGCTGGTAGTACTGAATGGGCACCAGGGGCACCTCGGGCCGGCTGCCCACTTTGGACACATAGTTGAAAATGGCCATCACACCCTCTTGGGTGGTTGTCGAATTCTGGCAGGGCACCATGCAACTCTGAACCAGCAGCTCAGGTGTGTGGTCCTTGATTTTGGCCTGAAGCTTCCTCGGCACAGCCCGTGAACCACAGGATACCACATCTGGCAGCGTCTTACGGTAGCGTGGGGAGAGGTCTGGGCTCTGCAGATAGCAGAGGCCAATGCGCCACTGCTCCCCACGTACCCCACAGCGGTCACAGGGGGTCCACTCCCAGAAGGTGGTGAAGACATGGAGGCTCCCACGGTACTCATCTGCAAAGGGCTCTTGGCCCAGGTCCTTGAAGGTGGCCACCATTCCCTCACTGCTCTGGATGTCCACATCGTAGGCATAGAAGTAGTCCCCCTTGCGGGTGCCACAGAAGTACAAGCCTGAGTCCTCAGGCTGGGCCCGGAAAACCAACAGGCTGAACATGCGAATGCTAAAGCGGACCAGCAGGTCACTGCCCACCCGCACCTGGGCTGCCTCTGTCAACACCCGCCCATCAAAGTCCGTCAGAACTTTGGTGTGGCTGCTACCAAGGTGCTTCTGATAGTACCAGACCACAGTAGACACCTCCTCGGGCTTACAGTGGCAGGGCAGCTCAAAGCTCATGTCGGCCAGGTAGGCTGCATTGTCAAACATCAGGAAAGCAGGGCAGGGGGTCCTTTGAAAAATGTTCTCCTTCTCCACAATTTCAAAAGCCTGGAGACTCCCCCATGCCCACAGGAGCATAAAAGTATGGACCATGTTCATGCCAGAAGGAGGGAGGGGTCAGAAGGGCCAGAGCCAAACCAAGGCACTAAAGGCCTATGGAACTTCTAGAAATCACTGCCAGAGGAGGCATCTTTATGAGGAAAGGATTAATCAGCCAAGGAAAGGAGTAAAAATCTTCAGGGAAAATGGCCAAAGACAAGCCAATTTATTCCCAGCTGATGTACAAGATGCCCTTCTACTGTGACAGATGTGCTCTCTAGGAAAAAACATTCTAGAACCTGGCCCTCACTCCGCTTTCTAGAACACTGGCACTCACCCAAGAATGGATCAGGAGAAACTGGAATGAGAAGCAAGGGCCTAGGAACTAGACAGGGAAATCTCTGCCCCCCACTCCAGGTCTTGCCCTGCCTGCCTGGTGGATAGGTCTTCCTTTTGGTTAATTCAGGAGTTGAAGAAAACCTACCACCTTCACATCTGGCCATCTGAAGAAGCCTGGGAGGCTGGCCAGACCTAAATTGATGGCTTGGGGCTTTCCCAGGCCGAACCTCCACAGGAACTCAGTCGCTGGGAGAAACTATTGGGCCTGAAATGAGGTAGCATTTGACCATTTGTTGATTAAATATCTGTTCATTGGTTTTACACTATAAATATCCTTGTTAAAAGCCATAAAGATCAGTATTTATTTTCCACAGAAGATTAATGATTTTGCTTTTTCCCTTTTTTGGGTGGAGGCTGTAACTGGTGTAGCCAGCACTTGGTTGGGCACATGCCCATCTCTCGGGGTTGTGAGCCACAGGCTTGGCAGACCCTAAGGGTGGGCAGCAAAGCTCTTTTAATTTCCTGGGCCTTTGACCATGCTGTGGATCTACACAGTTCAGAATATCAAGACACTGAGAGGGTGGAGAAGAGGGGAAAATTCGGTTCCAGCTTTTGCTCTGAAGATTCTAAGTTGAGAAGGGAAGTAGGTGTGGGCTTCTTATTACAGGTGTGGGCAGAGCTCCTGAGACAATCAAAACATGCCTCCAGTGACCAATGGGGGCCTCTAAAGATAACTGTTCCTATCAATCCACTTGGTACAGCTCTAGCAGCTCTTGTAGGAGCCTCTCCTCCTCCTGGAGCCCACTAGGCTGCTCCTCCAGACCCTGTTCCTCCTGGCTGAGACCCTCCTTCATGGGTCTGGGGGTGCCCATGGCCTGCAGCTTCTGAAACAAGCCCCTGCAGCTCTTTCGCTCTGCATGGCTCATCAGGCTCAGGTTCAGGGCAAAGCGCTTGGTGTTGGCCAGGCTGCGCAGGATCCCCAGCACTACCTGCTGGTCAGCTGGCCTCACGTGATCAGCCAGTGCCACCAGCAGCTCCCCTAGAAGTCCAAACCCCACATCCATCTTGAAGAGCTGACCCAGCTTGGGACCTCCAAGCTGCAGCAGGGCCTGGTAGCGCTCTGGCCCGCTCCGCAAGTATCGCCGCCAATCACGGTAGAACTCTGCTGACGTCTCTGACTGCCAGACTGTTTTCTCCTAGACCACAAAAGAAGAAGAGGGAATCCAGAGCTCTGCCAGTTGCTCTGTGACAGTGAGAGTGAGGGGAGCCTATGGGTTTTCATCTTAGCTCAGATGCTGCTGCTCTCTGAGCACTGGGAAGGCTCTGGTCCATGTGGGTCTCATTTTCAGATGAGAGAGGGTCCCAAAGAACCCAGGCCATGATTTGAGATTCTCAGTTGTACCAGGATTTTCCTACTGATGAATGTGAGAGTAAGTCAGGGTTTACTTTAAGCAGGGCAGAAAGGATGACTAAAAACCTCAGGAAGAGAGGAGGAACTCAAAGTGAGTGTTAAGGATCTGACAGGCTGGGTCTCCCTCCCAACACTGCCACAGGAGCATTATACTATATAACATGGAACCCAGAGCAACTCAACTCTGATCTGTGAATGCAAGTCAAAGAACTGACTGAAAGGCACCTGCCTAACACCACTTTCTGATTTGTTCTGTGCAATTTAATTCACCCTCACCATCTGACAGTTGCTTTTCTTTCTGGGATTGGAGGCAGAAACCTGCCTCTGTTGGCTTAACATGAGAAGTAAGGAAATGGTATGTGTTGTAAGAAAACAGAATTGGTGGTTTAGGGCAGAGAATCCTGCTGGGTCTCACCTACCTGGGAGATTTCAGTGGTTTCATCCTGGGAGGTTGTTCCCTGAATAGTGTGACAGTTCCAGGGCACAGTCCTCTTTCCTCCTATCTTGTCTTTCCGCTCCAGTGGCTTCAGATGTGATGCAAGGACAATATCCCTGTGGGCAAAGGACAGAGATTAAGGGATGGACCTAATGCTGTCTGTGGGTGTGAGGTGGCTGGACCTTTTGGCAGGTCATTATCACATAATAAAAATAATAACAGCAGCAACAATAGCTGACAGCTTTTAAGCACTTCCCATGTCCCAGACAATGTGCTCAGAAACCTTACATGTAATAACTTATTTAATCATAGCAATGGTTACTCTCTTTTACAAATGAGGAATAGAGGCTCAGAGAGGTTAAGTTACTTGCACAAAATCACACAGGTAGCAGAGGGAAGGACTAGGACTGAGCCCAGAATTGTCTGACTCCAAAGCACATGCGCTTATCCACTACAGTCCACCATAATAGGAGGGCCTAAGAAAAATGACATTAAGCCAACCTGAACTCCTCATAGGAAGCCACCCTCTGTTCCACTGCCCGTATCTTGGCAGCATTCTCTCGCTGGTACTTCTCATCAGCAGTGAGTGCAGCCTGCAGCTCTTCCTCCAAAGCCTTGAAGTCAATGATATCATTCCTTTCCATGGCCTGTGGCTGGGAAGGTAAAGGGAATGTACAAAAGTGAAAGGTCAATAACGGGAAGGAAAGTGCATCCAGATTCTTTGCTAGCTCACAAAATGATCTAAAACACTCTGGATATCTTGTCACTTATCTTGGGGGAGGGGGGTGTTAAAAAATCTAGTTCTCTACAGAGTTACACAGTGAGGATTTGCTTAAGATTTGTTGTCACTGAAAATAAAATAGACATTCAGTATGGAGCCATGTCTTAATTTTGTTCTCTGCCTCTAAAAATATTTTAATATCAGTGCATTAGATGAGGAAACATTTGGGTCTCAGAATTCCGCCTTGTCACTCTTCCATATAGCTAGTTGTTGTGATAGAGGAGAACCTCACACGAAAGCAGAACTGTTAGCTGCTTCTGAGCCCAGGAATAAAATTTCATTTATAATTAAATGTCTTTAATGAGAAAGGATACTTTTCACCCAAACCAGATGCAATGACTAAGCAGGACATCAAAGAGAAGTGGCAGAGGAAGGGGCTTAATGATCCCTATCCCCAAATCCGTCCAGCTCAGGGCTGGAGGACAGGTCCCTAGGTACTTGGGCGACCTCTTTAGTTATGCCACCGTACGTCTGCAGCCTCTGCATATCTGACACTGACTGGCCTGTTCTACAGGGAGATCATTTATACGGGTTCTAGTCTTGGTTCTGGCTTTTACTCGCTGTGAGACCCCCTTGAACCTCAGGTTTCTGTGCATTGAGCTAGATGTTGTGGCAGACTCATCATCAACAGCCCTGCGGCAGGTCAGCAGAATGTCTGCAACCAAGCCTAGAGCCCCACCACCCCACCCCAAAGGTAAGCTGAACACCAAGAAAGGGGCTGGACTGACCAGGAATTGAACTCAGGTGGTCTGGCTTCTGTCCAGTTCTGAATAAATAGAACTAACCCCCTTGTCCCTCGACCGTCACCCCAGGAGCCCTGCCCTTGAGTCCCTTGCTTTCTTTGGGGAATCCCAGGTAATCGGGAACAGAACCGCTCAGCGTAAACCAAGGCCAGCAGCTTTGGTTGCCTAGCAACTACGCCAACACCCTGCCCACGTGATCGGCTCGAAGGCCCCCTTTCAGTGCGGTCCCGCGGCGCCTGATCAGATTCGATCCTCTTCAGGTCTCACTCTCTTTGGAGCAGCCCACGCCTCAGTTTGGGGGCCCACAACTCCCCATCTACTGTTCTTGTGTCCGCGGTCGCCATTCCTCTGAGCTTTCCTCAGGCAGAGGGCTGTCCTCCGCGGCAGAAACGCGACCGCGGCGTCTCCAGGGTCCTTCCGGACACCGGGCTCAGGCAGTGGTGCTGCGTGGGGCGGAAGCGCGGTCTCCGTTGGCCTACCTGGAGCGTTTGGCTGAGCAGGAGGGAGGTGAGCTGAGCCGACGCGGGTCAACGGCATGGGGACGTTGCTTGGGTGGGATGGGTGGGATGGGAAATGAAATAATGTCAGATCTGGAAGAGACTGTATGCTATCTGCCTCTTTCACTTTACAAATGAGGTGTGGAGCGGGAAAGGGAACGAAAAACACCCCCCCCCCCACTCCACACACACACACCCCACGCACATTCGATTCCGGGATACCCTCCGTAAAATCTCTTCCCTGGGCAGGAGTCATTCTTTCACTGTTCTCTCACTGTTCAGTCCTCTCTCTCCGGTTCCATCTGTGCCATCTACACTGTTCTGCCGAGCTCCCTCTATCCTTATTCTGTATTCCTTTGAGAGTTTGCGTTAGAGCGGGAAGCCGCAGTGAGGTTTGGTACCTGAAGATACTAGTTCTGTGCAACTCTGGGCAAGTCAACTCTCTTTTCTGTGCCTTGTTGGAATCATTCATTCATTCAACAAGTACTTAACTGCGGCCCTGTATTGTGCCAGGCACTGTTCTAAGTGGGGGAAAAAAATAAAGTCCTTGCTTAAACTGTAGTTGGGGAGTTGACAAGTAAATACATGGATAGATATAGTTCAGCTAGTGGTAAATGTTAATGATAACAGTGAACGTGGGGGTTGGAGAGTGTGGGGGGGACTTTTTTAGAGTGAGAAGTGAAGGTTTCTCAGAAAACGTGACATTTCTGTAGAGACCTGAGTGAAATGAAAGCACAAGGTCTGGAAAGCTTGGAAGAGGTGGCATTTGAACTGTACTTTGAGTAGAATTCCAAAAATTGAAGTAGAGAAAACCCACAAAATACTAATTACAAAAATTGAAGTAGAGAAAACCCACAAAATACTAATTACAAAGGGAAAACAACTAACTTTACAACAGAAAAGCCTGACGGACACCACTGTAATTAAGGTAATGTCACCACTAATGGGAGAAGTTAAAATTATGTACCGCCCTGGCCAGTGTGGCTCGTTTGGAGCATCGACCTATAAGCAAAGGGTTGCAGGTTTTATTCCCAGTCAGGGCGCATACCTAGGTTGTGAGTTTGATCCCTGGTCTGGATGCAT
This sequence comes from Furipterus horrens, assembly GCF_987537825.1. NCBI lineage: Eukaryota > Metazoa > Chordata > Mammalia > Chiroptera > Furipteridae > Furipterus > Furipterus horrens. The sequence goes on along the minus strand of NW_028327181.1, from coordinate 81,718,603 downwards.
ATGAGCATACAAGAGGCAACCAATCACTGTTTCTCACATTGATGTTTCTTTTTCTCCCTTCCTCTTTCTCTCTCTCTAAATATATATATTTATATATATAACTAAATAAAATCATGTACCGCCTGATAGGAGATGCACTAAAAAGAACAGTGGATTGAGTGCTGGCCCATGAACCGAACGAAAGGGTCTCCAGTTCGGTTCCCAGTCAGGGCACATGCCTGGTTTGCAGGCCAGGTCCCTGGTTGAGGGCATGTGAGAGGCAACCAATCGATCTTTCTCTTCCTTTCTCTCCCTCCCTTCCCCTCTCTCTCTAAAAAAAAAAACAAGTAAACAAACAGACAAAACACAGCATCTGTTCTGTGATATTTCTGCCAGAAATGCATAACATTAATCAGGAAACATCAGACAAACCCACGTTCAGGTACATTCTACAAACTCACTGGCCTGTAATCTTCAAAAGTCTCAAGTCATAAAAGTCAAAGAAAAACTGAGGAACTATTCCAGAGTGAAAGAGACTAAAGACATGACAACTAAATGCAAACGTGCAGTCCTGGATTGGATCATTTGCTGTGCAGGACATTATTAAAAGTTTGTGAAATTTGGAGTCTGTGGATTAGGTGGTAGTAATATGTCTGATTTTCTGATTTTGATGGTTGTATTGTGATTATGTAGGGGAACATTCTTGTTTGTAGGAATAACACACTAAAGCAATTGTTGGCAGATCTTTTCTGTAGTAAATATTTTAGGCTTTCTGGGCCATATGGGCTCAGTTGCAGCTACTCAACTCTGCTGTTACAGTGTGAAAGCAGCCATCGACAATGTAAATGAAGGAGCATAGCTGTGTTCCAATATAGCTGTTTTTATAGACATTACAACTTGAATTTCATATCATGTTAATATATCATGGCATAGTATTCTTTCGATTTTTCAACTATTTAAAAATGTAAAAGACATTCTTACCTTGAGGGCTATGTATAATCAGGCAGCAGGCCAGGTATTTGGCCACAGGCCCACAGTACCAACTCCTGCGCTAAGTGTTATGTGGTGATGAGGCGTTGTGTCAGCAATTTATATCCACATAATTTAGTAAAAAAAGTCATTTGTACTATTTTTGAAATCTTCTGGTATTATTTTAAATTTTTTTAGTATTAAAAAAAGAAGAATATGTAAACAGACAATGCGTAGATGAGAGAGGAGGGGAAAGGACAGGGCTTTGGGGGAGCAGTCAGTAGGCTGGTATAATTGAAGAGGCGATGTGTGAAGGGACATGGTCAACTATAAGCCTGGGCAGGTGGGGCCATATCATGGAGGCCTTGATTACCATACCAGAATCTACTCTTCTTGAATTTTAGCATCATGGATACTGACTTATATGATGAATTTGGGAATTATATTGGACCAGAGCTAGATTCTGATGAAGATGATGATGAATTGGGCAGAGAGACCAAAGATCTTGATGAGGTAAGACTTTTTTTCTTCTCTTTTTTATTTTTTTCTTTTTTAAACAATAAAGTACTGAATTCTCTGTGCTCTCATAAAACCTGTGTGCATCTCTATCATTACCCTGTTTATAATATGACTTATTGCCCTGGCCAGTATGGTTCAGTTGGTTAGAACGTCATCCTGTAGACAGAAAGGTCACTGGCTCGATTCCTGATCAGGGCACATACCCAGGTTGCAGGTTTGATCCCTGGTTGGGGTGCCTATGAGAAAGTAACCAAGTCGATGTTTCTCTCTTACAACAATGTTTCTCTCTCTCTTTCTGTGCCCTCTCACTCCCCACCCCTCACTGCCCTTCCTTTCTCTCTAGAAGGGGCAAAAACATGTCCTCAGGTGAGAATAAAAAATAAATAAAATATAATAGGACTTATTGGGGTCTTATACTGAACCTAACCTAAGAAAACTTAGCTACTGAAGTTCCAAAAAGGAAATATAAGATAGTCACCTTTTCCAAGTGCAGCTGCCCTGGGAACTTTCTCATAAGCTCAGATTTTGAAAGATGAATAAACAATAGAAAGAGAAGGTGGAGATTCCTATGACTCCCCTTCAGGAGAGCTCTGGGGATGAAGTCCAAAATGGTGTGAAGCTTGCAAAAGACACCATAGGTAACTTTTATGTTTTAGCAATATTCAGAACAAGAAGTAAATAAGCCCACTCTCATCGATGGAGGTATAACATTTATAAAACATCAGGGAAGCAGAACAAAAGTCCTGGCTGCCATCTGTCTTCTCCCTCAGGGAAAATGTCCTTCACACTAGAAAAAATAGAATAAACACCGGAAAAAGAAAACGGAAGCCGTATAGGTGAAGTGAAAAGAGAGCATTTGCAGCCTTGGATGCATTCAAATCTCCAGGCCCAGATGCATTAGGTCCTGGGTCGGGTAAAGGGGGAGACCTTGCCCAGGTAAACTGAAAGCCACTGTGGGCATCTTTAAGGAACTGGAGACTGACTGTGGTGCTAGAAAGTAACAAGCGACTCATCCTACTTTTCAAAGGTGGAGATAAGGCACTGCCTTTCAGAAACTACAGGCTAGTGTGATATGTATCTGTGGTAAAAATTAGGGAAGGAATTTTTAAAACATGATGTTGAACACTTAAGCTCGTATGAGGTTTTTAAATTTTTCCTTTTGATACAATTACTAGATTGAGATTAGGTTAGGGGTATACTGTGGATATTATGTGTCTAGATTTAGGCAAGGCATTTGATTATTTTTTTTCTTATAAACCAATTATTTTCTTTTAAAAAATATTATTTTAAAGAGGTAATTTTCATTATACAAGTAATTCATGAACACAGTCTCATTCAGACCAAACAGATAGAAAGTATTCTTTGGTTCTTATTCCATTTCCCTCCCCTCCCCAAGATAACCACTGTAACTCTTGTGGAAACAATATGGACTGGGCCATAACATGAGAAGAGGTGACAGCCATTGAATGATGGCACGGAAAGAGTTTTGATTAATGGGTCACTGCCAGAGCTCTTGTGACATGCCCCATGCATCTGTACTTCGTCCCATCCTTTTCAGCCTTTTTGTCAATGACTTAGGTGAAGATAGAGAAGTTTATAAAATTTGCACATCGCGTAAGCTAATATATTGGATAACAGAACCTAAATTCAAAATGATTCCAACAAACCTGAATTCCAGGCTAAATAAAGCCCAAGAATTTGTTCATTAAATATTTATAGAGCACTTATTATTTGCAAGGAATCATGATGCAGAGAGAGCCAAGGCATTATCCCTGCCCCCCAGGAACCTACTGCTTGCCAGGGAAGATGAAGTACATACAAAAGTGTTTGTAATATGAGACAGGGAAGGATGGGTGCCATTTAAGACATATTAACTTATATCCATGCTAATAGGATACAAAGAGGAATTACCCCTGGCTGGGGTAATCAAGAAAGATACCTGAGGAAGTCACATTCAAAGTGAACCTGAAGAATGAGTAGGCATCTGTAGAGACGGAAAATAGATAACTAGTGATGGTCTAGGTTGAGGCATGGAATTTAGGGAATGATGGCTAATGGGTACAGAGTTTCTTTTGGGGGTGATAAAAATAATTAAAATTGATTGTGATGATGGTTGCACAACTCTGAATATACTAAAAAGCATTGAATTACGCACTTAAAATTGGCAAATTGCGTGGCATGATCTCACTAAAGCTGTTAACAACAACAAAAAGGAATGGTTAGGCTATGTACGAATGCTTTCAGCTCAGTACAGAAGGCTGAGTTAATTGTACTCTAGTTCATGTTCCTCGTTATTGCTTGGGCAAGGCTCTGCTCTTGTTTAATTAACCGATTCCTTTTTATTCTCATTCTAATATGTGTTACCATAGTAACTGATTTAACGTGTATACATTTTTTGTTTGTATGAGCTGCAAAATGTATAGTTGCGTTGTGCGTGTATTAATTTAAGTAAATGGAATCATATTATCTGCATCATTCTGTTTCTTCTGTCCACTCAGCATGTGCCAAATGATGCATTTTAGGGTCCATCTCTGTTGCTGTGTGTATGTCTAATCTGTGGCATCTGATTTCCCTGGTGTGTGTTATTTAGTGATGGGCACCTAGGTATCCGGCCATCAGTCTTCCCTCAACACAAATAACACTGCAGTGAATATTCTCAGTTTTATGCACCATGTGAAAATTTCTTTGGGTCATATACCCAAAAGCAGAGTTGCTGATCATAGGATCATGTATATACACTTAATGTTTATATACTTTGTTAATGTGTCTATAGTAAGTACTGTCAGATTACTCTTCAGCATGGCTGCACTGGTTCATACTCCTGCAAGCAGAGGCAGAGTCCCTATAGCTTGTATTACACTTCGATTCAAAATACATTCAGCAGTATGGGGCGGGAGGAAGCTGGCTTGATGGCTGTTTCGGAGCCGCCACCAGCAGAATATGTATGGCTGCCACAAGAGCGAATGTAATCTTAGGCCACATTAATACAAGCAGAATGGGACGATGGTAGGAGGTAGCCAGCCGACTCACCAGTGGAGGGTTTTGTGTTCTTTTAAAGAAAAGCTGACGTGCTGGAATTTGTGTGGAGGAAAAAAGCCACTGCCACTACACCTACCTGCCTCCCTGCATCTGTGTCATGTGCCTTCCCTGCTGTTCTTGTGGATGATTGGTTCACGTTTCTGGCTCCTAGAAATTATGTAGATCCCAACCCTTCTCACCTCTCTTACTAGATCATCCCCATCAACATACAGACATTCTGTTATTTCATCTGAAAATCCTCTCAACCCCATCTGCCCCTTCACTTACCTCCCATTCCCCTGCTTCCCAGTGCAGCACATCTCAAGAGAGTTGTTGATACTTGCTGTCTCCAAACTCTCCGTCCCATTTTCTCTCCAACCCACTTGTCCTTTTGTCTCTCCTATTCCACAGAGACTGCTTCCATCAAGGTCACCAGTGACCTCTGCCATAGATCCAGTCCTCATCTTACTAGACCTTTCTGTAGCATCTTACTAGCCCAACTGATCACTCCCTCTTCCCTTGGCTTCCAGATAACCCCAGGTTTTTCTTCTCTTCGCTGGCCAGTCCTTCTCAGTCTTCGCCACTGGTCCCCCCTCATCCCCCTGACCTCTGTCAGCAGGCTCCAGGACTCCATTCCTTATATCTCTTCTCTGCCCATAGTCAGTCCCCTGGCGACCTCATCCAGTCTATCAAACAGCTCCCATTCACTGAGGACGCTCACATTTCTATCTCCAACTTGGACCTTTCTCTTGAACCTCTGGTTTGTACTTCCAACTTCCTTCTTGACATTTCTGTTTGATGTCTGATAGGGTGTCTCAGACTTATCAGATCTAAGACCTAAACACTGAGCTTCCCCGCCCCCGACCTGCTCTTACAGTCTCCTCGTTCAGTAGAGACAATGCCATTCTCCAGTTGCTCAGGTCAAACACGCCTTTCCTCCCAGCCCCCTGCCCCCACACACCTACTTTCAAGTCATTAGGATACACTTTTGACTCTACCTTCAGAACATATCCAGAATCCAAGCTCCCCTCACTACCTTCTCAGCTACCACTCTGGTCCAAGCCACCATCACTGCCATCTCTTTCCTGAATTACTTGCGGTAGCTTCCTAATTTCCCTCGCAGTATATTCTCAGTATGGGAACCAGAGTGATTCTTTTTAAAACAAGTCTGATCGTATTACTCCTGCTCAGAACCACTGGAGCCGGATTTCTGAGCCTCGGCACCATTGACATTTGAGGCCCTTGTGTCTGGTTTCTTTCAGTTAATATAATGTTTTCAAGTTTTATCAGTGTTGTAGCATGTATAGGTATTTCTTTTTATTGCTAAATAATACTCCATTGTGTGAATGTACCACATTTTATTTATCTAATCATCAGGTGATTGACATTTGGGTTTGCACTTTTGACTATTGTGAACAATGCCACTATGAGCATTTGTTGATAAGCTTTTGCATGAACATAACTTTTCATTTGTCTTGGGTATGTACCTAGGAGTGGAATTGCTGTGTCGTATGGTAACCCTGTGTTTAACATTTTTGAGGAACTGTCAAATTGTTTTACAAAGTGGCTGCACCATTTTACATTCTCACCAGCAGTATGTGAGGGTTTCAATTTCTCCACATCCTCCCCAACACCTGTTATTTTTGTCAGAAAAGTATTTTTTGAAAACAGTTCTGTAAAGCTAAGTGAAAAATTTAAGGGTATGGACTTCTTCCCAGTTTCTACCTCTGCTTCCTGGTTTCTGCCCTTGGAAGTTATCTTTTCCCTTAAAAAGATGTGCTGTGATAAGCCATTGGTTTTCTCTGATCTCGATTCACTTGTGAGCAGTGGCCCACATTTGGGAAGGGGCTAGTGTGAATGAGAAGAGCAATCTGTAGCCGTAGCTCACGGTGTTCTCTTCATGAAGGGTCACGCAGGAGCAGAGCCTGACCCACTAATTCTAGCACAGAACTCACAATTAGAAGCTATCACACACATGACATGCTCTTAACTCGTGTAATGTCAGTTATTGAGCAGAAGCGCGTGCCTCTTACAGCCTTCTTCCCTCTCTTTTAGATGGATGATGATGATGATGACGACGATGTAGGTGATCATGATGAAGATCACCCTGGGATGGAGGTGGTGTTGCATGAGGACAAGAAGTACTACCCCACGGCTGAAGAGGTGTATGGTCCTGAGGTGGAGACCATAGTTCAGGAGGAAGACACTCAGCCTCTCACAGGTATGTCAGGAGGCACTGGGTTGTGAGAGGTGACGCTGAAACTAGGACACTTCATTTCATAGCCATCAGTGATCTTGAGAGTTCAGTGAATTAATTGATTAGTTTTTCTTAACTATTTTCAGATACTGTTTCTGGTTTGAGATTCATGAACCCTGTTTTAATAGTCAGTAAAACTCATAACTTTTTTCCTAAGGAAGTAAGAGTTATTTCTTTATTTATCTAACATCTGTTTAGGTGCTTGAAGACTGTTTTTAAGTTCTCCCCCTGATCTGATATGTTTTCCATCCAAATAATCCCAACTCCTTTAACCAGTCCTCACAATGTTTATTGTCTTAAGTAGTTGCATTTTATAAATGCAAGAAGTTTTGAACTGACATTGACCTCAACCTATATTCGGTCCCTTTCCCTTTCTGAACATCTGAGTGATCCTTGAGAGTAACAAATTAGTATCACATATCATGCATTCTGAAGCTCAGCCTAATGGAATATAGCTCTATATTTTTATGTTTTCCGCCTACCTGCATATCACTAATTTTTTTCCCCCTAGAACCTATTATTAAGCCGGTGAAGACCAAGAAATTCACTCTGATGGAGCAGACATTACCTGTCACAGTGTATGAAATGGAGTAAGTTATAAGATCTCTCAGCCTTTCTTCACGAATAATGGGATTCTTTTTTTCTTTCTTTCTTTCTTTTTTTTAATGGGGGGTAGAGGAGGTGGCTTGTGGTTGAAGTAGCCAGTGAATTGCATAAGCAAAATCTCTACCTATAATTTGCCAAGATTTCCCTTCTGTTTATATGGTTGCTGGGATATTTAGTCTCAGTCTTAACTTTTCTCTTTGCTCTCATCCAGATCTCAGCTGTTTTCTCTTCTTCCAAATCTTTAGTTTGGTATTAAAAGCCAACCTTTCAGACAGAGAGTACTAAGTATTATAATTGTCAATGCTGAACTACCAGAGCCTGTTTTGACTCAAAATTGCTAAGTGTTTTGGGAACAACAATTCTTTATTGAAAAGGAGGGCACAAGCAGGCAGATATACACGGTATTTATAAGACTAGGTTTACAGTTATGAGTACACGAAACACAGAGTTTATTCTTTTATTATTATTTATTATTGTGTTTTCCATAGAAACAACTGTAAACCTCCTTTTGCCGAACCCTGTATATATAGAATAATTTAGACTCTTCAAACTGTTTTGGAAAATATTTAAACTGACAAATTGCAGTTGTAAGGCCCTCATGAGTTGAAGTGCCTGTGACTTACTAAATGGTGAAGCGTCTCTTAACCATGTTGTTAGCATGCGTGTCCAAAGGAATGGGGTCCCTTATCAAATGTTGAGCTCACCTGCCACCATTTAGACATTTTGGTGTTTTTTTGTTTGTTTTAAATACATTATTTTACTTATTGATTTTAGAGAGAGAAAGGGAGAGAAATGTCGATTTGTTGTTGGACTTATTTATGCATTCATTGGTTGCTTCTTGTATGTGCCCTGACCAGGGATCAAACCCGCAACCTGGGCGTATCAGGATGATGCTCTAACCAGCTGAGCTCCCTAGCCAGGCATTTTTGAAACAACCTTTCAGTTATCATCAGGACTTGCTTTATAGTCCTTTTTGTTCTCAGTGGTGATTTTTAAAAAATCTCCAGTCTTAGAAAGCAGACTTGATATTTTTGAAGAGCCAAAGTCATCTGAAGGCCACTTGCCATAAGTAATGTGACAGTGCTGGTTTTGATCAAGATGGAAGTCCTCTGCTCAGCATTGTTAATGAGACGGCATTTTTTTGTTAACTAGCTCTGAGGACAGTTTCAAAAGAGAAGCTCCCAAAGTTATTTTAAGTCCCCTTAACATCATTGGAATAAATGGATAACATCTAGCTTGAAGATTTTGAAAGGGACAGTACTCATGTATGTGTGTTAGTTCTGGTATTTGTTTTTATTTTTTCTTGCTTGCTTTTTAAATATTATTATTTTACTGTTGAAATCCTTGAGACATTTCACAGATTGTGTCACCGTTGTGGATAAGTCTATTCCATTCCCAAAGCCAGAACTGTATAGATGTAGAAATTGACATCTGCCTCTGAGCAGTCTCTTGTTGGTCTGAAAGTTGTTCCTGAAAAACTAAAAATACCTAAAACACTTTTACACCTCTCTCCATTTGAAAACTTTTGCCAAAGTTCCTCTTCCCTTTTTCTTTCTCCTTTCAGTTTTTTGGCAGATCTGATGGATAACTCAGAGCTCATCAGAAATGTGACCCTCTGTGGCCACCTCCATCATGGCAAGGTGAGAGAACCTTTGGCTCCTTGAAACAGGGTTTCTCTTTGTTCCTGCTCATTTTTCAGACCTCAGAGTCAGGTTGGGGTTTGAGCCTATAAGACTAGACCTTCTGACTCTGGGGGCCTCCATGCTTATTGTGAAACCTTGCTATGAAATTCTAACTTTTCCTAAGCAGTGGGTGGAGCCTGTTAGTCAGCCATTTGCATACCTGAGCCTGTGTCTACAGCTAGACAGATGAGAGAAAATTAAGCCTTACTCTGATTTTATGTTTCCATTTTCCTGGCAATGCTTGTCTAGGAAGATTGCACCTTTCATTTGAAAATAATCCTATGACTTGTGTTCATCTCTTGCTGTTGCATAACCCTCCCCGTTCTCTCCCTCCTTTCCTTATCCCTAAATGATGGGGTGGATTGGGCGCTGGGGGAAGGGTAGAATAGATTTTCCTCTGTGGTTGGCAGGTCTTAACCTTCTGTTTCCTTGCAGACGTGTTTTGTAGATTGTTTAATAGAGCAGACTCACCCGGAAATCAGAAAACGCTACGACCAAGATGTAAGTAGAAATTCTGTTGAGAGTTTAGTTAGGATGAACCATTCATAACATACAGGGGTGTGTTTCTCTTCTTCCCCTTCCTTCAGCCTTCTCAGTCATTATAAATAATGACACCTACAAAGTCCTACTTTATAATTGTAATCTTTATTAATAGCCTTTAAGAATATAATTAAAAGTTTCTCAGGGGTGTAAAGAGTATTAATCTGCAGTATTTTTGTATGATCTGTTCTGCCCTTGGGGTCCTTCCTCTGTTCTGATGTCTTGACTTTTATAGCCTATTCTTTCCTGTCATAGCATTAAAAGCTTCCTCTATAAATACAATGCAATTGACCCTTGTTGTTTCCGTGGTAAATTTAAATGCCTGTGAATGAGGCCAAGTGTGGCTGCAAGTCTCAGTGCAATAATTGTTCAGTCTGCCAGATTGACTACTTTGCCATGTGGGGATTCCGTGAAGGCTGGATATGTCTCCCTTTACCACTCTAAGAATTTGGTGTGTTTGATGTAATTTAGCTCTCCAGCCATACCTGGGTCTTCAGTGACCACCCTCACCCCCTAAAAACGCATACGTCCAGGAGCGTTTTCCATCTGGGACGGCACTGGTCTCATTGTCTGGCATTTCTGTAGGGACGCCCTGCTCTCTTCAATCTCTTCTCCTCCTGAGGCAGAAACCCTTGAATTGGGAGGTGGTGAGGGGAAGCAATTGATGGCTTATGTGGGAGAGAAGTCTGAATTCAGATGGTAACGACAGCTCATTTGTTTTCAGCTGTGCTACACTGACATCCTCTTCACAGAACAAGAGGTAAGTGTGCCTTGGGAAATCCAGCTGTTGCCCACACCAGACCCAGCAGTAGTTCTGTAGGGGGCGTAGGGAGCCTTTATGATAACACTTTGGTCCATACCGCATCCCCCCTCTCACTCCCACCTTTTTATTTCCTGCTTCTACCAGTCATCAAGAACTGTAACTTGAAAGAGAGCTAGGTAGGCAAGCTGCAGGGTAAAGAGGGGGACCCTCCATCCTTGACTGGATTTAATATGGTCTAATAGGGCAAATACTATTAAGTTATGCAGGAACTCAACATGATTTTTTTAAAGGACATCATGCTTAAAATCTATAAGATGACTTCATCTGTATGACAGTCGCTTTCCAGGAAGTAGCTTGTCTTTAAGATGAGTTCATCTGTCTTTGTGCTCCTTTTTCTGTATAAATAGTGAGCATATATCTCTGTTTTTCCCATTCCAGCTGGTGGTTCTTTCTTTGTTTCCATTTGGGGCTGTTCCTCTTACCTCTAAACCTTTCTCTTTGCCCCTCTTTCTTTCTTTCTTTTTCTTTTTTTAATTTTTTATAAAATTATATTTATTTTTAGAGAGAGGGGAAGGGAGAAAGAAATGTCAATGTGCGAAACATCCATCAGTTGCCTCTTGCATGCCCCCAACTGGGGATTGGCCCACAATCCAGGCATGTGCCCTGACTGGGAATTGAACTGGCAACCTTTCGGTTTGCGAGACAATGCTCAACCCACTGAGCCACGCCAGTAAGGGCCCCCTCTTTATTTCGGTCTCTTTTTCTTGAATGACCACATGGTCAGCTCAAGTAAATAAATATAAATACAGTTAACTAAAGAAACTTCGAATGGTGCTAGCATGTTATAAGTAATCAACAAATGTATGCTGCTGTTATTTCTTAATATATTTATTTGACTAGAGTTTAATACTCCCTGTTATAACTTTTATAGTTTTTTAATCCTAAAATGCCCCCAGATTGTTTCTTTTTTAGTTACACAATGCTTGATTATTATTTTTGTTTCCAGTGTATAAGAAGGATAAGACTTTAGGACCCTGGATTCTTCATTAAGGTTTAATACAGCTTTGCTTGCTTGTTCATTTTTATTTTTACCTTTTTGTATTTGAATCAAATCCCCCCGCCCCCCTAAAAAATGCTGTTTAAGATATTTCGTCTTCCAGATCATTCTGGTTAGAGGCCTAGATACAAATCACACCCAGACAAGGAGAGAGATCAGTGTAATTTACTAGCAACTGGCAAGCTCCAAGAGCAGTATGAACCCCTCTTGCATAGAAAGAGGCCTTGACCACTCTCTTTCTGTAACTTTCAGAGAGGCGTTGGCATCAAAAGCACTCCTGTGACAGTGGTTTTGCCAGACACCAAAGGAAAATCTTACCTCTTCAATATAATGGACACTCCAGGTAGGACCTTCCTTGACCCTGTCTCCTTTGCTTCTGACTAGTTTATTACCAAGCATTGTGCTCCAGTCCTTCTATTTTGCTCCTCTCTTTACTCTGCTCTGGAATATTTAAATTTTAGGGAATCTTTATTCATTAATTCATTTGAGCCTGTGTAGACCCCATGCTAGACGCTTGGTAACAAAAATGAGTCAGACATGGTCCCCTGTCTCAGACACTCAAATCTTTTGAAGGAGACTGTTGGAACAACACAACCAACTGCTGGTGGGCGCACAGTTTATCATGGGAGCCGCCTACCTTGCCCTGTGGCCAACTCTTTCTCCTTTGGAGAAGACCAAGTGGGGCAGAATTATAAATAGGAAAATCTGAGTTTTGACAGATTGGCCTTCCTTGCCCGATGCCCTCATATCTGTCAGCCCTGCCTCCACCAGCAGCACCCTGCCAGGTACTGTCCCCATGCTCCAGGCTCACCTTTGCCCCAAATTGTCTTCTGTCCCACAAAACTCTGCTTACTGCTGATTAGATTAAGCTAGTATGTGAATGTGAATATGTTATGCCCTCCTAGTAAAGACTTCCTTTTTATATTTGGGGACCTCCTGTATAAAAAAAGTTCAATCCAAGAATGTGACTAATGGTGGGATTTTATACACTGCTGTGAGCTGTGGGGAGAAGGGAAAGGGACACTGGGGGTTCACATGCTTTGCAGTACCCCTCAGACCACCTGCCAGTTATTGCCACCACACAGATGGCAGCTTAGTTGGTGACTTAGTTTTTATTTGCTTTACAGGACATGTGAATTTTTCTGATGAGGTCACGGCTGGCTTGCGCATTTCAGATGGGGTGGTCCTTTTCATCGATGCTGCCGAGGGTGTGAGTCTGGATTCCTCTGCTTTGTTAGGTTTGCCCCACACAGTGCCCAGAGCACTGAGCAAGCTGGGAGCCAGAGAACATGGAAGTCGGTGGGATTTAGGCCTCACATTTGCTATAAAAGTAAGATAGCAAATGAAGTTCAAAATCAGTTCTCAATATGAGTTCCTAACTTCCTGCCCAGTGAAGGTCAAAATGAATGATAGGACCCATTGCTATTCAGAAAACACAAAAATAAAATAACAGATGTAAATGAAAGGAGGAGAGTATATTCATGTAAATGGATTTGAAATGTTAATGAGTATTTCTAATCTCAAGTGAGATTGAAGTTAAAAGGCCCATGGTTTCTTTTATATTAGGTAATTTGACTAACCTCATTCAGGTTGTCATTAGTGAAATAGCCAGCAGAGGGAGCCAGAGTTGCCTTTTTTAAGCTGACTTTTGGAATAATTTCTGACTTATTGAAAAGTTGTAAATACAAAGAATTCACCCTCATTTGTTTTGTAATTCTTTCTGTACATGTACACACGTGTGTGTATTCTCCCCTTGAACAATTTGAAAGTAAAACATTTCAGAATGTATTTCCTAAAAACAGACATTCACGTACATAACCATAGTACAATTACCAAAATCAGAGACTTTAACGTTGATACAGTGTTGTTGTACAGATCTTTCTCTACAGGACTTAGTTTCGCTAATTGTCCCAATAATGTCCTTTAGATAATTCTTTTCCTAACCCAGGATGCTGCGTAGCATTTAGTCTTCGTGTCTCATTCGTTTCTTTCCATTGGTTGGAACTGTTCTTTTACCTTTCTTGGTCTTTTATGACATTGACATGAAGAGTATGCACCATTTATTTTATAGAATGTCTATTTGGGTCTGTCTGATGTTTCTTCATGATTATGTTCAGGTTATTTTGGCAGGATTACTCATAATCCTGGCTGGTTTGGCTCAGTGGATTGAGCGTCGGCCTGCGAGCTAAGTGTCGCTGGTTCGATCTTCCAGTCAGGGCACATCAGAGAAGGAAAACTCTGACTCCAAAAAACCTCCGCTGCCTTGCGGCATACCTCTTCAGGGGAAAGGCTAAGGGAGTAAACCCCGACAGAAAATCCGGAGCCGGAGTCCCTAAGGCGGTTTGACGTTGTAGTCAACACCGGCAACTCCTGCGGCGCACCTGAAGCCAAGCTGTGTTGACTCCGTCTTTCCCTTGGACCCTTCAGCTGCGAAGAGAGGGGGGGTCTGCTGCATGTGCAACAGCAGACCCTCCATATCACCCTGCCCAGGCTCTGTAGCTTCAGCTTCACTGGAGAGGACACTCCAGCGTCATCACAAGATGTCGATTCAACACGGGAGGAGACAGATACCGTGTCACTCCCGAGTCGGACTGCACAGCCATTCTCGGCGGTGCAGATAGACTCTTAAGAAGCTACACCATCGTCTCTCGAGACGGACGGCTGCCGACAACGACGACGACTCATAAGTACAGTTGTGTTCTTACTAGTCCCATCACATCAGGAGGTCCATGATGTCAACTTTGATCACTGATTAAAGCAATTCTGTTAGATTTTTCTTCAGTGTAAAATTACGATTTTCCCCTTTGTAATAAATAAGTTGCAGGGTGATACCTTGGGTCTATTATACATTTATTCCTTATCAAACTTTACCTGTAGTTTTTGTCATCTACTGATCATTCCTAGCTTATTTCTATAAGAGTTGCAAGTGGTTATTTTCTTTTATTTTTCCTTCTGTATTTATTGGTTGGAATTCTGTTGTAAGGAAGAGCTTTTCCTTCTCCTCTATATGCTTATTTATTATCAATATGGATTCATTGATTTTTATTTTACTTTACTCATTGGGTTGAATCCATTACTCTCTTTAAATATTTTTATACTCTAGTTAGCCCAGATTTGGCTAGTGAGAGCTTCAGGCTGTCTCCTTTATATTTTTGACATGTCCAACCTTTTTTTTTTTTTAAGTACCTCCTTACTTTAAGAAACAAAAAAGATGTTCTAGACTCATCTTGTACTTTCCCTGCCCCAGTCCTGGAATCAGCCATTTCTCTAAGGAACTCTGGCTCCTTATAGTAGGGACTGGTATTTAGAAACAGATCAGGATATGTTCATTGCTATTGGGGTGCACTGCTTCTAGACCCTTTCACCAAATACAGATAATATATATTCATACAAATCTATAACTATTTTTACTCATATATATTAAAAAGTCACTAATACACACACAAAAAAGGAAGAAATCATTAATTTATCTTAATTCCTGCAATTCCATTTTAGCACCAGAGGTTCTTCCTCATTCTTCTTCTGTTCCTTCTCTAGCACTAAGAAACCTGGCTCCCAGCGACATCACTGTATTTATTCATTTCTCAGTCCTACGGTGTGCCCTCCTATAGTTCCTGAATCTGCCTTTGGGCAAGATAGCCTCTGTTTCCACCCAGTAGTCTATTTCCCCAGGTCCTCTTTTCCTCATACTTCGTATAGTACCCTCTTTGACTTTGCTCTGGCTTTTTCTTCCCTCTTTGCTGCTACCACCTGTGTCTCTCAGGTGATGCTGAATACAGAGCGGCTGATCAAGCACGCGGTGCAAGAGAGGTTGGCGGTCACCGTGTGCATCAACAAGATTGACCGGCTGATCCTGGAGCTGAAGCTGCCTCCAACTGATGCTTATTACAAGCTGCGTCACATCGTAGATGAGGTCAATGGATTAATAAGGTATAAGGAACCTGGCAGTGTCCTCAGGGACTCTAGTTTTTGCATTGATGAGCTTGCTGGGCAGGGCTAGAGGCTCATGCCATGGCTCTACAGGGATGGACTCTGCAGCCTTGGCTTCATTCACCTTCTGCCTTAACCAGTTGTGCACACATCTTCAGTTGAGTATTGTGGTCAGTGCCTTGAGCTCTAGACTAAGTCTCATCTTCACCTCATAGCACCATGTAAAGATGAGCAATCATTTAAACTTGTAGAGCCTAAGTTTCTGCTCTGTAAAAAGGAGATAATAATATTTGCTAATGAGATATTACAAGAAATTAAATAGATATCTGATGTAACACACTTAGAGTGCTTAGCAGTAACTGATCAATGAATAATGCTGGTTGCTGTTATCTTATTAGCACTGAGTAAATGAGGGAACTATTGGCTGTTGCTTCTGGATACACCTTGCTTTACAAGATAGGTATACGAGGGCTTACATTAATGAGTGTGAGTGGTGGCTGTGGGAGACTTTAGAATACAGTATTAAGGTGGCTTTGAAGGATAGATTAAATATGTCTTAAAGACAGTTTTATCTGTAGGCTAAAGAATGTACTGGATGACTTCTTGAGGCCCCTCAAAGGCCCTGGGAAGAAACCATTTTACTGAGAAAACACTTGTATAGTTGGGGATTGGGGACAGCACTTATATGGCCAAGGACAGGTTTATGTCTGGGAGTTTCTCTGCTTTGCAGTGCTGATTCTCAACAGGGATTACTTCTCCCTGTCTCTGGAAGGGCTGAGAATGACCAGAGCCCAATATAATATCAGGAATCCAAAATATGAAATGATACAGTTCTTCAAAAAGGGAGATGGGGTAGGATAGGGACAAATCCTGATCTTCCAAAATAGGAAGTCATTTCTCAACCTCTAAACAATAAATGGCAACATAAACATTATTTAGAATTACGGAGCAGCTTTAAAAGAATTGAAAGCAGTTGCCTCTGAGGAGCATAACTTGCGAGTGGGGTAGAGTGAGGTGGGGGACTGTTCTTTATAAGCCAGTACTTTTATTTCTAAATTAAGAGATTCCATAAAACATCATGGGCTGTGGATTAGATCCCTATGTATAACTCGTTTTCCTATAAGTATTAGTGAACTTGGGGTGCTGATGCTTCTGCATGGCTTTTAAGATACAGTTTTAACACGAATTTGAAAAACAAGCTAAGCAAAACAATAAAGAAGAGTAAGGTGATGGGATTTGAGAGCAAAGTTACTTTTACTTGTATTCATTTATTTAATCACTTATACTGGTGTTTATGTCTATTTGTGTTTATAAAACTAAGATTTCTCCAGAATGTGTTTCTCTCCGATCACATTAGATTTATTTCCTGTGTTCTAAGACCTTTATCTCTGTCCTCCAAGCTTCCCCTTGTCTGTCCAGTGCAGTTAACTTCTCCAGGATCATGCAGGTTGCTCCCGCTCTGGGAAGTCAGCTTGTTACTGGGAGTTAGGGAACAACTTCATCATGTCACTTTCTTGGACCAGGCTGTTGGCAAAGCTGACTGTGTTATGTAAGCCCCATCCGAGGGCAAGGCCTGGAGGGAGGCTGTGATATTGAGTCCCTGCCCTTTATCCTTGGCGGAGTGTCAGCCTGGCTGTACACTCACAACTGTCTCTGTTTCAGCATGTATTCCACTGATGAGAACCTGATCCTGTCCCCACTCCTGGGCAACGTCTGCTTCTCCAGCTCCCAGTACAGCATCTGCTTCACACTGGGCTCCTTTGCCAAGATCTATGCTGACACGTTCGGTAAGCTCTGGCTGGCAGTTGGTCTCGCCAGCTTCCCCAGAGTCGTGTGCCTTTCCTGCTGAATGGTTTAGACATTGGCTTCATGCCAGAGTCTCCTGTTGGGAGGGAGCATTTTCTCAACGGTTATTTTTACATTTGGGGTTCTTTTTGGCCCCTAGACCCTTTCTTCAGGCTAAGGGGTTTCTAAAATAATAGAACAATAAAGGTGACAAAGAAGACAAAGATGAAGCAAGAGCTTATTTTAGACTAAGGCTTTCTCCTAGAGTGAGAGAAATTCTGCCAGAAAGGAATTCCCCCTGCTCACAAAGCCCCTTCAGATCTCTTCCTCAGAGATGGACTCCCCCTCGTTAGTAGTGTTCTAGCTGTCTTTTCAGCCATAGCTAGGCAGGTAGAAATTCTGTGGGCCTACTTAAGAACTCAGTGTTGGATTTGCAGTCAGTGCAATCGAGCCGCCGCTGGGATGCCCAGTTGAATGATTTCATAGGTCCTTAGAGCCTCAACATCACAACCGTGGGACAGCTTCCTGTCTCAGCAGGCTCCCGTGCTCCTCTCCACCTCTCTGCCTCCCCAATTCCTTTAGGTCCCATGGGGTTCCGTGTCCTGGATGTCGTGTGTCAGATACCGTACTTCATCAGAGGGGTGGTTATCGCCCCGTTGTTAGAGCTGATGAGACGGGCTCTGTGAGAAGGCTTGCAGCCAGTAGGCGCTGGAGCTCCAGGGCTTCTTTTCCCCCCAGTCGGCAGTCCTGCCTCGTGCTTAGTGTAGAGGCGGGTGCCCTTGTGAAAAAAATGGGTGAATAACTCTTGGTCGGTTTTTTTTTCTTTCTTTTTTTGAATCTATACATATATATTTACTGCATTCTTATTGCAAGAAAGTGGAAAATAAAGTAAAATCTAGTCAAGAAAGCGAAATTTACCCATAACCTCATTATCATAACCATTATAAACATTTTCTAAAAATTCCTCACAAGAGGATGTGTTTATTGATTTCAGAGGGGGGGCGGTGAGAGAAACATCGATGTGCCAGAGAAACATCGATTGGTTGCCACCCCATACAAGCCCTAACTGGGGATCCAACCTGCAACTTAGGTATGTGCCCTGACTGGGAATCAAGCCTGCAACATTTTGGTGCACAGGGTGATGCTCCAACCAATTGAGCCAACCGACCAAGGCACAAATATTTTGTTCCAGTTCTTTCTTTCTCTGTTTAGTGTTTTACATAAATGAGATCACGTGATATATATATAATAACACAGGATAAATATTCACACAGCATTGGAGCATAACAATTTGCCTGTTTTGTTAAAATTCATAACAGTCATTTTATGTAATTGCCCATTGGTCTACTATATACTTGTACTATAACTTAGCCATTTTCTCATCATCAGACATATATTTCATTGTTTCCAGATGATTTTTTTTAATACATTTTTTAGGACGTTATTTATTTATTTTTAGAGAGAGGGGAAGGGAGTGGGAAAGAGGGGGAGAGAAACATCAATGTGTGGCTGCCTCTCTCACACCCCCAACTGGGGACCTGGCCTGCGACCCAGGCATGTCCCCTGACTGGGAATTGAACAAGCGACCCTTTGGTTCACAGGGGCTAGTGCTCAATCCACCGAGCCACGCCAGCCAGGGCCAGATGATTCTTTTTTAAGAAATGGGTAGACAATAAGTGAATACATCTGAACAGGATTCCAGTTTATAGGTTTCTGAATGTTTTTTGTATCAGCACATAAAGCAAAATCCAAGACCTTTTCTGTAATTACAATGTATTAGTGATTCGATTTCTGATTGAAAATGGCCCTGAGCCTCAGGAGAGATTAGTACTCCACCTTGGAGCCCACTGTTACAAAGGAGACATCTGTGGGCTCCAGCACTATTATCATGAAAAGCCAGCACTGGAAGGAATATCAGAGATCATTGAGGTTTTCTCCTTCATTTTACATATGGGAAAACTGCCCAGAGGTTATTGAGGGAGTTGAAACTAGAATCTACTTTGGTACTTTTTCTGTCTATCACGCCATACTGCCAAAACTGATACCATGTTCTCTTACTAGAAATACAGTAAATCACGAATAGTCTATGACTTCTAGGAACTTCATCCAGTGGGGACACAGAATACCCAGAGTAATGGATGGCAGTGTAAGGTAGTGTGGGCTGAGCTCCATGTGGCTTCTGTAGGCAGGTAGAGCTGAGGGAATTCAGAAGGGGGAGTCAGCTCCAATGACCTTGGGGTTAGGAAAGGCTGCATGAAGGACATGGGCTGAAACAAGTGGAGAACAGGGAACCAGGAATTCTAGACTCACAGGATTGGGAGAGGAGGCACAGAAGCAGGTGGTATTAGCCTATGGCCCAGCCTGTTCAGTAACAGGACAGTTTCACCAAGGAGAAGAGTTGAAGTAAAACTGCCCGCAGGCTAGGTTGGAACCCCATTGAGGAGGGTTTGGAATGCCAGATTAAGGAATTTAGACTTTACCTGTAGGCAGTTAGGAGCTTATATTAAATGTTAAATATTGGGGTGGGTTAATATGTACAAACCTGATGGAAGATAAACCAGAGATAGGAAAGTATGCAGGAAGGGACACCTGTTTATAGACATTTATGACAATATTCAGGCCCAGGATTGTGAATATTGGACTAATGTTACTGAGATTGAGAAGGAGAAAGTGCATCAGAGAGATGGTAACTCATTATTTCAGTAAGCCTTTATTCAACTTCTGTTCTGTGTAGGCCTAGTGCTGGTGAGGACTCAAGCAGCTCAGTTCAGTGATTATAATACGACATATGTTGAGTGCAGTAATAGAGGTGTGTAAGAGACACAGTGGTTCACAGAGGAGGGAGTGTCCAAACTAATACTGTAGGGAAGAATTTGGTAATTAACAAAGTGGGAAGCAAAAGATTTTGAGCCTGGATGAAGTGCCAACGGTAGCCTTGCTGAAAGAGATATAAATGTCTCAAGGGGTGTGGGGCTTTAGGGAAAAGGTGATGAATTCCCTTTATGCCATCTTGATTGAGAGAGAACAGTCTGTCTTCTGGGTAGAAATATCCGCAAGATAGTTGGTGATATTAGTGATCTATTTGAATGTTATAGGAGTCCTTGGCTCAGAAGACCTTGAACTTTAAAAGTCACAATGACATGGTTCAGTCAGACCAGGATTAGCAGTTGCAGTCAAACTAGAAATATTAATTGGTAAAAGATGAGACAAAGGTTGGCTTTGGTGTTTTCTGTCCAGAGGGCTAGGTGTCTGCCTTCTGGAAGCTTAGGGCTAGTCAGAGCCTTAGCATGACACTGCAGTTTGGAGGTTGCCCACACTGGCAGCAGCATCGAGCTTTGGTGGATTGGGAAAGTGAGGGAACCAACTTTCAGAGGGGACGGGGTTTAGGTGCAGACAGGGGATAGCATGTAGGCAGTTGAGCCTGTTCTATCAAAGGAACAATGAAAAACTGTACCCTTGTGTGTAGCTCAAGCCTATGCTTGGTAGAGGTGAAGTGCTACTTGAGTGCTCATTTTGGCTCCAGCATAGCCTTGTCAACTTTAGGCCAGTCATGTCCTTTGTGTCTTCATATCCTTGTCCGCCTACCTGGGTAGAAGGAAATATCTGGAGCTTGGAAAGAAAGGTGCTAGAATTCCTTAGCTGCCAACCAATTGTACCACCTGAAAGAGAATTTTGAACAATAGTTTGCTAAGTAGATTATAATTGTATGGCTTCTCTTACAGGTGACATTAACTACCAGGAATTTGCTAAAAGACTCTGGGGTGACATCTACTTCAACCCTAAGACGTAAGTATGGTATGGGAAGTGACGCTAGAGGGGTGATCCATTTTCCCAGGAAGTGAGGACAGGCAGAGAAAGAGTTCTGAACGTTACAACCTACTTTTCTTTTAGACATGAGCTACCATCTTTCCTCCTCTAAGTGAGCTGGTTTCATGAACAGTCTGTCTAACAGGGTGAGAGGTTGTTTCTCTTGAGGTTTTTACAGCTCAGTGCAGGCGTCCGTGAGGATCATTACCGTATGCCCTTGCAGTCTGGAAACGTTAGGCTCTCACACGCACATTTCTTCCCCTTGGCCCTGCTTAGATACAGACTTAGGAAATCCCCCCTGGAGGTCAGTGACTGCCTTCTTCCTCCTGGTTCACCCATAACTTTTTTTCTCTCTCTAGGCGAAAGTTTACCAAAAAAGCCCCAACCAGCAGCTCCCAGAGGAGCTTTGTGGAGTTTATCTTGGAGCCCCTTTATAAGATCCTTGCTCAGGTTAGTGTGTTGGGCCACCTGGTTTGAGTCTGCCCTTTTAAGCACAAGATGAACTTGGACATTGCCCTGCCCCTAAACCAGCTCAGTTTTGTATTACTGAGTGTGAAGATGATTGATCACCAGTCCTCTCGATCTAGAACACAACAGTCCTCTAAGTAGAGTAAAGGGGAATATGTGAAAGAGTGTTCATCAGTGAGAGTCTGATTAAATGAAATATGGTACATCCCATAAAATGAAGCCGTTAAAAGAACGGCAGTATGACCTTGGATGCATCCGACAGCAATAAGGATGCTGTTAAACGTATAGGATGCTCCAAAGAAAAGAGTATAATGTTGTATTTGTAAGAATTTGTGCTCCCTAAAAGGCACAACTGAAAGTAATATTGTATAAGAATTTTCATACAGACTTTTCTCCTAAGACAATTATAAAATATGCAAGTGTTGACTAAGTACTGTGCCCAGTGAACACCCGCATATACACAAAATGTGTGTGGCTCTTCCAACTTTAAAATAGGAAACCATAGCAACAAGACAAAATAATGTGATTAAAATTTATTAGTGCTAAAAACTACTTAGTATCTTGTGTCAGACTGGAATGGATTAATAAAAGAAATTTATAGAATCTGTCTCAGTAGAGACCTTGAGTCTGCTGAGGATGATTTAGCATGGCCCTGCCCTGACAGTGGATGAACTGCAAGGTGACCTTTTTTGGTTCCTTCCAGTGCAGTGATCCTCTCTAAATCTGAGAAGTCTCTAAATAGGGAAGGGTAAGAGATTGCCTGAGTGGGATGAGATGCTGCTTTTCAGACACCAGGGGGCAGCACTGACAGCAGTCCGTGTGAGAGTGCCAGGTTTAGTGGCTGGTGTGGGCATTTTACCAAGCCTGCTTCACCCAGGGTTGGTTTGCAGGGTAGGTAACAGGTTTCCTTGAAACTAAATTGTCCTTACCGAAAGCTTTCCCCACAGACAAAAACCTAGTGCAGTGATCCTTCAGATTGCCTGTTGGCCTTCCCTTGTCCTGCTCCCTAGCTATCACTGCAGCTGCTGATGTGATGTCTGGTACTGTCACAGGTTGTGGGTGATGTGGACACCAGCCTCCCAAGGACCCTGGATGAGCTTGGCATCCACCTGACCAAGGAGGAGCTGAAGCTCAACATCCGTCCCCTGCTCAGACTGGTCTGCAAAAAGTTCTTTGGCGAATTCACAGGTAATAAAGAGCTCATGGCCCCCTTAACATCACCATCATTGCGCTCTGCCACATGTGTTGGAGGGACTTTCCTAACCCACAGTGACGGTCAGAGATCTAAGGTTCTTTTAAATAAACTACAGGTCAGGATAAAGAGCACCTGGGTTTTTTCCTAGCTGCTTTCTTTAGTGGATGGTACCAAGAATTCTGTCTTGGGAAACAAAAGCAATTAAATTTCCCTACCAGGAGCAGCATGCAAGTAAAGGAAATGGGGAAGCAGATTCTGAAGTTCTAGTATTTTTTGCTGGGAGGCAGTCAGGAAGGTGGACTCGTGGGTGATGTCAACTAGTGGGAAAAGCACCAGGCTAGACTAAGAAGACAGGTTATAGACTCAAATTTCTCTTTCCCCTGAGCTTGTCTCTCCCACATTTTAGTTACACAGAAAGCAGGTGATACAGGAGAATGGGCCCTGGACTGGTTGAGAAAAGACCTGAGTCTTGGTCCTGGCCTTTCTGTGGTCTGACCCTGAGCCAGCCACCCAGTTTTTCTGTGACTCTAATGTCTCATCTGCAAAATAAAGGAGAGGAAAAGGTGTTGGCTAAGGACTCTTCATCAGCAATTTCCTGATTCTGAGTCTAGTGGGATATAGCTGTCTGAGTCTCCAAAGTGCATAATTCTAGTATTTCATTCTGGGCTGGCCATTATTCTGACATGGCAGACACCACTTAAAAGCAGACATGCCTCTGCCAGGTGCTAATGGAGGTTTCCTCTTGTATGGTTGGTTGGCTGTTAAAAAGGGAAGAGTCCATTTCAGGACTGTTTTCAGTAGATCTAGAAAGGAGATGAGGTACTTATTTAGTTTCATGTAAGTGCTTATATTCAATAAAAGGTCATGGATTGATAGAGATACTTGACATTTTTTTGTCAGCTGAGTTCCAAGGAACCACCGAGAGGTGCTTTTTGTTCTTCCTGGCATCAGTGTGACGCCAGCCTGTAGCAGCATGCTCCCAGCAAACGCTATCACTTCCCCCTGGAACCAGAATGTCATAGCTTTTGGAGCAGGAAGTCAGCCCCCTCACTCTTAGCTTTCTGACCGTCCTGAGTGGATGAGTAAGTCACTGCCCACATCCCCTGTGAAGGTGTAGAGTAATGGCTTTCTTGTCCTCCACAGGCTTCGTGGACATGTGTGTGCAGCATATCCCTTCTCCAAAGGTGGGCGCCAAGTCCAAGATTGAGCACACTTACACCGGCGGCGTGGACTCCGACCTCGGCGAGGCCATGAGCGACTGTGACCCCGATGTAAGGGAACGTGGCTCCCCAGTTCTCCAATTGCTTCCCTCCTGTGCGGGAATACTGTTTTCTAGTCACAGGAGTAATGCCTTCCTCCCCCTTCCATGTATGCCCCTCCCCATGAGCAGTAAGACGGACCTGAGCTCAAAGCCTGATGTTATCGCCACTAGTGGTATGATCTTGGGAACGTTATTCAGTCTTTCTGAGCCTAAGGGTCTTGGTCTATGAAATGAGGATAATAATATGTGTGTGGTCATTATGAAGCTTAAATAAGATTAAGGGTTATAGTGCCTGCTAGATAGTAAAGATTCAACAAATGGTTGTGAATCTGGTCAGTCCTGGCTTTTAAAAACCTTTCCCAGCCATTTCTTCGGTAGTCTTAGCTTCTTGCATAGACATGCAGCCAAATGAGAATTGTGAGTTACATTCTTAGAGGAAATTTGGGGCAAGTCAGTCTTATAATCTTGCAAATTAACCATGTCAATCTGCTATCCTTAACCTGCTTTTCTTCCCTACTGCCCTCATCTTCCCAGAAAAAAAGGAAAAAAAAATTTTTTGATGGGGGGGTGTTTATTTTTCACTCTGCCTCAGACATGTATTTATAAGCAAGGAGGAGAGCGCGGTGAGGATTTTCCCAGGAGATCACCACATCTGCTCCTCGGTCTGGGCTGCCCCTCACAGAGGTCCTCTCATTGCTGTGAGGGGACATGAAGACAGCAGTACTTACCCAGAGCAGATGTGTGGTTGAGGCTGCACTCTCTCCCCTCTTCCAGGGTCCCCTGATGTGCCACACGACCAAGATGTACAGCACAGATGATGGAGTTCAGTTTCATGCCTTTGGCCGGGTGCTCAGTGGCACCATCCATGCTGGGCAGCCTGTGAAGGTGTTGGGGGAGAACTACACTCTGGAGGATGAGGAAGACTCCCAGATATGCACCGTGGGCCGCCTTTGGGTCTCTGTGGCCAGGTACTGCTATCCGGAGCCTTGAGGGACTTGTCCTGTATACTGGAACTGCCCCCAGCAGCTGGAAGGAGTGGTTCTCCCTGGAAACACAGCAGCTGCCTGGCTCCCTCCGTGGGGGCTGAAGTGACCCCCTCCCCCCCACAGATCTGTTGACTTCTAGTTCTCACCACTGCCAGGGCCACAGGGCAGCTGCTGTTGAGATAAGGCCCAGCGCCTTCCCTTGCATTTGAACGGCTTACGGGAACTTCTGTAGCAGCATCCCTGTTTTTACTCATCTTAATCCCCTCTTCTGCTTCTGTGTTCCTTGAGTTAGAACTGTTAGGTTTTTTCCCTGAAAGAAATTGTTTCCCAGTCTCCACTGACAATTCTTTGACCAAAAGAGAAAACTGCTGGGTCACTTGTAGCATCCCTGTCTGTGGAACAAATTCAGCTTGGGCCTCTGGGCTGCCTGTTGGCTTCTAAGTGTGGCATCTCAGCTAGGAAGCAGAACAGGCAGTCCTGTTCCTAACATGGCTGCTGCGCCTCGCCGAAGGCCACTTTTCCCTCCTCCAAATCCACCCCGTTCACTAGAAGGCAGAAGAAAATTAAAGAGCTGGGAGAGCTGCAGTATATTCTGTGATGCTTTTGGCGTCACCGTCCATTCTGTGCCTTTGAAAGCAGCTTGCTTACCACCAGCATTCAGCTGGAATTAAGTTTTCCTGTCTTGTCCTCTTTTAATCCTTTGCACTTCCTTTTCATGGCACTTATCAGTTTGTAACTACGTATATGTGTGGTTATATGATTGATTGTTTATTGCATCCCTCCCCTGCTAGAATGTATGTTTGGCTGACCCCTGCTTCTGGCTCAGGGTCTGGCACACAGTACGTGCTGAGTACATTTTTATGGAATGAATACTCTACCCAAGTGTCAATGCTGCTTATTGGATGTTGCTACAGGTACCACATTGAGGTGAACCGAGTTCCTGCTGGCAACTGGGTTCTGATTGAAGGTGTCGATCAGCCGATTGTGAAGACGGCGACCATAACTGAACCCCGAGGCAATGAGGAGGTAGAGTTTCTGAAGAGGCAGCTGAACTGGCTTAAGCTAGAGGGTCAGGGACCACGGCACACGTGAGCAATAAGCAGCAGAACTGGTAGGGGACTCACCCAGAGTCACTGCCTATTCTTGGTTCCAGACCTCAGCACAGGCTCAGCCTTCTAGATCTGACCCTGCTGGAGTCGCCCTGCTCTCTGCTCAGGTGTTAGGAATTAGGAGGAGTGCCTTTTATTCTTTCCCTTCTCTCTTTGTTCTGCCAAAATACATGGGAATAAATGGCCCTTTAGGTTGTCTCCGGGCAGCCCCATGGCCCCTGGTTGGGGAAGAATCTGCTCCTAAGCAGATCCTCAGCTTCTCTCTCACCTCTGCACTTTCTGTGCCTACTCAGGCTAGGTGTTCTCACTCCTCTGCATTTTGGATCTCAGGCTCAGATCTTCCGGCCGTTGAAATTCAACACCACATCTGTTATCAAGATTGCCGTGGAGCCAGTCAACCCCTCAGAGCTGCCCAAGATGCTGGACGGTCTGCGCAAAGTCAACAAGAGCTATCCGTCGCTCACCACCAAGGTAGGCCTGAGGCCTGCAACAGTTGCCAAGCCCTTCTTGCCCCGCTGAGTGGTCTGTGCTGCCTCCTGCTTCGTGTCCATGTGGTGGCAATGATCTGCTACTTCCAACAGCCTGTATCAGGGCTTAATCCCTGTCACTGTCATTTAAAGGCAGGATGAGATTGGGGGTGGGGGGCTCACACACGTGTGTGTGCATCTTCACAAGTGTGTACATAACAAAGAGATGTTCCTTGGAGAGTATACTTTGAATTAATTTTCCAGAAAATATAGAGGGGGAAATGAGTCATTCTGACCCTTCTATACTCTTGAGCCCACCAGCACACCTTTCTGAGCAGTTAGCCAGGGCTAAGGGTTAGCGTATGTCCACAGACATAGGCCAGGGTTTTCCGTAAATGGCTAAATGGGAATAAAATTAATGCCCTTATGCCCTGACTGGTGTGGCTCAGTTGTTGAGCCACCTCCCAAGAGGTGAAAGGTCCCTAGTTCAGTTCTTAGGGCACACACCTGGGTTGCAGGTTCGAACCCCGGTCAGGGCATATAGCAATTGATTGGTGTTTCTCTTTCGCATCAATGTTTAAATTAAAAAAATTTTTTAAGATTTTATTTATTTTTAGAGAGAAGGGGAGGGAGGAGGAGAGGGAGAGAAATATCAATGTATGGTTGCCTCTCGCACACCCCCAACTGGGGACCTGGCCCACAACCCAGGCATGTGCCCTGGTTGGGAATCAGACTGGCAACCGTTTGGTTCACAAGGCTGATACTTAATCCATTGAGCCACAGCAGCTAGGACAGAATTTTTTTTTTAATTGGTGACCTCATACCCAGTAGCACTGTGCTGAGTGATCCAGATGTCTTGAGGACTGACTCTCCACTGATCCTTATTGAAGAGGTTGGAACCCACAGTGGCTGTTCATGATAGTGGATTCAGGCACCTCCTCCTGGGTTCCAGCCTTGATCCTCTTTCTGTCTGCTGTTGTTGGCACAAGAGAATCTGGGCTGTGACCATAGGGCTGCTGTGTTTCAGGTGGAAGAGTCTGGCGAGCACGTGATCCTGGGGACTGGGGAGCTCTACCTGGACTGCGTGATGCATGATTTGCGGAAGATGTACTCAGAGATAGACATCAAGGTAAAGCAGCAGCCCTTTCTTGAGTGACTGCCTGGCCAGGGGCTCGGCTCACAGCTCCAGACTGATTTCACAAGCAACTAAACCCTAGGTTCCCCTGGAATGCCCAAGGAGAGGGGGGTGCCCTACTAGCGATCTGTTTCAGAAAAGCGTGATCAGTTGCCCCCTAAATGGGAAGGCATTTGAGATCTGGTTTGCCCCCTTCTGCAGGGTTATTCTCAATGTTACACATTTAAAGTCAAGGCTTCCAAGCCAAAGTTATTTGTGGTCATTTGTTTAAAAAGAAAAAGTTGGGCAGTAAGCCATCTGTGGTGATTAGGGCTCAGAGTGGATGGTTTCAAGGAGAGAGTGAGGCCTGGCTCTCCTGAATTCATTGTCAGGTCTTTACATAGCCCCTCAATTAAACCGCCCATATGCATGGCCTCAGTCTCCCAGTTGAGACACACATTTTCTTTGAGACCCTATGGTGGTGGGAATGAGTACCTTCGGGTACCCCTCTTAGACTCTTTTAATGTGCCTGGGACTAGTGCTATAGAAGATGCTGGGTTTCCCAGATACAGCCCATGTAGGAGCTTTAGGGAGGAGCTTTGCTACCCAGACGTCACGGGTTGAGAGCAGAATGGGTACTTGCCAGTCCGTCTCTAGTGCCACCTCTGACAGACCCACGGGGTTATTCAGTGAACAGTGGTGGGTCGGTAAAACAGGTTTTGAAAGATACCTTGGGGAACTGTATTTAGATCTGAATTTGACCCATATATACTCTAGGCTCTAGAACATAAATGCTGCACCACACTAAATTTTCTCAAGTTTTTAGTGATGGTGACTTTTAGCTTGTTATTTTGTCACTGATGCTGATAAAGAGTAGGGGTTCTCACAGAGATAATGTTAAGTTGCCCTCAGAATTCCCTTTGGCAGAAGGTTGTCCTTCCAACAAAATGAAGCCTTGCCTAATAATTTATCTTGTTTCCCAGGTTGCTGATCCCGTTGTTACCTTTTGTGAGACCGTGGTAGAAACATCCTCTCTCAAGTGCTTTGCTGAAACACCCAATAAGAAGTAAGCTTGGAGCCCTGGCCAGGTGGCTCAATTGGTTGGTGCATCATCCCGTACTCCAGAAGGTTGCGGGTTCAATTTCTGGTCAGGTCATGTACCTAGGTTGCAGGTTTGATCTCTGGTTGGGGCACAGACAGGAGGCAACTGATATTTTTCTCTCACATAGATGTTTCTCATTCTCTCTCCCTTCCTCTCTCTCTAAAATCAATAAACATCTCCTCAGATGAGGATTTAAAAAATAACTTTTTTTAAAAGGAAGTAAGCTAGGGGTCATAGTGTCCCTTGGACTGACAGAAGACACTCTCCCCTCCTCACCAACTCCACCACAATCACAAGCATTGTGGAAATAAAGACCCCAAAGTCTTGGGATGGGGGTGCTAGAGATACTTGAGTTCTAGCCCAGGCCTCTGATCCATTATGCCTTTGGACGCGATCCTGTGAAGTCCTCTGCCAAACTTTCTATGCCAGGATGACTTGCAGTTGCCCCTTCTTCTTTCTGTATAATATAGCCATCTTAAAATGTTGCCCCAAACATTACTTTTTAAAATACTGGTAGATTCTAATGAAAGAAGACAGAAGGCAAGCCCTTTTGGCTCTATCCTACTCCTGTGGCTTTCACTGATGTCATTGCCTTAGCTCCCCTTTGTCACCCTTTTCTTAGGAATGGCCCTTCTGCTAGTCCTGTTCACCCACCTCATGATTCATTTCCTTTTGTAACTAGAAACAAGATCACCATGATTGCTGAGCCTCTGGAGAAGGGCCTTGCTGAAGACATTGAGAATGAGGTGGTCCAGATCACGTGGAACAGGCGAGAACACAGCTCTGATTCTAGGTTAAGGGGAGGCAGGGCAGGGCACCATAGCTTACCTACTGGTAATAACACGCCTCCTCTGGAAAGTAATTTTGCTGTTCTGGGCGCAGTGTGGGTGGGCTGAGGTGACTGTCACCAGAAAGACAGGATGTGTGGCCCCAGGAGCCAGCAATCACAGAGCTGGCTGAGCCCTCCGTTGTCTCCTCCTTCCCCAGGAAGAAGCTGGGAGAGTTCTTCCAGACCAAGTACGATTGGGATCTTCTAGCTGCCCGTTCCATCTGGGCTTTTGGCCCTGATGCCACCGGCCCCAACATCCTGGTGGATGATACCCTGCCCTCTGAGGTACAGGAGGACTGATGGGATCCATGTGGCAGTCTCTTAGCTCAAGTGGAAGAAACTGCAAAGTGTTTTTTTTTCCTGAAAGTGTTTTGTGTCTTCTGGTGAAGGAGAATGTTCTCATAGCAGTGTACCTATCTTCTCCCTCTAAACTCTTCTGCTGTTGCCAGGGTCACTACTAAAGGACTCAAAGGACTCTTATGTTCTGTGCAGGTGGACAAGGCCCTTCTTGGCTCAGTGAAGGACAGCATTGTTCAAGGTTTCCAGTGGGGAACCAGGGAAGGACCCCTCTGTGATGAGTGTGAGTCTACCAGTTTCTCCACCTCCTCTCCCTTAGTCCTCTAGGGTCCTTGGGCCTGGGTGTAGGAGCTGGGTGGGTGGACTCATCTTTGGGACCCGGCAGGAGAAGCAGCTTGGGGCACACAGGGCCACCCCATGTCCTGGGCCAGCTTCCTCCTTCTGTTCCTCCCTATCAGGTTGCTGCCACTTAGTACATCCTGAAATGAAGTCATTTCTAGATTGACATTTGTTCCTGGTTCCTGAGAAGAAATAAGTTTGAGGAGATGTATCAAGAGGAGGATGGGATTAGAGTGATTTATAGATCAGAACTGAGCTTAATTGGAACAAATATGCAATTCCTAGAACTTATTACATCCAAAAATAATTAAATGTCTGCAAAAGAAGCACTTAAACTTCTAGAGAAGCTTTATGATGTCTGGCATGGCCTGAAACAAATGAACATATGTTTAACTGTTGTCCTCTTAGCTACAGCCTTGCATATCCTATCAGAATGCCCATCTGCAGGGTGATTTTTGTACCTTCCGTGGCCACAGGACAGCTGCAAAGCTACAAGAGGCTCCTTGCTGCTCTGGCCATGGGCCCTTGATTAGCCCCAAAACCACTCCTTAATCAGCTGCCCCATCTCCTTTTCAGTGATTCGAAACGTCAAGTTTAAGATCCTAGATGCAGTGGTTGCCCAGGAGCCCCTGCACCGGGGTGGGGGCCAGATCATCCCCACGGCCAGGAGAGTCGTCTATTCTGCCTTCCTCATGGTAAGTGAGTAGGGGTCTGCTACTTCAGGGCATTGAGTCCTCAGCCTTCCCCAAGCTGAGGAATGCTTTCTTGCTGCTCTGTTTCAGGCCACTCCTCGCCTGATGGAGCCTTACTACTTTGTAGAGGTCCAGGCCCCTGCAGATTGTGTCTCTGCTGTTTATACCGTCCTGGCCAGGCGCAGGTGAGCAGCCCCTAGCACGTTGTGGGCAGCACAGAGAAGAAGAACAGAGCAGGAAGTCATTCGACTACCGGGAAGGGATCTGCCTCCCCACGCTCTCCACTCTTGAAACCTAATGAACCGATTTTTCAGAAGGAAGTAGGAATAGGAATGAGGAGATGCGCAGCTTTCCTGCAGATTAAAATTTGAGACTTCTTATTGGGCACCCCTCCTTACAGAGCTCCTGGGGAAAGTACTGTAGTGTGTCAGTGGTGAGAATGTCTATAAAACCGTGTCCATCGATGCTCCCACTCTGGCCCAGAGGTTGCTGCCCCTTTGGAATTACACTGGGAGCCCCAGCCCTTTCTGCCTCCTATAGTGCGTTCACAGTTACACTTTCTTTGATGGTAATTCTGGTTTGGGGTGTATTTGGGGGCAGATTGCTTCTCTGCTTTTGACCTCTGTGGGACTAGGGACTCAGCCTTTGTTGTTCTGTCTCAGGGGGCATGTGACTCAGGATGCGCCTATCCCAGGCTCCCCTCTCTACACCATCAAAGCTTTCATCCCGGCTATCGACTCTTTTGGCTTTGAGACTGATCTGCGGACTCATACCCAGGGGCAGGCCTTTTCCCTATCTGTCTTTCATCATTGGCAGGTAAGAAAATGGTGCAGGCTGGCCAGCTTGGCCTCCCACCTGTACAAGTCAGTCCATTTTGACCTGTTCCCCTTGCTAGTTCTGACTGAGATCTTCCAACCTCCTTAAGAAGAGTCCTGCTTCCAGATCCAAATGCACTGGAGGTCTGCCTGGAACCTCTGAAACCCCTTTGCCTTTCAGATTGTTCCTGGTGATCCTCTGGATAAGAGCATTGTCATTCGCCCCTTGGAGCCACAGCCAGCTCCTCACCTGGCCCGAGAGTTCATGATCAAAACCCGTCGTAGGAAGGTGTGTGTCCCCTCAGACCCAGCGCCACCCTTCAACCCCCAGGGGTTTCAGCATGAGTTTTATCTCTCTTCATTTCTTCCTTTTGAACCCTTCTCCCAAAGACTAAGAGCAATCGACTGTACAATGTAGAGATGCAGTCTGTACAGGCCTCAGGCAACCAAACCTGGGACCTGGTCTGTCTGGGAAAGGAGGACCTGCTCCCCAGTGACAGTGCCCTAAAAGCAGGGCTCCTCAAACAGCTTGGCTAGCATTCCACCCCACCCTACCCCAGCCTCGTACTCAACCACAGCTCTCAGATGGCCCCCAGCTCATCCAGACACCACACAGGGCTCATTCTTGTACTTGCCCCCACCCTCTGCAGGGCCTGAGTGAAGACGTGAGCATCAGCAAGTTCTTCGATGATCCTATGTTGCTGGAGCTCGCCAAACAGGATGTTGTGCTCAATTACCCCATGTGAGTGCCAGGACCCCTAGCAGCTCCTGCTCCCTGCAGGGGCTGCATCCTGGACTGGAAGCTGGGACCTGGTGTGACTTGGACTCCGTGTTGTCAGAGAGTATCTGGGAGCTGCTGTGGCCATCTTGAACAACCTAGGGCCCAATGAGGGAGGTCGAAAGTGCCTCCGGTTCTGTCTCTGGGCTCTGCCTGGCTCCATTCCCAGGGAACAGAGAGGAGCCTGGACTCAGGGAACAAGGGGATGTGAAGTGTTTAACCCCAAAAGGCCCTGTCCTCAGAATTTACTTGGAGTTTTTTTTACAAGTTTGACCTTAGCCATGGTTTATAAGTAAACAAAACATTCTGACCTCTGCCTTTGTCTGTTCCTTTCATCCCCGCCCCTCCGCCCCCTTTCCTCCAGCACAGTCTAGTCCTGGCACTTGGGTTCTAAATCTATGCCGTCTCCCATGAGGCTTCATAGCCTCTGTTCCCAGCTGCATCCTTCTTCCTGCCTGGTTCCCCAGGGAAGCAGCTAGTGGTGGGGGAGCTCCTGCCTCTTAATTCAGTGTTCGCGTGAACATGGAGGCCTATTTACTGCCTCCCGCTCCCACTTCTGGCATCCTGTCCTCTACCATGTTTCTCTAGGTGGGACCTGGACTGGCTTGGGAATTGTTGGCTTTCTGGGACCAGAGGTCTAACTGCACTTCCCTTTCTGCCCTGAGAGTTTCTGTTGCCCTGGAGTTGGGGGCTAAAACTCATTTCCAACCCTTTGCTCTAAGTTCCCCTACCAGCCACTACCAATCCCTTACTCTGCTCTTCCCCAGATGAACAAGAGACTGTCAGTTTTCTGCAAAGCTCCTTTATTAGGAACATATCAGAGGGTCCGTCTGCCCTGGGCTGTAGGAGCCTACTTCTCTCCCACATCCTGTGCTGTTCTCTTGATGTAGTCTCTGTACATCGTGTACACAGCACCTATGTGAGGAGGGAGAAGGAAAAATGCCCCTTGGCATTGAAAGTTTCACCCATTCTCTGACTCTCCCAGGTGTCCCAGGGGGAGTTACAACAGAGCAGAGCCCCAGGGGTCTGACTGGAGCTGGTCCCCAGAGAGTCCAGCTTATCTGCTCATCTTTCTGCCTAGGGCTCAACAGCTGCTATCAGCACCCCACCACACAGCCTGGGGAAATAACTCATTTGACAGTTCACAAAGCACTTCAAGTGCATTTCTATCTGAGAAACCTCAGGGCAACCTGTGATGTAGGCAAGCCAGGGGTGGTTATTTGGTTACACACGGGAAACCAAAGATGAGGGAGGGATTTGTCCACTGTCACACAGCTAGTAAGTCGCTGTCTGCCTTTTGATCCAGAGAGGAAGAGAAATTCAAGCTATGCTCTGTTGCATGGTTTTTCTCACCACTAAGACAAACTCATGAAACACACTGCACACTGTCCCCACAGGCCTGGGACAGGAGATTAAACAGGGAACCCTGAAAATGTCTCAGTATGGGGGTTTCACCAAGAAGTTGGTATGGAGCCTTGTAGAGGGAGCAGGGACTGAAATCATGGTCCCTTAACTATCAGGACTCACAGGTCTCATTCTCCTGTGACAGCACTCACCTAGCATGATTGCACCCACAGCACAGGCCTGCGCTGCCACTCGAGTGTGAATCAGGTGTATGGACATCTTGGTGGAACCACGAGCCTTCAGCCGGTAAATCCTGTATGCTGCCACCACCAGGCAGCCTCCTAAGCCTGTAGTCAGAGAACATGACCTCTGGGCCTCATCCATGGAGCACATCACTCTTGATGAAAGATAAAACTCACTAGGCAGACTGAGCATCTGATTAAACAGCTGCTTTGGTGTAGCTTCACGGGGGTTAGGGGCGGTTATTAGACTACTGAATTGTTGGCGTTTGCAAAGTGGCTGCCCCCTCTAGTGACCCCTCCTCCATATACAAATAGCCCATCATCATGACTCCCCTACCCCCATTAGCTCTGCTCCGGGCCCTTCAACCCCACATCCTGGTACAGCTGTTTCCCTATTTTCCCAGGACCTTGACGGAAGCCCCGGGGGTCACCCAACAGCTCCTTCTCCTCCGGACATTGGTGTTGGTGCCCCCCAGTTCCCCAAACCCTGTGTACTCACTTGGCAACCCCCTCCACCCATCCAGACTTCCTCATTTCATTGTAAGGGGGTGTCCCTTTATCCCTTGGCACCTCTGCCATTGGTTCACTGCTCTTCTAGCTGTTGATTGTTCAGTGGGTGGGACCACTTGAGTTCTCTGCTTCATTCTTTGATAGGACTAGGAGAGATGTTCTCTAAGAGAAAGCTCCCTGCTCGACCCCCATGCCTTCCTTTCCCACTCACCTATAGGCACCAGTGGAGACTCCCTGGTCTTCCTCAGAAACTTCTCAGACACGCT
Organism: Furipterus horrens; assembly: GCF_987537825.1. Lineage (NCBI taxonomy): Eukaryota > Metazoa > Chordata > Mammalia > Chiroptera > Furipteridae > Furipterus > Furipterus horrens. The sequence continues at coordinate 81,683,877 of NW_028327181.1, read as the reverse complement.
GTCTTCACCTTCGGGTGGCACCGACCAGCCTTTGTCAGCAGACATGATCCTGCCCCCAGATGTTAGCAGCTGGGGCTCCTAGTCTTCAGCCCAGTCCTAGAAGGAGGAGGCACCCCACAATCAGAACTCCAATGTTCCTCAGTTAGGGGTGGAAAGGAGAAAGTTGCCTGCTGAGACCCTCTCTTACCATGCCCTACACAGCCGCTACTTAAAAAGATGCCCCAGGTGTCCTGTCTCAGATGGCTGGATCACTAGCGCCATTTCTCCACCTCCTCAACATCTGCCTCTTCCCCAGCTTGTTCTGAGTTCACTGTTTTCTCTGCTTCCCCCTCCCCAATCTGCATCCCTATGGGTATCATCCTTGGGCCAAAAAAAAGCAGCTGGAAAAATCTGCAGATGAGGGTGGGAGGAAAAGACTTTGAACCTTGGGACGACCCCCCCCCCCTCCACTGGCCTTGAGTCTGTGACAGTTACTCCTGAGGGATCTACAGAACAAGATCTGGCCCCAGGGAGCCAGAGCCATGCCGTGCTGTTAGACCATGGTTACCCAATCACCAGAGCCAGAGATTTAAATAATTAGACAGGGATTTGTGGATACTTTAGCATGGATTTCAGACATTAATGCTAACAGTACAAATTCTGGTCCCTGAGCCATTGTCATTTCCAGGTCCATCTCTTGCCAGGTTCTTTGCATACACCAGCCCCCTGCCTCCATCCCTGGGCTGGTGACCCCTGTCGTTCTACTTGCTAACCTCTGTAAATGTCTGCTCTGATCACAAACTAGACAGAGTCCCAGAGTTCTGGTCCTTAAACCCAGGGTTCTTGCCTGTGGGCTGCCTTCTAAATCTAACCATGAAACAAGCTCCCTGCTTGAGGCAACTTTTACACCTGGTTGCCCCTCCTTGCCTGGAGGAGGAAGAACTGTTGGCCCTAACGGTGTTCAGCATGCTGATGCTTACCGCAGGAGGAGATGCCTAGAACGTAGACTGCAAACACCAGGCCAGGGCTCAGCGTCTGTTGAACCAGCCAAAAGCTGATGATGAAGCTGCCACTATGGGGTCAGAGAAGCAGTGGCAGGCTTTATGGAGACTTTGAAGTCGGGAATGGAGAGGGGAGGAGATAGGACAGGGCATCAGTCTTAACCCCCCATCTGCTGAGTTTCAGGCTGGTCTCCAGGCACTGGAGAGTAATGAAAGACCATATGGAAAGGATCCCTTAAGTAGATTTAATCTTTTAATTCCCATGGACATTAGTGACTGGCTCAGAGATGGACCTGATATGGAGAACTGAGATGGAAATATAGAGGCAAGGATGGGTAGAGATCCAGGGTTCTCTCCTGAGTTATACCGCTTCAGAAACTCTTATGAACAATGTGAGCTGTAAATAAAATGCTCCAATTGTGGGAGGCAGGCTTTCTGGTCTTGGTCTTGTTCTTGATATCTTCAAGGGCACTTTCTGGACCAAGGAGATTTGTTCAGGAGTTTAAGTCAACTGAGACTTCCCTCACCTCTCCTGGCCTCTTTATACTGCCTGGAGGTAATGCTCACTCAGGTTACAGAGATGACAATGACCAACATTAGTGCCTATTCTGTTCTAGATATTTGCATTTCTATTCTATATGGTAAGTAGTCATTTGTTTATAGACCAGGGACCCGATTTGTCCAAGGATATACAAGTAGGAAATGGTAATGTCAGAGATCTGAACCCAGGTCTGGCTGGCTCCAATGTTTGTACTCCTGACCTGCTTTCCAGGAGGCTGGCCAAGCTGAAATCCTCTCCAGATTGATACTGAAGCTTAGGAATGCTAATCAATCAGGCCACTAAGCAAATGGAGAAAGACTGGATGCTCTGGAGAGTCCCACTCCATCCCAGGCCTTTGTTCCTTCCCTAAATTACTCTCAGCCTCATATGTCTGCCCTAAAGGGGCTTTTCAGCACTGGAAATATGTCCAGCAGTTGATGTCTCTCTCTTCTCTTCCAGTACTCACTGCTCTAGGAAAAGATCCAGGGTCACAGCAACTCCCCAAGGCCTTCACATATCCCCAGTGTCCATGGGAACTCTCCTCCCAGTCATTCACACACTCGCCCATGCTGCCTCTCCTGGTCCCAACAGTGGCCTGAATTCTCAAGAGATGGATGTTCTAGTCCAGAAGTTGGGGGTGGAAATGTCTGGATGAGACAGGGCAAGAAGCAAGATCAACTCCAAGCCCCTTAGAAAAAGAACTAAGCTCTAGAGAGTGAAGTTCAACTTCTTTCTGTTGAGATCATGCTGATGCTCCACAGCATCCCAGCCCAGAACTGAGAAAATAATAGTTGTTATAATTGACTGAGCACATAATAGCCAAAAGTGTGCTGATTGCATTAAGTAGATTATGCTATTTGTTGAATAACCCTTACAGTAACTATGAAGTAAGTACTATTACTATTATTCTTCCCATTTCACAAATGAAAAAAACCAAGGTTTGGGTTAAATGTCTTGCCCAAGGTCACAGTAAGTGACACAGAGAAAAAGGTCCAGGCTCCTCACCGTTCCTAAAAGCAAATCTCACTATTTTGGACTAACAGGACAATGACTGTAAAATGGAAGGGAAGTCCTGAAATAGAATAAAATTGCTTTTTGTTTTCAAAAACTTTTGAGAACACACAGAGATCTTTTTGAAATGAATTTCTAGAGAGTCCTGCTTTAGTAAACAGATAAAAAGTATGATAACATTTTTGTTAATATGCCAAGTCTTTAATAATTATTTTGGTTTCAGCATTTCTACGTGAGTAATTTGCCTGGTAAACTTCTTTCTTTCAGATCAGGTCACATTAATAGAAATTTTGATTTACAGGGCTATAAATGAATGATGCTGATGGACTTAGGGGATCCAGAGTGTTGGCTGGAGTTAGACACGGGGTCAGTTAGCTGCTTGACCAACCACCCTCTAAATACTTGGTCTTCTGCCACTCAGCCTCTTTGAGTCTACATCATCTGTAAAATGGAGATAGCAGGTACCCATAGGATCATCCTAAGGGTTAAGTAAGATGATTGTTAGAATTCTCAGTACACTGCCTCCTCCCGTTTCTTCAGAAAGAGCAAGTGGCAGAGAGTGGTAAGCAGGCTGGGGGAAGAGTGGAAAGTCCCTGACAACAGATTCTGGGTGGTCCACAATGCAGCACACCACTTCTAGTCCCTCTCCAACCCCTCCCTGCTGCTACCTCTTGCTGGACTTCCCTAGCCCAACTGGAAGCTTCAGGATCCCTAGTGTGTTGGGGAAGGGGGGTGGTGTGTGACTAGAACTTGAAGTTCCACATAGTCTAAGGCACAGCTGTGCTATATATAGCCTAAGGGAGTTGAAGGACCAAATGGGAAGGGAGGGACTTGCAGCTTTTGCCTTGAGCTATGGAGAGCTGTGAGTGAGGGGATAGCAAAGAATTAATTGGACAGGGACAGGAGATGCTCTGAGTTAGGGTTAGAATGGGTAAGACCCAGGCTGAAGGGCTGGGAATATCACAGAGAAGAAAACATTAGGATGTATAGTAGTGTCTCAGGACTAGAGAGGCAGAGAGTGGGGTAACAGGAACAGGCAGGGGCAGTGGAAGTTTCCAGATAATGAGCCTGGGCTGAGGCAGCCTCTAGAAGGTGCCTGAGTTGGAGAGGGTTTAACAGCCCCTCCTTCTAAAAACAGGCACTGAGTTCCAAGGACCTCACGGCAACTGTCCAAGGACAGCCCCAAGAGCCACTGGCTTGGGGCCAGAAAAATGCTTTTGGTACCCAGTAATCTTTCTGGGGAGACTGCCACATATTTGAAAAAATTCTAAGAGGGTGTAGATAATGGTAAATAGAAGGCTGAATGAGACTGTAGTGATGTTGATGTTATAGAATCATGTCTTGTGAAGGAATAGCTCTGAGCTGCAAAAAGACAGCAGTAGAAACCACTGTCTTAGATGACAAATGGGTGATGCAGAGATTTGAAATGTTTTGCTCAGGTCCTTGTATTGGACGCTTTTGAACCCAAATACCCAGCTCCCTCTAAAGCACACTATGGGAAAGGACTACTATCTTGACAGTCTCTAAGGTTTAGGCCCTTTACATATTTTATTTAATCCTCACAGTAGCCCCTACAGGTAGATCTCATTATTCTCATTTTACAAATGGGGAAAGCAATGCTCACAGGGTTTAATTAACTTAGCCAGATCACACAAGTAAATGGCTGAGCTATCCAATCAATAATGATAATCACCATACACCACTGGACAATAGAAAGTTAACAGTAACTATTCAAAATGTGATTTCATGTACATTTCATCATCTCTTCCTCACACTGTCTTAGAAATTCCAGTAAATGAGTACAAACCGCCGGGGAGAGCAAACTTCTGCCAGGGCTTCCAGTCATTTGACGACTATGCACTCACTCCATGGCCTATCACCAAGGTAGGGTGGGTCCTGGGCCAGTGCACTGTGTCTGGGCATTTTCAAAAGTCCTTGCCCGGTGCTTGTACCAGAGCAGGTCTCTTCATCTCCTTCCTATACTCTTGTTCCTGTTACCGGACAGGAGGTCTGGCCCTGAGCGGATCTGCCTAGGACCAGTTGTAGTGTGTGGCTTTTTGATTGCATGTCAGAAAGACTTTACAACACGAGTCCAGGTGACTGTGAGGCTGCGTTTATTAAAGCTGCAGGCAGTGAAACATGGAAGGGCTTAGCGTGGAAGAAGCAACAGGAGAGCCTAGGCTGGGCTGCCTTAGCTCACTGGGAAGTCAGAGAAAAGGGTGCTTTGGGGACAGGTTCAGGGGATCAGCCTGGGACAAGCTGCCAGCTGCCCATTGCCTTACAGTTTAGGAGACCCGTGCCTGTGGGGAAAGAAGTGGGAGAACAAGAAATGAAAGGAAATGGTGGGGGTCGCTCCCCGGTGGGAGAGCAGGTGCTCGGTCCTTTGTCTTGAGGCTTTTATCTCTTTTTTGCAGGCAGTACTCTTAGGGGAGGTCTCAGTGGAGGTTTTCAGTAGAAAATTCATCAGTTCTCCAGGTGTGCCCTTTCAGGGTCATGGTCTCCACTGATTGGTCAGTGACAGGGCAGGAGGTCTTTAGTTGCTGCAGTTAGTCTGGTCTCGACCACCTGGTTTTGCTGCTTTTCTGGGTGTGGAGCTGAAATACAATTGAGGCCTACATGTTTTCTCCAGGGAGGAAAGGTTACCCTGGGGGTGAGGTCCTTGTTTCCCCAGTTTTGACCCCTGCCAGGCACTAGGGGCCTTCTGCCCTGTACTTGGCTGTAAATTTCTTGGCCGTTTTATTCAGCTCTCTGTCTCAGTTTCCCTGTTCCACTTGCCAAGGAATTTTCCTGGTTTCTCACTATCCTGTCTTATTACTACCCTCAACTCCTGCACAGACTTCACCTACTCTTCATTTGCAAGGATATTAATCTTAGTTTAAAATTCAGCATTTATACACAAGAAATGCTAACCAGGCCCCGGGAAACACTGGTGGGGGCTCATCTTACAGTTCCTTCTATGCTACTTGTATTACCTGTTCAAAAAAGAAAACTGACAAAAAAATCCTCTTCAGCCAACATCCCTGTGTCCCAACGGGTTAACTGAAACTGCTGGGGATTATGGGGGAGGAGTTGTGTGACTAATACCCGCCCCCTCGCCCCCCCATTAGTGGAGTCATCAAGAGCTTTTTAAATAATTCTTATTATCAGCCAATCTGGGGCAGACAGGGCTTCTGGTGGCCAACAGGGAGGTTTCTCAAATCCTACCTCTCTGGGCCATCCCCCAGCACAGAAGAATCTGCTCTGAATTTACCACCAAGTGGAGACCCTAGAAAATGTGTAATGGAAACAGTGACACACGGCAGTCTTCAAGTTGACCTTACAGTTCCCAAACCACAGAGCCCCAGGGAGACTCTCAAAGTTCTCAAACTGGGTTCTGATCTTTTCCTGCCTGGGTCCCATGTGAATAAAGTGATGTTCTCACAGCACTGGGCTCCACTACTCCCTGCCAAAGGCTGGAAACAAGACCCATTTCCCTGTATAAAACTTGGGGCTTTTCTTTTTCCTCCCTCTACAGCAGTGGTTCTCAACCTTCCTAATGCTGTGACCCTTTAATACAGTTCCTCATGTTGTGGTGACCCCCAACCATAAAATTATTTTCGTTGCTACTTCATAACTATAATTTTGTTACCGTTATGAATCGTAATGTAAATATCTGATATGCAGGATGTATTTTCATTGTTACAAATTGAACATAATTAAAGCATAGTGTTTAATCACAAAAACAATATGTAATTATATATGTGTTTTCCGATGGTCTTAGGCGACCCCTGTGAAAGGGTCATTCGACCCCCAAGGGGGTTGCAACTCACAGGTTGAGAACCGCTGCTCTACAGACTTTCTGTGCTAGGAATGGCAAGCCTTCCTTCACTCATTCACTCTGCATATACTTTCTAAGCAGTTACTATGTGCTGGCTCTGTTCTAGAAGCCAGGTTGTATGCTGTGGCCCTGCCTTCCAGGAGCTCACATTCTAGCAGACACCCTGGTTTGCTCTGGACCCTGGTGAATGCCTGGTCTGGAAATCCTCTGGCTTAGGTTTCTGGCTTCAATTTCCCACCTGTAAACTAGATTAAAGGCTGTCAATAGCTGGCAGTGTGACAGAGGAGAGAAAGAAGAGTCCTGAGCAGGATATAAGAGCCTTTGGTTATATTTCTGGTTTTTAAACTATCAGCAGGTAAAACAATTTAACTGCCCTGGGTCTCCATCTTTAAAAGGTTGCTCTATCAGAAGAGACAGGACAGCAAGCTTGGTAGTGTGGGAGAGGAAGAAACTTTCCTCTACCCTACCAGGTTCTTTCAGCTGATCCAATAATCAAATAGACATGAGACAGATTAACAAAGTGGCCAAATTTAATTATGTACATACATATGGAAACCCCTCTAATGGGAAAGTCAGAGACCCCGCATGCAGGAGAGGTCCAAAGACCGAAAGGGAAAATGAGGTATATGTATATGGCATTCTGAGCTGAGGATGAGGTAAAGCAGGGGGAAGGTCATTCACAGGGTGATAAGAAAAGCAGATATTCAGCAATTAAAAGTTTGCCCTGCCTTATAGATAGGTCATTAAAATTCATTTCTGGTGGTAACTCTTATTATAAGCAAGGCCCTTAATTTAAATTCTACAAGGGAGAGGTGGAAGTTTCTTGAGCCCCCAAAATATTGATTGCCTTCAGCTCAAAATAATTCACATGTCAAAGTGGCACATCTCAGGGAGGCTTGTTCTGAATCCCTTCCGTAGTAAGGTGACAGATATAGAAAGTGTAATGTTTCAACCTCCATGAAGAATGATGGGAAGGCTTCCCCAGCAGATTCATCTATGAGTTTGAGAAAATATTTAATAAACTTTGATTATATATTATTTATATATGATACATAATACAGGGTGGGGCAAAAGTGGGCTTACAATTGTATGGAAAATAATACAATAATAAAAAATAACACAAAAATAAACTGTTTCACATACAACTGTAAACCTACTTTTGTCCCCAGCCTGTACATTTGTTCATATATATTCTTTGTGTACATATATGCTATATATATAATCAAATGTTTTAACACCATGTTAAAGTTTCTTTTTAATTTTTTAAATTTACTTTTAGAGAGAGGAGAAGGGAGTGAGAAAGAGAGGGAGAGAAACATGTGAGAGATCATCGATCGGCTGCTCTCTCACACTCTGCCAACTGGGGGCCTGGCCCACAACCCAGGCATGTGCCCTGGCTGGGAATCAAACCAGCAACTTTTCAATTCACAGGCTGGTGCTCAATCCACTAAGCCACATAAAATAATATGCCACATAAAAGTGTACAGCTCACATGTGGCATCTGAACACATCTGTGTATTTAGCATCCAGATTAAGAACAGAACAGGACCAGCTCCCAGGAAGGCTTCTCATCATGCTCCTTTCCAGTAACTAGTCTTCCCACAGGTTAACTACTACCCTTAGTTCTAAGAGCACAGGTTAGTTTTGCCTGTTTTTGAACTAATATAAATGGAAAGTTTTGTGAGATTCATCCGTCTTATTGTGTGTAATTGTAGATTGTTCGCTCTCATTGCTGCATTGTGTGAATATAATACAATTTACCTATGCTTTCTATGGTTGACAGGCATTTTGGTAGTTTCCAGTTTCTTTGCTCTTACAAATAGTGCTGCTATTAATACTCTAGTACAAGTATTTTGATGAACATTCATTTATACACAGTTCTGTGGAATTCCCACGGAGTAATAATGTATCCACAGTTTTAGCTTTAGTTTTCCAAAGCGATTTGTACCAATTTATAGTTGCTTTTAGCATTATGTGAAAGGTTTACTATTTCTATCAGAATGTATCATATAATGATATGTCACCTATGTTACTCTAGCTAACATGTTCTTTATTCAAATTTTCATAAATTCAGTCCTCACACTTGCCATTTTAAATACATTTGTAGAGGTAATGTGATAATTGGGGATGGGGGGAGACTGGGGCATGGCAAGAACAGGGGGAAGAGAACTTAAATACAGAGTCCAAGTAGCTGAGCGGGGACAGTGCCTGCCCTGGATAAACAGATGTTACTCAGAAGTAGCTGCCACTTGAATATAAAGGCTCAAAGTGAGCAATTTTTTTGACATTTAATGAGAAGCCAGAAATAAGGTTTTTAAAACTTGGCAATTTATTCACCTTTTTGGAAAACGCTGTACTAGCCAAACAAAACTTTGTGAGTGGGCCAGATGCCCACCCCTCAAGTTTTCAACCTCTGGACTAGCTGTTAGGACCAAACCCAGCTTTCCGGGTGGAGGTAGGGGGTTGACCTGTAGCAAGTTACCTCACGTGTTAGAGCTTAATCTCCTCTCTGGTCAAAAGGGTAAAATAAAAGCCTATATTTTTGTACAGTGATAGTCAAATGAGATAATTTAGGAGTATGAGGGTCGTCAAACACTGTACAGAGTACTTTCCCAACTCTTTAGTACGATCTGATGCTGTGCACTGACTCACACTACTTAAAGTATCTGAAGAATTTTCAGATTCCTACCAGGCAGTTTAAGACTCCTATGTATACAAACTTTTAGGAAGTCTTTTGACTGCTGGGCTGCAAGTAGTTAAGAGGAAATGGTCTAATAGTTTCATTAATCCGAGAGGTCTAGGACTTCAAATGTATCTAGAAATGTCACTAAAAGCCACTACTCAAGGGAGCTAGAATGGTTAGCCTACCAAGGGCTCGTAGGATCCTCGAATAATTTTAGAGCAGAATCTAGAAAACAACATTAGTATCCTCCGTTACACTGGACCAAGGCCTTAGCGGAGCGCACAGACAACTCCAGGATTGCTTGGACCCACCCAGAATACCCAGGTAAGGGCGTGTCCTCACTGCGCCGTTAGTCGCCCGCTCCAAATGAGGCCCTAGCGGCGGGGTAGTCCGGTCCTGGGAATCAAGCTGTTGGAATGTATTGACCCAGAGAAGTCTGCGTCCACTCCGGTGCAGACTCCGCGCGGGTGGGACCTCCATGCGCCGTGCCTCTGCCGCATCCTGGACCGTCCGGGACCATGCGCGGCCCCGACTACGTGAGTTAGGCGCTCGCGCCCCCGCCGGCGCGCTCTGGGACGCCCCCTCCCACCCGAGCGCCACGTGCCTCACGCCCCCTGCTCCCAGGCCGCGGCGGGACGCCCCCGCCCCCATCGCAGTGCGTAGTGCGCAAGCGCCTCCCCGTGAGTCCGGGCGGCGGCGGGAGCGGCTTTGGCCTCGGCAGGAGACTGAGGCGAAGGCGGCGGCGGCGGCGGCCACAGAGGAGGAGCAGAAGCGAGGGTGGCGGCGAAGGCGATGGCAGCGCGGGGCACATGAGGCGGCGGCTGGAGGGACGGGCTGAGGCCCGGCGGAGGAGGCGGCTCCGGGGGACCCCGCCGCCCGGTGAGGGTCGACCGCTGGGCCGGCTGAAGAAAAGCGGGCAAGGGGTGGGCTCGGGATGGGGTGGGGTGGGGTGGGGTGGAGTAGATGAGCGAACTTGTGGGAGGCGGCAGAAGGGCCCCAAGGGACTGGGCGCCGGGAAAGAGGAGGGCTTGTGGGAGAGACAGGGGCGCCACCGAGTGGTTCCCGCCGAGCCCGGAGGGGCATCGCCACTCGCGGCCCGCCGCCGCGCTCGGCGCGCCCTCCCGCTTTGTCCCTAGGCGCGCGGTTTCCAAATTGGGAGGGAAGCGGCTCGGGGGTGGGCCCGGGCCGTGGCAGGGAGAGGGGGGCCAGGGGGACCCTGGGCGCGCACTTCGGCCGTGCTCCCAACTCCGCCGGGCGGTTAGGGGCGCAGGACCGCGCCGGGCACTCCGCGGACTGGTCTTTGTCTCCGACGCCCGGCCCCTGACATTTCCTCTGGCGGCTTGGGTTCGTTGGACTCCTTCCTCTAACAGCTCGCCGCCAGGACTCCTGCCTCCCGCTAATGTTTCAGAGAAGATTCAGCGCAGGGGCTGGAAGGGGCGGGGGCGGGAAATGGGATAGCTGACTCTTGATTAATACGTTTTCGTAACTTCAAGTGATTTCTTCCCTTTTCGTGAAACTTTAGATTTTTGTTCTGGGTTTTTCCCCCTTGTGTCTCCAGATGCAAAATTTAAGAGAAGGCGCTAATGCTGTGATTGTGGACAGTTGTGTGGTTGGCCGCAGCGTTTGGAGCTTTGAATTGAAAACATTTACGTGAATGTGTGGTTTAGAATTTGGGGTTTTTTTTTCTTCCTTTTTTTGCGATTCTAAGATGGGGATTTCTTTTTCTTTGAGAAATGAGTGAGTGTGATTTTATCGTTTGCAGGAATTTTTGTTCATTGAGGAGTGGCAATGGTACAGACTTCTTTGTGCTCACGCTTTATTTTGTTAGCATCAAGACGATACTTTGTGTAATCGGGTAAATCAAGTTAAAGTAAGTTCTGGGTAGGCGTTGTTTTGTGTGCCTGATAAGTCTTAAAATTGTTATACCTTCGTGTTATGTATACGTTCAAGTGAATACATGGGAAAGCGCTATAAAAATCAAACTATAAATGAAAGGGATTTTAATTCCTTGATAAATGGAGAACAGCATGTCATATCTGTAGAAAAGGATTAATACTGTAATTTAGAGGTCAAATCCTTTATCCACCCCCACCCCCAGAAAGGGTTTAGGTATTACTATTCAGAATAAGAACGTAAAAAAATAAAATTAATTACAGGGCTCTTGACTTAACTATTTTGAATTGTTCTATTTGCTGGGGGTTTTTTTTGTTTTATTTTTTGGTATTTAGCATAGAGTTGTATATTGTAGTTGCTTTGGATTTCTTAAGTGGTATGTAATGGCAGAATTTAAAAAACATGAAATAACTCTTCAGGGTAAAAGGTAAAAATCTCTGGTAAGCAAATCTGTGTCTTATTGTTCACCAGATCTTTGTGAACAGTGTTGTAGGCAAAGGACATTTTGAAGAGAAGGCATGCAAATTATATTGGAGTTCTTTTATTATTTGCCCCGATTTGTAACGATTTATTATTATTTACTACTTGTCTTAAACTGTTGTGCACTTTTCCAAAGCATTGTAAGCATCCTTTCCAAAAATAGTGCTTTTAGCTTTTTAGATTGTGTGACTTTAGAATTGGTTTTCTTCTTGTGCTAGGTAGCTTCCACAGTTTTCTTTAAAAGGAGCAAAGTAGCCCTGGCTGGTGTGGTTCAGTGGATTGAGTGATGGCCTGAGAGAACAGAAGGGTCCCTGGTTGATTCCTGGTTAGGGCTCAGCCTGGGTTGTGAGCCAGGTCCCTTTTGGAGGTGTGTGAAAGGCAGCCAGTTGTCTTAGGTCCCTTTTGGAGGTGTGTGAAAGGCAGCCAGTTGTCTTGTCTGTCTGTCTGTCTCTCTGTCTGTCTCTCCTTCCTTCCTTTCCTCCCTCTCTAAAAGCAATTAAAAAATGTCCTCAAGTGAGCATTAAAAAAAAACAAAACTGAACCTGCTGAGCCTTCCATAGGGATCCAGGCTTTCTGATAGCTCTTGCTTGGAACCATGTCTCCCCATGTCAACCTGCAACCTCTCACATTGATGTTTCTCTCCCTCTCTTTCCCTCTTTCTCAAACTAAGTAAATAAAATCTCAAGAAAAAAGGAAAGTAACTTGATATTATTCAGTTTACAAAGGTAGAATTGAGTTTTAGCCTTTTAATTCAAAGGATTTAAGAAGTTACCACATCTTGAACATAACAATTCTACTTATAAATGCTGTTACCCCTTAATAATTATTTTTATTCATATTTCATATTTGTATAAATTAGCCAAAGGAAGAGATACAGAATCATATCTCTGATTAGCCTCCCCCCACCCCGCTCACCAATCATTTTAAATTGGGATCCTAAAATACAAAATATACAATTAAAATTCAGAGCATCATTTTCTTAATAAACACATAGTTTGCTCCATGCCTAAATCAGTGCAAAGAGACAAGTTCTAACGTGTTTTTTTTAAATTTGAAGTTTGTTCACATTTCAAAATAAATGAGATGCGTTCCTTTCATTATTATTATTGCTGTTGTTACTAATCTGGATAGTTAAGTGCAACTGGAGGTATAATTCTTATTTCTGAACTCATGCTTTTCTGCAGCATAGAAATGTGTGGCTTCTGTCCAAAATATCTGATAAAAAGCTAGCCAGATAAAGGATGGGATTACTTTTTTTTTTTTTTTTTGCTTTTGTGGGCCATTCTTTAGAAAACACATATGAGAAGTAAAAGTTAGCTGCTATCATTAACCTGAAATGTAGATATAGAAAACAGTTTTGAGCTGTTAATATCAGCTAAGTGCCAACAATTGTTTTTGAAACATACTGCTGCAACTGTTGAGTTTAATGAGTTTCGTTTGTGTGGAAGTAAGGGCCTATCCTGTTCAGTCTTAACATTGCTATTTTCCACAGTTCTCAAGAGTGAATGACCAGACATCCAGTACTGGCTGGCATACTGGAGTACATCATCCTTGAGTTTTGCAGATACTGCACTGGCTGACAGCACTTGGGTTTATCATTCAGACCTGTGGAATGTGTTGCCCAAAGGTTTTTCCCCCCATTAAGACAAGGATGAGATCTCTGCACATAGCATTGTTTATAAAGAAATGAAATATTCTGTGGAATGAGTAGAACCCACATTTAAAGCTTGTTCTTTGAGGCTATATTACTGTAGCACCAACACAATTTGGACAAAAGTGTTCTGGTGTCCACAGACTCATTCAGTGAACCTTTCTTTGTTCTTCTTTTTCAGTCTAGTACTTAAGTTAGGCACTGAACTAGATGCTGAAGGCTCAGAAGATGAATACTACATATTTGATTTTTGCTCTGAAAATGCTTATAGTTTAACATGCTAAAAAGGTTTAGCAACCTGGAAGTTATCTAAAATCTTTGAAATGAAAGAAATGTGTTGGATTTCAGAGTAAGTGTTGATGTTTTGTTCCTATAAAATGGAATAAAGTTCACACATCCCTGTTCTTATCCTCTAATCTATTCAAATTTCAGGTAGTTACAGAGATTTATTTTTTATCTGCATCTTTGTAGGATTTATCAGTTTCGACTGAATTTATTGTTACTTAACTGAATTATTTCTTTTGGGGATGTTCAGAGTAAAGCAGATTGCGCTCTATTTTTAGGGAATTCTCTTTGATTCATTCTTGGACCTTGGTTTCCTAATTGCCCATACAGTTGATGTTCTTTTAGTTTCTGAATTTTTTTCTTGTAGCACTGTTCTCTTGGGTTTTAATTTTCCCTGCTTGCTCTCTTGAGTGTTCTTCAGGCTTTTTCAAACCCCCTGCTCTTCTATTAGATCTTTTAATTGTTTTTTCTAAAGTCTTCGTTCTTGGTCTGCGTCTCTTTCCCACTCTGGTCTTCTCTGTTCTGTGGCTTTACTTACACATATATTTTGCATACTCCCCAGTTTTTCTCTGTAGTTCAGATCCCTTTTCTGACCCTGCCTGTCTGTTCAGCATCTCCACTTAGATGCTTAGTACATTAAATTGAGTTGCCCAGACAGAGCTTTTGATCTTGGCTCCAAACCTAGACTTCCTTCATTGTACCCTATTTTATTAAGAGGCTCTATCAACAATTTCCTGCGGCCAAAGTCTTGTCATTTCTCTGCACCTCTAGTCTCCCAATCCTGGTCTAGGTCATGTTTTCCTAAGTTTGTTATAGTAAATTCTAAATTAGTTTTCCTTGTTTGTTCTTTTTCTCTTTTTCTCGCTTTCTTTGTTTCATTTCTTTATTTGAGAGAGAGAGAGAAACATCGATTTGTTGTTTCACTTATTTATGCATTCATTGGTTGATTCTTATATGTGCCCTGCCAACAAAGAAACCCGGCCTGGGCCTGCTTGTTTAGTCTTTTAAAAAGAGAAAAAATTAATATGAAATATTTAAGACAAAGACGCGATAAAACTGCAATAAATACTTGCATACCCGCCTTGCAACTTAAGGAATAAAACACTACCAGTACAGTTGAAGTCCCCTGTGTTTCCCTACCTGACTGCATGCTTCCTGCCACCTCCATTGTCGGCTTTATTCCTCTGCATTCCTTTATACTTTTGTTATTATGTTTATACCCCAAGCCATATTCAGCAAGTCCTCCCTTAACTGTCGGTAGGTTTTTGGAAACTGCAACTTTAAGCAAAACAATGTATAATGAAACCAACTTTACTGTAGGCTAACTGATATAAACAAGAGTTAACTTCCTGCAGCATATTTCTGGTCGCAAAAACATCACCAATCTTATAAATAAAGACCCAAAACAGTTCTCATATTAAACATTGAAATAAATGTGATCTATATATACATTTAAGAAAGATTAATAAAAACAACTAAGGTAATTATTTTCATTTTCCATTGTGCTTATTCCAGTTCAAGGTCCATGGTGGCCCAAGCATATCCTGGACAGATCACCTTCCCATCACAGGGTACACACACATTCACTCAGATTGGAAAATTTAGACATGTCCATTTACTTCAGGTAAACAGCTTTAGAATGTGGGAGTACCTGGAGAAAAACCCACGCAGACTTGGGGAGAAGGTGCAAACTCCACCGACAGTGGTCCCTGCCAGGAATTGATTTTTTTCCCCCTTATCAAAACAATGTTATTCAAGGACCTGCTGTACTCATCTACTCTTCTCACAGCAGAGAATTGCCTTTATAAAACATTTAATCAAGTCACTAATCTGGAAATCTCTGTCGATTCCTTTAAAGACTTCAATCTTCACTTAGCAAGGTGTGATCTGGCCTTGCCTACTTCTCCAGCATCATTTCTTTGTACTTTTTAAAAAAAGATTTTATTAATTTTTTTAAAGAGACGGGAAGGCAGGGAGAAAGGGAGAGAAATATCAATGTGAGAGGGAAACATTGATGGATTGCTTCTTATATGTGCCCCAACCGGGGACCAAACCCATACATAACCCAGGCATGTGCCCTTACCAGGAATCCAATCAGAGACCCTTCATCTTACAGGATGACACCCAACCAACTGAGCCACACTGGTTAGGGCTGTATTTTCTTGTTATGTATAGTCTAGCCATACTGATTTTTTTTTCCTATTCCTTGAAGGTTCAGAGCTCAGCCAAGGGCCTTTGTACATGCTGTAACTAAGGCAGCTCCTCCTTCAGGGTGTGCTTCAGTAGCATGTCTGCAGAGAAACCTCTGATCCTCCTAGATTAGGTTAGGGACCCTTATAATATACTGTTATATCACTCTGTACTTCTGTTTTGTAGGGTTTATCACAATTTTAGTTAATTTTTAAAAATTTAAAAAATTTACTTTTAGTGGGCGGGGGCGGGGGGGGGCAGGGGGAAGAAACAGCCTCTTGCAAGCCCCCAGCTGGGGACCTGGCCGACAACCTAGGCATGTGCCCTGACTGGGAATCACAGGCCACCGCTCAATCTGCTGAATCATGCTGGTCAGGTCTCCAACTTTTATTTTTAAGTTTTCCCAGTTGGCTACCCATTGTAGTTCAATATCACTTATTTGAAAATTCCACCTTTTTTTCCATTGGTTTGCAACGCTACTTTTATCATACATGAAATTTCCAGATGTATTTGGATCTTCAGGACTTCCTTTGTGTTCCATTCTGTTGATCTGTAAACCTTTTTGCCAGTTCCACCTTTTATAATTTGTATAGGTTTTATGTTACATATATAGAGGAGCTTGTATACCCTCATTACTCTTTCAGAAAATTTCCGACTGTTCTTAGTATTTATTTTTTCACATTTAATTTAGAATCAGTTTGTATGGTTCCAAAGAAATCCTACTGGCATTTTTAGGAATCAAGATTGCATTACATTTTAGATTAATTTAGAGAGAACTAATATCTTATGATGGCTTTGGTATACAAGAACGTGGAATGCTTTAATTCTTTAAAGCATTTTAAGCATTTAAGTCTTTTGTGTTCTTTGGTACTGTTTTTAAGTGTTCTCTATTTAAATTTTGCACATTTTTTGTTAGTTTTATTCCTATTTCATTTATTTGTTACTACTTTTAATGAGAACTTTTCTTCAGTTGTATTTACATTGCCTGTATATCGCTATCAACTTCTTCAGTGGCTTTCTGTGTGGTCTTAAAATAAAACACTAAGCATACATAGTATAGAAAAAATATTAAGTCCTGAGTTGTGTTTTAGGCTTTACAGCTAATTAGTTGAATGCAAGTAATCATGATATTTGATATGCTCTTTAGTAAGATAAGGATGTTAGTCTTATACTCTGTTGTCAGACAATGAACCACTGCAGCAGAGTAGTTGAAAGATAACTTTTTAAAAAAAATTCATTTTTAGAAGGAGGGAAAGGGAGGGAGAAAGAGAGGGAGAGAAACATGAATGTCTGGTTGCTTCTTGCATGCCCCCAACTGGGGACCTGGCCCACAACCCAGGCACGTGCCCTGACTGGGAATTGAACCAGTGACCCTTTGGTTCGCAGGCCAGTACTCAATCCATTGAGCCACACCAACCAGGGCAAAGATAACTTTGGAATCCATGCAGGTTTTATCTGTGAACTGTAAGTAATGTCTCACTAATATGTGTGACCTTTTCAAATGTATATGTAGTTTATGATAAATAAATTATATTTATTTTAAAACTTTACCAGTTTATGGTAGAGTTTTATCTTTATGTGTTTTCTCCAAAGACAGATAATAAACATATAACTACTATTATGTAGGGCGCCAGCAAAATCTTTTGCAATTTATATAAAGGTCCTTAGACTCTAAAAGTTGGGGACTACTAGCTTAGGCAATCTCTACTGTTTCTTTTACAACTAATAGTATGTGAACCTTTGAAACTGTAAGTGTGTTTGTGGAAGATTTGGATGGTAAAGGTGTTTGGTTTTTCTTAAGGTAGGGAGTTTTAAGCTTATAATGTCAGAAATGTTACTAAGACTTGATTGACCAGCCTGTTTAAACATATATAGAAAATGTTTTAGTGAGAGTGGCAACATCGTACTTTCTGAAAGGGAATTTGTTGTTTGTATCTAAATCAAATAGCTTGCTTTGACCTCACATTCCAATACAGTAGTACATGTTCATGTTATTCATTGTGAAAGCTGTGTATTATAGTTAGAGCCGTTCAAGCAGGTGTGCTCTTCTCAGAAGATTCACTTGGAAAGGAAAGCTTTCTTTTGACTTTGGAAAAATGATTAGGAATTGGGGGGAGTGTCTGAGTTCTTTTATTGAATTGTGCTTGGAAAAGAAAAGGGGATGGAAAAGTATATTTATGATTTGAAATATGTCCTTGGAGGAAAATTTGTATGGGTAGCTTGCAAAGCATTCTACTGAATAGATTTATTTTAATTACCAGTTAATTATGGTTACTAGTTCAATGAGAAATTTAATACAACTGCATATTCTTTTCCCAACAGAAGAATTCTTGGAATAAAGGAGAAAAAATGAAGTGGAGTGATTAGGAAAGGAAGTATGAGTTTTTTAACATTTTCACATGTCAAGTAAACATTTACTGGAACTCACTTGTAGTGGAGAACAGTAAGTTTTTGGTGGTGGTTTTAAAAATCAGTTTATAAAATAAAGGTAACTCTTTCCAAAATGCTGAATATCAAACACTTGATAACCAGCAGGTAGCAATGGGAACAACTATTTCAAGGAAATATTGGGTATATTAATTTTCTGTGTTGCTTTTGGACCATTTTATGGTGAGTCTCTAAAGAAATGAGAAGAGTAGCATTATGATACTAAGCTGCTATATAAGTCATCATGTCAGAGTACTATCTTTTGATATATCCTTACAAATTAAGAATTACCCTCTAGATTCACCATCTATATTTTAATCTGGAGTGAAATTTTATATAAGTTCTGTCTCTTGGACCCCCTTATGCAAGGGGGTATAATAACTGTATCAAAGGTTCTATGAGATAGTTAACACTTTTCTGTGATGTGTCCATCACTTAATTAGGTATTTATAAATGTATGCAGGTATTATGAAATTTGTACCCTGACCTACCTTTAAACTTCTTTTGGGGATTTTGCTGCATAGTAAAGCTTTGCCAACTCCATTGTTACGTGTTTATTGTATTGTAGACTATACTGAAAATCAAATAAAAGAGAAATTGTCCATAAGCCATTGTTAATGTTGGTGTATTTCTACTCAGGCACATACTTTAAAAAAAAATTTTTTTTATTTATTTATTTTTAGAGAGAGTAGAAGGGAAGGAGAAAGGGAGAGAAACATCCATGTTTGAGAGACACATCGACTGGTTGCCTCTCTCACGCCTCCAGCTGGGGGCCTGGTCCACAACCCAGGCATGTGTCCTGACTGGGAATTGAACTGGCGACTCCCTGGTTTGCAGGCCAGCACTCAATCTACTGAGCCACACCAGCCAGGGCCAGGCACATACTTTTATTCAGTTGTTTGTTTGTTTGTCTGCTAGTTTTTATCTTTTTACTATATATGGGCATTTTCCCACATAATGAACTATTCTTTTAAAACAGGTCAGAAGTTGGCAGGCTTTATTCAGCCAGTAAGGTCTCTAGTTCAATATTATTTAAATATACTTTACTATTATATGTCAACATGAAAAATAAAGGAGACAGGTAGGAGTATAAGTTGTTACATCCTCCTTTGGAAAAGTACTAATCTGCTAAAGCTGACATAGCATACCCTATGACTAGCAATTCTCCTTCTAGGTGTGCAACAGAAATGCACACATATGTTCACCAGAAGACATATGTGGAATGTTCATAGTAGCATTATTCATAATTGCCCTGAACTGGAAACTGCTTAAATAGCAATCAGCAGTGAATAGATAAGTTGTGATGTATTCACAGAATGGCAATCCAGTAAAGCAAATTAACAGATCTGAACTAAGTGTAAAAGAATTGGTGACTCTCAATAGATGTTGAACAATAGAAGTTAGACACCAAAGAGTATATTCTTTATGATTCCAATATAAGAGAGTTTGTTCTGTATGATTCCATTTATATAAAGTTTAAATACAGGTTATATTAGTGGGTGTCAGTGTAGTGTAATATTGTTTCCCAATGGGCACTTGGCAATGTCTAGAGACATCTTTGGTTGTCACAATTGGAAGAGGCCAGGGATGCTGCAGAACATCCTACAGTACATAGGACAGTCTCCCACAACAAAGAATTGTCAAAAATGTCGGTAGTACCAAAGCTGACCCTGGGCTAAACTAATCTTTGCTATTAGAGGTGTGGATGGTGGTTTCTCTTGGGTATAAAGAGGCATGATTATGGCTCTGGATGGCTAGTAATAGTTTGTTCTTGGTTTTAGTGCTGGTTACATGGGTATGTTCAGCTTGTAAAAATTCATTGAGCTCTACACTTATATTTGTGCACATTTTTGTAGGTATTTTATTTTATTATTTTTTAAATTTTATTTTAGCCCTGGCAGGTGTGGATCAGTTGGTTGGAGCATTGTCCAGTACAGCAAAGGGTTAGGAATTCGATTTCAAGTCAGGGCTAGGTTGTGGGTTCAGTCCCCCCAATTGGGGCAGGTATAAGAGGCAAGTGATCAATGTTTCTCTCTCATACCTCTCTCTCTCTCTCTCTCTCTCTCTCCCCCTCTCCCCCCCCCTCCCCGTTCCCCCTCTCTTCCCCTCTGTCCCTCTCCCTCTAGCTCTATCTCTCTATCTCTGTCTCTGTGTCTCTCTCTCCCTCCTACCCTCCTCTCTAAAATCAGTAGACATGTCTTCTGGTGAGGATCTAAAAAGCATTCAAAAAAATTAAATATTTAAATTTTATTTTACTTATTGATTTTCGAGAGAAACATCGATCTGTTGTTCCATTTATTTACGCATTCATTAGTTGCCTCTTTTTATGTGCCCTGACCTGGGATCGAGCCTGCAACCTTGGCATATCAGGGCCATGTTCTAACCAAATAAGCTACCTGGCCAGGGCTCTGTAGACTATGATAAAAAATTTACCAAAAAAAAAAAAAAATCAGACTTCACATAAAAATCCAGGTCGAAGACTTCTTTTGAAAGATACCACAGTTTGGTAACTCCCACTGCTGTAGCCACTGAGCAGTAGACACCCCCACCCCTCTCCCTCTTTAGTTGGTGCTTGTGTTTTCCAGGCCTCGTTTTCCTGTTTCAGTTACTTGTATCACCTCACTGGTATCTAGATGTTTTTAAAAATGTCTTAAACAGCTCCATTGAGATTTAATTCATACCATACAGCTCACCTATTTAAAGAATACAATTCAGTGTTTTTAGTATATCCACAGGATTATGTAGCCATCACCACAATCTAATTGTAGAATATTTTCATTCCCCCCAAAAGAGATTTAATACTTATAGCAGTCATTCCCTATTCCCCCCCCATCCCTAGGCACTAATCTGCCTTTTGTCTACACAATTACAGACACTTGAATTTTGTTATCTTGTTCTAAAACAAGATTTATAACTGTTGTACAATATTTAATTATACAGGTTATATCATAAATTATGTAAGATTATTTTATTGGGCATTTATTTGGGATAAATTACTAGATATGGAATTACTGATCAAAGATGTAAACACCCTAAAGTTTCTGGTAACTGTCACCACAGTGCCTTCCAGAAAGATTATAACAGATCACCCTTGCCATCAGTGTATGACCATGTTTGTTGCAAATTTTGTATCATGAACCTAGTCATATTGGCATTATTATACATTTGTTTTTATATTGTCTTAGATATATTTGTTTTCCTACACTGATCATTGTTCAGTCAGTTGGTTTGACCTAAGCTTAGTTTTGGACAAGTGTGCCAATACTGTTCTTTTTTACATGAAGACAGTACTACTTACGTTGCATTGTGAATGAATGCAGCCTCCCAGGTTCCCCATGCTTCTCCAGCTGGTTTCTGGTGGTTCTTATGTTCGAACAGAATGGCTTTTTGCCAGCACAAATTGATACTTCAACCCACAATACCATATTCTGTTTCCTTTTTATTTAATAGTGCCAAGATTTCAAACTACTTTCTTCCATTAGGTTTTATAATTTATGTCACAATGAAGTATATTTTGTGTTTCTCAAATACTGTCCATAGCCAAGAGCTCTTTTGAAAACAGGTTGTTTTCATGTTTGTAATACATAAATTACTGTTTGCTAGTTAGCTGCCATAATGCTTTTGCTTAGAAATTGTCACTGGCTAGTTATTAAACATCTATTATCGCTCATGCAGAATTAACTTCCACTTAAAATGTTCCAGTTAAACAGAACTGTATTGTAAACCCTTTAATTGATTCCTTGTCCTGCACATAAAGCAGTGCTATTCAAGAGTGTGAGTCACTAGCACCACTCTGGGTGGATTGCTCAGCTCATGATCTGGGAGGCCCAGATAGTTAATACTTCAGAATCACAGTGAGTCAATATTGAGACTTTTTAGTCCAACCACTGATTTTCTGGGGTGACTGGGAAATGCCTTCTTAAAAATTTGACATCTCACTGTTGCTTAATTTCACTGCCATTACTTCGCTTATTTCCACATAATTTGTTGGTTTATTAGTTTTACTCTGTCTGAAGTGATATTCATCAAATGTTAATAGAAGGGACCTTCGATATCATCTAATCTGATATTCTCTAGTTATTTCACAAATTTAAAAAATGGGAATAACTTACTCCTGAAGTGTTTGTTTAGAATCTTTTGGCTCCTATTCAGTGCTTGCTCTGTTTATGTCACAAAACTCAAGGTTAGGAATCACTTTTTTATAGTATTAATTTTAGTTCATTTTGGATTTTGTTTTTATTTAGAAAAGATATTAAGGTTTTAAAATACGGTCTACCTATTGTAGGTTTGTTGTTTTTTAAATTAGAAGGAAATTTAAATTTGAACTTGACAGTTGCATTTGCAAAACATTTAGGATAGCCCTACTTATTTTGAAATTGTAAATTTCCTGATTATTATAGTTTAGTGAGTCTTAAAATTTGACAGGGGACAAGTTATGTTTTTTTTAGTTGTTAATCCGAAACCCTTGGGAAGTGGTTGTGTTTTTTTTAATGTGAGTCTGTTAGAGAGACTTTTCCAAATCTGTGTGAAAGCAAAATTTTTGGATTGGAAAAAATGAATTGGATAAACTGGAAAGTAAAGTATTTCCCTGTAGAGTCACTACACTATAAAATACATGTAAACTTTAACAGATGATTTCAGTAACCTTTCTCTAGTCTTCCGTTGCAGAGCATATATAAACACAGGGGAACAGTTTTTAACATAATTCCTGTTGAGTTCAATTTTTCAGCTGTTTTAGACTTAAATAGGCATGCTGGTTTCAAAACTGCAGTTTCTATCACGTCAAGTTTTTTCTGTACAGCTTATCATTTTTAAAATGTTTTATTGATTGTGCTGTTATGGTTGTCCCAGTTTCTTTTCCCTCTGCTCCCCTCCACTCAGTGACCCCCATTTCCTCTTGTTGTCCCCCCCCCTTAGTCCATGCCCATTGGTCGTGCATATAGTTCTTCTCAACATCTTCCTGTCTACTCCACTCCCTCCTACTATGCTTCTTATTTCCTGTACCATCTCCCTCCCTTTCCCCCCTTCCTCCTCCCTGCTGACCTCCCTCCAATATGTTCCCCATACCTATAACTCTTTTCCTACTCTTGTTGCCTGCTTAGTTTGCCTTCGTTTCGGTTCCCTAGCTTCTGTTGTTGTGATACAGTTTTCATTTTAATGTTCATAGTTTTGATTCTCCTTCTTCTAAACAAGTCCCTTTAACATCTCATATAACAATGGTTTGGATCTGATGTACTCCTTCAGTTTTACTTTGTCCTGGAAGCACTTTTTCTGCCCTTCTATTTTTGAATGATGGCTTTGCTGGATAGAGTAATCGTGGTTGTAGGTTTTTGATTTTCATTACTTTGAATATTTCTTGCCAGTCCCTTCTTGCCTGCAGAGTCTCCTTTGAGAAGTCAGCTGATAGTCTGATTGGGATCCCTTTGTACATAATTCTCATCTTCTTTCTTGCTGCTTTTAAGATTCTCTCTTTAGCTTTAATTTTTGACATTTTGATTATAATGTGTCTTGGTGTGGTTCTCCCTGGGTCCACGTTTTGGGGGACTTTCTATGCTTCCTCGACCTGTAAGTCTATTTCCTTCCCCAAGTTAGGGAAGTTCTGCTTCATTATTTTTTCACATAATTTTTCAATTTCTAGTTCTTCTTCACCTTCTGGCAACACTGTAATTCGGATGTTCACTCGCTTATAGCTGTCCCAGAGGTTTCTGAGCCTCTCCTCATATTCCTCACTTTTTGTTTCCTCTTTCTGCACTGGTTGACTGTTCCTTCCCTATGTGCCGATTTGTTGATTTGATCCCTGGTTTTCCTTCCCTCACCACTTGTTTCGTATGTGTTTTTGTTCATTTCAGCGTGACTAGCCTTCATTCCTTCCCTGTCTTAATTAAGTTCCTCTGTTACTGTAAGCTCTCATAACTATAGCTCTGAACTGAGCTTCAGAAAGATTATCTACCTGTTTGTCTGTTAATTCATGTATTTGCTGTCTGGTCAGCTGTGTGATTGGGATCTCTATCATGATCCTTGCCATCCTAACAGTTTTCATTTACCTTTCCTTCTTGGGCGGGGCTGTCACACCTCCTACGCTATCAGAGGCAGAGCCCTGTGCACTCCTCACTACCGGGGGGGCGACCCTTCTCACCACACTGTGGACCTTTGTGTGGGGGCGGGGGTCCAAGATGGATTCCTGCTGTTCACTCTCTGCTGAGAGACCCGGAGCCTCCTCCTCTGTCCCATGCCTTCCGGCCCTTACAGTCCGAGGCAATGGGGGCTGCCTTCCCCAGTGTTGGAATCGCAAGCTGATGGGTTTGTCTGCAGCTGGGGGTGCTCCCCAGGTGCTTCTCTCCTCCCCTTAATTACGGGTGTCTGTGCTTACCGCAGGCAGCACAGCTTGACCTCTCCGCCCCAGCTTCGCCCCTCCTACCTGTCTGGACAAGCACCACCTCTTTATAACATCATATGTTGGACTTTCATGTAGCTTTATTTTCTGGAATTTCTGGTTATTTCTGGTTTTGCAGTAGATGTATTCCTTCTTAGTTGTGGAGGGAGAAGGAGCGTGTCAATCTAGACCTCCATCATGGCTGGAAGTCTCTAAAAATTTTTTTTATTCTATTTTTAAGATTTTGTTTATTTACTTTTAGAGAGAGAGCAAGGAAGGGAGAAAGAGAGAAGAGAGAAACATCAATGTGTGAGAGACATGTCAATCTGTTCCCTCTCGCATGCCTCCAGCCAGCAACCTGGTCCTGCAGCCTAAGCATGTGTCCTGGCTGGGAATTGAACCAGCGAACTTTCAGTTCATAGGCTGGTGCTCAACCCACTAAGCCACACCAGCCAGGGCTAAAATAATTTTTTATAAATAAAATTTAAGTTATTTTAACTTTTAAAAGCTTACAAAATGATTTTCAAGAATATTCTCACTGAGGACATTCTTACTGATTTTAGAGTGGGGGAAGAGCGGGGGTGGGGCGGAGAGTGAGAGAGAGAAACATCGATATGAAAGATAAACATCAATTAGTTGCCTCTTATATGTGCCTGACCCGGGATGCAACCCGCAGCCTAGATATATGCCCTGCCCAGGAATTGAACCTGTACCTTTCAATTTATGGGACAGCGCTCCAACCAACAGTCACACTGGCCAGGGCACAGAAGGATTTTTTTTTTCTTTTAAGATTTTATTTATTTACTTATTTTTTAGAGAGGGGGACTGGAGGGAGAGAAACATCAATGTGTGAGAGAAACATAAATCAGTTTCCTCTTGCATGCCTCAAACCAGGGACCTGCCCACAACCCAGGAATCGAACCTGTGCAGTTTTGGTCTGTGGGACAATGCCTAACCCACTGAGCTACACCAGTCAGAGCACAAAAGGAGTTTTTATAAATCTCAAGCAGACTTTATGGGGCATGGAAATGACTTTAGGGATATTTTCTTTAAAAAGACAATATATTCATTTGGTTCAAAAAAACTGACAATATAAAAAGATATATATAATCAAGTCTTGATCCTATCCCATCCTCCTTAGTCTTCTTCATCACTTTCATTCATTTTTTAAATATATCCTTGTTATAGAAATATGAGCAAAACTACAGATTTTTTTCTCCTTATATAAAAGGCATATACTATATACGCTTATATACCTTGCTATTTTCACCAGTTAAATGTCTTGAATATCTTAGAATGTTCATTATTTTTTATAGCCACATGATATTCTGTTTAAGTAGACGATAGTGCATTTAACCATTCCCTTGACAGGGACATTTGAATTATTTATAGAAACTGTGCTATAGTGTAATTATTCCCAAAAGTGAGATTACTAGGTCCAAGGACAGATGCATTTGTAGTTTTGTTAGCTACTGCCAAGTTGCCATCAGAGGTTGTACCACTCCCATTAGCATTATGTGAGAATATTTGTTTCTTCACAGCCTCTCCAACTTTTAGATTTTTGCCATTGTGATTGGAGAGACTTGTATCTCAAAATAGTTTGTTTTATTATTGGCATGTAGTTCACATGCCTTAAAATTTATCCTGTGTACTATATTTTACAAGGTTGTGTAACCATCACCACCGTCTAATTCTAGAACATTTTTATTACCCCAAGAAGATAAAGTCAGGTCCCATTTCCCATAGCCCTTGACAACTACTAATATTACTTTCTGTCTCTGGATTTGTGTAGTCTGGACATTTTATATGTATAAATTGAAAAGTGTATGACTTCTTTCATTTAGGATTGTGTTTTCAAGATTCCTCCATGTTGTAAATCTTTTTAAAGGGGAATTTGTAGGGAGGTTTTCCCTGTGGATTATCTTTGTATCCCTTGCCAATTTTCTATTGCATTTTTGTTAGTTGTTGTTGTTGTTTTTTTTAACTCTATGTTAAGGAGATTATTAGCTCTTTGCCTATAAGAGAATCATCAAAAACTTTCCCTCCAGTTCATTATTTTTCAGTATTGCTTATGATACTTTTTTTTTTTTAACTGTAGAGGCACTTTTTTAAATACTCAGATTGATTTATTTCTTCCCATTTCTAAAGTTATATCAACTATATTTTATTCTAATAATTTTTATGGTTTTAGTTTATATGGGGATTATCTAGATATCTAATGTGAGGTATGAATTCTCCTATCTTTTGTTTTTATCCTCACCCAGGGACATGCTTATTGATTTTGGAGAGGAGAGAAACATCAATGTAAAAGAGAAACATCAATTGGTTATCTCTTGCACATGTGCCCCAAACGGGGATCAAACCTGCAACCTAGACTTTGCCCTGACTGGGAATTGAACCTGTGGCTTTTGTTTTATGGGACGACACTCCAACCAAATGAGCCACACTAGCCAGAGCTCCCTTTTTATCTTTTTTCCAGCTAGTTATCCTGTTGCCCCAAAACACTGTTAATTAAAAAGTCAGTTTTTGCCCCACTGCTTTGAGGGATCACCTCCCACTAGTGGCTTTCTTTCCTTCGCCACTAGAGGCAAAGGAGTAACACGGATCCATTTTAGAGAGAGAATTCTGTTGGTGGGAGATATAGGAGAAGAAAGGAGAAAGTGGTCAGTATTGGTTTAGCCTTAAGGATGTTTTTTGTTTGTTTGTTTTTTAACTTTGTTTTTCTGCTAGGGTTTTTTTAATGCATAAATTTCACTTGTTTTCACAAAATTGGGATAATTCTGTTTTGTATCCTACATTTTCAGTTACTATATCATGAACATTTTTCTAAATTTTTGAATTTATTGAACAGATACTTATTGAGAACCTACTACCATTTGCCAGGCTATGGTTTTAGATATTGGGGACACAAAATCACATCCTCAGGGGGCTTACATTCTATAAAGAAAATTATAAAATAAAAATTATATCTGTGGGAGTTAAATGTGCTATAAAGAAAATTAAAGCTGAGTGAGGGCCTAGAGAATGACATATTAATTTAGAAGGAAGAGGTCCAGGGGGAAATCTCATTAAGAAGGTGACTTTTGAGCAAGGACTTGAATAAAGAGAGTCCTGCCAATATGTGAAAGAAAAAAAAAAGTGTTCAGAGTAGTGAAAATAACAAGTGCAGGTGTACTGAGGCAAGAGCATAGCGTATTTGGTATGATTGGAAGAGTGGTGAGGATGCAGCATCCTTGAATGAGAATGAGCAAGAAGGAGAATGGAAAGAGAGATGAGACCAGATAGTGAACTCGTGGCTCTGTATAAAGGGCATTGTCGACTGTGGGAAAGATTTTAGGTTTTATTCCCAGAAACTTTTGAGCAGAAGAGGGACATGATCTACTTAACTTTCTAAAAACTTTACACTGGTTGCTTTATAGAGAATAGATTTGCAAACGATAAGAGCAAAACCTCAGGGACTGGTTAATTACTGCTTTTACATTAATCTTGGTTAGAGATGAGGGTGCCTTGGATCAGAATGGTAGCAGTGGAGGTGATAAGAAGTGGTTGGGCCCTGGCTGCTGTGGCTCAGTGGATTGAGCATTGGCCCGCAAGCCAAGTGTCACTGGTTCGATTCCCAGTCAGGGCACATTACTAGGTTACATGTCAGGTCCCCAGTTGGGGACACAAGTGAGAGGCAACCACACAGTGATGTTTCTGTCCCTCTCTTTCTCCTTTCCCCTCTCTCTAAAAATAAAATAAATGAACAGACAAACAAATAAATTATTTTTTAAAAAAATAAGTGGTTGGACTGTGGAGATATATATATATATTTTTTTAATTGATTAAAATGTTTTGTGTGATACCAATATATAGTTTTATTCAAGCTTTCTTTTGATTATTAGCATGTTACATCTTTCCTCATCATTTTGCTTTTAATCTCTTTCTGGCTCTATTTAAAATGGGTTTCTGATAGGCAGCATATAATAGTTGGATCTTGTTTATTTAATCAAATCTGAAAATCTGCCTTTTAATTGGAATGTTTAGGCCATTTACATGTAACGTGACTGTTGATATGGTTGGGTTTAAATCTTTCATCTTCCTGTTTGTTTTCTCTTTACCTCATTTATTTTTTTATGAGTCCATGTTATCTTCTTCATTAGTTTATTATAATGTTGTTTTGTTATATAAGTGGTTGATTTAGGGTTTACTGTATTCACCTTTATCAGTCTGTGTTTGAGAGGATTAAACCACTTCTCGTGTAGTGTAATACCTTACGACAGTATATTTCCATTTCCTCACCCTCAGCGTTTGTGGTTTCATACTTTTACCTCTAATCTCAAAGAAGTATACATTAAAAATGTGGTATAAATCCCCCAAATTGTTGTCTTTCTTTCTTTAAACAGCCAGTTATCTCTTAAAAAATATTTTAAAATAATGTCAGATGTCTTTTGTAGTTATGTGTTTTTTATTCATTTGTATAGATTAAAATGTCCATCTTAAGTAATTTTCTTTTGCCTGAAATACTTCAATATTTCTAGTCATACTGGCTTGCTGAGGATGACTTCTTTCAGCTTTTGTATGTCTGAAAGAAAAGTTGCAGCAGCACTGGTAGTAATGGGAATAATGGTGTTTGCCTTGAGGCCACACATAGCTCCAGCACTGCATATGCATATATACCCTCTTTGTATCTCCCCTGTAACAAGGGTTAACATCTCAGACTTGGTGTCTCCTGAACTGAGTTTACGAACTTCTCTTGCCCCTATTTTCAATGCTTAGATAAATTATCCTTAAGTCATTTTTGTTAAAGATATAATTTTTCTACTTTCATTCTTCCCTCCTGACTATCAAGAAACCTCGGAGTTCTACAATATTTGGTTTTGGTTTGGTTTTTTAATTTTCAGTTCTAGTTTTACATTATAAGGTCTTAAACTCTGAAATTTCTCTCTTTGATCTTTGTAAGCTTATTTTATTATTCAGTTTAATTTTTATACCAAAAAATGGGATAAGGTACCCTCTTCTGTGTTCATATGGAACTTATACATAGCTCCATCTCGTCGGCAGCCGTCCATCTCGAGAGACGATGGTGTAGCTTCTTAAGAGTCTATCTGCACCGCCGAGAATGGCTGTGCAGTCCGACTCAGGAGTGACACGGTATCTGTCTCCTCCCGTGTTGAATCGACATCTTGCGATGACGCTGGAGTGTCCTCTCCAGTGAAGCTGAAGCTACAGAGCCTGGGCAGGGTGATATGGAGGGTCTGCTGTTGCCCATGCAGCAGACCCCCCCTCTCTTCGCAGCTGAAGGGTCCAAGGGAAAGACGGAGTCAATACAGCTTGGCTTCAGGTGCGCCGCAGGAGTTGCCGGTGTTGACTACAACGTCAAACCGCCTTAGGGACTCCGGCTCCGGATTTTCTGTCGGGGTTTACTCCCTTAGCCTTTCCCCTGAAGAGGTATGCCGCAAGGCAGCGGAGGTTTTTTGGAGTCAGAGTTTTCCTTCTCTGATGTGCCCTGACTGGAAGATCGAACCAGCGACACTTAGCTCTCAGGCCGACGCTCAATCCACTGAGCCAAACCAGCCAGGGGCAATAGCTCCATCTATAATGTAATTTTTTCCTAGTGGTTAAAAGCATAGATTCTGGAGCAAGACTGGCTGATTTCAGATTCTGGTTTAATCAGTTAGTAACAGGATAATCTTAGGCAAGTTTTATAAGCTTCGTGGACTTCATTTCTTTAATTTTAAAATGGATCTAATTATATAATTATCTTCTGAGATAATTCAAATAATTACATTTAATCCTCAAAAAATCAGTGAGTTCTATTTTATAGAAAAATGCAGTAACTTTGACTTGATTCTGTTAGGATATAACTGATAGAAAACTCTTCAAATATAAATAATTTGGGTTGGAAATTTATTATAAAAATAAAATCTTAAGGAAGACAATAAAATGAGGTTTATAGTAAATGTCAAATGGTTAATGTCTATACTGTATTAAGAATACATTCTGCAGGTAAATGAGCAAAAGAATAGAACTAGTTCACAATGGGGGGGGTCGATATGGGGAATGTTTTTCCTATTATATTAAAAACATACCGATTGAGTCCTGAGTGGTGTGGCTCAGTGGGTTGGGCGTTGTCCCACAAACCTATTCAATTCTGGTCAGAGCATGTGCCTGGGTTATGGGCCAGGTGCCTGGTTGGGGACGTGTTGTGAGAGGCAGCTGACCCATGTTTCTCTTGCACAGTGATGTTTCTCTCCCTCTCTTTCTCCCTCCTTTCCCCTCTCTAAAAAATAAATAAAAATATATTTTTTAAAAATTACAAATTAATATAATTTTGAAATACTAGTAGCATAACAGGCTGCTGATGAGTTTGAGGTGAAATTGTAATCATTTGTTGTCAGGCATTATAAATTGCTAGGATCTTTTAATTTAAAAAAATATTTACTTTTAGAGAAGAAGAGGGAGAAAGAGAGGGAGAGAAACACTGATGTGCAAAATATACATCAATCAGTTGCCTCTCACACACCCTGAATTAGGGACTTGGCCCACAACCCAGGCATGTGCCCAGACTGGGAATCGAACCGGCAACCCCTTATCACAGGCCAGCACTCAATCCACTGAGCCACACCACCCAGGGCATGGTACTTTTTTAGAAAGTCAAATAACAGAACCAAAGCAAGAATCATGTAGATTTACATTTCTTGGACTAAATAATACCACTTACCAGAATTTTGTAGATAAATTCAATCAAAGCTTAAAGGATATATTCAAGAAGATATTAACTATAAAAGTACATATAAATGGGACTTTCCTAAAGATTTGGGTGTTTGGCATTCATTCCTCCATTTCTCAGCAGCATCTGTCACATGTTACCATGTCATTTTCTATTCATAGAGTATGGAAATGGTTTTTATTTTTTTATGAGAACCATTTACAGGTTAATTGCATATTATTCTCTCCCTGCTCTATTACCAAGTTTGTTTGGAAGGCCAAAGAGGAGTATGTCCTGAGTCATAGGCTTCCGATAGTAAAGCAAAAAAAAAAAAAAAGTTTGGTACACTAGAGGAGCAAGAACACAATGAGACCACACTTGGCAGTGACATGTTCTGCTTAGAAATGTTAATTCCAGAACCCTCACCAAACTACTCCATTTTACCCCCTCTCTCTCCCTTACACCCTCGTCCTTTCACCACCCGCTACCCCTGCCATCCTATTAGAGCAATAAACTCTGTGATATGTAAACCATTCTCTTAATGCTTGCAAGGAGAGGAAAAAAGTTTATCAAAGAAAAACCTACCGACTCCTTAGTAGATAAAAACAGTGGTGATGCTGCCACTGAGTTTAGGAAGTCCATGGTTATTTTAGAAAGAAAATTGTCCATTGCCCATTTTATGCTGGAGCTAAGTTACTAAACGCATCACTTATACTCAAAATATGGATATAGGGTGCTGTGGCTCTTATGAATGCCCATGGGAAATCAGGCTCTAAGGGTTTAGCATTTTTTTAGGCCTACCAGTATACCATGTATACTTGTGGGTGTGTTTAAATGGCTGCTTTATAACTTACATAAGCCTTGAAGGGCTTGTTACTAATTTCTCCTCCCCACAAAAATGTTAAGATTATTTATTGTATGAGATCCTGAACCATTGAGAAATTATTTCATAGCAATAATTATTTTAAAAGATATTTTAGGTATGGATGGAGGTACAGAGATGACTTTTCTAAGCAAGTGACAGTTTCACTTTCATGATCTTGGAATATTGGAACAAACAGAATTTCAGGCTCAGGGAAAATGCTTTAGATATGGTGGTTGGGGAAAATCTGAGCCTGAACTTGTGAATGTAAATAATTATGGAGTTTCGTAATGGAAACCTGATTTATGTTCACCATTTAATGATTGCATGTTATATACTTCTTGTTTTGTGGTTTTATGATGTGTGTATTCAATGAGAGGAGAAGTGGTGAGCTCAGCTGGACAACAGGGCTGGAAATGGGAGTTGTACTTGAAATCCTTTTTGAAATCCTAATACCCCTGGCTGGTTTGGCTCAGTGGATTGAGCGTCGGCCTGCGAGCTAAGTGTCGCTGGTTCGATCTTCCAGTCAGGGCACATCAGAGAAGGAAAACTCTGACTCCAAAAAACCTCCGCTGCCTTGCGGCATACCTCTTCAGGGGAAAGGCTAAGGGAGTAAACCCCGACAGAAAATCCGGAGCCGGAGTCCCTAAGGCGGTTCGACGTTGTAGTCAACACCGGCAACTCCTGCGGCGCACCTGAAGCCAAGCTGTATTGACTCCGTCTTTCCCTTGGACTCTTCAGCTGCGAAGAGAGGGGGGGTCTGCTGCATGGGCAACAGCAGACCCTCCATATCACCCTGCCCAGGCTCTGTAGCTTCAGCTTCACTGGAGAGGACACTCCAGCGTCATCACAAGATGTCGATTCAACACGGGAGGAGACAGATACCGTGTCACTCCCGAGTTGGACTGCACAGCCATTCTCGGTGGTGCAGATGGACTCTTAAGAAGCTACACCATCGTCTCTCGAGACGGACAGCTGCCGACTTGAAATCCTATGATGAAATCTTTGTGTGGTCAGATTCTGTTTGTAAATCTTAATACATGTTATGTAGGCACTGCACCTTTTTTTTTTCTTTTTCATTGGCCATTTGAAAAAAAATATTTTTTTTCCCCTTTATCTTACCCCTCCCCTCCACAGACTATTTTTACATTACAAGGCACACATCACTTTAGGAATTGTTTAAATTTTATTTATTAATAAATGAACAAAGTTGGCACCTAATGGTTGAATCTTGGCCCTAGCTATGCAAAGTTGGCAAAACTTGCTAATGAGCAATAATTTGTCTTGGACTTTTTTTTTTTAACCACAATACAGATGCAGCTGTTTTCTTTCTGTGAGTAGTTGAATATGTAAATCACCTCCTGTGGGACACGGTTGTCCCAGTGACTGAGAGCCAGCTGTTGGGTGTTTTAACTCAACAGCTTGCTCCTAGTTGGCTGCTCACACCCCATTGAGAAGTGTTGGCTGCTCCAGGAATAGAGGGGGAATCGAAGCACACGGGGTGAGGATTTTCCCAAGGCCTTTAGTGGCCCAGTTTAAATTTGTTGAGATTGTTCTGCTTTGGCTTTTTCCTATAAGTGTGTGAGTTCATCTGCTTCAGATTTTCATGAGTGACTCATCTTCCTGTCATATTGTCTTAGATTACAATGGCCTAAGACTCTTTGGGCAACTGCTGTAAAGTTTCTCCTACCACATATATTAGTAGGAGAAAACAGTAATACTCAAAACTCAAGCCTGTTTCTGTTTCATACTGGTTGTTTCCCGTGGTACATAGAAAACTTGTGTTTCTTCCTGAAAATGACATTTTAGTGACCCATTGTTTTCTGTGGGAGGAAGCTTATGATCTCTCCTTTTTTTTTTTTTCCCTTTCCAGAGGGAAGCTGGAAGAGTTGTAAGGAAGACATCATTTCTGTAAGAAAATTTTGGATAGCAGAAGTTCTGGATAACAGGTAAAGTGTAGTTAAACTTCTTTGATGATGCTGATAATCACCTATAATCTGCAGAAGTAAACTGGGAGGGAAGGAGAGAAGGAGAAAAGCTAGGTGTACTTAACATCAGGAGTAACATTAGGGATTTTATGCATATATTACCTTATTTAGATGGTTTTTACCAGGATTCTGGACATAGTTCTAAGAATCTCAGAATAAAACTATCCTTCAAAATGCTATTCTAAATGGATTTAAATGTCCTCCCAATTCAATTTGCAGATATTTTTTAACATTCACCATGAACATAATACAGAGACATTGTACAGAATCCTAGAGTCTGCTATGCTCTAGAGCAGCGGTTCTCAACCTGTGGGTTACGACCCCTTTGGGGGTTGAACGACCCTTTCACAGGGGTCACCTAAGACCATTGGAAAACACATATATAATTGCATATTGTTTTTATGATTAATCACTATGCTTTAATTATGTTCAATTTGTAACAATGAAAATACATCTTGCATATCAGATATTTACATTACGATTCATAACAGTAGCAAAATTACAGTTATGAAGTAGCAACAAAAATAATTTTGTGGTTGGGGGTCACCACAACATGAGGACCTGTATTAAAGGGTCACAGCATTAGAAAGGTTGAGAACCTCTGCTCTAGAGTCTAGCTAGGGAGTGTTTTCCTAGTTCTTTTTTGTTTAGTTCTTGATCATTGCCAATTATTTGCAGCTGTACCATCTATTTAATTATGTTTTTCAGTTGAGTGATTTTAGAGAGGAAGGCGGGGAGGGGGAGAGAGAGACATTGATATGTTCTTCCACTTATTTATGTATTTATTGATTTCTTGTATGTGCCCTGATCAAGGATCGAACCCTCAGCCTTTGCATGTTGAGATAACGCTCTAACTAAATGAGCTACCCTGCTAGGGCCTTTTTTTTTTTTTAATCCTCACTCAAGGATATGTTTTAGAGAGAAACATTGATGTGAGAGAAAAACATGGATCAGTTGCCTCCTGTACACACCCCATCTGGGGATTGAACCTGCAACCTTTTGGTGTATGGGATAATGCTCCAACCAACTGAGCCACTTGGCCAGGGCCAACCAGGGCCTTTTTTTATTATTTTTAAAGATTTTACTTATTTACTTAATTTTAAAAGAGAAGGGAGGGAGAGAAACAGTGATGTGTAAGAGAAACATCAGTTGGTTGCCTCTTGCACACCTCCAACAAGTGACCTGACCTACAACCCAGGCATGTGCCCTGACTGGGAATTGAACAGGCAACCTTTTGGTTTGCAGGACAATACCCCAACCCATTGAGCCACACCAATCAGGGCCTTTTAAATATTTTTAATACTTTGTTATCAGGTCTAAAATTTAAGTTTCCTAATAAGGTACTTCTTCACAATGGAGTCTAGCCCAGATGTCTCCATTATGTTCTCAGTGGTAGTCTTATCATTCTTGGACCAAATATTTTCTCATCTGTATCTCACAAAGTTTGGAAGGCCTTATGAAATAATAGTATGTGTAAAAAATCCAGTATACTGTGTCTGAGAAATACATCTAAAATGACAGCGACAATTTTACCTTTTAAACTAGGGGAGACATGAAAGCAAACCAGACTTTCTAATTTGGTGGCCCAAATAAGTGCCGATAGACTGAGGTGAATTGTCCTACCCAAGGGTAATAGAGTTGAGATACTGTTTGTTTTAACAATCATTCTAGTATGAGCCCCGAAGTTAGATTTCAGGTATGCCGAAAAATAGTTTCCAGAGATATCAGTAAAAAATTAAATTGTTGAAATTTTAGTATTTATTGATTTTTTCCTTTGGTTTTTTTCCATTTTTATCAGGGCAAGCCAGTTCAGTCACCATGAGTTGGAGCTTCCTGACTCGCCTGCTGGAGGAGATCCACAACCATTCCACATTTGTGGGGAAGATCTGGCTTACTGTCTTGATAGTTTTCCGGATTGTCCTCACAGCCGTAGGAGGAGAATCCATCTATTACGATGAGCAAAGCAAATTTGTGTGCAACACAGTGCAGCCAGGCTGCGAGAACGTCTGCTATGATGCCTTTGCACCCCTCTCCCATGTGCGCTTCTGGGTGTTCCAGATCGTTCTGGTGGCAACCCCCTCGGTGATGTACCTGGGCTATGCCATTCATAAAATTGCCAAAATGGAGCACGGTGAAGCAGACAAGAAGGCAGCTCGGAGCAAACCTTATGCAATGCGTTGGAAACAGCACCGGGCTCTGGAAGAAACAGAAGAGGACCATGAAGAGGATCCCATGATGTATCCAGAAATGGAATTAGAAAGTGAAAAAGAAAACAAAGAGCAGAACCAACCTAAACCCAAGCATGATGGCCGACGGCGGATTCGGGAGGATGGTCTCATGAAAATCTATGTGCTGCAGTTGCTGGCAAGGACCATGTTTGAGGTGGGTTTTCTGATAGGGCAGTATTTTCTCTATGGCTTCCAAGTCCATCCATCTTATGTGTGTAGTAGAATTCCTTGCCCTCATAAGATAGACTGCTTTATTTCTAGACCCACTGAAAAGACCATCTTCCTTCTGATAATGTATGGTGTTACAGGCCTTTGCCTGGTGCTTAACATTTGGGAGATGCTTCATTTAGGATTTGGGACAATTCGAGACTCACTAAATAGTAAAAGGAAGGAACTGGAAGACCCGGGTGTTTATAATTATCCTTTCACTTGGAATACACCATCCGCTCCCCCTGGCTATAACATTGCCGTCAAACCAGATCAGATCCAGTACACTGAACTGTCCAATGCTAAAATCGCTTACAAGCAAAACAAAGCCAACATCGCCCAGGAACAACAGTATGGCAGCCATGAGGAGCACCTCCCAGCTGACCTGGAGACTCTGCAGCGGGAGATCAGAATGGCCCAGGAACGCTTGGATCTTGCAATCCAGGCCTACAATCACCAAAACAACCCCCATATTCCCCAGGAAAAAAAAGCCAAAGTGGGGTCTAAAGCTGGGTCCAACAAAAGCAGTGCAAGTAGCAAATCAGGGAATGGGAAGACCTCCGTCTGGATTTAATCTTGGCTGGGCTTAAAACTTGTGCTTTTCATAGTTTACGGTAAGCAGCGGCTCACTGAATAATCACTTCCATTGAGTAAACATTTGGCTCTGGTTATCTTCAGGGATGCTGTTGGCTTGTGATCCAAGCTCAGGGGACTCTGAAGGCAGGGCTGGAACAGGGGAAAAAGAAGGGAAACATAGTGTTCCTGGGCACATGTTCCAGACATGTTCAGTAATAATACAGTTATAGAACTTTACATTTGTGTCTTCCAGATCTGGAAAAGAATAGATATATTTAAATCATTCTTGATGAACGGTTTTGTATGTACAGTATTATGGTACCTTTTTTTTTTTAGTATGGGAACTTTTTTTTGTACTTGTACATTGGACCACTGTAGTTATACTTTTATATTAAAGGGAAAATCCCAAGGTAATACCCATTAATCTAGTGTTATTACTTTGTTCAACAAATTCTATCCTGGCTTTCAAGTTTTAATAGATGCTACACCTAATAAAAGTGCCTCTTGTGTTGCAGGGATGATTTCAAATATGTAAAGAGGAGGAGAAATAAGTTTTAAGTCTTAGAAAGAAAGTCCAGGAGGATGAGATCTTCTCTTTTTTCTTGAGAAAACTTTAAATCTCGCATGTGTCCAGTTGTATCTAGTCTTTGAAAACCTGTTTTGTATTTTCAGAGGGGGTAAATTATTCACTGCAGGTCTCCTTTAAATATCAAGCATTTCCAGTATATGCTATGATGGTCTGTATATAATTTAAGTTCTGTAGCAGTATGGAGACCTTGGTTAGAATTATTAAGATTCCTCTGTCACAAAGCAAAGCCACGCCTGGAAAATGCACCCTAATAAGATGTTTAGTCGTGGACCTGTTTGCTTTGCCTTAAATCTATCCAGAAACCTGTTTCTCTCTAGTTTCTTAAGAAACTATTGATGAATATTTCCTTTCATGTTAACATTAGAAGTACAAAAATTCCTGTGAAAGCTAAGAATGCCCAAAGCTACTTGGGCTGCATATGGCAGAAGGTCTAAATTCAAATTCCTTATTTTTTATAATTTACCATGGAACTTTTATAATTCGCATACTTCTGCCAATAATAGGTTTCTGCCTGAAAGACCAGTCAGACTAGGGATTTTATCTGTAAATAGATCTAAAGAGAATTTCAGTATTTATTCCCTACAAATATATTAGTAGGCATATCTATTTGTCAATGACAAACATTAATGTTCATGTAATACTCATATTTTGCAGTATTTTATTGCCTTTTTTAACCTTGTATTATGTTGGAGAGCTTTGCTCTCCCATTGTGTTCGTATCATTTGTCTTAGAGTTGATGAGCTTCTGAGTAAGAGCTTAGTAAAGATTGAAAGGAAGAGGCTTTTGCTTCACCAGGAGCATTTCATTTTGGGTGTCTCTTTTCCCACAGGAACTATCACAAGCCACATCTGACTTTGAAATTCCAAAAATAGCATTTTCTTATGTCTTAATTTTAAAGATGTAAGAAAGGTTGGGGATCTGAGAGTGATGGGGAAGGAAGGAGTCAGGCAGGAATGCCAGGCAGACATTCGGGGCCAGAAGCACCGACTCAGTTTCTACACAGTGCCCCTGGTGTTTCATCTTGGCTGGTTCTGATGAGAATGTTATCTTTCATGTCTGGATAATTGTTCAGTGGAGAAAAATACCCTAAATTACTTCACATATGCACACACGTTTAAAAATCTATTTTTATTCTTTCCCTAAAGTTTTATTGTGACATGAGTTTCTCAACTCACACTGCTTTCTTAGTATATTTCTTTCAGCCTTTGAACATACGAGTTTGCCAAAGCCATTTTCCCCTAATGTCATCTATGAACCTATATTAAGAAAATGGGCCTGTCAGTGTCTAGCTTAACCCATTGATTGGGTCATTGAAAATATAAAAATATTCTGGCTTTTGTTCTGGAACTTGCAGATATTGTATAAAAAGCCTACCAGCATTTTTTTCTGTCAAAATCATATTCCTTTGAATTGTGTTGAACATGCTCTGTCATGACATTGACATTTGCTTCTCTAAATATAAGTTGAGTGTTTAGTTCTTCACATACGAGAATCAGGGTATGATCATCACATTTCTGTACCTTAGCATACTGTTGGATTTACTTAGATGTGGTGTGTTCTTTGCTCATCTTCCTTAAAATCTATTATTCAGGGAGATGTATAAAACGAACAGGCTTGTTTCTTAGTTCAAATTTGAGGGGAGCGTTTCCCCCTAAAGAAATGTTAAAAGTGCATTTTGTGGCTTGCAGTTTGCTTGATGACTTAGTTTTGCTTGTTTCGGTGTTTCATTTAAAACCACAAGTGTGTTATTTCATTTGAAGTCAGCTTTTCTGGGGATTTTCCTTGACTAAAAATGTCTAATGTCTATAGACTTATTTTGATAAAAATGAACTTTGCCATCTAAAATATTTCTGAAGATTAGGGCTTCTACGTGTCTTGTAGAAGGACTCCTGTATCTCTAAATTAAAAAAAAATCATTAGGTACTTTAATTCTGTCATTTTTTCTCGGTATGAAATTAGGCAGGTTACTTTTCCAAGTCTCAGGAGCCTCTTACCTCTCGGAAGTGTTACAAAGTAGTTAGACTGAGCCTGTGGTAAAATATTTTAAAAAACTAACTATTAT
Organism: Furipterus horrens; assembly: GCF_987537825.1. Taxonomy (NCBI): domain Eukaryota; kingdom Metazoa; phylum Chordata; class Mammalia; order Chiroptera; family Furipteridae; genus Furipterus; species Furipterus horrens. The sequence continues at coordinate 81,644,343 of NW_028327181.1, read as the reverse complement.
TATTGGTCATTTGTCTTGAGCTTGGAGCTTCAAAAAAAAAAAAAGTTGAACTGTGATAGTAGTAAAATGTCCTTCAGTGCTCTTTATCATAGGACTCAATGATGGTTTAAAACACTCAATTACTGTAAGCAATTCAATTTATACCAAAAATGGATTAAATGCTATTCCTATTAGCTATACCTATGCTTTATCCTTAAGCTTATGAATCTCCCTCTTTGTGCTTTCTGTCTCATTTGAGGGACAGTATACGTCTAAACATAATGTGTAGTTTATGATAAATTTTTGGCCAGCCAGCATTCAATAAAAGGCAAATATGTTATACTTGAACTTCAAGAAATGCCTTTTTCTAAAGGAAAGGTCTTTCCTGACTGAAGAAAATTAACCTGAAGTCAAAGATACACAGTTGCTGATCATTTTAATAGGAAGGTTCCCAATTAGATTAATTTTATTTTTATAAGATTATGTAATCTCACAAAGAGAAACAAAATTGCAGCTCACCTATATATCATAAATCTGCACAGTCACCATCAAATGTTAGAATCATTAGCTTGAGTTGCTTACTTGTCACTCATTCTGTCCACACATCATGGAGTTTAAAAGATTTTATATGTTGTCACTAATGCAGTTGTGTTTTTGAATAATGATGTCAAATCAATTTGGGTCTTGCACAGTTCATGTTAATAATACTTTTTAAAGAAGCAATCCATAGTATTCCAAAATCCAGGAGTTCAAACAAAAGAAAGCCGTACTCCTGTGCAAAATCTCTACAGAAATAAAAGAAGTAAGTTCTGCATTTCAAGGTTGGCTTGTTGAATTAACAAAAACATTTGGCTCCATGCTTTCAAGATGGGAAATCTTTTTCTTTATTGTATTCTCAATTGTGTTTTCTTTAATAAATCTCTTACAAAAGTCTCTACCTCAGGCACTAATGTTAGATATGGTTAGGGTATTGATACTGAAGAACTTAGCTAGGACTTCCAACTTTTTAAGATAATTTAAATGTGAAATTCAACTATAAACCAGCAATCAATCTAATGTCATGTGGTACACAGTTTGGACATTGTATGAACAGCTGAAGATTACCCATTCTAGTGCCAAAGATCACCTGTTGCTAATTTTGTTCTGTACAGTTGATGTTAAACTTTGTGGTTGGAGACGGACTCTGTGCTCAGGGCTTTGTCTCTAGAAAGATTTTTCAGTTCCAAATGTTTTGTTCGTTCCAAATACAGTTTAGAAGATTCATTTGTGGTCTGTGCATCTTTTCCCAAACTTGAAAACTCAGTTGCCAGGAAATGTCATATTGAGGATATTACCCCATTCTTTGTGTAAAATAGTACCCAAGAGCTTAATGGTTTACACTGAAAACCTGAAACAAAAACCTGTTCTCAGGCATTCATTCACCTGTAAGGTGATCTCAGTGGGAATGCATGAGCAGAAAATCTCTTGAGTAGATTTTCGAGCTCAAGATGCCATTTTTCATAGCTGGGTTAGAACTCTGAGGTTAAATTGGTCAGTGTATTTGTGGCCTCATAATCTGGGGAGAGTAAGTGACTTTGTGTGGGAGGAGGGGGAGGCTGAGGTCTAAGCACAGAGACTGGAAACACACCGTCTCTGGCTCCCTTTGGTTCTCAAGGCCTTTTCTCCAAGAGGAGTGCCTTCTGAGGGGGATGCTCCCATGACATAGACCAATCTTGGCGATTCTGATCTACCTTATGAGAAGAGAAGGGCATGGGGAGAGGGTCACATTTATTGCAACAATGCCCTCTGTTCCCCCAGACACGGACGAGCTGACTGCAGGTCACGCTATGGCCAACCCTTAGCAGCACAGATTGTTAACTGGTTAGCCAACCATATTTGGTAATAAACTGAGCTGCTTGAAAGCTGTTGGAGCAGTTAAGTCACTGCTCGTTTTAAATGTGCATTTTTGGTCAGATTTACCATCAGAACAGGGATTAATACCTGGAATAGGTGTTGGTGTCAAAGATAAAATGTTTTCTTTGCTACGTAGAATTTAAAACAATATTCCTAAGTTTTAATGGCTTATGTTAATACCCAGCACTTTCAGGGTTTGCCTCCTTGAGTTAGATTGGAAGCATGTTGCACAAAAGCATGAAGAATAGGGAGGTTGAAGCATAGCTGAGAACAGAGTCCACATCTGCACAGTGATTGCCCAATGGCTCAATCCAGCATCCTTTGCTCTCTTCCTAGATGAATGTGCAGAAGCAACTGTTAGTGGGGCTTTCTCATGGAGGGTGAGGTGGGTTTTTCTGGGTGGACCTTGCTGTGCATACAGCGTTTTCTCTGAATGTGACCGTTGGACCACCTGTGTAAGAAATAACAGGGAATGCCAATTAAAATGTAGGTTCCTTGGACCCATCTCAGGCCTACATAGAGCTAACAAGTTCTCTAGTGATTTTTAATTTTTTTTAATCGTAATTTACATGCAGTAAAATTCACCCACCCACCCCATTTTTTTAAAAAATTTACCCTTTGTAGTCTATAGTTGAGTAACCATCACCAGAAGGTAATAATTATATCTCCCAAAAATTCTCTCTAGGTAGTTCTTCTGTACATTGTTTGCAGATCACACGAAGTGTGAGCCAGAGTAAAAGGTAGAGAGGTGTTGTTTTGAATGATGTCCTTTGTTTCAAGGAGGTTTAGAACTGACTTAGCTTAGAATGACTGATGGCTGCCTGGAGTCACAAGGACTTTTAGAAGACCAAGGACTTCCGGTTTATGATTGTGACTTAGCCCACATGAAAAGAACTGTCACACCCTGTATTGTACATAAGTTCATGTCATTTCTTAGAAATTTCTTTTTTGAGGAATTGTAAGTGGGAAGTGACTCAAAATTGGGAACAGAAATGATGGCAAGGTGACATTTGCTGTCAGCTGGTTTCTCTTGCGCCCTCAGCATTTCCTTGCCCTGCCCTTCACGTGCTGTGCCTACTTGACACTAGATTCCGAGGATTGTGAAAGCAGACCTAAGGAAGCCTGCTGCTGGTGCCTCAAGGAAAAGCTGCCCGGATTTCTTCACCCTCGGCCGGCCGAACCTGCCACAAGTGTCCTGTCTGCCCTGCTCCTGGGGCTGTCACAATGCGGGGCACGGGCTGCCTGACAGCCTTCTACTCCAGGCAGAGCAGAACCAAGCAACTGTTCATAACCGATTGCCGTGCATAACCAGTGACCTGAATGGGACCTGGCCCTGGGGAAAACTGATACAGAACTGGATGGGTTTTTAAATTTTTATTTTTAGTTTGTGTAGTCCTGTGGAAGTGAATATTTATCTTTGCGCTGGGAACATTGAAGAACACTGACAGGGAGCTCCTTCGGCCTGGTCCCTTTTTTACATTTTTTTGAAAACATGTTGCAGCTGTGGTTTCTGCCCAGGAGGCAGAGACGTGTTAGATCCTGTACCTAGGTGCAGCCTCTGACTGCAGAGTGGTCTGCGCAGGGATTTGGGCTCCTTAAGATGCTTTTAATGGCAAAAAGCCCTGGGGACAGGTTAAGTGCAAATTGTCAATGGATTGTTTAGTTCACGTTCAGATAGGGAAATGATCATGGACAAGGATCTGCAGTGTTGGAACCAGTCATGATTACAGACCCTTGTGATTATGCTGTTTAGTTCCAGTGGTTTGCTTCTGGGGGCTTGTTGACTTAAAATGTGGGGTGGATACTTTTACTTACTGCCCTTAGGCAGTGAGTGGCCATTCCAGCCAGCATTTCTGAGTAGTGGGCTAAGATCCTGGGAAATTGCTAGGAGGAAGAAGGGTAAATACAGGCCAAGGGTGTGCACCTGGCCAGGGTGAGTGCAGTATTCCTGTGTGGTAAGAAGGAATGTGAAATGCTATAGCACAACTAGGCACTGCTGGAGGAAGTTGTGGATAGTTCCACATAGATTGGCCTGCAATAGATGTCCTGGGCTGGAGCCCATTACCCTTGATTTGGGGTTGCCAGATAAAATACAGGATGCCTGATTAAATTTGAATCTCAGATCAACAGTGAATAACTTTTATACATTGCATGGAACATACCGATATTTAAAAAATTTGTTTATCCCAAATTCAAATTCAACTCTTGAGTGTCCTTTATTTTTATTTGCTAAAACTGGCAACATTACTTGATTGTTTATTTTAGCAAATATTTTTATTTTAGCAAATTAACAGTTGATTAAGCTCCAGTGTGTTCGGAGGCCTGGCCACAGAGGATGGAATTAGAAAAACTATGTGCTGAGTAGGAGTCACTTCATGCAGAAAGAGTAGGAAATCAAGGAGGAATGCCTTTTGGTCTTCCCCGTTTATAGCAGTTCTCTGGTTCTATAATTTAATGCCCATGTCAACTCAAACTCAGGCGAGCAGCCAGCTTGCTTTTTAAGAAAACTTATTAATCTATCAATCCCACTTCTGGGTATATATTCAAAATGATCAAAAGCGGAATCTCAAAGGGATGTTTACACACCCATGTTTATTACAGCATTATTCACCATAGCCAAGAGGTAGAAGCAACTCATGTGTCCATGGGCAGGTGAATGGATAAAGAAAATAGGATACATACATATAAGGGACTGGTATTCAGCCTTAAGAAGAAAGGCCTGTCACATGGATGAGTCTTGAGGACATTACACTAAATGAAACATTCCAGTCACAAAAGGACAAAGACTATAATTCCACTTTTATGAGATATTTAAATTAGTCAAAAATCATAGAACAGAAAGTACAATGGTGATAGCCGGGAGCTAGGAAAATGAGTTGATGGATGTAGAGTTTTGGTTTTGCAAGATGAAAAAGCTCCAGAAATCTGTTACATAACAATGTGAAGATAGTTAACACTATTGAAGTGAGCACTTAAAAATCATTAAAAGGGTAACCCCCCCCAATTAAAAAAAATGAACTTACTAAAAAAATAATGAAAGAATTTTTGTCAATACCAAAGAATATTAAAAGGTAAAAGTCCTCATATTCCTATTTCTGTTCCTCACAGGTAATCAGTGTTTAACATTACTTGCCATAAGTATATGCACATACAAGCATATATATTATATGTCTGGTTTTGCTCACCAAGGCATTTATTTAATAGAATTACAATTATCTTTAGTAATAGCAGGCTGCAGGACCCCAGATTCACAATTAGAGGAACCAAAAGTAGAGAACTTTAATTTTTTGAACAGGAACAAATTTGGTAGGAACATCTGCTAGTGTACATGAAATAACTTCCCATAAACATAGCTTATGCACTATAACACAGACTACATAAAAAGAAATGTAAGAACTCTAAAGCTTTTTCTACGTTCTTAAAATTAACTTTATAGGGCATAATTTGGAGGCAACAAGTGTGCCCTTTTTCAGGGTGCAATTAAGTGATTTCGGTATCTTTGTAAACACTACCACTGCCTGCTGTTTTTTGGCTATTTTATTTTAATGACTTTCTGGTTATAAAGGTATTATTACATGCCCCTTATAAAAAACTTGGATAACTCAGAAAATAAAGAGAAAACAAAATACATCAACAATTGTCCAATCCCTAGAAAGCCATTATTACCATTGTCTCTATTTTTTTTTTTTAAAGAATATTTTATTGATTATGCTTACAGTTGTCCCCATTTTTCCCCCTTTGCCCCCCTCCACCCGGGACCCACCTTCCCTCCAGCAATCCCCATTGCTTAGTTCATATCCATGAGTCTTATGTGTAAGTTCTTTGACTTTTTCCTTTCCTATACTATTCTTAACATCCCCCTGTTTTGTTCCTAACAATTATGTTTCTTAATTCATGCATCGATTCACCCATTCTCCCCCTTCCCCCTCCCAGCTGATAACCCTCCAAATGATCTCCATACCTATGATTCTGTTCCTATTCTGGTTGTTCGCTTAGTTTGTTTTTGTTTTTCAGATTCAGTTGTTAATATTTTGTTGTTATTTTAATGTTTATAGTTTTGATCTTTTTCTTAAATAAGCCCCTTTAACATTTCATGTAATAACGGCTTAGTGATGATGAACTCCTTTAGCTTTATTTTGGGAAGCACTTTATCGCCTTTCCATTCTAAATGATAGCTTTGCCGGATAGAGTAATCTTGGTTGCAGGTTCTTGCTTTTCATCACTTTGAATACTTATTGCCAGCCCCTTCTTGCCTGCAATGTTTCTTTTGAGAAATCAGTTGATAATCCTATGCAAACTCCTTTGTAGGTAATTCTCTGCTTTTCTCTTGCTGCTTTTCAGATTCTCTTTATCTTTAACCTTTGGCATTTTAATTATGATGTGTCTTGGTGTGATCCTCTTTGGGTCCAGCTTATTTGGGATTCTGCTTCCTGGACTTAATGTCTATTTCCTTCACCAAATTGGGGACGTTTACTTTCACTGTTTTTTCAAATAAGTTGTCAATTTCTTGCTCTTCCTCTTCTCTTTCTGGCACCTCTTTGATTCAGATGTTGGTACGATTAAAGTTGTCCAAGAGATTGTTAAGCCTCTCCTCATTTTTTTGCATTCTTGCTTCTTTGTGTTCTGGTCGAATGTTTTATTTCTTCCTTTTGTTCCAAATCATTGATTTGAATCCTGGCTTCCTTCTCTTCACTGTTGATTGCCTGTATCTTTTTCTTTATTTCACTTTGTATAACCTTTATTTCTTCCTTTATTTTTCTGCCGTACTCTGAGTTCTCCAAGCATCCTTATCACCAGTGTTTTGAACTGCATCTGATAGATTGGCTATCTCTGTTTTATTTAGTTCTTTTTCTGGGGTTCTGTTCTGTTCTTACCATTGGGCCATACTTCTTTGCCTTCTCAATTTGATAGCCTCCCTGTGTTTGTTTCTGTGTGTTAGGTAGAGCTGCTTTGACTCCCTGTCTTAGTAGCGTGGTCTGTGTAGCAAACCTGTAAAGTGTGTGGGGCAGAGCCTTAGTACTTGCCAGGGTGGGGCAACCCACTTCACTGCTCTGTGGCTCTGTGTGTGGTGAGGGGGCTCGGAGAGGGGACAGTGCTGCTGCCTGGCTTCTGGAGGTTTGCCTGGCATTCACCCTGTTCCCTGTCCCTTCACCCACTTCCCGTATGCAACTGGACAGCCAGTCTGGATTTTCAGGTCTTTATGTTTCCTTTTTTTCCTCCTAGCCCAACACATAACCAGTCGACCTGCTTTAGTCGTCGGATGGCACTGCATCATGAATGTTGCCGGCACCATATGACTTGCTGGGTATCTGCCACTGAAAGGCAGCCTCAGCCCCACCCTTTATGGTTCTGGTGTTGCCTCTGGGGGTACAGAGGCTCCCACGATGCAGTGTGCTGAGTGCTCCAGGCTGGCTCTCTGGAGCAAGTGACAGAAATTAAAACCTAGAGGACGTTAGCCAGAAAAAGTGGGGGTGAAGTTGTAAATGGAAAGAAGGTCCCAGGGCAAGGACCTATAAGGAACTGAAAGACTTTCCCAAGATTGAAACCAAAAGGGGAAGACTGGCCCGAAGTGAACTGGAGAGGCAAGTAGGAGTCAGACAGGTGAGCCAGAGCCCAGGGTTGAGAGAGGGACTGGAAAGGAACAGCCAGAGGAGTGGAGCTGACCGTTGCCAGGATCCAGATGATGGGATGGAAAAGCAGATGAGTTTGGAGGTGGCAATCTCAAGCATTTGCTCCAAGAACTGGATGAGTGATGAGGAAATGTGATGGTGGGAGAAGGCAGTTCTAGCAAGAGATGCAGCTATAGAGATGTGTGGGCTGGTGGCCAGAGGGTGGCTTTTGTTTTTATTTTTAAGGTTGGAAAGGTCTTGGGTTATGGGAAGGAGTCGATAGCAGGGGAGAGGACCGGTAGATAAGTGGCAGGATGATGTCCTTAGAAGGCATGAGGGGTTGGGGTTCAGTGTAAAGGGGAGGGATTGACCCTTGGGGGAAGGACCCAAGAGCATTGGTAAGAATGAAACGGGGGCTCTGGCATGGCCTTAAGAATGGAGTTTCAGACTGAGTGTGATGTAGGAGGAGAGAGGGTGCCTGGGTGAGGAGGGGTGGGATGGGCTGAGTTTTGTAGAGTGCAAAGGAGGCGGGCTTAAATGGCAGGAGAGGGAGGCATAGCCATCAGGTAAATGCAGGTGCACCTGCACCTTTGCTGTGAGCACCCAGTTAAGGTTGGAGACGACAATTTTGTAATGACGCAGTCTGAGTGACCCTGGGAGTCTCTCTCCCTAAGATGAGCCCTGCCTCCCACCACCCCACTCCTGTGCTTAAATCCTCAACCCAGGAATGACCCTCAGGTTACAGAAGTGACAGGTGCCTCATGGCAAAACGAAATTTCCTAGGATGAACTTCATACACATGTCCTCAGTGGAGATGCTGGAATATATTCCTTACAGGGGCCTCGGAAGTGACGGTGGCATCTTATTTTCAGAGGCAGCCAGGATCAGGCTCAACTTGGAGGAAGTTACTGGGGTCAGGCTGGAGAAAGGCAGACAGTGAGTTTATTTTTAAACCCAAGTGGGCACTACAGCTGCCCGGAGAAGCAGACGGTTCCTGAGGAGAATAGAGATTGGCAGCTGGTCAGATACTTGTCAGGGATCCGTAGGCTGCCAAGTGGGCAGGCGTTCAGGTGGCTGAAGGCCAGGACTGTGCACGAGGGGCCGGGGTGGGGGGTGAGGCAGTTAAGACTTCAAAGCCCAACTAAAGCATTGCCCAAGAAGTCAGCGGGGCCCTGGCCAGGTGGCTCAGTTGTTTATAGTGTCATCTCAAGACACCAAGGATGTGGTTCTATCCCCAGTCAGGGTGCATACAGAAAACAATAAATGCATAAATGAGTGGAACAAGAAATCAATGTCTCTCTTTCTCTCTCAAGTTAATTAGAAAAACAATAATAAAGGAAGGCAGTGGGGACTCCAGGATGGAGCCCAGTGGCCAGGGCTGCCCCTGAGGCAGCACTGAGCCAGTGAGTATACTGGACAATGCTGTCCGTGTTCCTTCACCCAGGGGGTGGGTCTCCATTCATGGTCAGATGGACCATATGAAGAGCTTTGTGCAAAGAGCAAAGGGCAGTCAGGCATTAGGGGTGATATGTCAGCATACTGGGGGTGGACTGAGTGGCACCTTGTCCACTTATAATAGCTGACCTGTAATGCAGCGTATGACCGGGTGTAAAGCTCTCGCCAATGCTTTACCTGGTGGGTGTGATTTTCCATGGCTTCACGGGCTCACCAACCTCGTGAAGCAGGGAGACACTTCTCGCCCAAAGGTTCAGGTGACCGTGGGCCCTCCTGAGCACTTTGCCCTTTGCAAGGACTGCCAATGCATGTTTCTGGAGTTGTCTCCAAGAATGATCTCCAGGTTGTAATGTCTTAGGACCCTTAAAGGACATGATAGCAATAGCTTGAGTCATGACACTAACCAACGTTATTTCCTGCCTTTGCTTTCAACACCAGAAGGCCTAAAGAGACCCGGGGCGCGGAGGGTTTCTGGGTTTGGTGGGAGGTCCTCAGGGATCTGCATGAGATGGTATGCAGATCTTACTCCCTTAAATGTACCTGTGATTTCTCCAGAACTGAGAATGAATCTCCAGCTTCAAAGGCCAAAAGTGGAAACTCAAGCTCTTACTGACTTGTCTGCAAAGTCCTTTTGGCAGGAAGAAGCTTCCTCAGCACCAAGCCTCAGGGCTGGGGCTTCCTCTCTCTCCTGTTTTTCTTCTGAAAAGGTTGATAGGAATCTTACTTTATCCAGAGCAAGTTCCAGAGGGGCCAGAGTCGCGTTCAGGGCAGGGCACATCTAAGTCTCTCACTAAGTCAAGTTACAATTCCTCAGTCCAGCCAGTCATCCTAGCTCCTCGTTTGCCTTGTGGAAAGGTACACACAGATTCCCTCTGCCTTTAATGGGTTTGTCCACTGCAGTTGGTCCAAGTATTTCTTGCTATAGTTTGTTTCCTTTTTTCTGTCCTGCCTTATTTCCGTTTCCTGGGTTTACATATTGCTACTTAATAGCATCAGTTATTGACTAGACCTACTCTATCCGATGTGGTAGCCGCCAGCCACATGTGGCTATGAAGCACTTGAAATGTGGTTCTGACTGTGGGGAATGTGGCTATGAGCCTGGAGCTTCCAGCTGCTCATTCTCCCCACCACCTTGCCCACTGCTGCTATTTCTTGCTCCCAGTATCTCCTCTCTGTCCTTCCGTTCCTTACTCCCTGTCCCCACCTCTCTCACTTATCTTTCCCGTGAACTAGCAGGACTCCCAGGGCCACATTGACCCAGGCCCAAAGTGGTCTGGAGGAGAAGATAAGAATATTACATATCTGTCTGTTCTGGGCAGCGCCACCGCCCTGGCCCCTCTGTGACCCTACTCTGTCGAGCAGGGGGTGGCCACACTGGCGGAGAGAGTGCGCACCAAGGGGGGCAGGTCGCCCCTATGGAAGGGTCTCCCTGTTTGCGCCCAGCAGACACCTGGGGGGATGGGAGGGAGAGAAGGGACATGGAGAGGGCTTTGCTGCCCTCTGCATGAGAGGGCTCAGGTTGGACCAGGTGCCCTTTTGGAGGGGACTTTTTACCCTTGTGTGTGTCAGGTGCCAGGTTGTGCAGCATTCCTGAGATGGTCTTCTGAATGGTGCCGAGCTGAGGGCAGGTGTGGACTGAAGCCTCCAGGACCAACCTCTGGGAACTTAAGGAAGATAGTGACAGATTTGGCTGTGTATTTTTGCCACTTCAGCAAGGCCACTAAGGGAGTGAGGGTGGCAAAGCCCCATTTGTGGTGCCCAGCTACACACTCCTCCAAGAGGTGGGCGCACCTGGTGCAGTCCCTGGCCTGACCACGGGGTCTGCCTTCTCTGCTGGGTACTCTCAAGTCCACCATGAAAACCTGCTGAGTGTGGAGTGTGCCCAGAGCAACCTCCAGGCCTGCAGGTGCCAGGGTTCCCGCAGCAGGCCCTGTCTCCTCTCCGGGCAGTGGGGGTTGATGGCTTGAGCTGGGTTTGCTGTTGTCTGAGAGGCCTGAGGGACTTGCATGATTTGGAATTCCCTTTGGAAGGACCCTGTCCTGATGGTCACTGTGGTATCACACCAGCAGTCTTGGTAGGGCCAGGTTTTGCAAGTGACAGGGAGGCTGTGGTGGCCTTGGGGGTGAGAACCAGTGGAACTGATTTACTGCCACTGGGCAGTGACTTTCTGTGGATGACCCTCACCGAACTCGGGTATTCTCAGCCAGCCCTAGCGGGCACTTCTGTACCAAGGGTGGAAAGGAATCCTGAGGCCAGTAGGGGCTCCAGTGCTGTTCCCCAACACAGCCTGGCCCTGAAGGGCAACAGTGACCAGTGATGATGGCTGCCCATCATCACACCAGGCAGGGTCTTGCCTACTGGGGGGCCAGCCTGGCCTGGCTTGGCCCTGCCCTGCCATGAGCTGGACGTCTGCTGGGAGGTGGGCATTTCCTCACCTCAGCACAGCTCATATCATTGTTTTAACATACAATGTGAAACTCAAAAGTAAACTGGTCAGCCACTCAAAAAAAAAAAAAAAGAACCGTACCTATCTGCCTCAAACTGCACTCCAGTGGGTCGGGGGAGCCAGGTGCAGCAGAAGGAAGCAGAGGTGGGACAAGAACAAGTTTGCTGGGGGTCCAAGAGCACTGTGCCCTTTGGACCAGATTAGCGGTTTTAGGTGAGGGCAGGCCTCTCTGGCTTCAACCATAAAAGGGAAGTTGAGTGTCCTTCCTTTTAGTAAGATGCTTTCCAATTCACTTCCCCTCTGCTCTACTTTGAAACTAGAGGACAATTTTATCTTTGTTGGGAGAGTGGAGGAAGCGCAAGGGCCAGACCCTTCGCCCAGTGTCTACTCCCTGGCTGCGAACGGAAAACTACGCCCTGTCTCCTAGCCTCCCAGTGCTCAGTCCTAGGTGCTCACTTCCTGCCTTCAGTGGCCATCCTCCCCCCACTGGTCATCATCCATCATCATGCTCCTTCCAGGGCCAGAAAAGACCAGCAAGGGTCCCCCTGTCACAGTGTCGTCATTTACACAAAGGAGAGAGACAGGTTGGTGTGAGCCCCCAGACATGATCTTTAATTGATGTTTCTATCCCTGCCTCCCCACCCCGAGCCCCAGATGACATATATACAGGATGCAAATATCGAGCCAGTTCCAGGCCCAGGCCAATGCAGCCTCCAGTTGTCCCTGGGCACGGCCAGGGTCAGGGCAGGAGAATGCAGACAGCTAGGAGCTACATGGACTGGTCACATGAAGTCTTAAATTCTCCACACCCCACACTCCCACCCCCACGTGTGCACACACAGCCATGTCCATGTGTGCAGAGGTATTCACACTTGTGCGGAGATGTGGATCGAAATGCTTGTGCCAGATGCATCACCACCTGTGCGCACATGTGCACCATCAGAGGGCGCCTTAAGGTATCACAGCAATAGTGCAAAACCCAACCCTTGCCCTCCTGCTCCAGCTTGGAAGTGCTGGTGGAGCAGGTTGGGCCAGAGGGGTACTCCACCCATCACCTCACTTGGGCAGTGCCAGCTGAAGCTCAGTATTGAGGACCCCACTGTAGCCGTATCCAGTCACCCAAAAGAGGGTGTCAATGGGCCTCAGTCCCCAGTTTGCCCTGAGGGGTGGTGTAGATAAACAGGGAGCCATCTCCTCCATGATTCCTCCTCAAAGATGCCCCAGAAGCAGAGGGACTAAAATAGGCAACTCAAAGGCCCCTGGGGTATTCAGAAATCCCTGCTGAGTCCAGGTGGGTATCCCTGGGGAGTGGGGCTCTATTCTTTTGTGGCTTTCATCTATAGGTAGCTTGACCCCCATCTTGCCCCTGCCACCTGATCAACAAAGAGTCAAGGAGCCAGCACTCCTATTGCAAGGGAGGGTCAGGAGGGAAGGCCATGGGCAGGACTGTGTTTGTGAGAGGACAGGGATTCTGCCTGGCCTCCACCCGTCTCTCAGGCTCCACTGCAGTGGCAATCAGAGGACAAAGGGGGAAAACGACTGTAAACTTACTACTAGGCCCTGGGATGGGGGTAAGGAGAGGAATGGGTTCGACGGGCCCTTGAGGACTTTTCTAGAAGCTGAAGATCATACATGAGACCTGCCTTTTCCTACCTCCTCATTCACATCACAGGCAGAACCCCTAACCCTCCAGGCGCTGGGCCACCTCTGGCCTTCCCTACTTGGGAAAGTCCTCCCAGGAAAAGACAGCCCAGCCTGGGACCTCTAGGCCATGCCAGGGGGCACCTAAACCCTGAGTCAGCCCCGGAATCACTCTTCTTGAAAGGGGGGAGGTGCCATTTTATTTAAGGGGCTGTAGTTTCTAGACCCCCAAATACATGCATCCTGGCAAGGACAGCAGGATGGTCATTTTAGAAGTGAAGACAATCTGGGACATGTGGTCGCCATACCCATAATCTAGGCTTGGGCACGGAACAGGCAGCTTTGGTTTGAATCAGCACTCAAACTTCTCTCCAACCTCAGCAGGGCTGAGAGGAGGGAGCAAGCAAGGATGCCCGGCCCCTGCCTGGCTTGGGGACGTCAGTGTTCAGTGAGAAGATTTCAGGTGTAGTCCTCCCGGGGGAGGGCCGTGCCTCAGTCCTCCAGTCCCTCCCACAAATGGCAAAACATCCCACAACTGCCATGGCCCCAGCACCCCCAGAGTTACATTCATAGATTAAGGTTCAGTAAAAACAAATAATAATAATTGATTTCAGCCCCCTCTCCCTAAGTCCCAGGGAGCTAAAACCCTGTCCCGGCTGCCTGGTTTTGAGGAAGGGCCACCCCAGGCATGCCCACTGGGGCATCCCTCCTGCCCTCCCCCCGGCCACTTGAGCTGTGGCACCTGTGATGATGGAAGCTACATTCACATAGGGAGAGTTGGTGCGCAAGGCCAAAGCCGCATGAGGTGGGGTGGAGCGTCATGAGGGAAACACCCCAGGCCCGGTCCACCCTGGTGTTGTGAAGGGCAGGGCCACAGCCCCCCACTGAAACCACTGTGGGGCCGGGATTGAAAGGCCTGGGCCCTGAAGACATTGCACGGTGCCTCCCTCCAGGGCTGGGTGGGGGCAGCCTCCCGGTTCTGGGCTGAGACGTGAGTGCCAGGCTTGGAGGGAGGGGGGTGGCACTTAGGCCCCTCCAGACCTGGAAGGGAGAGGGGGTATCAGGGGAGCATATGAGGCAGGGCCCAGAGGAAGAACCCTCCAAGCTGGGCCCCAGGAGGTCTGTACCAGGCCCTGGAGGCAGCAAGTCACAGGCTGGCCAGGGAGGGGATCTGGCGGAAGGTCAGACAGCAGTGACATGAAAGACGAAACAGATGGGATGCAGAGGTAGGCTCCCTTCCAATGGGTGGGAGTTATGGGGGGTCGGGGGAGGGCACAGCTCCAGGGTCTACCTGGCCAGGACTGGTCTGGCCATAGGAAGAGCAGAAGCAAATGGACCAAGGCCTGAGGGGACGGTTGGGCAAGAGGAAGTGGCAAGGGCAGGCTGAGGACTTTTCTCCGTCCCGGAGTGGGGTTCTCCCTCCCCTGTAGTGACATCAGTGATAGCAGGGGTCGGGGAACCAGCCCTTAGCTCCTATTAACAGAACGCGATGTGACAAATGAGATGGAGATGGACAGCGGGAGGGATGATGTGGCTGGCATCACACTGCCCCCTGCTGGGTCGGGTCATACCTTCCTCGCCTGATGTTTCTTCAGGAGCCAAGGAGAGAACAGAGAAAGAAAAAGAAACCATTTGTGACCTTTCCCTCCTCTCAGGATAGGGCCATTATCTCCCATGAGACCCCTTGCCCCAGAGATGGGCCAGAGGCCCCAGGGCCTGGACACTAATGACACTAATAAGCCTTGCCCTCCTCCCCAGGGAGAGATACCTACAGTTTGAGTCCTAACTCACTCACTGTGTGACCCTGGGCCTCGGGCCCCTCCTTAGCGCACTGAGGGTTTTAGACCAGCTCCAGAGCCCGAGACTCAGGTGCCCACGGAACACCAAAGATTGGTTGGGGCCGATAAAGAGAGGACATAGGCCCTGTCTCGGGCAGCCTTGCTCAGCTCCTCTGTCTGAATCATATTGAGGCAAAGTGGGGCCCAGCTGTCTCAATGTTGAAAATCAGCATTGTTAATGTAAAATCTCTGGGAGCAACTAATTTTTTTAAATGGCTAGCTTGGACCGTGATGTGTGAGTTCTGATTTAGCTAACCTCTCAGAGAGGCGCCCTCAGCTCCGACAGCCTGGGGTTCTGATAGTAAGGACACCAGTGGGTGTAGGGAGCGTGTGTGTCTCTTACTTAAATCCCCAGCCTGTGCCGCCCAGGACGATGGCTGCAACCAGGACAGCCCCGGCGATGGAGCCAATGATGATATTGGTGCCACTGGGACCTGGGGAGGAGGGCAGGGTTTGGTTGGCAGGGACAGGCATGGCAAACAGAAAAGACAGCCCCACCCCAGGCAGCACCAGCCTCACCCTTATATTTCTCTGTCTCCCCAGTGGGCGGAGATGTGGGCAAGGGGTTGTGGATGCTGCAGTCTTTGCCTGTCCAGTCTGGCTGACAGATGCACTTCCCTTCATTGCTGCAGACCTAGAGGTGGGGTGGGGCCAATCAAGGTAAGCAGGGCTCTGTCTCCTCTTGTAAGCCCCTCCTGCCATCCCTGGCCTCAAGGCACCCACCCCATGGTGGGAGCAGATGCGGCGCTCCCCGCTGCCTGGGCAGGTGCTGAAGTTGAAGGCAGAGGCTGGCAGGCAACGATGATCCAGGCACAGCATGTTGGGCCCACAGGCTGTGCCATCCTCCACGTAGCTCAGGTCTGAGCCATCAGCCAGCTGCACATGGCCACCCCTGGGGAGACAGCGTAGCTGGCCTCCGCCCATGCCCCCCACCCCATCACAGTTGCCACCTCCTCTTCCCCAGCCATGGTCCCAGCCGACACCTGCAGTCCAGCTCCTTGCCCTGGTGGTAGAATGTGACACTGCTGATGTCTCCTCCTAGGTCCCCCAGTCGAGGAGCTCCAGAGATATTGACGCAGAGAAGAAAGCCACAGAGCACATCCCTGTAGGGAGAGTGTGGAGACAGTGAGCCCTAAGTCTGACCTCTGACCCAACTACTAAACTTGAATTTGCCTTCTCCTCACACCCTGATTTTGTTTACATAGTCTCCCATTTGGGACTCAAAGGCACATCCTAGAAGAACCTACTGCTCCATCTCTGAAAAAAACAACCCTGGCCCCAGAGCTGAGGAGGCTCAACTAGGCGCCTTGGCAACTCACTGTTTATTGCACTGGATCCAGCCTGACCCCTTGCGTCCACAGTTCCCACGCTCTGTCCCCTCCACATTCAGCTTCTCATAGCAGAAGCGATCAGCAGCCACTGTAAGATGATGTGAAGTGTCACCCCAGAACTCACTCCAGGACCTCAAGCCTGCACCTCCAACATTCCCACTGACCCCCAGTCCAGCTGGGTCCCCAAGAACTTGGAGAGCCACACATTTGGTGGATGGCATATTTAGCCAGAACCTGCTCCCTCCCCAGATTCTTGATTCTGGATCCTCCAGAGTCCCTTCTCCCACTCTTAGCCAGACTCACCATGGCCCCAAAGGGCTTGGCACTGCCGGTCCCGGGTTTTGCAGCGACCACCATAGCAGCGGCCCTAAGGGACAAACAGGAGACAAAAGGAACTGATACAGTGGAGGCAACAAACTGTACTGAGCCAGAAACTCTAAGAAGGAGAAGCTCCCAACACCATCATACCTGTTCATGATCACAGTAGTAACCATCCAGCTTGTGCAGGTTAGGGGGACACTGCAGAGAGAGGAGCTGGACTGAGCAGAGCAACCCCAGCACTGATAGGTGAGGCTGGCTCCAAGGAGGAGAGAAGGGGTGGCCTAACGGCCCCCCCACAATGGGGGCTCACGCTCAGGGCTCTTCCATGCCAAGAGCAAAGAACTGTCTTGGAAATTGCCCAGGTTGGCAAGTCCCATAGTCTCTCCACTCTCCCTGTTCCCTGCACCTACTTCACAGGGCTGGGAAAATTAAATGCCTGGCATGTAAGAGGGACTCAAGAGATGTTAACTAATATTATCATCCAGTCCAATCCCTAGCACGCACCAGGTCCGCGCCAGGTGCTGGGAGCACCAGCCAGACTACAAACATGACTGAAGGAGCAAAGCCAGGAGGCATGAACAATCCCTTTATCAGAGGAGGACACATGTTAATCAGCGGCGGAGACGCCAACAGCGGAGCAGAGGGGCGCGAACACTGGTCACCTGGCATAACCAAAACGATGGGGATAGGGTTTGCCCCGCCCGAGGTTCCGCAGGGCGGCCGGGCCAGGCGGACCTGGCTCGAGTCGCCGGTGCAGGTCTCCGCGATGTCGCACTCGTTCACGGCCTCTCGACAGGACACACCCCGCGGTTCGTACTGAGGAAGGGATGCGTTTCAAGGCTCACGCAGGGTACCCGGACCCGGAACTCATCCCCCTCCTCGGCCGCGCCCCTAGGCCTTTGTCCCCGCCCCCACTTGCTCCCAGGCCCCTCAGAGACGCCCCAGGCCTGCTCACGGTTTCCTTACCCCTACCACTTCCCGGCAGGTGCCCCGCCCCGCTTCTCGTGGCCCCGCCTTCAACAGGCTCCGCACGCCTCGCCCTTTTCCTTTCCCATTGGCGCTCCCTTCACGCCAAGCCCCGCCCCTTCAAATTTGCTCTGCCTCCAGCTGCTTCCCCTCTCTAAATCCCGCCCCTTATCAGATGGTCAGCAGCTGGGTCGCTCCTGGTCCCGCTTCCCCCCCCACCCCAGCGGCGGGTCCCCATCTCACCTTGCAGCGGCGACAGCAGAGCCCGTCGCTGCACATAGCGTCGTGAGTCAGGGTGCATTTCTTGCAACAGTTCCCGCCCGCTCGACTGCACTCCTGATGGGCGCGGCGAGAAGGGGAGGGAGATGGGCGTGCCCGGACCCTCCCCACCTAGGCCCGCCCTCTCACCCAACCCACGTCCCCTGCCTCGTACCTGGCACTGGTCGCTCACCTGCACAGAGCCGCAGTCACACTCCTCCCCCGCCTCCACGAAGCCGTTTCCGCACTCAGGGGGGTCCAGTAGCTGGACCGGGATGGGGTGTCAGAAGTCTGACCGGGTCCCGACCCAAGCCCCGTTCCCACTTTCCCTGCCCTTGGCCTGGTACCTTGAGGGGCTTATTGAAGAGGCAGCTCCCGCCGCCCTCCTGCAGAAACTGGTTGTATTCGTCAATGCTGCAGCGCGAGAACTTGCGGGGCAGGTAGAACCTGAGCAGGGATGAGGAGACAGTGCCGCTGGGTCCCGGCCGCGCCCTTCCCTCCAGTCCACTCTTTAGGTCCCTTCTCAAGATTGGGGATAGGCTGCACTGAGGACTCGCTTGCCCTCTGGGTGAGGCTGGGGATCTGTGTGTTCGGAGACTGCACAATAATCCTCCCACCTGCTCATCAAGCGGGAGTGAGCGGAGGAGTTCGCTCCTGTCCCTTTTCTGCAACCTCAAGACTCCGAGAGTCGGAGGCTGGAGCAACAACGAGCGAAAATGCCTTCAAACGAGGCTTTGGCGGCGCCCAGTGGCCACAGAGCGCACTACAGCCTGGTCAGTTTCGGTGTCTCGCAGAGGAGTCTGTCTCCCTGCTCATTGTACTGCAGAAAACTGGGTTTCTCGGAATCCTGAGTGGTTCCGAAAGCGGGATCTCTTGGGGCCACCGGGTCCAGACAGTCGCCCAGGGCTTGCTCTGGGACTCTCCTCGCACAAGACTTTATCCTGGTTTTTCCCCCAAACTCACCCAGTGTCCTCCATGATGCATCCCAGCCAGTTGTCCGGACACTTGCAGTCCCCTGAGAGGTGAGCCAGGTGTAATAAGGGAGGGTAAATGACTGCCCCCATCCCACGGACACCCTCTTCACTCCTGGAGCTGCTGGGTGTGGGTCCAGGCTGGTTATGGGGCCACATGGGATTTTCATTGATACCTGCTGAGCTCCGGTGTTTATTCCACATCATGCCCAGGTTCTGCCCCAGCGTCTGGGCCAGGGTCACCGCCATGGCCCCCATGTTGTCGTACTTGGGGTGAGGAAGATGGAGCACAAAGATGTCTACATCCCTCCAAAAGAGGGCTCATGCCCTTAGTAGCCCTTCTCCCTCCCACCCCTACCCCAGCTGTGTCCCCACACTGCTCACCTCATTCACACCCCCACCCCTGGACAGAGAGCAGATGCCTCCCACGTAGGCAGCCCCACTACTGGTGCTCTGGAAAGTTCTGCCCCTGGAAGGGAGAGGGTTGTCATAAAAACCTGCCGTACCCATAGTGGCTCCCCTGGGCTGTGAGGGAAAGATGGGGAGCCTCCCCTACTAGAGAGAGCCCTTCCTTGGGGAGGTATCGCCCTTCACGTCAGCCTGGGTGATCTCAGGCAAGCCCCTTCCCCTCTTTGGGTTTGTTTGCCCATAAACCAAATAAGAAGTTCCTATTAGATCATCTATAACTGCAAGGGTGTTTTTATCAGATTTTTTCTCCTACCAGGAAGGGATGCTAGGGCAGTTTGAAAAGGGAAGAGGGAATGAGGGGAGGTGATGGGCAGAGGTGATGGCATAGGTAACCAGAGGTGGGGAAAAGGGACATCAGCTTAAGATGCAGGGGAGGATGCCCAGCCTGTGGCAAGTGGCTGGGGCAGGTGCAAGATAAGACCTACCAGCTTCAGTCCCTGCAAGAGCACCTGGCACAGAGCAGGTGTTCAATAACCCTGAGCACCATAGCCACCAGCAGAGACTGGCAGGATGTATGGGGTGGGGAACTCACGAGAAGAGGTGGGTGGCATCACTGGGCTCAGGCAGGCCCTCCCGCCTATAGACCATGAGCCGGGCCAGTGTCTCCAAGAGATCATCTTGCACCTGGATCTTGTCCCCATCTGCCCACGTTTCCATGGCAACCAGCACTATCCGGGTATTGAGCTGCTCCTTGTACATCTGGGCCCAGAGGGGAGAAGATGGGGAGAAAGTTGGAGGGTGGGCATGGGTGTGGGGGGATAGGGCTGGAGAAGGGCTCCAGTCTGTGTCTCCAGGCAGTGGGGGGGTCAGTGGCTGATAGTGCCCTAGAGAGCTCACCCCAAGGATATATGCAGCACGGTAGGAAGTTTGGGGTAATAGAGAGTAGAAGGGGGAGGACTGCTTACCACATCTGCCAGGTTCACCACAGACTTGGCAAAGTTGCTGGTGAGGACCACTGACTGTCGCATCTGCTCAAACTGGAGAAAGAGTTGGTGGAGGGCGAGGCTGCTTCTGGCCCCTCCTCCCAGAGCTGCCGCCAGCCTGGGAACTTACCAGCTGGTGGTCATTGATCACAATCAGCTCCACATACTTGGTCTCACTGTGCACTGTAGGGTGGCCCCGGCGGACCTGGGCAAGGAGTGGGCACTTGGAATCAGTCCCCTCCATGCCTGGCGTCATGGCCAAGCCATGGACAGATTTAGGGGGCTGGACTCCAGCTAGGGTCAATGCCAGAGGCCCACTGGTGGGGATACCCCTCCCCATCCTTGGTATAAGGGCAGGCGGTCCATGTTACCCCACCATGGGGACGTGTGTAGACACTGGCATTAGAGAATGAGGTTAGGGTGCTTCCTCTCAGAGATGGTTCCCTGGTCCCCAGTCACATCAGTCTGAGCTCTCCTTTGCCCCAGCCATGGAAAGGGGTATCCTCCTGCTCAGGACCACAGCCTGAGGTCTCTGCAGCCCGAGGTCTTTGCGGGCCCCGTACCTGCCTTTTCCTTCTCAGCCTCGGCCGGTTCGGAGGAGCAGAATGGGCAGGGGCAGCAAACAGGCAGTCTGGAGGAAGGGACAGGTGAGGCGGGGCACAGCCAGTTCCCTCCCCAGCCCCACTTTTCCTCTTTTACCTGGTTCCCTGCATCTGGTAGGGACTGGGAGGAGAGAGGTCCGGTAAATGAGGTGGGGAAGGGGTCCCTGTAATGAGGGGAAATTCGTTCTTGGGAGGCTGACAAGTCTATTCTGAGCCCAGCTTGGGGGTGGGGAGGAGACAGCTCCAACCCTTCCCCCCACCCCACCCCTGAATGACCCAGAACTGGCCAGAGCTCCCATGTCGGATCTGATCTCCCTGATGCTCAGATTCCGGGTTCAAGACCTGGAGGTGCCCTGAGAGACAGGGGCAAAGGACACTGGAGCCCAACGGGAGGTTACCTGGGGGACATTGGAGCTGGGAGCACAGGGGGAGGGAACCAGAGCTGGGGTCACTGAGGGCAGTGAGGCTGAGGTTACCCATGCAGGGGAAAGAGGGG
Source organism: Furipterus horrens (assembly GCF_987537825.1). Lineage (NCBI taxonomy): Eukaryota > Metazoa > Chordata > Mammalia > Chiroptera > Furipteridae > Furipterus > Furipterus horrens. The sequence goes on along the minus strand of NW_028327181.1, from coordinate 81,623,146 downwards.
GTAGTGAGAGCCATCAGGACTAACATGGCAGGGCTGTCAGAGGGAACAGTAGAGGCTCACCTGGGGGGCTTCCTGAGGCCCAGCCATCTCTCTGGGCTCCACGATGTAGGTGAAGTTCCCATCAGAGAAGACCCCACTGCAGAGAGAGAGGCGCAGCTCCCCACCATCCCCAGGCTCAAGGTTGGAGGCTTTTTCAGGCTGCCCAGCCCCTCCCCATACTCACTGCAGCCCCTGGCAGGTGGAGAGAGCGGCAAAGGAGAGGGGGTTCCCTCGGAGCTTCCCCTGGTAGTAGCAGTGGTCTCCAGCCCCCTGGAGGAGCAGAATGTAAGTGGACATGCCCCCTGCGCTGGCATGAAGACAGGAAGACAGAGGAGGTGCCCACGTGCAGGTGGCCACTGTCCTGGGTGCACCTGGATTTCTACAGCCTGGCTCTACTCTGGGTTTCGCTGCTAATTCGCTGTTTCACCCCGGGCAATTTCCTAGCCCTCTTTGGGCCCCTTCACCTCACCTACAAAATGAGGAGGTTGGACTACATCAGTGGTTCTTTGCCATTTGTTGCGGCTGATGCAGGGACCAGACTCCTTTGAGAAGAATAACTAACAATCATATAGCACCTACTACGTGCCATGCACTGTTCTAAGCACTTACCATAGATAATCTCACTTAATTAGATGAATGCTGTGGACTCACCCCCGACATGCACACACAACTTCACACACAGTGTGTTCACAGACACCACTGCCTCAGCAGACCACCCCGGGATACTGGGTCTGTGTCTGAGGAACTGTGAGCAGCACGTGTCCTCCTGGTCCCAGCTCCTGGGTCAGAGAGGACCAGCAATCCCTCCACTCTGCTTCCTGCAAAATTACTTGTGCTCCAGTTACTGCACAGGCTAGGGGAGGGGGGAGGCTATTTTTAGACACTCATTCATTTTTGCTGGGCCCCTGGGCCTCCAGGACTGGGACCCTGCTGTCCCAGGCGGCCAGGAATCCCCAGGGTCTTGGTACTGAGTAAAAGGACATTTCCCCAACTGCCCCATCCCAGAATGTCTGGGCCTGGAGCAGTGATGGTGCTTGGATGCCTCCATGCCTGGCAGAGACTGGCTGGGGTCAGGCCTCTGGAGCTGGGCAAACGGGGCTTCGGGCTCCACAAACCACCTAACTCCGACCCTCAAAACCTCCAAGTGGGGAAGAGATGGAGGCTCCTGAAGGGCTGGGCCCATCCCAAGTGTAAAGGACACCCTAGTCCCCATCTCAAATGGCCTCCTATCCCTTCATTCCACCTCCCTGTCCCCTTCTAAAGGCACTCACTGTGCTATGCTGGGTTGTCCCTTCCCGGCTGAAATGGCGCTCCACGTATTTCGAGGAGAGGAGGTGACTGAAACAGAGTGGGCAGGAGGAAGGACAGGTGACTCATGGGACCGGATCAAGCTTGGGTCCAGCCCGGCTTAGATCCAGATCCTCTACCCTGCCCAGTCTCCCTCTCCAGCCAGCCAAGTCCAGGCCATGCCTTGCCCACCCATCTGTAGCCCTTCCTCCCAGGCTCAAGACCACACTCACTGGTTCAGCTCCAGGTCCAGAGTGAAGTTGGAGTTGAAGGCTGGGATGACGAAACTCACCTGGGCCAGGTGGACAGGCTGGGGGAGAGGGCAGAGGGAGGGTCAACCTGGGGAGGCCTGAAGGTGGGAATTGGGCAATCGGGGAAAGCCCAGAACAGGGAGCAGCCCTAGAGAAGGGAGGGCCCAGCCCAGTCCAGCAGTTGTGAGGGCTATTGATTTGGGTGAAAGATACTTTGCGCAAGACCCCTTTCCTTTCCTGGGGATAGGGGCAGGAGTGCACACACCTGGGCACAGCCCACTCTGCCCTCTGGGTCAGGGCATGGTGAGCAATGTAGGGGGCACATGCTAGCCCATCCTCTCTGGGGCCAGTCCCTGGGAGCAGCCGGATGGAGAGGGGCAGCTTGGCCTGCCCAGTGCCTCAGGCCAGGCCCTCCTTTCTGTTGGCAGGGCCACCCCACTCTCAGGGGGACTAAAGGGAGGCCCTCAGAAGTATTACAGGAAAGGGGTAAACAGGAGCTCGGGTGCAGTATGACCGTGGGAACCTGCTGAAGCAGGTGCCTTTCTTCCTGTCTCCCTACCCTGGCCCCAGCCTCAGTGTAAGGAAGAGGCCTCAGACTCTGCAGACAGGGGTGGAGTGGATTGGAGTTGATGGGGGCTGGGGGGGAAATGCCTGGAAGCTGGGGTGATGGGCAGATGCCGTCCTGTTAGGATGAAAGAACTTGGCTCCTCCATCCCCAAGTCCACTGCCCTCTGCCTTGCCCAAAGTAGCTCATCTTTAATATTTCAATCCCATGGTTAATTTTTAAACATGGAAGTTTTCTTGATAAATTTTTCAGAGGGGCCTTTGCAGCGGGGCTGGGAGGCTCCAGGTTGTCATAACAATGCACCAGCCTGAGCAAGATGGCTGCCCTCCATGGCCTGGGATCCCAGCTGCTGTGGGGGTGGGGACTCCAGACCTGAAGCTAGTGTGCCTCCAGGGAAAGCCACCCTCAAAGAAGAAGGGGCAGGAGAGTCTGGGTTGAGGGAGTGTTGTCCTCTTCATCTCCTACATCCCCACCCTAAGCCCCAGGTCCTATACAAGATTGGGAAGTACAGGAGAAGCCTGGAAGGCACTGGAGCCTTCTTCCCATCTCTGTCCACTTAAGAAGACTGAATCCAGGCCCCCAAGTGAGGGTCCCACCACTGGGCCATACATATGTGAAAAATTTGTGCCTTTCTTTTGGGGGGAGCAGGTTGCAGAATGGAAGGGAGTCCCAATATCATGAGATCCCATAGCCCTGTGCTAGTTGGCTTCCTCAGCAAGCACGTAGATTTCTACTGTGCAGTTATTACGTGCCTGGCACTGTTCTAAATGCTTTACAAGTATTATCATTTTTGATCTTCACAACCTAATGGGAAACTGAGGCAGAGAGATGTTAACTTGCCCGAGGTCACATATGTAAGAAGTGGTAGAGCAGGGATTCAAGCCTAGCAAATCAGCTGCCAGGGCCTCTTACCCCAAAGGTAAGGTAAGATGGAAATGGCCAAGTGTCCATGACAGGCCCTGGGAGAGGGGGTAAAGTAGGGGCAAAGGGCCAGAGCCTGGGTCAGCAGCCCTCTGTGCCTCAAGGACACTGACTCACCCCATCCCAGGCTAACTGAAGTTTCAAGCTCTGTCCTGAGCCCCTAGAGCATTGATCAGACTTGAAATAGAAAGTCAAGGACAAGTCACTACTTCCCTCTCCTCCCCATTGGCCTGGATCATCTCTGCTCTGGCCCTGCCCCTGGGCCTGAACTAGCAATCCACCCACCCCACCCTTGGCCTGGACCACCTCCCTCTCCCCTCCTGGGTTTGAACTATCTGCCTAGACCACCTCTGCACTCTCCTGCTCTCAGGTCTGATTTTGCTTGTACTTTTTGCCCCCCAATGATAAACCCCTGTCTCCACTCCCACGTTGGCCATCCAGAGGAGCAGCCTCTCCAGGCTCACTGCCCTGATTTCACTCTCTCAGGCAGTGCAGCCTCAGGGATAATTCAGCAAACTCTCTGAGCCTCAGATTGTCCCAGTGAAAATGATGAACCCAGATGGAAGGCAGTGAGGTTGGCTTGTGTGGTAGAGGTCATCCTGGACTTGGAGAATTCTGGCAGAGTTGGCCCTGGCACTTGTAGAAGCTTCTCCACTCAGGAGGGGAGCAAGCTAAGCCATCTGACCTCTCCACTCTCTGCGCAGACCAAGCTGACCCCCACTCGGAGGAAAGCGCAAACTGATGGGGAGCAAACAACAGGTCCTCTTTGTCCCCATCACTTCTTGCCTCCACCAGAGGTGGTAGGAGGAAGAGGAGGGAGACCAAATAGCTCGGCAGGTTTGTCTGGCCCAGCCCAAGGAGCAGGTCGGGGGGACACAGGGGAGTATCGCCTGTCTGAAGAATGAGAAAGATCAGGCAAACCCATCTCAGTCCCCAGGATCTCTGTACACCAGGCACCTGGGCAGGGGGGTCCTGTTGGCACCAGAGACTTAAGACTCCCCAGCCAGGCTTTAGGCTCATGTTTTATCAAAGCCAAATTCTCCTGCCCCTGACCTGCCCCTGACTTCTCCCATTACCTCTCAGCCCTTCCCTTGGGAGCCCTTCTGTCCCCTGTCACCCTCCCTCCTCTGTACCCAGCTCAGTGCACCTGGTGACCAGCCGGCTGGGACTCGACCCTGTGCCCTGCTCTTGCTTCTTGCCCTCTTGTTCCCCGGCCATCCGGCTTTCACATGCTCTGGCTCATTTGATCTCAACCTGCCCAGGATGTCTGGTGCTCATTTTACAAATGCCAGGCTGAGGCTTAGAGAGAGACACTTGGAGGTGACCGGCCCAGGGCCACGCTGGGGAGGTGCAGGATTAAATCTTACTCTCAGGCTGAAGTTTGTGTCTACCATGGCAGCTGTGGCCACCTGGCTGGAGTGACCATGCCCTCTCCAAGGCTCCCCTGTCACCTGCTCATCCATTCCCCAGGCACCTGCTTGCACCCTGTGTCAGATCTGACTAGATACAGGGTGCAGAAGGAAGGAGGCAAAGATCCCGCTGAAGTTTCAAAGTAACAAATACAGAGGCCAGGCCTCCACCCCAGACCTATAGAATCAGTTTGGGAAGGAGGAGACAAAGATGTTTAGGGTTCCCAAACACCCTAGAAAATGTGAACATCCAGGCACTGTCCCTACATAGTCACCCTGAATCTCTCCTCCCGAAGCTCCATCTCCTGCCATGACCTCCTCCCCACCCTCTTCTGCAAAGCCTGCACCCACAGGGGCTGTGGCCCCTCTCTACTCCCAGGCAGTTCTTCACATTCTGGGTCCACTTTTCACACTGGTGGCTGTTAGTCCCCTGGAGCACAGGCTACACTTGCCTTTTTCCCTGCCAGGGCTCAACACTCATGTTGAATGGAGAGGCATCAGAAGGCCTGAGAGAGCTGCTTAATCTCTCTGAGCCTCAGTTTTCCCATCAGTGAAATAGGGTTGTTGTGGGGATTAAGTGGAAACCCTTTTTAATATGTTATTATCACAAGGATTGGTGATAATAAATGAAAAGAAGAAAGTGTAAATGGTCTAGCATTGAGGAACTGGATAAACTGCATGAGCTGGCTGGTGGCAGATGTTGGGGAGCCAGAGAAGCAGGGGCCCCACCTGGGAGAAATACCGCCCCCCAGCGACTCCCCCAAGATGCACTGAGGCTCCACTTATCATCAGGCAGTGGAGGTCACAGATAGAAGAATTGCATGAATTTCTTTTTTTCTTTTGCTGTCACTTTTTAATTTAATTTTATTGATTGATTGATTTTAGAGAGCTAGAAACATTGATTTGTTGTTCCACTTATTTATGCATTCATCTGTTGATTTTTGTATGTGCCCTGACCACAGATCGAACCTACAACCTTGATGTATGAGGACAACACTCCAACCAACTGAGCTACCTGGCCAAGGTCTTGGATGAATTTCTGATGACTGGATTTGACCTAAAATTTTGAAGACAGAGACACTTTTTTTACAGGGTCATTAGTTCCGCTGAAGACAGACTCTGGGCAGCTGGGTCCCTCTAGGCATCCACAGGGTACAGTAGTCCCTCTCTATATCGCAGTTCACTTATCGTGGCCTCACTGTATCGCGGGATTTAAAAATATATTATATTTAATTATTTATCGTGGATTTTTCGATATATCATGGAATTTTGATTTTGCAGTACTGTATACATACGTTGTTAAAGTTACATAGGTTTAAGAGTGTAGAATAAATGTAAGGTTCCCACTTCGCAGGGGGGTCTAGAATGTAATACCTGCAATAAGTGAGGGAATACTGTACTTAAAGAGGTCAAGACCACAGGCTGGAGTCTTGTTGGGGAAGCAAGACTTCTGCCCACGTTGCCCCTGTGAACTCCACCCAGAGCCTGACAGGTAACCCCAAATGCTGTGGCTCCTGTTTCTAACACCCATGCCAGCACCTGGCCCCAACAATCAGGAGGGAGTGCAGGCCTCCCACATGTTGAACATCTGCTCTTGTCAGATGCCAGGTAGGATACCTGTATAAACCTCATCTCCTCTGATCCTCATAGCAGCCAAGGCAAAGTGGAGATGACTATTATCCCCATTTTGTGAATGGGAAGGTGGGATTCAGAGGCATCAAAGGCTTGCTCAGGCCACTCATTCAGAATCAGTGGAGCTGGGACCCACTGAGGCTGTCCCACCCCAAACCCACACGTGCAGCCTTTCAGAGAGAAGGTTTTTAGTCTCCCGCGTGAACCCTCCCTCTGCCCAGCTTCATGGCAGGGCTCTGTTCATAGCCCTCGCCAGAGCCAGCTGAGCCCAGCACAAACCTAGCCCCCTCCTGGGACACCCTCCTGCTGCCAAGCTCAGGGCAGCACTGCAATCTCGGCTGCAGAGACCACAGCATGGCTTTGGCGCAAGTGGGGCACTAGAGATCCTGCAAAGACCCTGTGGCTCCCTGCTCCTGACTGCCATCTTGCCAAGGCTGAGGACTGAGTCTCTCCCAGTTGTCCCCCACCCCTCTGCAGGAAGAAAACACCAGCACTGTAGCACATGTCCTTGACTGAGGGCTTCCAGGATGGTACTTCCAATAAATGCTTGTCTGGATGGTTCTCACAGGAGCTCAGCTCAGTGACTGAGGTGGCCTCCCCTAGCTTGCTCGGTTGAGGGTCTGTCTCCTGGGCCTGGGGCCCTACACCCAAGCTGCCCTGTTCTTACCCATACCCTGCCCTCTCCTTGGTCCTGAAGGAGCCTGGGTTTCCCAGTGGCAGGCACAACCCACACAGCAGCTTTGTATGGATTAGAAAAAGGGTCCCTTCAGAATGCATGCAGCCTCACGAGCTCACTGACTTCATTCACCCCACTTGGCCAGGCACCTTGGTGCTCTGAGCGACTGGTACACTGTGGCCCTGCTTGTCCTGCTACCCACCCCCACTCCCCGCCGTCAGCTGCAGGCTTCCTGGGGCCACAGGCCTCTGCACTTCCGGAACTTCTCCCAGTCTCTGGGCCTCAGGTCCTGCCTGCTTCCAAACTGGATGGAAGTGAGGTGCAGAGAGCAGTGGCAAAGAGGGCAAAGGGTCCCCCGTGCCCTTCTTCCCTATACTGGTTAAGAGTGCTTCTCTGGGCATCAGTCTTTACTCTGCTACTGAAATGCTGTGTGACCTGGGGTAGTTACTTCTCTCTGTGCCTGTTTCCCCATCGGTGAAATGGCAATAGTAATAGCCCCACCCTCTGTAGCTGTGATGAGAATGAAATAAATGAAAACATGTACCTGTAAAGACAGAAGACTGCTTGCCCCAGTCAGGTCCCCCAATACATTGTAATTTCTCTAGCTTCTCATTCCTTCCTGCCATCGTCCCTCTCACAAAAGCCAGGAGACCCCTCACACCAAGCCCTTTCATGTGGGCTGAGATTATCATCATCATCCTGATTTTAGGGTGGCTCACAAAGGTGCCATGACCAGCCCAAGGCCAGAGCAGGTTAACAGCCCCAGGGCCCACCAGCCCAGCCCTGCCAATCAGCATGTGCCTCCAGACTCGCCACAGGATCCACAGCACATGGAGATCTGGCTGCTGACCCATCTCCTTGCTTGGCCTGAGGTCCTAAACCGGTGCCATGACTTCAGACAAAGCCCAACAGTGCCAAGGTGGGGCATTTCCTGCAGGGACTCTCGGGCTCAGCACTGCGCTGCCTCCACCGTCAGCCCCAAGGTTCTGAGGCCAGAAATGCTCCAGGGAGAAATGGCAGGTGGGAGGTAGAGGGGCGCCACAACTCCTTCTGGTCAGGGGAAATATTCTGGATGTGGCTTTGTCTTTCCCAGCCTTTCACCTTGCACTGGGTGAGGTTGGGGACCTGCCCCTGTGCCAAAACCCAAAGACCCTGGAGGCAGTGGGAAGCGCCTTGTCTTGGAAAAAATTATTCCACTGCTTAAGATCTGATTTGACTTTTAGCATGTTACTTAACTTTTTTGAGCTACAGTTTACTCTTCAGCAAAACGGACAGACAAAAGTTACTTGTCTTACAGAGTTGTGAGGGTTCCACCTGAGGAAAAACTGAGGTATAGATAAGGCCAGCCTGTGAGTAAGTTCCTTGGAGAGGCTGCAGTGGAATAACTGCGAAGGCTCAATCCCAGAGAGACACCCCCCCCGCCACTGGTGACCACTGCCTCACAGATCCACAGAGCCCTCCACCCCCCGCCTCCTCAGACTCGGTCACTCACACATGCATCACACACATGCACATGCCACCCACTCACCAAGCAGAACGACACCCAAAGAGACTCCCCCTCCTCTGCATATTCAACCCATCCAGTCCACCTGCACCCATCCAACTCTCACTACACTGTCGCAGGTGCCACTATACCCCAGAACAGCCTCCTTTCAGTGGATAATGCTGAAGGAGCACCCACTCTTCCTCTCTCTCTGGCCCTGTGCTTTCCCTTCCCTCTGTTCTCTGACCCCACGGGCAGCGGAACTCCATCATCCTGTCTGGGGAACCCCTAAAGCACCAGACAGCAGTCCTGGCAGTCACGCCCAGCAGTCAAATCCCAGCCAACACAGCCTTGGGTGCATAATTCACGGGTAGGGGACACTAGCGAAGAGAGTCAGGCTAACGGCCACATCCAGCCAGGACACCTCATGGCTGGACCTGGGGCCATCCCTGCTGCCCATCTCCCATCTCCCAGGGAGCCTGGGCAGGTGCTGAAGGCAGCCTCATCCCCTTTCCCTCCCACAACCCCACTCCCCTCCAACCCAGGCCTGCCTGCTCAGGAACATTAGCCACCCCTCCCCCACTGCACTGCCCTGAGTGATGGTCCATCTATTATGCATGCTGCCTTCCTGCTCCATTCCATTTCCAGAGTGCCCCCCTGCACCCCCACAGCCCCCCCCCCAAGGGCTTTTAACCAAGTACATTAGGCAGGGCCAGATGCCAGTCTGACAGATGTCTACAATGTTAGCCTCCGTTTCCCTCCTTCCTGCCTCTGCCCAGCCCAGTTTACCTCCCACCACTCCAAGCGACCCAAACTTCCGCACCTCCTCCGAGTCTCTCCTCTACACCTCCTATTTCTGCCAGGCCTTCACCATCACGCCCTCCACCGCCCCCGCTGGCCTGGCTAACTTTCAACTTTGAGCTCCTGGAGATCCGAGGCGTGCTGAATGAATATTCCATCTGGGTGATTATTATTCACATGATATTAATTAATTATTAATTGCAATTAATCTCCTTCATTCCCAACCTTCCTCTGGGAGGCAGGAGGGGCCTGGCAACTGAAAGGGACAGGGGACAGTGACATCTGTGGGTGTGCTTGGGGCCTGGAACCTTCTTCCAAGGCCCCATCCTCAGTGAGGACAGGAAGGATAACAACAGCCTACTGGTGTGAGGGGGAAACCGAGGCAGGAGCAAGCACTAAGCTGTTCCAAAGAGGCCTACTAAGGTGGCTATGGCAAGAACCTGGAACCCTAATCCCTGACTGGGCTCTTAGCTGCTTCTCCCTGCCCTTATTGCCCTACCCAAGCCCTGTTTGGAGCAAAACCACTTGCTTTGGCAGGAGAGGAGTGGAGGCTGGCAGAAAGCTGACCAAGATGGGACTGAATGTTGGGCATTTTAGTCTGCTGAGGGCCGGGAATCTCCATGATGATGGAGGGGGCCTGGAACAGGGCAGATGGGTGCTCCCACTAGTGGGCTCCAGCACCCTCTTGGTAGCCCATTGTACACAAGGGGAAGCATCAGGAGCCAGCTGCCTGGGAGGCACCCAAACCCTGGCTGCTCCTGGCCTCCCTCGGGCTCTAAGGCCTGCTCCAGCCCCCCGGCCTCCCCATTCAGCTCCACTCACCGGACCACGAGGTGACTCCTGGCGGACCCTCGTGTCCAACTGCTGCTTTCGGACCTCTCCCCCGGAGCTCTCCCCAACCAGACGGCTGGGCTCTGTGACCTCAGGGGCTTCGGGTCCCCACAACTGGGGTGAGACCCTCCAACGCAGAGCTGCAACAGGACCCCAGGTCTCAAGACCTGGGGACACAAGGCCATAGCTGTAGGCAGATGCTCACCAAGGGGGAAGAGATGTGGGAATGGAATGGGCACTCCCCCCCACCCCCCACCCCATTCTGGCGTGGTTATTGGAGCACTGGGGGTTTTGAAGGAAAAGATAAGGTGCCCTGTAGGGGGAAGAGTCCGCTGGGATGGGGAGGGGGCCAGGAGCTTGCTTCACTCCTGCCCAACTGTCACGACTGCCCCCCCCCACACACCGCAGAGACCTGCAGAGTCCGCGGGCCAGCCGCAGGGGGGTGGCCGAGGTGAGACGGGCCAGATGGGGACAGGTGGGTGTCCGCACCCTCCCTCCTCCCCCGCCCCCACCCTCCTGCACTCTAGACCGGCTGTCACCCCGAGCACTGCAGGAAAATGTGGCTGCAGTATAAACCGCCGCAAAACCCCGGGGCAGGGAAGGGGCGCCGGTCGGGCGGGGGGTCACTCACCGGACGCGGGGAGCAGCGGCAGCAGCAGCAGCGCCGCGACCGCCCAGCGCCGCAGCCGCCTCATGGCTCGTTCATAATCCTCCGGGTCCGAGGGCTGCGGCTGAGCGGCTCGGCGCGGGCGGAGGCGGGACTCGGGCGGGGGCGCGGGCTGCGGAGCCGCGGGCGGGGGCGCCGGCCCGGCGCGGGGCGAGGCTGGCGGCGGCGGGGAGGGCGCCCGGCTCAGCGCGCTCCGGCCGCGGCCATCCCGGCGGGGCGTCGGGCCGGGTTAAGAGCGGAGCGGCGAGCACGTGAGCGGAGGGCCCGCCCCCGCCCCCTGGGGCCTCCCCAGCCGGGCCCGGTCGGGGCCGCCGCTACGGGAGGACAAAAGAGGCACCGCCCCGGGGCCGGCCTTCTCGCACCACCTCGGCCTTCCTCCGCAGGTGCAGGGCCGGTCGCACCCGATCTCCATCTCGCGACCCCCTCCTCGGCCACCTCTTGCTCCGAGGTCCAGCAGATTTGTAGGGGGAGGGAAGCAGGGTCCATAGGGACCCCCAGGCTCTGACCTGGTGATTGACAGTCTGGGAACCCGCAGGATCGGGATGCGGGGGCGTTCTGCTCCGGGACCAGGTTTGCCCCTAGGGCGCTGTACCCAGGAGGGGGCTTCCCCGGACCCAGCCCGGAAAACCCCCAAATCCCAGGTCGACCTAAGGCTTTTGGAGAGCTAGAAAGATCAGGGACTGAACTGAAGGGCGGAGACTCATGGCTAAAGTTGCGCTGGGCGCCTTTGGGATCTCTCCACCACCTCTAGAGCAGGTCGCTCTGGAGCCCTCCCACGCCCTAGGTCCACATCCCTTTCCGTCCTTCAGGCTCCTTTACTTGGCCAAACGTGCCCTGCCTCTAGAGGAGGGCTTCAGGACGAGCTGGCTGCCCCTCTCTGGGCTCCTGAGTCCTTCACACAGAGCATTACAATCCTCCCCCCTAAACATTATATTAACTAGTCAGGTCATTCACATGCTGTTAGCAGGCTCCACTTCTGCTCCTCCCTTGTCAGCCCAAAGCTCTGAAGAGCAGAAGATACCTGTGGAGCCCCCTAGATTCCCTTCTCTGGACAGGCCAGGTTGCCCTGCCTACAAACCACCTGACCTCCCAACCTACTGCTGGAGCTGTGTCGCACCTGCACCCCAGCTACTTGTTCCCCAGATTAGGAGCTTGGATCTCTGACCTCTGCTCGGAGCCAGAGACCTGAGGTGGGCTGGGGGTGGCAGAGAGTGGGCACCACTGGTGAGGCCCCCACCCTGATCTTGTGCCCAAAGCCAGAGACTCCTGAACCCACCCTGGGAGATACAGGTCACTGAAGAACCGGAATGGAGGAAGGGAAACCCTTCCCAGGGCCTCCACTAGGAATGGGGAAGCTGCCTCTGGCTCATGACAGCATCCCCCCACCCCACCCCGCCCCAGCTCTATTTTAGGTCCAGGAGAAGTGAGAAGGCGATTTCCCAGGAGGCACTGACATCAGTGCTGGGAACAGGTGATTTCTCCCTTCCAACCACCTGCCACTTCAGACCCAGATGCTCAGCAGGGTTGAGCCAATTGTTACTTCACTCTGGAAACTTCTTGGAAACCTCTCAAGGATGAGGGAGCTCTAAGGGATGAGGACCTACTATGTTACATTCCCTGGTAATCCACAATTACCCAGAAGGGAGAGACTGTGCTTCTCATTTTGCAGAAGAGGAAACTGAGGCTCTGAGAGGCTGCTCTAGCTTCCCAAGGTTACACAACCATATCCTCAGTGAGAGCACATTCCATACTCCAGGACCCCACTCCTCTCTGGCCACCACAATCCCCACCTCTTCCTTTTATCTTGGACCTAGAGGAGACTGGTCCATCTATCCCACTCCCCCCTCCCCCCACACACACCACCAGGGTGAGTCTGTCTTGCCCTACCTGTGCCATGTTCCAGGGCCAAGTCAGTGAGCTCTGATCCCATGTGCCTCTCAAAAGGATGGGTGGGTTTGTCATTTCACAGTGGAGGGCCCTGGGCCTGGGGGAGTCTAGATCCTCTCCTCTAATATGCCCAAGACCACACAGCAAGCCCACTCTGTGGCCTGGGCCTCCAAGGCTGAGGCACATTCCCACCACTTCTGTGGCTCTGGTTCCTTGGGCTTCTTGTTGGGGAGACCTTCTTGGATCCGCAGAGAGACTTCCCTCTGGTGGCATTCTGGGCCAGCTTCAGTGCAGGCTCAATTTTATGGCCCTTGGCTCCTAACAGTTCCTTATTTCCCTGGGTTCCCAGCTCTAAGCAGGCCCAGCTGGCCCTCTTGACCCTCCCCTGACCACACTCCACTTCCCAGCCCCAGGCCCCCCACAACTTGTCTTCCTGCTAAAAGCTGCACGAGTCTCCTAAGCTGGAAGCCTAAGTCCTTCACCCACCTTCCCTCCTGGAGTTGGGGGCTATGGAGACAGCCTCTCCTCAAACCAGGGGTCCCTGGGGGAACCCCACCCCAACCCCACTGTGATGGTGTGCTCCTTTGGTCCCTCTGCTCCACTTCTTGTTTCCTCCAAGAGGAGGCCTGGGAACTCTAAAGATCAGAGCCTGGGGCCCCTGTTTCTGACTTGATGTCACCTGCGTGGTCACTCCTGCTGAGGAAGATCTTAGGCTCTGGTCCCCAGTCCTTTCTCAGGAGCTCCCACCACCAGGAGGTCTAGGGCCTCCTTCCCCTGCCCTTCAGTCAATTCTTCCCTCCAACTTCCTGCACAGGGGCTGGGTTGGGCTGATGTGGAACTGAGACCTAGTCCCAGCAGCTGCAGGTTAAGGGAGGGGTGTCAGCTGCCCCAGTCCTGGGGCGGAGTGATGAGAAGTGGTTCCTGCCAAGAGAGGATGTTCAGGCCCTGTGCCCAGTCTGTGGGGCCTGCAGCAGAGACCATGTCAGGCAAGGGGGCAGGATGGCGTGGAGGGTAAGAACAGGACTCAGGTCTCCAGGCAACCAGTGGGGTCCCAATCGTGGTTACTGGCTATGTGGCCTTGAGCAGGTCCCCTAACCTCTCTGAGTCTGTTTCCTGATCTGTGGGAAGAGGCACAGTCTGCTGGGGATAAATGAGTGAATCAGCCTCAAGTGCTCAGAGCAGCGCCTGGTGCACAGAAGGGGCTTGCGCCGTCCATGATGAGGTGCCAAGGAGAAAGTCCAGGACCCCAGGGACTTTTTTATGGCTTGGGATTGAGGGCCCTCTCTATCCGGAGCATGGAGAGACTACGCCTGCTGACGTGATGTTGATGGGTGGGGAGCAGTGAAAATGCCCATGGCGTTCTGTCACCTGGATCCCAGCCCAGTGTCTGTTCTTTCCATCAGCAGAGGACCACTCTTGTCTTCCAAATATTCCTCCGAGGGGAGCCTCGTCCTCCTCCCTGCTCTCTGAGAGGCCCCATTCTTTAGTCTCTGAAGTTCTGAGGCCTGCTTCAGGGAGTTGGAGGCCTCGGGGTGCCAGAATCCTGGGGAGACACCCATCCCTTGAGAGGTTTATAGCGCACAAATGTAATCATGCCCCCAGGGGCCCAGCATGCTTTTGGGGGTGCAGCACTCACCCCACCGCCCCTTCTCTCCCACATAAGGGATCTTGCTAGAGTGCTGGGAAACCTGCTGTCAGAAAATGGGCAGCCGGGGAATGAGGTGACTCACAGAGCCCCTTAGCAGCTTCAGCTATAAATTTACACTGGAGATAGGGATGTGGGTCAGGGAGCCATCCTGAGGTGGGAGATAAGGAGCTCTAGGAGGGAGGCCTCACAGGTTTGTGTGTGCAGGGGGCAGGGGTGGTGGTAGGGTAATAAGTTAATTTACTGGGTGTTTACAATGTGTCAAGCTCTGTGCTCAGTACCTCACAAGCATCTGATTTAATTCTTGCAACTTCCTAGTGAGGCGTCAACTACTATTACCTCCATTTTCTAGATTAAGAAACCTGAGTTTCAGGAGTTTGCCAAAGGTCACGAAATGGCAGGATTCAGATTTGAACTCAGGCCTCTCTGGCCTGGAGGCTTATATTACAGGGTCCATGGAGAATTAGGAATATAAACTTGAACATTGGGGCATTCTCGTTCTTGTCAAGGGGCATTCCAGGTCATGGACCAAGAGCAGAAGACTCACGGTGGTCAAACAAGTGGATCAGCCTGGCTGGCTGGGGTGGGGGTCATGGCGGAGACTGCCAGGAAGCTGGGTGGGTGTAAGGGGAGGACAGTCAGCAGGGAGAGTGAATCGGGGACCTGGGACTGGTTGGAGTGGCTGAAGGGGCAGGAGTTAGAGGATGCTGGGGAAGATGTGACAGTGGGAAGCAGGAACCAGTCTCAGGCCAGGAATGAGGTCCATGGTGGCAGTGGGACAGGAAGGGTATAAGAAAGGTCATGGTATTTTATTATTGGAAGGAGGGCCCTTGAAATCATCTCATCCAAGCTCCTTACTTAGATAAGGGAACCGAGGCTCAGAGTAGTAAGGGGACTTTCCCGAAGTCACAGTGTGAGTTAGGGTGGTGGCTAGATCTCCTGCCTTCCCAGCTAGCACAGGTGAAGATCAAAATCCAGGAGGTCCTGGCCGGAGCTACCAGTTCAGGTCACAACTTTGAGAAGTGAAAGAGCCAGTGTCCATAGGTGAGAACAAAGGTCCCAGACCCTCATCTGGGAATCAGTGAGGGCTGGAGGGCTCATCAGAACTCTGGGAGTGACTCTGGACAGCCATCTCAGGCCTATGCTGATGGGCGCCCTTGGTAGAGAAGGAAAACCAGGCTCGTCTGGGGCCACTGGGAGTGGGGAGCCAGGTTTCAAGAGGGTGGGAAAGGAGAAGAGGAACCTGACTTTGGTAATTAGGTTATCCAGTGACCTTGGGATGGACAGTCCCAGCAGTTTCCAGGACAGAGGTTTGGAAGGGGCAGAAGGTGCAGATGAGGAGGCAGTGGCTGTAGACCAAGGGTGTAGCCAGAGAACAGGAAGGAGTGTTCCTCAGGCTGTGAGATCAATCCAAGTGTCTTCCAGGCTGGTTTTGGGGAAGAGGGAAGGAGAGGTGGTGAATCTGAGGAGGAAATTGACAAGGCTGGCTGGGGTGGGCTGAAGAGCACAGGGACCACCTGATGAGGGGAAGAAGGACACTGAATCCTTCAAGTCAGGTGTTGAAGAGGGACTGAGTGCAGAATGAGACAGTGCCTGCTGAGTCTGAGTTAAGGTCATTGGCTGAGAGGGAGGAAGTAGGTTTTAACAGTTCCCATGTCCAGGAGCCACTGAGGGGCCCAATATGTCAAGCAGCACCCAACTGTCCTGGGTCCCTTCTAAATTCATATCCTGGAGGCTGCAATGAAGACATGGCTGTGGTACAATGTACCCTTGGGGCTTGACCTGGCTGCGATGTGATATTCAAGGTTAGAATCATTGAGATGGGAGAGGAAGGCCACACAGTTGGATGTGAGGTCCTGGGCAGATGGTGACGAGGGTGTCAGAACCTAGTGTGTTGGTTGGAGTAAGCAGCACATGAGGATATCAGACAAGGTCTGAGATAGGTGTGGGTAGCCCTGGCTGGTGTGGCTCAGTGGATTGAGTGCCAGCATGCAAACAGGTGTCGCTGGCTTGATTCTGTTGGGGCACAGGCCTGGATTGCAGGCCAGGTCCCTGGTTGGGCGTGTGCAAGAGGCAACCAATCTTTCTCACATATTGATGTTTCTCTCCCTCCCTTCCCCTCTCTCTCAAAATATCATTTTTTCCTTTTTTTTAAAAGAGGAGGTGGGGGAACTTATTTGGCATGGCAGTGTCATGGGAAAGGCACTAGGGGAGGAGGCATCCCCATGTGTCACATCTGGGACCAGCAGGAAGCCATTGTCTGGGCCGTGGGGAAGGGGACAAAGCCCTGAGCAGGGTCCTCATGAGAGCGAAGGAGTTTCCTTGGCAGTCGGCGGTGAGCGTGTTGTCTACAGACCATTCAGTGATCAGCAGAGCCAGGTGAGTGACCCAAGGAGAATGGACAGGTGCAGTCCACCTGCCCCTGGCCCTCAGGGGCTCGGCCTCAGGTTGGGGGTGGCACTCATACAGGCTCTCCCACTTGCAGGAGGCTCCTGTCCTGCTAGCCAGCTATTCTGTCCATGTCACCTGGGCCCTTAGCACTGCCTCGGGTCTCTGGAAGGCAGGTGAAGGCCTGATACTGTTTTCCAGCCCCATCTCTTTGCTATTTGTTAACAAATTTATTTACAGTTCCTGAACCAGGATTGTGAAATTTAACAAGAATGGCATAAAAAGGCCAAACGTGACCTCTGCGAGGGTTGCACAAGCAGTTGCTCTGTTTCCAAACTAGTAAGTCAGGTCCTCACCCGCAGCTAGGCCCCCCTCTTTCTTCCTCCAAAATGAGAACAGAATAGCACCAGGCTTCTGGTAGCTTCAACATTTAAAGAGACAAACACACAGAGGCAGAGAAGGGTGAGAAGAACCACAGTACAAAATGTAATAAAAAAAAAAGTGGCCAAAGAATCAATAGCAAACCCATCTCTGTCTCCAGATTAATGGCTTGGCTGAAAGAAATGGGTGGAGGTCCTCAGGGAGGGAAGAGGGTGATGGAGAAGTTGGCAAGGGAGCCACTGACCCTAGAACAGAACCCTGGGTGGGCAGCCCAGATTGAGGCAGGGAAGGAGAGAAGAGTCTGTCCCCAGAGGGGGATCTGGCCACATCTTGGGCTCAGGGGACAGGTCAGTGCTGGGCCCCCACCAAGTGCGGGGGGAGGGGGAGGGCGGGAGCTCTGTAAGTACCACAGCCGAGCCCCTCCTCTGCTTCATATGTTCCTGAGGATCTGTGCACAGCGTGGGGGGCTGGGGGAGGGGACACAAACAGGCATTTCAGAAAGCAGGAGAGCCACATGCTTGTGGGAAAGGAGGCTAGGGTGGGGGTGGGGAACACTAACTAACCCTGGGCTCTGCAAAGAGACAAGTGCCTGCGGAGGGACAGGAAGCCAGGCCAGGGATCCTGCTGCTCCAGCTTCTCTGTAACCCTTTCCTATGCCAAGCTTGCCTCTGCCTCCTGGCAAGTAGGCAGCTGGCCATGGCTGGACAAGCCCATCACAGATCAGTGGCCAGTCAGGAGCACGGCTGGAGGTAGGGGTAGCAGAGGGCAGGAGAGCCCTCGGCCCTAAGCCCACTCTCTCTTGGTCCTACCTGAAGACTGGGTGGGCGGGAGGACTGGCTTTGTCCACCCAGAGCTTGGCCATGACCACAGCTGTTCACTTGCACTTCAAAGGCCAGGCCCCAGGCTCCTTCTGGCTCTGCTGGGGAGGCCCTGGGGCGCTGCTCCTCCTCCGTGTTTCTGGCTGGGTGTGCAGCACTCAGCAGAGGTATAACTTGACTGTTACCTGGCCCTCATGTGAGAAGCTGTCTGGCCCCATGAAGAGCTGTGAGCCCTGGGGGACTCACAAGAGCCGTTTGCTGCTGGTGCTGGGAAATAGGGAGGCAGGGGGCTGGAAGAGGCTGGCTCCCACACTGTCTGGCAGAGGGTTAGGGAGAGGCAGCCTGGCTCTCCACAGGCCCTCCTGAGGGTTACGTGTCCGCAGCTGAGTGCAGGTGGGCTGCCAGCCGGCTTGGAGCTGCAGAGCCGCTGGGAAGCTGGTCAGTCTGCTGCGAGACAGGGCCGGGGGCTGCACACTCAGAACCCTCAGAACCAGCGGAATACCCTCCCCCAAGCCAGGGGGGCTGTGTGGCCCAGAGCTCTGCCGGCCTGTCTGTGAGCTGCCAGGGGATGGGGTCTGGGAGAGTGAGGCTGGTCTGTGGGTGGCACAGGGGCAGGAGGGAAGTCAGAGGCTTGGACTCGTGGCCTGGGAGGGGAAGGGAGAACAGCTGTCTGCCATCGGTTGTCCTGGTGCTACAGGGGCTGAGGGCTCTTGGGACAATGAATGAGGCCTGTGGCCAGGAGACCCCTGGCCTCTTCTCGGCACTGCCACTGGGGAACTGAACCTTCCGCTTGTGGCCAACAAGTGCCGGGTGTGGGCCAGGGGAGAGGTCTGCAAAACCAGAGCTGGCCAGAAGGCACTGGCAGGTAGGGCTCCTGGACACCAATGTCCCTGGGGGGTCCACAGTGACATCAGCCGACAACCCTGGGTCTTGGCAGCTTGCTACTAGTTCCAGTATCTCAGCAGCCCCCACACATTCAGCTGGTGCTTTCGTGCTGTCCACCACCCCATCCTGTTCTGGGTTGCCTGGGGTCTGGTAGTCATCTTCCTCCCTCATCCTGGGAGATGTTGTCCTGTCGTAGGTGGGCTGACTGGGAGACAGAGTCTCAGGACACAGAAGGTCACAATCCGAAGCTGGGGACCCTGGTGGCCTGTGGGGACAGAAATACCCTTTGGGCCACAGGGCTCATCTCCAGAGCAAGCAATAAGCTGGGGTCCTCCTGGGCCGGGCTGAGGGCAGGGCGGGGATGGGGCATGCATGGTGCTACCCCTCTGGAGCCCCGTGAAACGCCTGCTCTTCGGGTCACCCCCCCTACAGCAGTGGCCAGTGCTGTTTGCACCTCTCTTGGCTCTGCAGTCTGTGGTCAGGGCTGGCCAGAGGAACAGGTTAGAGGCTGTTCCATTTAATAACTTCACAGAGGAGGCTGTGTCCTCTGGCGGCTGGAGGAAGCAGCAGAGCAGCAGCAGAGCCTGGCTGTCTAAGCCGGGCTCAGCGAGTGAGGCCCGAGGTGGAGACTCAGGCTGAGAGGTGAAGCCACAGGTCCTTGATAGATGCTCAGAGAGCCCTGGAATTCCACTGAAGCCCCTGCAATCCTTCTTTCTGGGGGTAACTTATAGAGTGGGCAGAAAGGCCTTGCTCTCCACCCACCTGGGAGGGACCTAGGAAGCCCTTCTACACACTTCTAGAAGGCCAGACAGGCACATACCAGACACATGACCAGGAGTACAACTGCTGAATGTGCTCCCAGCCCCCACAACTGTGGTGATGCCCATGTGTTAGGAAGGGAGCTGTGCTCTGGTCTGGGGCCAGTTCCAATTGGCCAAAGCCACAAATGGAGAACTTTCCCACCCCATCTCTAAAACAAAGTAGACGATGATGGGAAAGAAAGGGGAGGAAAGAGAAAAATGTCACAGCCTGGTTCATGCTGTTGCCAACCTGGAGAGGGCAGCATCAGCAGTAAGAACATGGCTGTGCCCGCCACCCTTGGTAGGGCGGCACCATGGCGCTCACCTGGGGAGGCTGGCCTGGAAGGGGATGTCCACAAAGCTGTGGCTGAGCTGGGTGATGATCCGATCGACTTCTGCATATGGGTGGGCTTCTAGGGCAAAGCCCTGGTGCTGGGCACTCTGGAGATGCTGCCCAGGGGTGAGAGGAGGCACGGACATTAGACAAGGCCAGGGTAGGGTGCCCGCAGAACTTCTGGCCACACCAGGGAGCCTGGGAGGGAATGGCTAGCTCAAAACAGTCTGGGGAGCAACTACTTAGCGGGAGGGGGCTCACCCCATGGAGCTCCTCAAAGGCCTCCAGGCAGCACTCGCAGTACCCTTTCCTCCTCCTGGGCATGGTGCGGGCGACTGATCGTGGGCTTGGTTCTTGGTCCTTGAGTTCTCTGGGGAGGAGGCAGGGTGAGAGAGAGTGCTCACTGCTGCTCCAGGGCCTGGAGCTCAGGCCAGGCAGGGCATCGACCGAACAGCCACAGAGCTGGGCAGGCACAGGCAGGCCTGCCTGCACTCGGCACCACTTGTCCAAGGGTGGCAGGAGAGGCAACAAGGAAGATGAGACCTCCCCAAGGGCACCCTGTCCTAGCTCTGTCCTTTCCCTGCCCACATATCTCAAACCACAGGTGACAACAGGAGGTGGTAGGCAGCAGCAAGAAACCTTGGAAGGATAGCTCACACCCAAACCCATGTTCATCTGACCTGCAAAATGAAAGGGAAAAGGCCTCAACAGCAGTGAGGGGACTGTGCTGCCCTTGACCTCCTCCATCTTAAACGTCCCCTTCTCCATGGTTCAGTCTGTCCCCTCCCTCATGCTTACTTGCCTCTTGCACAACTGCCCCCTTAACCGAGGACTTTCAAATCTCTTTCGCACACCTGACTTCTCACCTGAATTTCAGTCCCATATTTCAAACAGCCCGTAGGGCATTGCTATTAGGTTGTCCAAGCAAACTCAATAAATCTAAAATATTCCCCTTTGAGGACTTTCTAAGTATCACACACACCCCGCCCAAAACAGAAAAACTACGTGCAGTTTTTTAAAATGTATGCACAGCAGAAAACAAGCAAAGTTAAAAGACAAACCATAAGCAGGGGGCAATGGTATTGATAACTAAAAACACAGCAAAGGTCTCATTTCCCTGCTACACGAAGGGCTCCTTACACATCTGTAAGAAAGTGATCAATGACTGAACAGAGAGATGGGCAAATGATATGCAGAAGATGCACACAAAGAAATTCAAATGATCATACAAAACAGACTGAACCTCATTCATAATGAGGAACAATGACAATTCTAATTACACTGAGATATGGTTTCTAACCTGTCACATGGGCCTCAGTCTGGAAGTCTGACAGCTCTCAGTATAGCCACGGGGGTGGGGAAACAGGCTCTCTTGAGGCTGGGTCAGTGTTTCCTGGCATCACCTCCATGAAAAGCAATTTGGCCACAAAATTATAAATGCAGACACCCTTTGACCCAGTATTTCCACTTTTAGGAATTTATTTCACAAAAATACTTGAACAAGACTATTCACTGCAGCCTTATTTATAATAGCAAAAGACTGGAAATAATCTCAGCATCCATCAATAAAGAGACGGGGTAAATACAGTAAATCCATGCAATGGAATACCCTGCAGCCATAAAAGGGAATAAGGATGCTTTTAGGTACTGATAGGAAATTAATCTAAGATACAGTAAGTGGCAAAAGCACGATCCAGTGTGATAAATATTATGCTCCTCTTTATGCAAGAAGAGGGAACAAAGGACACAGTGTGCTTCTGTGCACATAAACTAGCTCTGGAGATAGACTCATGATCTGGAGATTAGAGGATGGGTGTGGGAGACTTTTCACTTTAAAACCTTTGTAATGCTTGAATTTTGAACCAAAATAATAATTTTTAGATTTAAAAAAGCATTTCCTCCCACAGATTTTACACACACACACACACACACACACACGCATGCATATGGAACCCTGGCCAACATCCTCCCTATCCTCCCCCTGTGTAGGCACCAAAGCTTCATTGCTTCACCACCTTCCATTTATAATCTCTCGGCTCCTCTGGGATTCCGAGGCCATTCCAGGTCTACCACCACCTATCAGCTCCAAGTCCGCAGCGCCCTGGCTGGCTCTCTATCGTAGCCCTTGTACTTTCTAGGAAATGTGTGAAGGGCACTAGGACTTCCTCTCAGCTCCTTCTCTCCTGACTCCCCTCCACCTATTGCCACATTCCCTTCTGTTTTTCCTCCCATTTGCACTATTTCCCGATCTTGTCGCCTTTTTCTACTGGTGGAACCTACAGGCCTTGTTGACCCTGGAATCTCTCAGGCTGAGTCTGCTCCGTCCTGTTCTCCTGGTCTATGAACTAACTCTGTGGCCCAGAAGTTAGAAAGGGCCTGAGAAGGCATTTAGTACATCAACTGAGCCACGATCCTTCTGCAGTTTGGTTAGTGAAGATTCACATTTTGCCTGGCTGGTGTGGCTCAGTGGATTGAGGACTGGCCCACAAACCAAAAGACTGCTGGTTCAATTCTATCAGGGCACATGCCTGGGTTGCGGGCCAGGTCCCCAGTTGGGGCTGTGTGAGAAGCAACCAGCTATTGGGGTTCCATCATCAGATACTGATTCTGTAGGTGTGACATGGGGTCTAGGAATCTGCATTTAAATAAAACCCAAGGATATGTTTTCTGATTTTAGAGAGAGAATAAAGGAGAAAGAGAAACATCGATGTGAGAAACATCGATGGGTTGCTTCCTGTACATGCCCCAACCAGGGATTGAACCTGCAACCTTTTGGTGTAGAGGACAATGCTCCAACCCAGCCACCCAGCGGGGGCCAGGAACCTGCATTTTTAATGGTATCCCACGGGCCTCTGATGAAAGTAGTCTATAGATCTGCATTTCAGAAACAAGACTATTGTCCTCTGGACACAAGTCAAATTCTTCAGTAGGAACGGAGAACACCAAATAAAACGGATGAACACTCCTCTTGTCTCTTCTCTGGGCTAAGTTCCCAGAATAGACTTCACATAAGGAGATAACACATGGCCATTCCAAATCTGACCAGCAGGCCCCTAGGGGAAAGGACCTTGGCCTATAACCAGCCCTTGTTATTCAGGAACCAGAAAGACCCACCTGGTATGGTGTGAGCTGCCCGGGGTCGTCAGGGCCTCAAAGGGACTTGCATCTTTGGGACCCAGAAAAGAAATTTCTGGGAAGGATTTAAACTGATGGTGGAAAGGACGAAACTTCCTGAAACACAGAAAACTTTCACTCTGACTATAGTGGGAAAGGTAAAGGATGAGGCAGGGGGTCGCCAGCCCAACTCCCTAGAGTTCCATCCTGATAAAGTGGACTCTCACCTGCACATCTCTTAGGTTCTAAAACAAAACTCTCATCCAGTCAAATTAATACTTATGCTCTCCCTGTCTACTTTTCAAACCTGTTTATACTCACTGCTTCATCTGAGTCCTGTAGCCACCCCCTGAACTGAGTGAAATGAAACAAGTGGAGTAAAGAAAGCCCAAAAGGTTCTGGAACTCACCCAAGAGCTCATGGCTAGTGTGTGGCCAAGACCAGACCAGACTAGATCATGTCTCCTGACTCCTGATCTAGTTCTTCCCACATTTCCATTTTGTTTCTTGATCCTAAAACCAACTTTGAGGACTCTAGCCTCACAGGATCTAAATGGAAGAATGTTTAAACCAAAGCAGTGATTTTCCGGCTCCATTAAAAGCAACATTTCTGCTCTGGGCTAGTCCCTTGCACCCTCTGCAGGATAGCATTCTGAACAGAAGAGGCACAGTGAAGGTTCTGCACAGTCGGTTCCATACTGAGTAGATTCGGTGGTCTGCCTCAAGTTGCTCACATTCAAGCTTGGAGCCAGATCTGATGATGTGTGGACCCCCAGCAAACCCTGCCGATGTAACTATGGGCACCCTGTTTTGGGGGCCATGGCCTGTGCTCCAGAGAGAGTGCAGGCCATAGGTTCCTGGGTGGCTCAGTGAGAGCCCAGCCCTGTGGCCTCAGGAATGAACTAATACATTTCTTGGACCCTTAAACAAAAGGGGGTGCCCTCCAGAGCCCTGGTACCCCATTTCTTTCTCTTCAGTGTTGTTGCTTCTGCTTAAGAGGCTGGAATGTTGAGGTTGGTAAGGCTATCAGGCTTTGAAGAGCACCTGTTTCAGAATAGCATATAAAAAGATTCTAGGGGCACACAAGTACGTGTACCCCCCTCCCCCTCTAGGGAAAGTGGCACCACCTGTGCCTGCCGCGTGCAGGGAGAGACCCTGAGGCACTGGAGGCATCTCTCAGCTGCTGCGTATGAGTCATCACTGCTTGTATTTAACTGGTTGTACAGAGGCTGGGAGTGATGGATATGTACCCTATCCCACCAGAACTGGAGAAGACAGCACCTCGTGCCATCCCCGTATTCATTCCACTCATTTTTGGGCAACCAAAGCCAACTCTGTACTGTGTACAGGGACCGAGAAGGGAACTCAGGCCCACCTGGAGGACAGGCAGACATGCCAGGCTGATGGGGCTGGGTCTTTAGCTGCCCTACATGAGGATTAAGGACCTGAAAATTCTGGTCCCAGGACCCTCTGCTGGATACACATGGGCCTTTTCTCTTTTCAAAAACCTTTTACTTTGAGATAATTATAGATTCACATGGACTTTTGATCTAGTACCTACTGAAGAGTCAGTGATAACCCAGGTGGCTAGTAGCTCATCAGGTTATCATCAACATGGCCCCTGCTCCAGATAAAAAGGGGTCCTAATGGTGGACAGGGCAGGGTGGGAAGGGCACCAGGCTAAGGTTCATTAGTACAGTGGCTATGTGCAGGTCCCTAATTTCTCTGATCTCAGTTTCCCCACTGGGAAGCAGATGGACTCATTCCCACTGAGGGCTTTCACGAGATGACATGTACCAGGAGAGGGTTCTGCACAGCACAACAGAAAGGCTTCCTGGAGTTCAAGGGAATCCCAGCACCAGCCCAAGCCCTCCCACTTCAGCCGAGACCACTGTACTAGCACTGCGCTGGGTCCAGCAACTCTTCAATAGTGTCAGCTTACAACTAGGAGTGGACGTGGAGAAATCATGGGCCTGTATGGGACAGCACGAGCTCATAAAAGCAGGGCATTAAAAGGAGGTAATTCACACACAGGATCATTAACCTCTGGCTCATGAGCAAAAGCAGTGTCAGCTGTGCAATGCCGCCCAGGTTCCTCCTCCTGGTATGTGGGGACTTTTCCATGACGGGAGAGAAAGTGGCTTCTGGGAAGACAAAGCTACAGTGCTCCGTGACCCACGTCAGCTTGGGACCTCTCCTCTGTGTGGGCCTGGTGGGGATGAGGAGAGGGGGAGGAGGCCCCACTCACCGGCTCTCATCTTCAATTTTGAGGAACGGTGCTTTCAGTCTGGCCACTGGAAAGGAAGCGGGCACACATTAGCCAGCTGTCTGCTCCAGTGCAGGGCCCACACGGCACACACAGGAAATGCTCAGAGTCGAGGCCCTGCCAAAGCCTAAGAGCCTCTCAGAGCTGGAACACATGCTGTCCCAAGGTGTGCCTTTCCATTTGGCAGAGATGAGGCACCCGCTTCCATCTCTTCCAGCCTCTAAGCTGGGAGAAAGAGTTCCACCATTGGGGGGAAGAGGCTGCAAGGGGCCTGTGCTCCCAGGCGTGCCCGCACTCAGCAGGACAGAGGACCCTCCTGCATGCGGATTCTGAAGGCTGTCACTGACCGTCAGGAACCTGGCTGAGTGGGAGAAACGCAGCCCTTGCTGGTTTCTGCTAAAACCTCCTTCCTAGACCTTTATTCCTGGTGTCTCAGAATCCTGAGAGGCCCAGGAACACTCCCAGGCAGAATTCTCCATGAGGACCCTGGGTTGTTTTTGGGGGGAGGGGGCAGAGTAGACAGGGGAAGGGGCAGAGCAGAAGAGAGCTAGAGTGGTTAGAGATCTTAGCAGAAGGATGGTAAAAAAATAAAGGTGAAATCTGGTCATCCTCCCCCAAAAATAGGTCAAAGGGGTTCTGGGAGGACAAATTTGGAGTCAATTAATCAAGAGATTCATCCCCTAGAGATAGTTATTTGCACAGCGTACAAAAACTCTTAGGCATTAAGAACCCTTTCTACCTTCCCATGGTCAGCAGAAGTCCTGTCAAAGGGGTGGCAAGCCTGGGCAGAATTAACACCCACCGAATCTCCAAAAAGGCTGGCATCTCACAGCTCCTGGACCCGTTCGAGGAAGCCACCAGTACCCAAGCAAAAAAAGCAGACTCTCTCCTTGCACAGCAGCAGCTCCCATTAATTACTTTTTTGGGGGCGATCCCTTGTCTAATTAACTGAGACAGTTATTAAAATCAATTCCCTCATAGATTTCCTTGAATTTTGAACACGAGAGATGCCAAGTGACATTTCTCAGCTCCCGCTTGTTCACGAATAAATGCCACTTAAAGAGCATCTTTGGGAGAAACATCCAGGGGAAGAAACTCTCCTGCTGTCCAAGAAAAGCTGGGAGCCAGGCCTGTCAACCTGCCTGTTTGTCAATTTCAGGGAGTTTGGCATTTCTGAAAGTGGTAGGCAGCTGCTAAACTGCCCACTCCAAACTGCTCCTGAATCAGAAGAAAAAGGATGTGGAACTTCAACTGATGGCCAGGAACAGCCAGAGGGACCACATGCGGTCTTGGCTCTAAGAAGAAGCCTCAGCCCAGCAGCTCTAGACTTGCTCATGGATGCCCCTCTCCTCTTTGAAGCCGAGGGGATAACACAACCTGGACTTGCTTCCTGCCACAGAAAAGGGAGCAGATGCTGCCACAGAGGGAGTCTCAGGGTAGCATTTAGGGAGGGAGGGATTGCAATTAGATGAGGAACAGGTACCATACTGACCTCTCCGCGTTCTTGACTCTGCTGGACACGTTCCCTAAATGGAAAGGGAAAATAGGTTAAGGATGTGAGGGAGCCAGAGGGGTTGAGGAGCAGGGCTGGCAAGCTGAGTTGCTGTGAGTCTGCCCCACTTTGCTTCCTGTTGTTGGCTGGGCCCTGAGCTAGAGCTGACCTGAGCACAAAGGCTCCCTCCGCCTCCCCAGAGACACAATGAGAGGTGAGCATTGTGTGTGACTCTCAAGCTGACTTTGTGGAGGGAATGCAGGCCGGAGCAACAGCAAGAGCTATGGAGCCCCACAGGCCTGCGTGGGTGGGAAGTGGAGAAGCGCCGCCTGTGATGTGAGGGGCACTCACCACCTCCTTGGATGTGGCACAAATGGGTAGGGACAGGCAACAGACCTGATACAGAGTAGGTGCTCACTAAATGGCAGCTTATAAATACAAGGCCATCAAGGCACACTGCCATTTCAGGTCAGCCTACAGGACAAGAGTGAAGGCAGTACCTTTTACTTTCCTGTGCCCTATCTTACGTACCCTGACTGTTGGTCAAAACCAACATTTAGTCCAAGGTCAAACAAAGCTAATATAAAAAACTAAACAGAAAGAATTAAGAAATCAGTAGAGGCAGGAGATGGGGCAAGACGGAGCCAATGAATCCATGACTGCCATATCCTCCTCCGGGCCACATATCCGGGGTAAAGACAACCCCCAAACGCCTTCTACATCCCCATGCATATCAGCAGGTTGTACCCAGAACTCACTCCAAAACACTCCCAAGTATCTAAAAAATAATTAAGTGAACAAAGTCAAGTAATAATACCATGTATTTGCATAAAAGTGGAAATTTTTGACATATCTGCTGTAAGTGCATGGAGTCCTGGAAGGATACCCAACAAACTATTCACACTGCTCATCTCCAAGAGGCAGCTCAGTGGCTGGGGAACAGAAGTTGGAGGGGAGGGACTTTCACTATATACCTTTTCTAATTGTGACATGTAAACCTATTTAGCAGGAGCAGCAGCAAAACCCCAAAGACCCCTAGACCAGAGGGTGTAGGGCAAGGGGTGCAGAGACCAAGCGCTCCATCTGGTGGGTTGCTACAGCTGTTGGCTATGTTCCTGGGTAGACCTGCAGGGCTTAGTCCTTCTTCAGATTCTGGCTGGGTGAAAGCACTGTGACTTTAAATCAGCATGGGCTGTCTGGATGTGATACATACAGTTCTAACTCCAGCAAAGGAAGGAAAAGCCAAACCAGAATTTGGACTATGACAGCTATTTCAAACCACATCCTCTGCCCCCAGTCCCCACCCATGCTATCTTAAGGCTCATGCCCAGGCCAAGAGGTGTCCCCAGAAAGGCAGCCTGGCCAGCAGGCCACGGGCTGTTTTATCTAGGCCAGGACTATCCATGGCCCAGGTGGCAGCGAATGCCTTGGTGTACCATGGGAGATCAGCAGGTAGCAGAGGGAGGAGAGGACAGGCTATGCACACCAGGGATGAGCTGAGAGGCTACACTCCTCTTAATTTTTCCAGGATGGCCAGGAACAGATGGCTTGGGTGAGACAGAGATTTACTACAGTTGCCACAGACTTCAGTTTGCAAACCATCCATTTCCCTTCAGCTCAGCAGGATGACCTACCTCTGGCTTCTTTGTGCCTTGTTTCTTCACACACAAAGCATCTAGAGAGAGTTGCTGCACATGGATCATCATTTCTGTGGAGAAAACAGAGGGCTGTGGCTAAAGGCTTCCACTCCTCATTTCCCCAGCAAAGCCCCTCTCTGGAACTAGGGGACTAAAAGTCTCACCAGGCCTGGCACATTGGATCACACCAACCTTGCCTGCCACCTTCTGGCTATGTGTCATTTCTGCACCTGCTGATAAAATAAATGGCTGGGCCTTCTATCCCTGGAAAAGGACCTAAGCTGACTTCACGCTCTTTTGTAGCACTGAATACAACTCCTAAACACAAAGTGGCTTATGGCTCACAAAGGGTTTTAAGGTACTTCTAAAGAGCAGCTTCTGTGGGGGCGAGCAAGCCATCTGAGTCACTCAGATGTATCCTTAACGGGGAAGACCCAGCAGGAGTTATACAGGCTAGAGCTTCTCTAACACACAGGAAGGCAGGAAACTGGATCAAATCAGAAATAGCTAATTTTCCGGTGACAATGGAACCCCCACTTCCCAGATCAGGACCTTCCCATGCACAGTTCTCTATCCCCCTGGCAGATCTCAGGCTGGATCTGGACCAGCTCCCTTCAAGGATCAAAGAAAACCCAACTTGAAGTGGAGCTAGATATAAAAGCCATTCACTGCCAGCCTATTCGGGACAGCTATTCTAGTGTAAATTTAATACAACTTGCAAAAAGGTGGTATAGTGAGGCAACCCTATAAAAAAGAAATAACATGAAGTTTAGTTGGGCCAAACTAGGTCGGAATGTGGGTCACACTACTCCTGGTGAGACTATGGATAATTTGCTTAATTCATCTAAGGCACAATTTCCTCATCTGTACAATAGGCAGAGGACTATAGTGAGAATTAAATGAGGTAATTCCTAGAACAGAGTACATACCCGATAAATAGTTATGGATATTAGGGCTATTTCCTTATTTATAAAACAAGATCATTACATTAGCTTGAGGAGCGCTATTGAGTGGGTTAAACAGGATAGCACCTTCCAGTACATACACTCTGCAATTGTGACTGCAGGTCTCCACACCCTCCCACCTTTGTGGATCAATACGGTAACTGAGTATGCCTGGCTTCCAGCCAGCTCACACAACTATGACCCCTCTAAAAGTGAATGTTCCCCATCAGTCACCAACTCTCCCCTTCACCAGGGTCCTGGGCAGTAATGGTACCATCCACATGCAGAATCCTCACTCCCCAGGAGCGGGCATTAGTCAGGAGGCTGCTGCCGCTCCTGCTGCCTCCTCCGCTGCTGCTCCCCTGGAAAGAAGCAGCAGAGTCAGGCAGGAACATGAGACACTACAAGGTCTGAACGCCAAGGGGGCAGGTTGCCCTGGCTTCTGGGAGCTCAGGGTCATCCACACAGAGGGATGATGTAGGGAGAGTCTACCTCAACCCTTGGGGAGACCTTATCCTCCACTTGGGCTGGGTACATCTGTAGGGGATGGACTGCTGGTCTACCTACTCTGTTCTGGCACCTTGTGACCAGGAAGGAACACATGCTTATAAGAGAGCTGCTTGTTGGGAGGGCCTCTGTGAGGAAAGCTCTCAGCACACAGTAAGTAATAAACACCAGTGACAGTCACTATCAAGCTGTACTGGCCGCACTTTTCCCGCCCTGACATCATCCTCCCTCATCACAGCCAAAGCACCCATCCTGATGTCACCTTAATGACCCCTCTCATAAGATGACCTCGATTTCTTCTCCTGCCACTTAACTTTAATTGTTCTGGATTCTCACAAAAGGGATAAACAGCTACTTGTAAAAGATTTACGAAGTCTGGCTATGTGCAGAGCAGATATATCCCACAGCACCCCTCCAAGATGCTCTTGGTAGGCTCTGAGTAGGAAAACTCAAGGAGTCAAATCCTGGCCCTACCGCCAACACCCTGGGTGACTCTGGACAAATGACTTAA
Organism: Furipterus horrens; assembly: GCF_987537825.1. NCBI lineage: Eukaryota > Metazoa > Chordata > Mammalia > Chiroptera > Furipteridae > Furipterus > Furipterus horrens. Next base: position 81,592,976 of record NW_028327181.1, on the reverse strand, counting down.
CTTCTGAGCCCCACTTCCTCCTTTGTAAGAAGGAAATGACAATACATCTTGCAGACTATATGTTTTGTGTTAGTATAATTGACCCTTGAACAACACGGGGATTTGGGGTGCTGACCCCTGCACAGTTGAAAATCCGCATATAACTTTTGGCTCTCCAAAAACTTGGTTGTCCCTCGCTATCCACGAGGGAGCTTCTCCACGACCTCCCACAGATACCAAAACCCGCAGACGCGCAAGACTCCTATATAAAATGGCATATTTCAGTGAATACAGTCGGCTCTCCATATATATGGATTCTCAACCATCAATCAAAAACAGTACAGTTATTTGTTTGTTGAAAAAAAGTCCACATATAAGTGGACCTGCACAGTTCCAACTGGTGTTGAGGGTCATTTGTCCTTCAGAGAACCTCAGAACCCTCAGCTCACCTGGTTTCTGATGGCCTTCTGCAGCAGCTCCTTCCCTCTGCTCATAGGCACCTGCCAGGAAGAGAAGAGCAAGGAGGTTGCTGTGTAGACCACTTGTGCACAAACAGATATTTACACAGGAGTGGGCCAGGATATTGCAGTCATGTCTCGGAAAGCTGGGAGCAATGGCAGCTCAGGAGTGACTGAAATGAGAGCCTACAGAACCTTTTGGAGGTAAAGCCACACCCAAGTTCAGGTCTCCCACAGGTAGCTACAGCCTGGACCCTGGCAGAGAAGGGAATTCTGAATTCACCAGAGGTCAAAGTGTTACAAATGTTTGAAGACCTCCCTTTAAGACTCTCTGCACTCTCCAGCAGAAACGTCTAGGCCAATGTCAGTAAGCCCTCTCTGGTTTACAGAGGACCCTCCTATTGTTTCTGAACCTCTGACTCTGCAGTCCCAGGTAAAGGGACAATACATCATAAAAGAAACAGCATGGGGAAAGCATGCTGTGAGATGTTTAAACCCAGAGCTATGATCAAATATTTTCAGCCCCTGAGTTCCAAAGAGAAATTAAACCAGATGAAACTAAAACCAGAGACTGCCTTAAAGGGCTCATTGAGACTTACTTCCTTTGTTTATAGAAGACACTTTTCCTACTCCACGAGGTTCTTACCAAGTCTACAGGTTTCTGTGAAGGCCTGGTGTGGCTGGCTGTTGGACTGGCCATGGATGGTGTTTCCACTCTGACCTCACTGGGGCTGGAGCAGCCTCTGTGGCTTGTCCCACAGCTTTCTGCCTTCGCCTCCCTGCGGTTGGACACGATGTAACTTACTTCTTTGCTCAGAAAACCCTCAATTACCTGAAACCAGATCACAGAGGTGGCTGAAAACCAAAAGGCAGATGTAGAATCATCAATACCAAGAGGTTGGAGAAGGAAATCATGGCTGCCAGAAGTTCCAGAATCAATGTCTTTAAATAGACCAAATGCAGTTCTGCACTGGGTCCCCAAGTAGACATTATCCTGAAATGTAATAGGATTTATATATATCAGCTCAGGTTTTTGTCTCCAGAACTGCTGCTCCTGACCCAGCGGAAAGCCACAGGCTTTGAGTTATTTGACCAGTTTGAGTTTGCACAAAGCAAGAGCACACTAAAGGGACCGGAGAGGATTAAATGTTAGCTTATTTAAGCCATGATTTTTCTGTGGAGATACACTGTGACATCCAGACCTCCCACATCTGTAACCTTGACTACACTATTAAAAGGAGCCTAGCCCTGGCTAGTGTAGCTCAGTGGACTGAGCACCAGCCTGAGAACCAAAGGGTCACTGGTTCGATTCCCAATCAGGGCACATGCCTGGGTTGTGGGCCAGGTCCCCAGTAGGGGTCGCATGAGAGGTAACCACACATTGATGTTTCTCTCACTCTCTTTCTCTCTCCCTTCCCCTCTCTCTAAAAAATAAATAAATAAAATCTTTAAAAATATATAAACAAATAAAAAGAGCCTAAAATATGAAACAAAAAGGGTTTTGGTTACTACTCAGCTGCAGAGGTATCTGCTCACTTACCTGTAAGTCCCTCATGGGCATTGAGAAGATCTGACTCATCTTTGTATCCCAAGATCCCAACAGTGTCTGAAGCACAATGACACTTAACTCATGTTTGTGGGAAGAAGAAAAGATGGAAATAAGCAGTAGTGAGTTGGCAAATGTTTAATGACTGACTCTCTGGGGGTAAAAACATCCCTGCTTTGTAGCATTTGCTGACTTATGTGGGGTAAATACTCCCATTATGACCAATTTCAAGCTACCAACATGACGTCATTGAACATGGACTTGGAAAGAGATGCTAATAACTGGTTCTTGTGAGCTAGTACTAGCCAGCGTGAGCATACTACTGAAAATAAGGATGGATCATATCTCTAGTGTATGACCGGATGAGAAACCTGGCACTTAAGTATATATACCCAAAAGAATTAAAAACAGGGACTTGAACGGATACTTGAACACCAACGTTCACTGCAGCATTATTCACAATAGCCAAAACATGGAAACCACCCAAGGGTCCACCAATAGATAAACAGATTAGCAAAATGTGGTATATCTATATAATGGGATATTATTCAGTCATTAAAAGAAATGAAGTTTCAATACATGCTACAGCATGGAAGAACCTTAAAAGCATGCTAAGTGAAACAAGCTGCAAACAAAAGGACAAACATCAGTGATTCCACTGATATACAGTATCTAGAATAGGCAAATTCAGAGACAGAAAGGGACTGTAGGGAAAGGAAATGGGAAGTTATCGGTTAATGGTTATAGAGTTTCTGTTTGGGGTGATAAAAGTTTTGGAAACAAAAACATGGTAATAGTTACACCACTGTGTGAGTGTAATTAATGCCAATGAACTGTGCACTTAAAGATGGTTAAAATGGCATATTTTATGTTATATACATTTTATCACAATTTAAAAGAAATCTTTAAAGTTATGGCTTAAAGGGGTGCCTCTGTCTACCTTCTGTAATATGGCAAAAACAAATGCTAGAGCCCGTGGGAGTGGGGCAGCAATTAACCTATATAAATATGGTAGATGGCTTAATGGCTGCACATTCCTCCCATCCCAGTATACCTACTCATCTGCAATAAGACTTTGCTGTTCCTTCCATTAGGAGGTGGAGACATGTTCCTCCATCCCTCTCAATAGGATTCCTTCTGTCCAACAGAATGGTGAAAATAATATGTGTGAGTTCTAGAGCCTAGGCCACAGGAGGTCTTGTAGTTTCTCCTTTCAGCTTCTGGGAAAGCTGCCCCGAGACAACCGTGTACATCAGCTGGTCTAGCTTACTGTATATACACATGATAGTGTACATACATACAACATGTTAAGAAGCTTCAAATAGAATGTATAAGAAGCCACAGAAGCAGCCAGCACCAACTGCCAGATGTATGAGTGAGGTCACCTTGGTCCTTCCAGCTCAGCTGACCCTCCAGCAAAATGCAGCTACAAGAGAAACCATGAACAGAGAAACCACCTAGCCAATCCAGAGAATACAGTAGTCCCTCTCTATATCGTGGTTCACCTATTGTGGCCTCACTGTATTGTGGGATTTTTAAAAATATTATACTTAATTATTTATCATGGATTTTTCGCTATATCGTGGGATTTTGCAGTACTGTATACATATGTTAAAGTTACGTAGGTTTAAGAGTGTAGAATATGTTTAAGAACATAAGTAGTGTTTATAAAACTGTGGGAAAAGTTAATAAGGGATTGGGAACGGTTTATAAGTATGTGGGAAGAGTTTATAAAGCCTTAAAATATATATAAGCCCTGGCTGCTGTGGCTTAGTTGATTGAGTGTCGGCCTGCAAGCCAAGTGTCGCTGGTTCGATTCCCAGTCAGGGCACATGACTAGGTTGCACGTCAGGTCCCCAGTTGGGGGCGCGAGTGAGAGGCAACCACACAGTGATGTTTCTCTCCCTCTCTTTCTCCTTTCCCCTCTAAAAATAAATAAACAAACAAACAAACAAAAATAATAATAAATTATTTTTTTTTAAATATAAATAAATAAATATATATATATATATATATATATATATATATATAAAAATACTAAAATAAATGTAAGGTTCCTACTTCACAGATTTTCACCTATCATGGGGGGGTCTAGAACATAATATGTAGTGAGAAATAACTTGTTTTAAGCCCAATTTCTTTGGTGTTTTTTTATACAGCAAAAACTAAATGACAGAAAAGACTAAAAGTTCAAATGTATTTTTGGGCCAGTTTGGGTGTATGATTATCATTCAGTCTGTCCCCACTGCTGAGTCTCTACATCTCTGAGTTTTTATTAGTTTGACAGCAAAGAGACTCTGCATTCTAAGCCCATTCAAGCAGTTTCCCCAGTGACCCACCTCTTCTGCGCTAAGCACTATCATCCTATATTCTAACCACAAAGATGCCCATGCCAACCCTTACTAAAAGTACCATATGACATACACTGCTTTAAAAATATTTTAAAGGACTCAAACATAGCAAATGCTTTTTACCCAAAGTTGTTCACCACAGTGTTATTTATAAGAGCTCAAATTTATAAACAACCTAAATGTCCATTCGGTAAATTAAGAAAATTAATAATCCACTCAAAAGAATATTATATTCTCATTACAAATAATGGAAATGAGGGACAATAATGACAGGAAAGTGCTAATGCTTTAAGGTTACAGGCAAAAAGTTGGTAACAAAAACGTATTCATAGCCTTGGCCAGTGTGGATCAGTTAGTTGGACTGGCATCCTGTAAACCTAAAGGTCAGGAGTTGGATTCCAGGTCTAAGCACATGCCTAGCGTGTGGGTTCAGTCCCAGTCAAGCGCATGCGAGAGACAACAGATAGATGTTTCTCTCTCTGACATCTCTCCATCCCTTCCCCTCTCTCTAATATCAATAAACACATCCTTGGGTAAGGATAAAAAATGTATTTCTGATCATAGCTATACAGAAAATAAGTATTAAAAATAAAAAGGCAGAATAGAGACAGAAGTAGATAAGTGTTTACCCACGGTTGGGGGTATTGAGAGAAAATGGGAGTGACTGACATGGGTCTGGGTTTCTTTTTGGGGGATGATCAAAATATTCTAAAATTGACTGTGTAATCACACTTGGATATCTCTGTGAATATACTAAAAAACACTAAATTGTTCACTTTATTTTATTTTTAATTTTTATTTATTTATTTTAGAGAGAGAAAGGGGGAGAGAAAGAGAAACATCAACTTATTGTTCTACCGATCTATGCATTCATTGGTTGATTCTTGTATGTGCCCTAACCAGGGATCGAACCCGCAACCTTTGCACATCAGGATGACTCTCTAACCAACTGAGCCACCCAGCCAGGGCCAAATTGTTCACTTTAAATGGGTGAACTGTATGTGAATTGTATCTCAACAAAGCTGTGAAATAAAACAAAAAGAAAGAAGAGAGAAAAGAGTCCAGAAAAAATAAATACATGAAAATGATGGTTGTCACTTGCAGCGGTTCCATGTTTTCTAAAATTTCTAGAAGAAATGGATATTATTTTTCTAATTAGAAAAAAAATAACTTTGTTTTAAAATATGGTTTACACTTGAAATTGCTTTGGGAAAATGTAGCAATACCACTGAAAATACCTGGAAGACAGAGACATAATCCCTCTCCAGCTCCTGCCCTACAACCTGCGATGGCACATGGTAGCACAGGAGAGAGGCAGGTTACATACCCCACCCAGCTGCCGGATGGCCCTTGTCAAAAACTGCAGGTTCCTGCCAGCAGGCAGGTCCAAGTAAAAGGACTTTCCGAAAAAGGGCTGCTGCATCCCAGCATCTAGTGACCTCTTCCGGCATTTTTCCAGACAACTGGATACTCCTAGCTGAGCCCCTAGAAAACAACAAAGAGGAACGAAGTGAGAAGTCTGAGGTAAGAGAGTCTTGTACGTCAAGCAGCCCTCACCAACAACCCGTGTGGTGTGCCCGGCGAGGCCCTGGGCACACAGAGAAGAATTTGAGACCAGTATTCCTGCCTTGGGGTGGCTTTCCCCTTCCTAACCAGTAACACTTGGCATACATCAAAGGATCAAAAGCAAAACAACTCTAAATAGGTAGGCCAGACCACAGTTCCTAGAATTTCCTCAGATAAAGCATCACCAAATATTAGCTCACGTGCCAACAAACCACAAGGGGTAAGAATCAGCAAAGGTAAAGAGACAGCAAAATTAGATCTCTGAGAGCTCCAACTAGAATGACCAGATGGAAACTCTAAGTATTTAAATTAGTAAATACCTCAATTTTATTAAAATAAATTATTTAAAATGTGAGAAAATAAATGTCAAGTTACAATTTTATATCCGACTAAGCAATTATTCAAGATTGAGGGTAAAATAAAGGCAGTTTTTAAGCAAATAATACCCCAATGTATAACCAATCAGTTATTACTAAAGGACTTCAAAAAGGTGTACATTGGAAACAAGAAAACTCAACCCAGAAGGGCTGAAATGCTAAAACAACTGGTAAAAAATGTATATAAATATAAATAATCATTGACTGTATAAAACGATAATAACGATGATTAACTTGGAAGTAAAAAAAAGATAGAAAATAATACAGTAATAATAATATTGTTGCTAGAGAGCAATAATGCTAGATGGGGCTAGGCATAAAGCCTCAGAAAGTTTGTCACATAAAGCTCCCTTTTGAAAACATTCTTGGAGAAAGGTCTCCAGCAAAAAGAGAAATACATCCAGAAGAAAGCAACAAGACATGGGCAAGAAGAGTAAGTAACTTAGTAAAGTGCATGACTGTCTAAAAGGCAACAATCAAATGCTGTGTCTGTAACATTTCAGAACTAAAAGTAGATGATACTAAATGAAAACAGAGGAGAGCCCTGGCTGGGGTGGCTCAGTGGATTGAGCCCTGGCCTGCGATCCAAGGGGTCGCCAGCTCAATTCCCAGTCTGAGCACATGCCTGGGTTGCGAGCCCAGTTAGGGGCGTGAAAGAGGCAACCACACAGTGATGTTTCTCTCCCACTCTTCCTCCCTTTCTCTAAAAATAAATAAATAAAATATTAATTAATAAGGGGATTGGGGAGGAGAGTTTTGAGGGAAGTGACTAGGTGCCAAAATACTAATGTAATTGGGTGGGGGTGTTTATAAATAAACGTAATCATTTTATGATAAAAATAACCATGAATATAAGTTTAATACTCACGGTGACTCAGCCCTGACTCACCATCTGTCTGCCAATCTTGTTAGTAATATCAGACTGAAAGCTCTTGTTTGATCTCTACTGTGAATTCCTAAATGATCCATGACATCCATCAACACATGCAACACTCACACACAAAACCACTAATAATTAGAAAACCCCAACAGGGCTAACATTTTCCGGCGTTTTCCTCCCAAGACGCTCTGGGACAGGAGTAGCAACTTTGACCTCGAATCCCTAGTTTTGACCTGTTACCTACCAAGGTCCGGAGCCCGGAGCCTACTCTCAGCCATTGAACTCTACAGCTCAGGGCAATCGTCGCCTGAAAAAGGGACAAAACAGCTGAACCACCTTCACTAGCCTACGACCTTCCACCATCCCCTTCCCGCGCCACCCAAATCCTGCACAATCCCCAACTCGGCTGCCAAAAACAGCCCTACCCACAACCCATCTCAACTTCAGCGCCGCCTTCCAGGTAATTGTACCCTCAGTCTCTCCATCCCCTTTAGATCTCTGTCCACTCAACTCTCGTGATTCCTCCTGGCTCCTCTACATCCCCTCCCGCCCCCCAGCTTCTGCATCTATCCGCTCCCCAATTCCTGTGTCCACTTCCTGACCCCGTTATCCTCTACAACTTTGACCCTTTTCTGTTTTCCTTCCTACCCCTTCTCCCCTTCCCGGCATCCGTACCCTTTCCCGGCTCCCCCAAACCCTCGGCTCTTTCTCGGCCTCCTTACTCCTTCTTCAAGGCCACGGTGTTACATCCGCGGGCTCCATGGACTCTTTCAGAATCCCGAGCCCCGGCAGCTGCTCTGTAACTAGAGTATCATTTTCTAAGCGCCCTCCGCCGCGGCTTAGGTTTAAATTTCCTCTTGGCTCCGCCCCTAAAACGATGTACTAGTAGCTGTGAGACCGCCCTACGGTGGCCCTAGGAGGACAACATTGACTCTGTAAATCCTTCTCAACTCTATGTTTTCTGTTCCGCTTTCGCTCTAGTCTGTTCATTGTCTGGAGATATTTTGAGTCTCAATAGTCAGCAAACTGGGGATTAGTTTTAGTGGTTCTTCACACAAGCTACTTTGAAATCCCTAGGAGTTCGATGATAAATAATAAAAGAAACCTATCACTGTACAGTTTACATGAATATTTCTCATACACATTTCATCTTCACATCTTTCACTCCCTCCCTTTCCTCCACTTACCCATCCAACCAAAAATTTCTCAAAAGAGGCACCTCCCTTGTTAGACTTTGATCCTCACCTCTCCACTAAAACTAATTCAGGTCAACTGTGACTTCCATGGTCCCAAATCCTAAGGTCATTTTGCAATCCTGATCCTATCCGACTTTCAGAATTGAAACAGACTACTCCTTCTTTTTCTTTTTGCTTCCATTTCTACTTGTTTTTACCTTATTTTAATGGGGTTTCCTCAATTTCCATTGCTGGGTCCAAAGTCTCTGTTTCACCTATAACTGTTGGACTATGCCAAGGCTTTAGCCCTTAGCCCTTGGCCCTCTTCTCTTCCCTATTAACACTTTCCCCCCAAGATGACCTCATCCAACTCCACGGCTTTACAATTCAACCCTATGCTAATGTCTGCAGAAGTTCTATTCCAAGTTCTGACCTCTCCCCTGATCTCTAGACATATATATGCATATATTCACATGCTTACTGGACATTTCCATTTGGATACCTAATGGGCATCTTCAGACTTAACATGTTCAAACAACGTTTGTTCCGTTCCCTATGCCCTCCCGCCAAAAAGCCCACCTACTCTCCCAGTCTTCCCCATCTCAGTAAATGTTACATCATTCACTCAATTGCTCAAACCAAAAAGCTACGAGTTATCTTTCAGTACTTTCTCTTATCTCCACCCCCACTCTAATAAGTTCGACCAACTCCAAAGTACACCTTGAATTAGACTACTGCTACCACCCTAGTCCAAGCCACTATTATTTCTTGTCCAAAGTAACTAAATCAATTCCTAACTATTTCTACTCTTGAGTACCTTCCTTCCTCTCCCCAGTATAATCCTTTCTTCATGCACAACCAGAATGTTATTTAAATACAAGGGTGGAGTTCTAGCTGGTGTGACTCAGTGGATTGAGCGCTGGCCTGCAGACGGGACAGTCACAGGTTCAATTCCCAGTCAGGGCACATGCCTGGGTTGCGGGTCAGGTCCCCATTTTGGGACTTGCGAGAGGCAAGCAATTGACGTATCTCTCACACATCAGTGTTTCTCTCCCTCTCTTTCTCCCTCCCTTCCTCTCTCTAAAAATTAATAAATTTTAAAATAAATAAATAAATACAAGGGTGGAGTTATATGCATCACACATACTTGGTATTTCTTCCAGTGGGGCCTTTCCCTGCGGAAGATTATACATCCCAGCCTGATGAATAAAGCTTGGTCATGTGACTTGCTTTGGCTGATGGAAAGAAAAATGACACATCACTTCCAAGCACACGTTTTAAAAGTCAGCATGATTTACCAAGTTCTTTTCCCTCTTCCCACTGACTGGCAATGTCCTAGCTAGAGGGTGCCCTGTCAACTTCAGTTCCTTTGTGAAGATGACATGGAAGAGAACTATGGGCAACCAATAGTGGATTTGTAAGATGAGCAAGAATTAAATCTTGTAAACTACTCAGATTTGGCATCATTTGTAACTGTATCATAATTTAGCTCAACATTCTCAAAGTGTGGTTCAGCCTTTTCAGAAGCTTCCTTAAGATTAAAACTTTTTACAATAATACTAAGACATTACTTTCAATTTTTGCTCATTCTCTAATGACTATTAAGTGGAGCAAACATAGCAAAAATGAGAATCCAACACTTTTGTCAAACCAGATATTAAAGAGATTTCCAGAAATAAAACAATGCCATTCTTCTGATTATTCTTGTCTTGAAAAATATTTTTTAATTAAAAATGCATTATTTATGTTAATGCATAGTGGGCTTATTTTTAAATGAACAAACTAATATTTTGCTCTAATTTCTAATTTGGTAAACATCAATTATGATTTTATTGTATAAATATATATACATATATAAAATGTTTATATTTATAAATATAGATTTAAGAACAACCCATATTGTTGTAGCCAGTGTCCAAGATGGCCCTCAATGATCCTCAATTCCTGCCCACATCAAATAGGGCTATAGACCAATAGAATAATGAGGAAATGACAATGTGTGACTTCTGAGGCTAAGTCATAAAAGACATTTCAACATTTGTATTGCTGTTTCTTGGATGGCCTGCTGAGGGGAGGCCAGCTCTCATGACATGAGGACACTTAAGAATGCCTGTGGAGAAGCTCATGTGGAGACAAACTGAGGCTTCCTGCTTACAGCCAGCACCGACTTGCCACTACTGTGACTGAGTCATCCTGCAAGCCTTAGTCTAGTCAAGCTTTCAGATGACTATAACCTCTTGAGATTTCAAACCGGAAAGTCCCCAGCCAAGCTGCTCCCAAATTCCAAACCCACAGAAAGAAACCCAGAGAGAAATAAATAATTAGTGTTGTTTTAAGTCATTAAATTTTGGGGTGATTTGTACACTGCTATATCCCCAGAGTAAAGAGCATAGTAGGTCCTTAATGGTTATTTGTTAAGTGAATGAATGAATCTCTCTGATCTTCAGTTTTTCCATTTGTAAAACAAAGATAATACTCCCCTGACGGATGTGGCTCAGTGGGTTGAGTGTCCTCCTGCAAACTGAAAGGTCTTGGGTTGATTCCTGGTCAGGGCACATGCCTGGGTTGCAGGCCAGGTCCCCAGTTGGGGACATGTGAGAGGCAACTGATTCATATTTATCTCCTTCTCTTTCTCCCTCCCTTCCCTTCTCTCTGAAATAAATAAATATAATTATATATATAATGAGTGGAGAGCCTTCACTCATTTTTGTGAAAAGCTTGTGATCCTTTGTGCATTGTACCAATATCAATTTCCTGATTTTGATATTGTGCTATCATTATGTAAGATATCACCAGTGGGGGAAACTGGGAGAAGGTGCATAGGTCTCCATGTACTATTTTTGTGACTTCTAGTGAGTCTGTAATTAGTTCAAAATAAAAAGTAAAAAAACAAAACAAAACAAACCCTAAAAATTCTGTGCAACCTCTATTGTTGTGGAGGCTCTTCACTGACCTCCACTATGATCCTTATGCTATGATGATTCACACACTTGTCCACTGACTGACAATCCCCACCAGCAAGACGGCCTCTGGATTAGTAGATACATCTGAGAGTTTGAAACAGTGGTTAGTCTCTGGGGACTGAATCTGGCTTCTTATTCTATTACTGTTACAATCTAATTCAGTGAGTACACAGAAGTCATGGGGCTAGTATTCACACTAGACTGTATTTCTCTTCTTTTCTTTCTTTTTTTTTTTTTTTTACCAGAATATGGATTCAGATTATTTTCTTTTTTTTTTCTTTTGGTTTTTCAATTACAGTTGTCCCCTTTTCTCCCCATTTCTCTCCCCCACCCAACCCACCCCCTCTCCCGCAATCATATCCCTCCCCGTTGTCCATGTCCATGAGTCTTTTATACGGGTTCTTTGACTAATCCCTTCACTTACTTATCCCCCTTCTCTCCCTCTCCCCTCCCCCCTATTGACTGCTATTCTGCTCTTTGTTCTATTTAGTTCCTTTGTTTGTGTTGTTCTTTAGTTTCCTGTATTAGGTGATATCATATGGTATTTTTCTTTCTTTGCCTGGCTTATTTCACTAAGCATAATTCTCTCTAGTTCCATCCATGTTGTTGCAAATGGCAGGAGTTCCTTCTTTCTTTCTGCTGCATAGGACTCCATTGTGTAAATGTACCACAGTTTTTTGATCCACTCATCTACAGATGGGCACTTAGGTTGTTTCTAGCACTTAGCTATTGTAAACAGTGCTGCAATGAACATAGGAGTGCATAAGTTCTTTTGAATTGGGGTTTCAAGATTCTTTGGGTATAATCCTAGTAGTGGAGTCGCTGGTTCAAAAGGCAGTTCCATTTTTAATCTTTTGAGGTAATTCCATACTGTTCTCCATAGTGGCTGCACCAGTCTGCATTCCCACCAACAGTGCAGTAGGGTTCCCGTTTCTCCACATCTTCGCCAGCACTTGTTGCTTCTTTTTTTTTTTTTAAGACAATGTTTTCTGAGTTCATTTGAGCCAAAACTGACAACAATGTCAGAAAGTAAGATCTTAAATGCTCCCTCCTGTATTTCTGCTGAGCTGTAGTGTTCCCTGTCCATTCATTTACATTATCCCAATGATAATACTGGTAGAGAACTCTCTCAAGAGGCCCTTTGAAAGGTATACAAGCCCCTCCCTTCCTTTTTGTTATCATCCCCTGAGTATGGTCTATTTGAATTCTGTTGCTCAAGCCATACATGATTCTCTGGAGGCCCCCTAAAAATCCTTTGCACACAGCTTCCTGAATTTGGATCTGCTTCCTTTCTCTTCCAGTCTTTTAGCTCAAAGAACTCTTACTTATTTTTTTTATAAAGTGTATGTATCATTTCCCACCTCCAATGGGAAGCCTTTCTGGATCCCTCACTTTCACAGTTTTCAATCCCACTAGAACAGACAAATTTAATCTAATCTGCTTCTAGGCATCTTACTGCAACCTCCACCAGAAAAAGCTCCATTAACACATTTATCTCACTCCGTCGTCGTCGTCGTCGTCGGCAGCCGTCCGTCTCGAGAGACGATGGTGTAGCTTCTTAAGAGTCTATCTGCACCGCCGAGAATGGCTGTGCAGTCCAACTCGGGAGTGACACGGTATCTGTCTCCTCCCGTGTTGAATCGACATCTTGCGATGACGCTGGAGTGTCCTCTCCAGTGGAGCTGAAGCTACAGAGCCTGGGCAGGGTGATATGGAGGGTCTGCTGTTGCCCATGCAGCAGACCCCCCCTCTCTTCACAGCTGAAGGGTCCAAGGGAAAGACGGAGTCAATACAGCTTGGCTTCAGGTGCGCCGCAGGAGTTGCCGGTGTTGACTACAACGTCAAACCGCCTTAGGGACTCCGGCTCCGGATTTTCTGTCGGGGTTTACTCCCTTAGCCTTTCCCCTGAAGAGGTATGCCGCAAGGCAGCGGAGGTTTTTTGGAGTCAGAGTTTTCCTTCTCTGATGTGCCCTGACTGGAAGATCGAACCAGCGACACTTAGCTCGCAGGCCGACGCTCAATCCACTGAGCCAAACACTATATTGTCATTATTAGTTTAAACATGTCTGTTTCCACTGTACTAAAGACTCTTTGAGGTCAGAGATTTTGTGACATTTATTTTTGTATTTTCAATGCCTAAGAGCAAGGAGACGCTGTGGATAATCAATAAATATTTAGTAAATGAAAGAGACCAGTGACCTGCCAACCTCCTTTGTAGCTAGCTCAGGGAAAGCCAACCCAGGTTGGGTAATTCATTTCAGCTCAGAGCCAGGTGTTCTGCAGTTAGCAGAGGCTCTGGTTTCTGTCCTCAAGCTCTTAACTCTGGTGAGGTTCGCTGTCGTTGTGTGACTCTCTGTGCCTCAGTTTCCTTATCTTCAATACGTGGACAATAAAAGCATCTCCTCACAGGGTCGTTGGAAAGATTACAAGAGATAATGCATCAAAAACTCTTAGCACAGTGTCTGGAAAAGGATAAAGAACACTCCTCAAAGACATGCCTGTGTAAGTGTTGAATGATTGAAAGAGGTGACTTGAAGTTGTTTGTTCGCTTATTGAGCACTTACTACTGTATGTCGTGTCGTGCATTAAATAGACCACGCTAAGTGCAGAGAAGCAATCGCAACACACTGCACACTTGAGTGATCTTAACACAGATGCCAAGGAATCAGGGAAGGTGTCCTGAAATTGGAGTATTGTTATGGGAGGAGTTCGGAAAGGTGGATATTCCAGACACAGTCATCAGGTTCCTACTTGAAAGCTGTGTGGACATGTGCTCTGAAGGGCAACTGGACAAGGTGGGCTGAAGCGCTAAAATCGAAGTTGAGTTTCAGCCCTGCTTAGTTACTTGCCGTGTGACTTCGGCGAAGTTACTGAACCTTGGAACTTTCCCAACTCTGCCAGAATTCTTGAGAGACCACGTGACCGAGTGTACGCCAAAATGCGCTCAATTTAGAAGTTACAAAACGCCAAGCGAGTCACTATGGGTCCACGGGGTTGTACGTCCGCTGCGCCAAGGCGTGAATTTCCGTTCTGAACCTGCGCAGTGGGTTCGCGTGCGGCCCGTCAGGCACTGCGGTAGGCGCCCTCGGGGTTGGCAGGACCCTGACCCCAAGATGGCGGCGCCCAGTGAAGTGAATGCAGCTACCTTCGGCAAAGGCGATGGCGAGGGCTACGGCTTTGGATCGTGGCTAGATGGACGGTTGGAGGCGCTGGGAGTGGACCGAGCTGTTTATGGTGCCTACATCCTGGGTGTTCTGCAGGAGGAGGAGGAAGAAGAGAAGCTGGACGCTCTGCAGGGTATTTTGTCTGCTTTCCTGGTGAGAAGCCAGAACTAATTTCTTTAGTCTCTTGCTAGTCCCTGTCAGTACTTTGTATCCCCGTTCCCCTACCCAGTGTCTCAGACGATTAGTGGTCTCACCTGGTAGAGGAATGCTCTTCTGAGTTCCGGGCCGTGGGGAAGGGGAACCAGAAAGGTTGTAGGTACATAGAAAGGCATGGCTTTCCCTTATTCTTGGGGAAAAGGCTCTCTCGGATGCCTGTGGGTGAATGTTCTTCGGATGGCGTTGAAATGTCTAAATGAGAGTTTATTAAAAACGTCTAACGACCAATTTCATTCCCATCCGTTCACAGTGTTCAGAGGGGGGAATAAAGTGCTTGGGATGTCTGTGTCCTTTAAGAGGCAGTGCCCAGGACTGTCTCATGACAAAAGCCTCTCGGTTCCTATTTTATTTTATTTATTTTTGTTTTTAAAGATTTTATTTACTTATTTTTAGAGAGAGAGGAAGAGAGGGAAAAAGCAGTGTGTGGTTGCCTCTCGCGTGCCCCCAACTGGGGACCTGGCCCACAACCCAGGCATGTGCCCTGACTGGGAATCGAACCATTGACTCTGGTTCGCAGGCTGGCATTCAATCCACTGAGCCACACCAGCCAGGGCTCAGTTCCTATTTTAGAGGTAGGAGGGCAAAAAAGGTAAGCTTGCTTTAGAGGTCTTTTCGTGCCTGGGCCTAACTAAAGCAAATATTTTGCTTTTTCCTTTATAAGTATTTAGAAATGCAGTAATCGTTGTGTGTGTATGTGTGTGGGGTCAAGTAGGAGTAGAAATAAGAGATCAGTTTTTCAGAAGAAAGATAAACTTAGCACAACCTCCTAGAGTCAGATTCAAGAATTCAGAAATGTGTACTTTAATCTGTGTGTAAGTAGTAAGTCACCAAATTGTCTACTTTTCCTGATCATTTTTTGCTGCCTTCATTTCCACTAACACTCAAGTCACGAAAGGGTAGTTTATTGATTGGGCACATGGTTGAAATATAACACTAGTGCAGCTGTCCCAGTACATTCTGGCAAGGGCCCCCACAGCATGCTCTGGTGAGACTGACCTATATTTGGGAAGGGCTTAACACAGCCTGTGATGAAACTCATAAGTTAAGTGGAAATACAACACGGTGGAATAAATTCTTTTCTTTGGACCCCGACATTGTAGGTTGTAGAGGGAAAGAGTTGGAGGCAAGCAATTTAAGTTAGTTTTTATTTTCAGCTAGGAAGTTTCTAAAGACTGAAAAAGAACTTGAGGTAACTTAGGTACCTGCTGGTACCATCTTCTGGACTTGTTTTTTTTTTTTTCGTGGTGTCATTTGGAACTCTCTGTTTATTGGTAAAGACAGGCATGAATTTGCCTTAGACTATTAAGTCTGTTGGCATGAAAGTGATAAGTCTTAGGGAATGTGCTGAGTTGAGTGTATTGGCCAAAGAAAATGTCACAGAGGAGAAGGGTTTTGACTTAGACAACAGGTTTTTGCTCCAAAAGAATGAGGAAAACTGCCCTAAGTTGGTGGAAATTCTTTCCCTTGGGTCTTGGCAGGATGGACTAGGTGCCCTTGACCTAGCAGTTGTGGATTCTGGGACTCATACAGGGTTACTTTTGTGTCCAGAGCCTCAGAAGAGAAACATACTCTCTGTCCTGTGGCTCCCAAACCCTCTTTGTGGTTTCTTCTCATCACCATCTGTGCTCTCTGCATAGGCTTTTTTTCAGGTTGAGGGTTCTCTAGAAAATTAATTAACTGGTCTACTTTTCCAACCAGGAAGAAGATTCCCTCCTTATCATCTGCAAGGAGATTGTGGAACGATGGTCGGAAGCTCAGAATGTTGTCACCAAAGTAAAAAGAGAAGGTAGAGCTGGAGTTCTGATGTCTAACCTCCATTACCTTTTCCAATGACCTTTACTATATAGCTGTCAGGGAGTTTTTAGTTTCCTTTGTTGAATATTCATTTTCCCTAAGATAATTTAAACTGGCAAACACCCAACAGCTTTAACTTTTTTAACTGAATGTTCATTTCTTTTTTCCTTTTCTACTTTTTTATGTCAGCTGACCACAGTTACCTTCATTGTGGTTTTGGCTTTTTTCTTTTTCATCCTCTTTCCACTGCCCCTTGTAGATTTGCATTGCAGGTATAGGGTCAACTATATTTTCTCACCTTCTGCCTTTTTTATATTCTCATTTCATAACACAAATTGTGATTGGTCTTTTGCTTTATTCACCTAAACCCTGCACCCTTTAAAATGAAAGAGAAGGTAGTGAATATACTCACCATTAGGATGTGGAAAACTCAAATCATTAAAGCCAGACTTAAAATAGAATCTATTCTAAACTATCTACACTGGTAGTTCTCAGTCTTGGCTGTATTTTAGCATCATTTGTTTTACTTTTAAAAATACTAGTGCCCGGGCAACATCATGGACCAATTATATAAACATCTTTGGGGCTGAGGCCCAGGTATTGGTGATATTTTGAAAAAGCTCTGCAAGATGTCTTGGCCAGGTGGCTCGGTTGGAGCATCATCCCATAAACCAAAAGGTTGTGGCTTCGATCCCCAGTCAGGGTGCACACAGGGGGCAACTGATCGATGTTTCTCTCCCTCTTTCTCTCTTCTCCCTTTAAAGTCAATAAACATATTCTTGGGTAAGAATGGAAAGAAAATAAAAGGAAACCTCCCCTAATGATTCTTAATGTGCAGCCAGGCATGAGAACCACTACTTGACACTATTGCCTACTTCTTTGAGAATGGAGAACTTAATAGTTGATTTTATTTTAAAATAATATAAGAAGTCATTTCAAAGAGAGCTTATGTGACCCAAACCAGGAGCTCTTAACACTGTGACCTAAGATTGAAGTTCTCCATAGGATGTAATAGACACTCAGTAGTGCTATGTTTTCCTGAGGAGCTATAAGATAAAAAAATAAAAAAATAAATAATATAAGAATTTCACCTGGAATAATTATCAACATGAAAGGGACCAGCTTAAGTTGATTCTAGATTCCTTCTTAGGTTTTTGGGTTGTGAGGGGAGAAAGCTGTATGTTTGGAGGCTTAATTCTCTAGGGTTCTAATGCAGTGCTTTTCAACCTCTTTTTTTTTTTTTTTAAAGTAGCAGAACTTCAAAATATAAAACAAGTAAAAGCAGGGCTGCTTGATAGAAGATGGATACAAGACCTAAAGCCTGGCCTGCATGGCCTTTCCTTGCCTTTCTCATGGGCATCTCCTTTGAACCCCAGGGCTCTATAAGGAGTCAGCAGATGCCATTGCCTTTACTCCAAATACTTCCTGGGTGGACTAGTGCTTCGGTGAGCTTGTTTTTCCTCACATAGAACCTTGTTGTCCCTCTCTCTCCTTCCACCACCTCCCAGATGAGGTACAGGCCATTGCTACTCTAATTGAGAAACAGGCGCAGATTGTGGTGAAGCCCAGGATGGTGTCAGAAGAGGAGAAACAGAGAAAAGCTGCCCTCCTGGCCCAGTATGCTGATGTGACAGATGAAGAGGAATATCCTTTTCATAGTCTCAGCTCCATTTCCTGAGGCTCAAGCCAGAAGCATTTGCTGATTTACAGTGAGCTTTGAGAAGTTGCCAGTCCCCCTTTGTAGCTTAATTTTCCCTAAAGTGGCAGTGATCTGGGGTCCTTTGTGGGTATGAGGAATTAAGTTGGAATAGTTAATACTGGACTTACATTTTTCAACACATAATCAAGTATGTTCCTGGAAACTTCAGTGTAAAACAAATAATGCCTTAATAATGGACCATTTATATTGTGTTTTTTAAAAATAAGATATAGCTGTGATTCTTTACCTTTCTATGCATTATGGTATCACGTATAATACATCTTTGTATCCTTTCTCTATTGATGAGGAAACTGATGCACTAAGAGATGAATGGGTGATTATAAACGTTCATATAATTAGTGGCAAAACCAGGATTAGAACCTGAATATTTTTGGGTGAAGGATTCCCAAATTTGGAGTAGTTTTGTTTGCGCCTTTTAAAAAAGTATTCCAGTGACCACATAATTAAAAGTGAAACTGAATCCCCAAATAACAGGAGGATAAATCTGGAATTTGAGTGGGGACTGTGTAAAAAGAATTTCTGGTGAGGAGCAGGTTTGGTTCCTTGTGACTTTGACATTTGTTTAGGAAATGCTTAGTTTACTGAGCCCTCTTGAATGGAGTAGACATCGTACAAGAAATGTCAGCTGTCTAATCATGAGTTCAGGAAAGAATTCTTAGGCTCTTTTGGCCCAACTTCTCTTTTAGGTTTTCCTCATGATTTTTCTTGCCAGGGTTGGCAGAACTATGGTTCCAATTACAAAATCACATTTCTTGGGCTAGAAAAGAGTGTTTTAAGCAGTGGTTTTCTGGGGGACTTGTTAAAACACAGATTGTTGGGCTCTACGTTCCAGAGTTTCTGATTTAGTAGATCCAGGATGAGGCCCAAGAATGTTCATTTCTAACAAGTTCCCAGGGTATTCTGGAAACTACTGTTTTAGAGGTCAGCTCACCAATCCCTGGCTTCCAAGTAATATGGCAGTCCTCCCAGACCAGCTTCAGTTTCTTTTTAGCCTCTAAGAGATAAGGATCTTACAGAAACTCTGAACAATCTTCCCCAACTTGAGACTTCTAAAGATGACTCTCCTGGGTTTACTACCACATCCCTGACAGTGTCCTTCTATTTATTGTGCTTTTCCTACCCGTCAGTTTATTGAATGTTTTCTGATACTGGGTTTGGATGCACTTTGTTTCCCATCTGACTTTCCTTAACATCACTTACTGAAGCAGATGAAAAGGATGATTCAGGTGCCACCACAATGAACATTGGTTCTGACAAATGTATCCTTCTCTGTGTCCATCCCCATGTGCTTCTCCACAGAATCATCTTGAAGATCAGTTTTTATTTTGCTGTTATTGCTGGGGGCTTCTTTTACCTCCAGGAACTCGTGTTAGGCCAGCATTGTGAGCCCCGTTTCTATGACAGCCCCAAGTGGTCAATTTAGCAAGAACTTTCCTCAAAGAAGACATGTTAACATGTACTGTAAAGGGGTTAGCTTAGAGGAAGGATTTCTAAGGGAAAATAAAAATCTGAACTGTGTATATAGCACTGGGTTTCCCAGCACCATGAAGGCAATTAAAATAGTATTGGACGTTTTGTTCTTTGTCCTCAAAGAGCTTAAAATTTATTGGAAAGAGAACATGAACACAATACTTTTAAACTAAAAATACAGGGGTGGGCAAAAAATAGGTTTACAGTTGTGAGTACACAAAACAGTTTATTCTTGTAGTATTATTTATTAATTATTGTATTATTTGTATTACTGTAAACCTACATTTGCCCACCCCTGTATGGACAGATTGAAACATATGTGCTGAGGAAAGTTCCTACCAACAGAATCACTTACGAGAAGCTTCCCAGAAAAAGTGGACTTAGAACTCCCCTTTCATAAAGGTGAGCAATATGATGGATTATCTGGGGGACGGGGTTATTTCAGGAACACATTTTAAAGTACTGAAGCAGAAAAAAGTTAAGAGTAGAGAGGAGATTGTTTGGTAGTAACAGCTCATTTTTAAAGTCATAGAAAATGAGGGGTAAAGTTGTAGGCTGAGTACTTTCTAACTTGGTAAATTTACTATTTTATATATTCATAGTTTATTGTTACTAGAACATGGTTTCACTAAAGCTCTAGTGGTCTAGGAAAACAAATCAATATAGTAAGATTAAACAGCTTATTTTACTCTTTCAAGCATTTTAACAGTGGTAAGTACATAAAAAATTTCCCACTTATATGAATACTCTGTTCACTAAAACTAGGATAGATACTCCAACGATATTCTGCCATTAAATGATATAAGTACTTATTCAAGAATGAAATTTTATTTTCATAAAATATCTAGATAAGTCTGAATGAGATTTTTATTCTGAGGGTTAGTTTTTAACTTGTATGGTAGTTTTAGGATTTCCCATTAGACCAAAGATAAACGTAAGGATTTATTTAAAAACTAGGAATAGATACTCAGCATGTAGAGTGGACAGCAAGAATGAAGAGAGAGAGCAGTAGCTGGGCGTGTGTGACTTAACCTCTACCCTAATCCCTTAACTCATTGTAGTTCTGTTCCGAAATACCAACGTGGAAGATGTCCTCAACGCCCGAAAACTGGAGCGAGACTTGCTTCGGGATGAGTCCCAAAGGAAGAAGGAACAGGACAAGCTACAGAGGGAGAGGGACAAACTAGCCAAGCAGGAGCGCAAGGAAAAGGAAAAGAAAAGGACACAAAGAGGGGAACGAAAGCGATAACCTTGGTCAACTCTGCTTTCTCCTCATGAACTAATCGAAGGGAGAACTGGTTGTGCACATGTGTATTTAAGAGAAATGAGAGAACATTGCAAAGTGGTTTCCCAAGGCATTCCCCCTTTGTTTACATGGTTAAAAGGAAAATCACAAACACTTTTAATTACAAAATGTGCCATGTCTCTGTTGTGTGGGTAATCAAATTGTAGTTGATACCTGTACCAAAGATCTAGAATGGGGGCAACCTTTATATTTTAGTACCGAAGTCCTGTGCTCCTTTTGGCCACTTACAAAAGTCTTCCTTCACCTTGGACAAACAGTAGGAATATCCAGAAAGCTG
This sequence comes from Furipterus horrens, assembly GCF_987537825.1. Taxonomy (NCBI): domain Eukaryota; kingdom Metazoa; phylum Chordata; class Mammalia; order Chiroptera; family Furipteridae; genus Furipterus; species Furipterus horrens. The sequence goes on along the minus strand of NW_028327181.1, from coordinate 81,571,734 downwards.
ACAGTTACAGTTTTTATGCTGAAGGAACAGACTCATGACCACTCCTCTGAGATGAAATGTGGGAGTGTAAATTGCTTCAGAAGTACTATTCACCCCTAAGTGTATTGAGATTCAAATAGAAAGCTATTGAGGAGGCTTACCTGGATCCAGATTCTATGTTACATGGCAACAAATAGGAAAATGAGAAGAAATCATTTGATGGATATTTTAGATTTAAGAACTTAAAAAAGTTCAGCCTATGGGAGAAGAAGTATCTTTTTAAAGTAGAGATAATTACATTTTTCTTCATCTAGGTGGTGATTTTAAGGAGATGTCAGTATTGTGTGCAAGGATATCATTGTTAGATTCCCTTTGATTGCTAGTAGAGATTTCAATCCTGGTTTAACCTAAAACATGAGTATAAAGACCTAATAATTAGGTTTAGAGAAAGTGTAGGAACTGCCTTTTAAGAAAGAAACACTGGAAATCTCTGCTAACACCAAGATATTTAGAGTGTACATAGTAGGTGCTCAGCAAATTAATTGAATGAGTAAGTGAATGAGAAATTTTCTTGAGAGAGTCAAAAGTGAGCAGGAACTCTGCATTTCTACGTTTGTTACAAATACATTCAATTTTTAAATAAGGTCTTTCTCTTCAGGCAGCAGACTTTCAAGAAGCCCGAAGAGAGCAATTTTTCCAACAAGACAAAGTAGATATTTTATACCAGGAGTCAGCAAATTACTGCCTGCAAGACAAATTTGGCCCAGTCTGTTTCTGTGTGGTACAAGCTAACAACGGATTTTACGTTTTTAATGGGTTGTAAAAGAATATATGACAGAGACCTTATGTGGCTTATAAAGACTAAAATATTTACTATCTTGCCCTTTGGAGAAAAAGTTTGCTGACCTCTGTTTTATATCATTGAGATTAACAAAAATTTTAACCTTTATGCAGAATGTAAAAAGAAGCATGGTTAAGGAAAAAATGTGTTGCCTCTAGACACTCCTATAACCATGGCATTGGCAAAATTTTAAACAAAACCACCTTTTTAAAAAATAAACTTTATTTAAATCAGTGTCTTTGATTCTTATTCCTTCCAGCTACCTATGAAAATGAATTCTGTGTGGATAGTTGCTTAACAGTGTGTTGAATTTTACTTTGTGCTTTGTTTTGCTTAGCCCTAATAATCTCTTCTACCAATAGAACTTCTTCCTGAAATCCATAAATTTTCTGCCTCAGTTTTCCTTTCTGTGAGGTCGGATATTAGATCAGAAAGATTACTTTGTTTTTTGGAAAGTCAGTAAATTGGCTTTGAAGTCCTTGAAATACCTTGGTAGTCTTAGTTTTATATGGCAGTAGCAGTAGGCTCTCTACGGATGGCATATGAGAGGGTCTATTTTAACTTAGTAAAATCCTTATTTTGGATTTTTGGTTTATTCTCACTTTGATTTGGGTCTCTGAAGCAGAGTTGGGTTATATCCACAAACCCTTGAAGGGTTCTTGTTTTAATCTGCTATAACAGTCAAATTTTTTTCTGGGATTCTATTATATATGTTAGTTAAGTATAAACTTGAATTAATGTTTAAACAAAGAAGGATCAGCTAATTAGGCTTTGAGCAAGGTTATTCACTTAACTCAGGTGCTAGTAAATCCTTTACGTCTAAAATGTTCAATATTGCAAGGGGCAAATTTTAAACAACCATGTATGATATATGATATGATTGACACTTTGGGCCAAATTTGGGATTTCAGTCATAACATTTATTCCCATCCCTCTAAAACTTCACAGTAACAAATTCTTCAAATGGGAAGAACATTGATATAATCCAAGTTAGTCTTCAACCACCTTTATATAAAGTGCTTTAAAAAAAAATTTAAAGTAAATATGCCAAATTATTTTGGATTAGGAATGATGGAAGCATTACTTTTATCAGTTTCACTAGAGGTCTTGTATGATGTTAAGTTTATATTGTTTTCATAGGTTGTAATTCAGAATACATAAGAACCATCCATTAGAGGGTATTTCATAAAAAGGGACAACCAACTAATTGGAGAATTATCTATAGGGTGACACGATTAACAAAATTTAAAGGAATTTTTGTGTTTGGTTTTGTTAATGGACTAATGTTTCATTTCATGTCATATAAAAGCTTCCCCAGAATTTTTATCCTAGTTTTGAAGGAGGAAGGTTAGATTAAAGAATATCTGAATGGCATTGGTTTATCTACCAACATTGTTACTTATGTGTTAATAGCAATGAAATTTAAAACTTAGCACCAGTTTGTATCAATTAAATGAAATTTGATTGGTTTTCTGACAAATGTAAAAAATGAAACCAGCTATTTTCAACAAAATAATTTATTTTTTTTTGAGAGACTAAATTAATACAATATTTGTTTTTTATAACATCCAACATGTCTTACATCAAACTTAACTACTTTCTATGCAGTGACTGTGGTGGGGTGATCAATTTTATTTGACTACCTTCAATGTAATTCATTTGGTAGTTCTAAGGCATATCAGTGATCAAAATGTTTCTCCCCACAGTTACTCCTGAATTCTCAATCAGTTTCTTCCACACATCATCTAAAGAAAATTTATGTGGTGTGATTACACATTTTTTTATATACCAGGATTTCTAAAACTAGGAAAAACACCAACATTTAAAACATTGGTGTTTATAGTCAAGGATAGTTCAATTAAATTTCATAAGTACATTATATCATAGTTTAACTCATGCTAGAAATGTTAAAACCCAAGATCTGAGTCACATAATATCAACATTTCATATTAATGAATAAATTACTTGGGTTCCATACAAAGATATTAAGTGATGAGAAACAGAAAAAGCCAAGCTTTCAAGAGCACTTGAAAAAAAAATACATAAGCAAACTAATGAACACAACTACACAAAATAAACACTAACCAATTGCAAACTAAAGATTAACCTTAAAATAAATTTTAAAACTTCGTGATACCCTTGTAAAAGGAAGCAAACTAAGGGTATTAAGACAATAGTCATTATTTTAGTTACTGTGCATCAAATCTAAAAGATCCAGATAAAGGAAATATTTCAATTCAATTTAAATATTTTAAAATTGGAAATATTTAACAATTGATAGTATAATTAAAATTTAAGAATATACACAAATGATTTGAACAGGTTTTATATTCAGTAACTTGCATGGTTTTTACATTGGCACTTTTATCACTAATTTAGGAGAATCAGATGCAATTTCCCTCCATATACTTAGGCACTAAGATTTCAAATGATAAATATGGTAGTATTTTAAATATTAAAGTTTTACATGAATATTGGGTTCATCCTTGTTTTCCTTTGTTTCCTAGGTATTATCCAGTTTTATAAGGAAAACAGTTTTATATCACAATCAAAACTTGTCTTGGTTACTAGACTGTAGCCATAATTGGGTTACAGTCATTTAGATTCATTATTTGGAATTATACTTACTAAGGCAGACCTAAATGAAACTTATCTTCTAGAAGAATTTCACATTTGCATTTACCTGCACTGCAGAATGGGTTTAAGCAATGTTTTAGTTGTTAGGAAATATTAAATTTACTTAAACTTAGCTTTGACTATGAACTCCTAGTCAACTTTAACTGAGTTCACTTTAAACTATATTTGATTCATTTTAAATAGATTTTTAAATAGAAGCTAGACTTCATTAAGGTATTAACTCTAAATCTGAAAGAAAATGCATTGAAATTTTCAAGTTTGACAAGTTCATTAAAATTGTTGAGCATGTCTTGATACATTTACCTATCAGCTTTTTATTCTTTCTGCTGGCATTTCCTTAATGTTTGTTTGCATCACCTCTCTGATTCATTGGATTGCTACTATTGATGCTTTCACGGCCTTTATCTTCACAGTTTACTATATCTTGTAAAGCCTTTTCCACATCTATTTGGCCAGCTGTATTGGCAGTTTTGGGCAAGGTCATCTGCAGTGCGCACCATAGAGTAGTGCGTGCCTTCCGAGTAGCCACACACATCTCTTTAATCGCTGAAGCAAGGGCAAAAACTTCTGTAAAGAAAACATGCAGAGCCAGTTCACATTAGATACTATTAAAGTTTCCCTTAACTCTTAAAGCCCAGTGCTGTGCTACTCAATGATCAAACATTTTTATAAAAGAATGATGGATATTGACTGAGCTAATCAAAGTTCTTAACATTTAAAAGTGTTGACACTTTATTTCTGACTTGTATGATGTCTATGCTTTGGGTAGGACATAGACTTTGATGGAATTGTAATTAAACAAATAAAGTTAACAAAGGTACTTTTGGAGTAGGTTATGTGGGCATTATTTACCAATTTATTCTTTAGATAAGTTTAAATCTTAGAAATCCAACCTTTTAACCTTAGAATCTGATTTTATTAACATTTAAATTACCTCATTGCCTTATCAAAAGGATATGCAGCCCTGACTGGTATGGCTCAGTTGGTTGGGCATCATTCTGTCAAGTGAGGGACCACAAGTCTGGTTCCTGGTCAGGGAACATGCCTGGGTTGCGGATTTGGTCCCCAGTTGGGGTATGAATGGAAGGTAGCCAATTGATGTTTCTCTTACACCAATGTTTCTGTCCCTCTCTTTCTTCCTCCCTTCGTTTCTCTAAAAATGAAAATTTAATTTAAAAAAAAGAATATGAATTAATATTTGTACCTCTGTCATTTTGGCATCTGGGAACTCCTTGCTTTTGCCGATTTGAAGCATTAACAATTTCATCCTTTCTGCGTGACTGTACAATGTGAATGGACTCCAAGTGTCTATCAAGAGCAGTAGAGATATTGGCATGAAGGGGAGAGCTTCGAAGCCGTTCCATTTTGCCTAGTAAAGTTACAACCTAAGGGAAAGATTTTAAATTTTGATAAGGCATGTAACCACATTGCCTGTCATTAACTTACGTAAAAACAAATCTTCAGCCCTAGCTGGTGTGCTCAGTGGATTGAGTGCTGGCCTGCGAATCAAAGTGTCACTGGTTCAATTCCCAGTCAGGGCATATGCCTGGGTTGTGGGCCAAGACCCAGGTTGGGGGTGCGCAAGAGGCAACTACACATTGATGTTTCTCTCCCTCTCTAAAAATAAGTAGAATCTTAAAAATGAAAAATGAAAAACATCTTCAATGAAGCAGAAAGCAATAATAGTTAATAAATAAATGAATGCTTACTGTGTCTTGACACCATGTTGGGGTAAACAAAGGTGGAAAGTCAATCTATTGTACCTTTTTTTTTGTTTTTTGAGAGAGAGAGGAAGTGGGAGACAAACATCGATTTTATTGTTTCACTTATTTATGCACTCACTGGTTGCTTCTTGTAGGTGCCCTGATGGGAGATTGAATCTGTGACCTTGGCATATTGGGATGACGCTCTAACCAACTGAGCTATCAGGCCAGGGTGGGACCCAAAAAGAAAAAAACAGAATTATCTCAGGGAGGGCGGGCCCCTTGTAGGGCAGGCTGTCCCTGCTATGCTAGTGTTCTAGGAACCCATCTGTATCAGTGTACCAGCTGGCGTTGTTGTGAGAGACTTCATTTAGCTTCAGTGAATTTTTTTGAAGACTCTTTCAATGCATTTGTCTATTTCATGATGGGTGATTTACCAGTGCACCTGCCCACACTGCACTGAGTGTTCAGCAGTTTTTGACCAAAAATGGCATGACCCCTGTGCCCCACCCTCCCTATTCACCAGATCTTGCCCCCAACAACTTTTTTCTTCCCTAATGAAAAGAGTACTCAAAGGGAAACGTTTTGCCGATGTGGAAGAGGTGGAACAAAAAGCAGAAACACTAAAAGGCATCAAAATCAATGAGTTCAAAAACTTGTTTGAGCATGGAAAAAACATCTTGATAGGTGGATTGCATCAAATGGAGAGTACTTTGAAGGTGACTGAAGTTTAAACATGTGAGGATAAATATACATTTTAAAAATAAATTCCATTTTGGGGCGGGTCTCCCCTTGTATGTTAATTCTAAAAGCTTTCAGATAGTCAGTTAATGCGAATAAACAACAATGGAAAAATCAAACATTCCCACGTCATTAACAGTGTGCAAATATAAGATCTGACACTGTTTACACTGCTTTTGGAAAATAGTGTTATTAGAAGTTATTGTAATCTAAAGGAGAAGAAAATAAACTAAGGGAAAAGTCGTAGACTGATTAATCCTGACTTCAGCAAGTTCTTTTTGGGCCTCCAGTGTTCTCCTTTTGAAAATCAGAAACATTCAGATAATAATCCTGACAATGGTAGTTTTAAGGAATCCATAATCCAGAAAATACTGATATATATTTATGTTGAAATAATAAAAAAATCGTCGTTGGCAGCCGTCCGTCTCGAGAGACGATGGTGTAGCTTCTTAAGAGTCTATCTGCACCTCCAAGAATGGCTGTGCAGTCCGACTCGGGAGTGACACGGTATCTGTCTCCTCCCGTGTTGAATCGACATCTTGCGATGAAAAATAAAAAAATAAATCCTGTAATTATCAGAACTTCTAAGAAAAAGTAGGAAGCTCTCGATCTTTTGGTTGATTAAGTTTTTAAAAGGGCAGTGATACATTAAATCAGTAAGGGGAATATGTCTCATAATCCTAACTTGTATAAAATTTTAACTTTGGAAAGTGTAAGGAAAGAGAACTTTTTGAATAATTGCCCTTGGGAACTAAGTGATTTAAAATTCACATAAGCACTTGGTGTTCAGTGATTGCAAAGAGTAGAAAAATAGCTCTCAATTAAGAAACTAAAAGTACCTGAATGAATGCCTCTACCCTCACACTCATATCAAGTTTCTTTGGAATAAGTATATGCCAGTTCAGGCCCATGGAGAAAACAAAAGTGTACAGGTATTAAAATATTTTTCTCCCAACTCTATAACCAGCTAGATTCTTGGATAACAAAACAAAACAAAAAACATTATCAAAAATTCCAATAAACTACCAATTACATATATTTTTAAATAAGACAATCATTTTGATTAAGTGTAAAAAAAGAAATATGCACTGGTGATTTAAATTTTAAAAAATCCTCACCTGGGAATACGCTTTTTTTAGTTATTATTTTTTATCCTCACCTGAGGAAGGGAGTGAGAAGGAGAAATAAAAACATGGATGTGAGCAAGAAACAATTGAGGAGATGCTTATTGATTTTAGAGAGAGAGGAACGGGTTGGGAGAAAAAACGTTGTGATTGGTGGCCTCCCACACACGCCACACGCACCCTGACTGGGGATTGAACCTGCAACCTAGATATGCCCTGACCAGGACTGAACTGTCAGTCTTTTGGTGTATGGGATGACACTTCAACCAGCTGAGCCACTTGGCCAGGGCTGCACTGGTGATTTGTAATAAAAATTTTTAAAAATATTTCACTTATTTACTGTTAGAGAGAGGGGAAGAGAGAGGAAGGGAGGGAGGAAAAGAGGGAGAGAAATATCAGTGTGTGAGAGATACATCAATCAGTTGCCTCTTACAAGCCCCCAAATTGGGAGCTGGAGCTGGCTGGCAACCCAGGCATGTGCCCTGACTGGGAATTGAACTGGTGACCTTTTGGTTCACAGACTGGCGCTCAATCCACTGAGCAACACCAGCTGGATTTAATAAACTTTTTAAAAGAGCTCTTTTCAGAATTCTATAAAACTAGTAAACCAGAAAATAGTACATGTGAAAATATTTTTGGCCTCTGTGTATTATTGATCTAATGTTACTAAATATAAAAAGAATTATTATAATAGCTGTAAAAATAACCTTCTAACTTAATATAACACATTCCAAAATTGGTAAAGTGTATTTCTTAATACCCACAGTTGGCAACACTTTGATTTATTGCTGAGAAGTGTATTATTGAGAAAAAGATATTTTAACTTGGAATGGTTTTAAGAAAACATAATTAAAAACTGAAGTTTTAGGACTTCCGTCCAAGACGGAGACCTAGACAGACACGCTGTATCTCCCTCCACAACTAAGAAGAAATACAACTACCTCAAAACTAGAGACAACCAGAGGTTCCAGAAAATCAAGCTGCATGGAAGTCCAACAAACAAAGATATAAAGAAGAAATACTCATCCAGACAGATAGGAGGGGTGGAGACGGGGCAGAGGATGCAGTGTGGTCAGCAGCAGCTGCAGCAGCACTCTGGCAGAAAGCAGTCACATGTTTTGAAAAGTAGGGAGGGACACCTGTGAACAGCTCCCAGTACCAGACCAGACCCTGCAGCTCACAGTCCCAGCACCCGGGAAAATAAAGCCTCATTGCTTCTTACTGTGCAAACCAGTACCGGTCGCCCATACTGACAAATACCTAAAGCTCCGCCCCTTACAACTAACAGGAGCGACAGCTCTACCTAAGACACAGGCAAAAAAACACAGGAGCCTGTCAAGATGAGGAGACAGAGAAGTATGGCCCAAAAGAAGGAACAAATCAAGGTTCCAGTGGGAGAATTAAGTGACGAGGAGATAGCCAACCTAACAAACAAGGAGATAGCCGACCTAACAGAGGCAGAGTTCAAAACACAGGTGATAAAGCTGCTCAGAGGCTTGACAGATATGCTTGAGTATGGCAAATGCATAGGGAAGAAGTGAAGGCTATGCTAAATGAAACAAAGGAAAATCCACACAAAACTAATAGTGAAGGGAAGGAAACCGGGGTTCAAGTCAATGATTTGGAACATAAGGAAGAAAAAAAACAGTCAACCAGTACAGAATGAGGAAACAGAATTGAAAAAAAAATGAGGAGAGGCTTAGGAACCTCTGGGACAACTTTAAACGTGCCAACATCCGAATCATAAGGGTACCAGAAGGAGAAGAGGAAGAGCAAGAAATTGAAAGCGTATTAAAAAAAATAATGAATGAAAACTTCCCAAATTTGGTGAAGGAAATAGACATACAAGTCCAGGAAGCACAGAGAGTCCCAAACAAGCTAGACCCAAGAAGGACCACACCAAGACACATTATCATTAAAATGCCAAAGTTTCGAGATAAAGAGAGAATCTTAAAAGCAGCAAGAGAAAAGCAGAGAGTTACCTACAAAGGGGTGCCTATAAGATTCTCAGCTGATTTCTCAAAAGAAACTTTGCAGGCAAGAAGAGACTGGCAAGAAGTATTCAATGTGATGAAAATCAAGGACCTACAACCAAGATTACTCTATCCAGCAAAGCTATCATATAGAATGGAAGGGCAGATAAAGTGCTTCCCAGACCAGGTAAAGCTAAAAGAGTTCATCATCACCAAGCCATTATTATATGAAATGTAAAAGGGACTTATTTAAGAAAAAGAAGATCAAAACTATGAACCCTAAAATGACAACAAACTCACAACTATCAACAACTGAATCAAAAAATAAAAACAAAATCCAACTAAGCAAACCAGAATAGGAACAGAATCATAGGTATGGGGATCATTTGGAGGGTTATCAGCTAGGATGGGGAAGGGGGAGAAATGGGGAAATGGTGCAGGGATTAAGAAGCATAATTGGTTGATACAAAATAGACAGGGGGGAGTTAAGAATAATATAGGAAAGAATGAAGTCAAAGAACTTATATACAAATTTGATAAAAGAATCTCAACTGAAAGCTAGGTAAAAATCAATCTTTTCCCCTGAAATAGTTCATATTTATATTTTAATGACAGCATGGTACAAGTAAGAAACTGATATTCAATAAAATAGACTCTGTTATATTGATTTTTCTAATTCCTAAAATGGCTTTTATTCAATCATAGAGGCAACCTATTTCACTGCATGCTTTTTCTAAGGAATCTTCATCAATTTCTACTTGGAAAATTATAACTTTTTAGGAGAGGAAGATCAAAAAATGAAAAATATTTACCCTACTCTATTAAAGTTGATTAGAAAATCCTGAAATTACAAGAGATAATAGAAATCCTTTATTAAATTACAAAAGGACTTAGTATCAGTATTCTGTACAACACTTTACTTGAAGTAATATACTACTTTCCCAAAACAAAGATATTTTATAAATTATGCTTACCTACATACTTCAGTTTATCAACATTTAATACACTGCTGTATATACTTTTTTGTTGAATAACTTAAGAGTACAGGGCTAAGAAAATTAAGTATGGTAATTCCTTATATAATGCAAGCATAGCTTGCTCATCAAGCTAGAAAACAAAGTTTGTGACTAAGAAATAGGACTTTTCCTATAAATAATATTCAGAATGATTTTTGCTTAAAAATTACAATGAAAATACTTCAGAAAGTTACACATGAATGTGATTTTAAAATCCTTTAGAATTTTAACTTGTTGAAATGTTTTAAAAATTTAGCCTTGGCTAGTGTGGCTCAGTTGGTTGGAATGTCATTCAGGAAACTGAAAGATTGCGGCTTGATCCCTGGTCAGGGTGTGTACTGGATGTTTTCTCTCCCTCTCTCCCTCTCCCTTCCTCCCTCTCTTAAAGCAATGAAAAAAAAATGTCATTGGGTGAGAATTAAAAAAAAATTATCAAGCAATTTAAAAGTCCACTATTGGCAATTTTCACAGCTTACTCTGGCTTGTTCTCGAAGTTCATCCACAATTAAGCGATCAACTCTAGATGAGTTGGAAGTCAGCCTTGGAATTGGAGTATTGTTAGTACTGGATACTTTTTTTCCTGGGTAATTTTTGGCCAGGGCCAATTCAGTCTGTAAAGAATATAATTATATAATCACATTTTTCCAAATATGATTCAATTGTAATATATCTCTTAGGCCTAAGCAATAAATTGAAAATTACTCCTTTAAATAATAATTGTTTTGGTATCAAAAGGCAGCAAATACAAACCACAGTATTTTTCTGTCATACTTAATGCAAATAAAATACCAGAACACTCCGCAGTTTAACACTTTAAAAATTCAAAGAAATTAACTTTTAACCTATTAAGGAAAAAGTCTACTTCATTGGCAAATAAACTTTATATAAGTAACAAATTTTTTTAACCCCAAGCTTTTTTAGTCTTTAAGTCACCTATTATTTCATTAATAGTCATGGACTTTAAAAATACTGCCCATTAGAGAAGAATTCAGCTTTGAAATAAGGCAAGTACTCAAAGTACACTAAGGTAAACAAAATGAGAATAGGGCTATATTAAGTTACTCCTAAATGGATGCTTTGTGTTACCTTTTTTCTCTCCTTTTCTAATGCTCTCCATTGTTCATAGCACTCTTCTAGACGAATATGAAGTTCACTGGCTGGCCCACTACGGGTTTTAATTGGTCTTTGCAATCCAAAAGATGGTACAAAACCAGAAAAGGAATTATCACCATACATCATATCATTAAAATAAGGGTATAAATGGCTTAAGTCATCATAAGAAAACAAATCATAGGAATCCAACAGTGGAACAACTGAATGGCCAAACGGGTGGGTGGATCTTAGGGGAAACCCATTTGAACCAAGTTGTTGAAAACTCTGATTATGCCTTAAATCTCCCATCATATAATTAGAAAAGCATGACGCCTGTGTGCGATTCACTCGACTATTAATACTGTTGTCTCCACTTCCCTGTCTGTGGCTATTAAAATGACTCTGTGCCTCCAACAGATCTTGATATGTATTTTGAAATAAGCCATCTGAATGCTTTGGAACTTCCTCAGGATCATAGTGTCCACTCTGGGGCTTAGCTTGAAAATTATGTTTGTTTACATTTTCAATGATCCCATACTGCTGAGCTGAATAGTTTTCACAAAATCCGTTTGGCTGCTTTATTTTTTTATCGGTAACAAATTCAAAGAGATTTTCTTCGACAGTCTTTGTCAGTCCTTCCATGTGATTGACAGATTGAATTCTTTCTGCACCTTTATAATTGAAATCAAAGCTAGAAAATGCTGAAGGGTTTTCTTGACAATACTTCTGTAACAAATTGCCATTTGGAGTTAAATTTGTGTATAGTTGGGGGAAATCTGAAGAATGGTTAGTACCTTTAGAAGCTGCACTTAAATGACTATTTAATTTCATCAAGTTACCTTGATTTCGATAAAGAATAGGTGTGTTATTTTTTGTGTGGACATTCATCCAAGTTGGCCTATTTAAGTTGATACCTCCTAAAGATGTTGCTGAGTTTGACAATAAATTCACTGATTTATAATACTCAGAATTTGGGGGATCAGCTTTAGCAAACTGTTGTTTTTCTGTCACATTAGCAAAATCATTATTAGCTGGACAAACTGTATGAGGTTTTAGTCCATATTCTGATTTCAAGCCAAAATCAGCAGTAAATGCTGCTTCCTTTGCAAACTGTTTTTCTGTCAGGTGTGGTGTAGTTTTTGGAAATGTGAAATTCTGCTGGTCAGGTATTGTCTCTTCCATTTTTTTCTGATTTGCTGGTTTAACCTGAAATAACTTTGAGTACATGCCTGCTTCTAGAGTTGGTGGTTCAGGTGTGCCATTGGCTAACTTTTTACTATCTTGGACACTAAAATTAGAACACTTACTAAGCTTAGCCTTATTAGGATGAGCATATTCTGGGTATCTACAATAATCTGCATTCTCATTGTATCTATTAAACTGGGAAAGAAATATCTCTGCCCTTTTTTGCTGTAATGGTGCTTCAAGGCTTTTAACACACATTTTCTCTCTTCCATAAGGGTAAGTATCAAGTCCAGATTCTTTCATGATGTCAGACAGGCCCGCTTGTGGTGTAAAACAGTTTTTGATAAATGGATATTCTTGGAATGTTGTCTTAGCTGTATCATTTGCCTGAACATTGTAACAGTTAGAATGATCATTTCGAGAGGGGTACATCCATTGGTCTTCAAGGTCTAAAGCAGTAAATCCATGATAAAGTTCATCTATTTTTTGTTGTGGTGTGAGATTACTATTATGCAGGTATTGCTTTTCCACTCCTGACACAGATTCACCACTATAAAAAGCTTGCTGAGAGATGGCTGTGTCTATCGGCCTTTTGGTTTCTGTTAACAGGTCATGGTGATCTCCAAATCTACTTGTGTTCATTGGCCAAACTGACTTCAAATTGGAGGAACAGGTCCTAGAACAGGTAAATGTATTTAATTACAATTTAGGTTTTAAAAGACTTTATGTTCTCAGTGCAGAAGGTAGGAAAAATTTTCAAAAGCATTTATCTCACCTCACCCCACCATTCTCTAATCCTTTCCAATTTTGCCTTATATGCTACCATTATATTCAAATAATTATCTATTGCTTGAAATGTGCTATATGCTATATAAACATGTACTTTAATCTTAATATGTCTTTACTATACTTTCCCAAGAGGCATTAAATAATAATGTCTGAGGCTGATGACTGCATGGTCTTACATGAATATTTTATCTATAGTAAACAGAAAACAAAGTCAGTTTTCCCTTTAATTATTACATAATACAAACATGTTGATCACAATTTTTCAATGAAAAAAAGATGTCTTGTTGAAACCATTATTGAAATTAAAATATTTTAATTGGTTACATGTGTTCTGTATATTTCACTATTTATAAAATAGGGCATTTGGGTAATATGGCTTTAACACCCAATTAAAACAATTAATATATATTTAAAAATTTTTTACCAAATGAGTAAAATCCATATTGATTTCTGCACAGCAGAAATTATAGTTTTATTCTTTGGGATATATGTATAAAAATTCCTTAGAATTTATACCCTTTAAGCCAAATTTTAGCTCATGAACTCAAAGGAAATAGCTCTGAATTATAAAAGAATAATTTTCCAAATTAAAGTTCTTAATAGAAAATTAAACCTTTGGGTGAAACTTTCAACTTTATGCAAGGACTTCAAAATCAAGGTTTCTAAAAACAAGTATTTGAATTAAGATATCTACTGCCAAAAAAAAAAAAAAGATGCATTAACAATTTAAAAAAAGATATCTACTGTCAGATGATCCTCTATTAAGTAAAAGTAGAAATTATTAAATAGGATAATCTAGTATACAGGATGTGGCAAAAGCAGGTTTACAGTTGTTTGTATGGAAAATAATACAATAATAAATAACAGAATAAACTATTTTGTGTATTCAAACTGTAAACCTACTTTTGCCTCATTCTGTATGTGAATTTTAAAGATTACTATATAGCTTATAGGATATACTAACCCATCAGCAAAATATGACTGTGATTTATCTTGTTCTTCCAAAATGTTAGATACAAGTCCATATAAGTCTGTTTCACTACCATAGTCATTTCTTTCTGTCTGAATCCTAAAAATAAATGAATATCATATGTAAATTATTTTACTCACACTGAAATCAACATATTGATTTCTATTTCCAGACTTATCCTACCATTATTTTCTATAAAATATTTGGATTGAATCTACACCATAATTTCAAATAAAGAGGGAACAAGAACTCAAGAAAAATTCTCACTTTAGCTTACTGTCTATGCTATGTAAAAATTTCTCCTCCATTTCAAATCCTAAGTCTAGTTCACAATGTATGCTTACCTCTTATTTCTTCAAAACACATGCTATTCATTTTAGGTGACCAAAATATAAATCTCTAACCTATGATGCCTGGTCCCATGGCTGCTCCTGAAAGCATGTCTGGTCCTATTTTACATCCTTCCATCAACAAGTTGCTCAGATTTTTCATTTGTGATTTGAAAACCATATGAACCTGTTGCTCTATTTTTGTGTCTCTTTATATTAAATGTTGGATTAGAAAGTAAAATGAGATATGATCATCCTAGATACCACAGCAATATTGCAGTTGTCCCTTAAATGTAACAGACTTAGGGGCTCTCTAAATCTTTGCCAAAGAGGTGACCAGATTTCTATGTACCTGAAATTCTACCTGGTGACTAACATTGTCTATAAACAATACAAAATGTAAAAACCATAAAGAGATGGAAAATTTGTATCTTTTTACCTCCTATGGATTTTGGGTAATTTGTTCCTAGAAGTAATATGTTGTTTTAAATTATAACTTCTTGTTTTCTCATATGTTGTTTTTAACATTTAATAGTGTTAGGACATTTTAGAAATAAAAATACTTTATATTTGCATGACACTCAAACATTTCATTGATCTTCATAATGTAAGTATTAGTAATCATTAAGCTGTTGAATGAATGATCATTTGAGATAATTAAGAAACTTGTGCCCTGGCTGGTGTGGCTCAGTGGATTGAGCATCAGCTTGCCAACTGAAAGGTCACCAGTTTGATTCCTAGTCATGGCACATTCCTGGGTTGTGAGCCAGGTCCCCAGTTGGTGGCTTGTGAGAGGCAATCAACTGATGTTTCTCTGATATATCAATGTTTTTCTCCCTCTTTTTCTCCCTCCCTTTCCTTCTCTCTGAAAATAAATAAATAAAATCTTTTAAAAAAAGGAACATGTATTTTGCAAGGATATATGATTTGCCAAAATGTTACTTGCTAAACAAATGGTCTTTTTCCACTAAGCCATGTTATTTCACAAATATTCAGTATAAAGCTTTTATATAGTAATGTGTTAGTATATATCTAAAAATATTCAATGTAATATATGCTAAACTATTAATAGTTGTTATTGGGAGGTGGGGAGGCAGGTTTAAGGTGGACTTCTGCTTCCTTTTATATATTTTTGTAAAGTCTTTCCTAAAAAAAATTTTATTTTTTGATTTTAGAGAGAGAAGAAGAGAGAGAGAGAAACACTGATTTGTTTTCCATTTAATTATGCATTCTTTGGTATGTGCCCTGACGGGGGATCAAACTCGCAACCTTGGGGTATTGGGACGATGCTCTAACCAGGGCCTAGAAAGTCTTAATTTTTTCAGTGAACACCCTATCAAGTTAAAAATATATATTTGTTTTTTATAGAATTATATATTATATAATCTTTCTAATAAAATCACTATTTTATAGAGAATTTACCAAAAGTTTTAACAATTTTTAATGAAGACTTTAAAAATAATTATTTCCTACTTAAACTAAAGATGCATCAAGTTCTCTCAAATGCTCCCTTATACATAATTAAAAAATAAAGGTAGTTACTCCCCTAGGATTTTCTTTGCAGTAGGCTCCCATAATATTCTAATCTTCCTCTTTTCAGCTTCACTATATTTGCAGTGCATGGCAAATCATCATCATCATTAGTATTGTAAAATGTATAAAGGCAGGGATAATATTTGCCATGTTAATGCTAGTATCTCCACCAAGAGTGAATCTGGCATAGAGTAGTCCCTTATTTGTAGAATTGAATAGAAAAATAATTTAAAGTATCTTATAAATCATGTTTGTTGTGTACTTGTGAAGGAAAAAATTATTCAAAATTTAGAATTGGATAAAAAAATCTATCTAAAAGT
Organism: Furipterus horrens; assembly: GCF_987537825.1. NCBI lineage: Eukaryota > Metazoa > Chordata > Mammalia > Chiroptera > Furipteridae > Furipterus > Furipterus horrens. The sequence continues at coordinate 81,555,502 of NW_028327181.1, read as the reverse complement.
TCTAACTCATTTATATATCTTCCAAAAGAGGAACTCAAGATTTACTCACTAAAGGTGCTTCTCTAATGAATAAAAAATAGTAATAAGCTAAAAATTATATACATATAATTATATACATATGCCTAGTTTAGGGTTTCCTAAAAGTATGGTAAACATAAAATTATGCCATAACAAAAATTAAAAAGATAAAATTAAAATGCTGATACAGGGATCAAAGAGCTAATACAACTGGGTTTCCATGTAATTAAACTTCAAAACATTTCATTTAGCCTGAGAAATATAATTTATTAATTTACCTGTTCTTTACATTAATCTGAGAATTAGAAGGCTGCTTAATATCATCTCCGTAAGTAGACCATGGTGCATAGAGAAGCGAAGAATCTACAGAACTTGCATATTCCGTTGATGAAGAAAGTGGAGTATAGGTCTGCCTTAGGTCAACATTGTCTTCATTCTGAAATTTTAATGAAATGCTTGTGTATCAGATACATCAGAACTACATTTATTAGAGAATATTAGTTGTGTAATAAAAAACAGAAAATAACATGCATAACATTTGAGAGACAAAATCAAATCTAGATAGCCATTTAAGTTTGCTTTACACTAGGGATTGGTCAGTTTTTTCTGTAAAGGGCCAGATAATAAATACTAGGGTTTGCTTATTGTTAAGGCCTCTATTGAAAGAAACCATAGATATACAATATGTAAACAAGGATGTGGCTCTTTTCCAATAATTTTTTTTTTTTTTTTTTTTTTTTTTTTTTACAAAAACAAGCACTTGGTAGATTTAATCTGACCTCTGGGGGTAGTTGTTGCTTATACCTAGTATAAAACACCTACAATTATTGCAGTTCTAATTTTTTGAACAGAGGAGTATAATGTGGACACTAGCAGTGTTATTTTTCATGAAACATTTACAAAACTCAGTCTTAATGTCCCAAATCTGTTTTTAAAAAAGTGAATGTACATTTATGTAGAATTTGAAACAAATCCTATATACATTGTTGTATTCATTTAACCTTGTGACATGAGTATTCTATTTTATTTTATTCTTTTAAGATTTTATGTATTTTTTTAGAGAGGGAAGTGTAAGGACGGTGTCACTCAGATAACCATGAGGAGGCAGCGAGCAGAGAAAAGAAGTTTATTTGAGGGAATCAGCAAGTGGGGAAGAAGCCGTGCTGCCAATAGCCCAACTCCGGGGGTCCTATGGAAGGAGGGGCTGTTTTATAGAGGGAAGAAAAAAGAAACTATTGAATTCAGTTGTTATCTCGCAGCTGAGTCTAGCGCTCACCAAGGCCAAACGGAGCTCGGGTTGATGTACCCCACCATCATGGGAAACTCCCAGACAGCTGCAGGGTGGGTGGGGAGGGGGGGGGATGCTTTGGGAACCAAGGCTGTCAGGAAGGGAGGGAGAAGGAGAGGGAAAGAAACATCACTGTGAGAGAGAAACATCAATCAGTTGCCTCTCCTATGCACCCCAACTGGGGACCAAACCCACAACGCAGGCATGTGCCCTGACCAGGAATTGAACCTACGACCTTTTACTTTGCGGGACTACACGCAATCGGCTGAGCCACAAGGGTCAGAGCTGGGTATTCTCTTTTAAAAATGAGAAAACTGCCCTGGCCGGTGTGGCTCAGTAGATTAAGCACTGGCCTCTGAACCAAAGGATCACAGGTTCGGTTCCCAGTCAGGGCACATGCCTGGGTTGTGGGCCAGGTCCCCAGTTGGGGGCACGTAGGAGTCAACCACACATTGATGTTTTTCTCCCGTCCACTCTCTCTAAAAAAATAAATAAATAAAATCTTTAAAAAAATAAAAATAAAAGTAAGAAAACTGAGGCTGCAAGTTACTGAGCCCATAGGTGACAAAACTAAAACCCAAGCTCAAGGCCTTCTTATTCCTACTCTAGGGCCTTTTGAAACAATATATTTTATTTTCAGTCTTGTTTCTACTTCCAAGAGATATTATAAGAATGAGATGATATATACAATGTTGTGATCTCTTCAGCAATTTTAAAGATATTATTACAATTAGCCCTGACTGGTGTGGCTTAGTTGGTTGGGCATTGTTCTGCAAAGCAAAATGTTGCCAATTTGATTCCTGGTCAGGGCACATGCCTGGGTTCCAAGTTCAGTCCCTGGCCAAATCAGTGTTTCTCTCTTACTTAGGTGTTTCTCTCCCTCTCTTTCTCCCTCCCTTTCCCTCTCTCTAAAAATAAATAAAATCTTAAAAATATATATATTACTACAATTAGAAGAAAAATACCAGTTAATTTTTCTTTTTCTGGTGAACATTTCTATAATGAACTTTGAGTAAATAAGTTAAAAATTTTGAATTTTAAGATTTTAATGATTTAAAATCCTGTCTCCTTCCAAAAAGAATTTAGAAGCAGTGAAAATAATTTGAAATACTTGAAGTAGTAGAATGAATTTAATAAACAACAAATAAAAGATTAAATATTTAGAAGTATTTTATTCTAGAAAATGCTTCATTAAAGAAGTCTGGGCCTCTGGTCATGGCCTCCCTTAAATCATCCCCCCTTGCAGAACTCAGCTTCTACCTCCCTGGGAGGGAGGCAAAACCTTCAACTGAGGACTTGGGGGATAAGAAGGAAGGAGAATACATTAAACTTAGTCATTGGACAGCAGCAAGATTCACTTCAAAGTGAAAATAACAACGCATCTCAAGAAGCTCAAAGAATCATACTGTCAAGGACAGGGAGTTCCAATTAATTCACTCAGGCTTCTCTTTGAAGGTCAGAGAATTGCTAATAATCACACTCCAAAAGAACTGGGAATGGAGGAAGAAGATGTGATTGAAGTTTATCAGTAACAAGGGGTTATTCAACAGTTGAGATATTCTTTTTATTTTTCCTCAGTCCTTTTTTATTTTTAAAATAGTTCTTTTGTAATGTGGTGTTCAAATTGAATTGAAAACCGAACGCCCTCCCCCCATCTCTTTAAAACGTCTGGTAATTTGAATTTTACTGCCCTTTAATTACTGTTTTGTCTTCATTGTGCTGATTTTGGTGATCAAACACCCCCCCCCCCCATATTGCCCTCTCCTTTTTAAATATCGCATGTGTGCACAGGGAGGCCACCTTTTTCAGGACTGTGCATTTTCAGGCTTGTGATAAATGAGGTCGACCAATGCAAGTGTTCATAATAACATTTCTAATTGGCCCTGAAGTTCTAGCATGTGATTGCTTCACTCCTGAACTATGACTTTCAGTGGGAGATGGAAGTTTTGCAGAGAACTGAACTGTGGAGAAACGACCTTTCCTTAACTTAAAACTACTTTTAAAATTTGAACATCTAGCCCAGAAGAAGAGGAATATCAGATTGGAGTCAAAATGACAGATAAGGTGAGAGTAAAGATGAACTCCAAAGATGGCTTCATTGAAAAGAAAGCACTTTAAGAGTAAAGAAAAATCTTGTGAGAAGATCCCAGAAAAGTTCTAATTTTCATTAGCAGTTAATAAAGTTATTAAAGCAGAAGTGTGTGCAATAAAAAAAAAAAAATCTGAAAGTATAGGTTCAGAATTTTTAACTCTCCAAATAAGGAACTTCTAAAACCTGAGATGTAATGACTACAAATATCCAGATATAACACTGTAGAAATGATATTATCTTATACATTGTGGGGCAAATGAAGGTTTACAGTTGAGTATATGAAACACAAAGTTTATTCTTGTAGTATTATTATGTATTATTGTATTATTTTCCATTCAAACAACCGTAGGCCTACTTTTGCACCACCCTGTACTTACAAATAGAGAAGAATATAATCTTGGCTAAAAAAATTTCTTATTGTTTTTATTCTCTTAATTAAAATTTACATAAAAAGAGAAGACAATAGTTAGATCAAAGTAGTCCGAAATTTTTGTTCTTATTCATAGACATAATTGAAAAACAGCATTTTAGAAATATAATACTGAGATTATGGAATACCAATAAAATATGAAAATTAATACCTTTCAATCAACCATCTTCATGAATTTCAAATATTTTACAACCTTACGTGTTTAAATTCTGGTTATGATGACTATTTGAAACCCACACATAATTTTCTTGCTTATAGCTTATTTATATCATGATGACTATTCTGAAACTGAGGAAACTAAGGCACAGAAGAGATTTTGCTAAGAGTGCCACAAAAAACTACCTTTCTATGTGTCAGTAACTTTTACAAAGATGTTTTATCTTCAGAACTTTCATATTTTTATTCTTTTAGTTTGAAGTTTTTATCATAGGCTTACCTTAACTCTCTTTTAGATGTGAAGCATCCAAAGTGACATAAATAATTGTTCATCTTTTAAAAATAGTTGCTTAAACAAAAGGAGCATTTTCAGATTATGTAATATCAAACAAGGTAAAGAGTACTGGAAACTAAATATATTTTGGGAATATTCTTTCAAGTATATGTACTTCACATTTTTAAATAAGTTTTGAGTATTAGAAAATTAAATCATTTTAAAAGATTGATTTAAATTTTATATCCCAGGATAAAACAAACAACTAAAGTAATGTGATGGATTCAAACATACTTTAAATATCTGAATACTTTTCAGTTAAAACATTTACAGAAATTAAATATGCAAGTGCTTGGGGTTGGCATATTAATTAGATCTGGGTAACTGCAAAATGTACTACTTATATCCTTGGTATACTTAAAACAACTGAAAATAAATTCAAGTAAATTTTAGTAGTGATATAAACATTATAGAGAGTGGTGGAATGCTGGTCTTGGCAGTGCAAAACCTGGGTTCCACTTGGGCTCTGTCATTTAGGGCACAAATCAAGGTGTCTCTGAGCCTCAGTTTCTCAGTTAGTACAGTGAGTATAATATTTTATAAGGCTGTAGTGTGGATTAAATAATTTATTTCAGGAGATATTGTTGTATCAAAGTGTAACATTGATGTCCTTGTTAAATAATTTCAATTGAAAATAACTTACATTACCCTAAGACTAACAAAATTAAATATTTTAGGTGAGGTAAATGGTAGCATGTAATGTAAGACATTGTTAAAGCCAGAGAATAATTTCACCTTTAAATTATCAAAAGTATGTTTGTACGGACTTCCAATAAATGCTTAAAAGAAAAAGTGTTTTAAGGTCACTAAGTAAACATGGATTTCTTACATTTCTGACATCATTGAAGACAAGGTGAAAACAAGAATCAGTTGAAAACATTACTCCTTAACTTGTTTTCAAAGCAAAGTATGTATTCTGCAAACTGTATTTAAAATGTTGTTACAGCTTTCTAGTCTCTTTTTAAAACATTTTAAAATTTGTTCTCTTACAGTTGTCCCATCGCCCCGCCCTGTGTTGCTCTCCCCTGCCCCCGCCCCCACCTGCCACAGTCACCCCACCCTGATGGTTTTCTAGTCTTAAACTTGGACCTATGTTAATCCGCTCGGATAAATGGATCTGATTAGAATAAATCCTCTACCACAAGGCAGAACTGATTAATGCACCTGCGATTTGTAGCAATCATAGAAGGAAGGGGAGCCGGTCAACATCACGCTGTTGAACACATCCGTTAGTCTACTGCTGGCGTCTGCACCGAGGTTCAAGCAGCGATTCGCGCCTCCGCGGAACGCCACCTTGGGCTGCACCAACGGGAATAGGAAAACGGAGAGAGCCATCACTCAGTGGCAAGTTGAAATGGCCCGTTACTGTTCACCTCGACTGTTCGCCCCACTTAATGCCGAATCACGGCCGAGGCCACTAATTTGGGGCCCGCGCTTGCGTCCCTGGGACTCCCTTAGTCCTCCGGCCGTCTGTGGGCCCACCCTAAGGCGCCACAGTCGCCTGCTCCGACAGGCCTGCACCGCTGGCCACCGCCTCAGCGCCTCTGAGCTGCCGCGGCCCGACGTGAAGGCAGCAGTGGCAGCCGGGGCAACCCATCCTCTCAGCCGCGCTGCGACCCCTCGCCCCTGCTCGGCCTATCTCCGCACCCTTAGCCCGTCCCCGAAGCAAAGCCTGGGCGCCCCCTTGGGGCTCCTCACCAGCGACCTGCCTGCCCGGCAGCGGTCTCTTCAGAGAACCGCGTCTGGTGATGCGCCCGCTCCTCAGCCTCTCCTTACTGTCGCCATCCTCCAAATCTGGTCGCCACCCACACCCTGACCGTCCCCACCGGTTACCTCAAGTCCCTCCCTTAGACCTGAGGAGTGAGGGGACCGCCAGGGGTGTCCGCCTCTCACCTCCATGAGCCTCCCAGCCCCTCTGGGACTCGGTACAGCTCCTGGGGCACGGGTGTGAGGGGAGGCGTCGAGGCCCGGCTCCCTCAGCCCGCACCCCGCTGCTGCTGCCGCCACCGCCCCGGGCGCTGCCTAGAGCGGGTCTGGGGTGGGGGGTCGGAGCGGGGAAGGAGGGTCGGGGGAGAGGCCGTTACATTGCCTACCCTGGCTCGCGACTTGGCACCAGCCAGCCCCGGCCCGCCCCCTCCTGTGAGACCCGCCCCTCCGCTTTGCACCCCTTCATTGGCCCGCTGCCCAGCCAATGGGGAACCGCCTCCAGAGCCTGTTACCCTCCGTCCCTCAGAGACAAGGACAACAGAGGACGGTTAGCCGCCCTCGTTCTCTCACAGCTTTTGAGCCTTTCCCGCTCAGAGTAAACGAGTTCGGGATTGGCCCGGACTGGCAAGCACCAGCCCGATGATTGGCTAGTAGGGGAGTAAAGGGGCGGAGCATAGAGGAAGGGGCAGGAGGGTGGGCTTAACCGGGTGAAACAAGTGAGGGAGGTGGTAGAAAGGTTTGAGAAATCAATTCAGCCGCTTGATAGTTACAAACCTATCCGTTGCCCACATTGTGCCATCATTTAATTTTTCCCCTTTGACCCCCCTCTAACTCCCAGAATCCTTTGGAGCCTCCCGGGGACTAAAAGACCTATCCCCATTTATAGAGAGCGAGGAACCCCTTATGGAGTTGGGTGCTGTTGGGAAATCCCCTCCCGAGTGACAGCTGCCGTCTGTCCTAGGTCCCAGGCTGCAGTGGGGGTGAAGGCATTTGAGTGTTAATGTAACTCTTGAACAAAGTTCACTTTGATCTACACAGAACAAGCCATTTACGTTGTAAGTCTCATTTGCATTTTTGTCTCCAGATAATGCTGAAAAAATTGTGTGCGTTGAAATACTGAAGATGATAAAAGTAAGCATAATAAGCACCTTTTAGGGTTTTTATATTTCGTTGGGTAGTTCAGTTGGCTGGAGGGTTGTTCCCATACATCAAGGTTATGGGTTCCGTCCTGGGTCAGGGCACATACAAGAATCAACCAATGAATGCATAAATAAGTGGAACAACAAATCGATCTCTCTCTTTCTCTCTCAGTACCCAGAGAATTTGAAAAACTATGAACCTTTTTAGGTATTTTTTTAAGATTTTATTCCTTTTTAAAGCAAAGAGAAGGAAGGGAGAAAGAAAGGGAGAGAAACATCAATGTGTGGTTGCCTCTTGCGCGCCCCCACTGGGGACCTGACCCATAACCCAGGCATGTGCCCTGACTGGGAATCAAACCAATGACTCTTTGGTTTGCAGATCAGCACTTAATCCACTGAGCCACACCAGCCAGGGCTGTAACTTTTATTCTAGTAAGATATACATAAGATTTACCATTTTCACCATTGTCAAATATACAGTTCATTGGCATTTAGTACATTCACAATGTTGTGCAACTATCATCACTATCCATTTCCATAATTTAAAAAAATTATCCCAAACAGAAACTCTGTACCCAATAAACAATAACTCCCCATTTCCCCTACCATCAACCCCTGGTAACCTCTAGTCACTATGAACTTGCCTATTCTAGGTACCTCATATAAGTGGAATCATACAATATTTGTCCTTCTGTGACTTTCTTATTTCATTTGCATAATATCAAATTTCATCCATGTTGTTGCATGTGTCAGAATTTCATTCCTTTTTATGGTTGAATAACATTCCACTATATGTGTATACCACATTTGGTTTTCCATTCATCAGTTGATGGAAACTTGGATTGTTTTCACCTTTTCACTATTGTGAATAATGCTGCTATAAACATTAGTGTACAAGTATCTGTTTGATTTTAATTTTTCAATTCTTTTGGACATATACTTAAGAATGCAATTACTGGGTCATATGGTAATTCTCCTTAACATTTTGAGAAATACCAAACTGTTTTTCACAGCACTGCACCATTTTGCATTATGACCAGCAATGCATCAGGGTTTCAATTTTTCCATATCCTCACCAACATTTGTTATTTTCATTTTTTGAAGACATAAAAGCCATTCTAGAGGGTGTGATGCAGTATCTCCTTGTGGTTTTGTTTTGTATTTCCTTATGACTAACGATGAAGAACTATTCAAGTCTTTTGTTCATCTTTTTTTTTTTTTGAAGTCATACTGTCTTCTTTAGTATTGGCATGGTTTGTTTTGGAAATGAACATTATAGGAAAATTTAACATAACATTAAACTCATGTGAGTACATTAATAAAGGCAATATTTTGGTTATGGAGCAAGTATTTCATGTAGAGTTAGTTTTTCTTTCAGCTCTTATATTTCTTTTTGGATTGTAACTATTGTTGAACATGTATGTTGAAAGGTGAGTGGGATTGGTTTCACAATCTTACCCAAAGATGTATGCAAACCTCAGATTAAAGTGAGGAGGAGTTAGAAATACTCAAATAATTCTTTTATATCTGTTTTGACTTCATCTGAATTTAAAGTCTTTTGGGGAAATGGTGACCTTATTTTTCCATTTATTGAATGTCCCTCTATAGGAGCAACCATGAAAGATTTTTATATAAGATTGATCACATTTCAGTAACCTTGACTCAACTCAGAATGATGATGCCCTCAAGTAACAAACTCATTTTTTTTTCTTGCTATTTTGGGGATATTTAAATGAATCTGAATTTGTGATTGGATTTTTAAAGATATTTGTTTAAGAATATTCTTTGATCAAACTGGGAACAATTTAAACGTATTTCATCCTGAAAACATAGTGCAGAATGCAGACTTTCTCCTCCAAAGTATACGTAAAGGTTCACTTCTTTTTCTTTTTTTGCAACTCTGGAAGACAATGTGCAATGTGGTACTCTTCATTTACAATAATGAAATGCTTTTTACACTTTCACAGTTTTGAGTGATAAATAGGATGTAATTTTTCTCCCAAGTAAAACTTAAACATAAATAAAGCACTTATTTGTGAAAGTTGTCTAGGGTTAAGGTGCATTTTTGGTACAACCTCAGTGCCAAAGAGAGAACTCTGAATTAATCCTCCATAGAAAGCAATCATATAATTAAATTGCTGCAGGGTTGTTAAATATGCTCACATCTATATTAAACAAATTATTTTTCCAGTTTCCTAAAAGACTAGTAGTCCAATAACTTAAATGGGCTGCAAACCTGCTGTGATTCAAACTTGCAATTCTTCACAGGCTTCTCTGACTTGAGGTACTAAATTCCTTTAATTATTTTTTCTGAAATTAACTGGGCTACCAGACATGGTTTCTCAGCCTCTAATAGCTTACTTGTTTCTGCTTTTCTCCTTCTGGTTGGATGGGGTTCCAGGTCACTGTCTCTTAATCTGTGCTCCAGGAAACTTGTAGGTTTCTACTTAGTTTGAGATGAGATCCTGAAAGATTTATGCATTTACCTTTTCTGAGTAAATGTTTCTGCTTGGAGTTGGGGGAGATACTTGAGTTAATTATTTATTAAGGATAATGTGCTTTTCCTATGGCAAACTCTTCTATCCCTTCAAAGGTCAGAATTAACGTTCTTTCTCATCTTTTTACATTTTGATATTTTTCTAAGTATAACATTTCTTGAATTGGTTTTAATAGGATTATATTTGATATTTAAACAGATGACTTAGACATTGAACTCGGGTTTGCTTTGTAAAATGAAGAGTTCTGAATATCTCTGTTTCATTGCCCTCCAAAACTGAGTTTCTATTTCTCAATGGTTGATTGGAACCAGATGTTACAAAACGTTCATAGGAGAGTGCCACCAGAAAAAGACACCTTAAAAAGATGTCTTTACAAATTTTCTCTAGGCCTTTAAGTTTCTCCTGAATTTGAGAGATCCTCAAACTATATAATGAAGTGTCTTCTGACACCAATGGACCAGAAAAGAGCGTCTTTAAACAAAAATTAAGATCCAGAATTTTAATTTACGTCACAAAGTTCAAGGACTTAAGAGGGGAACCCATTTTTAAATGTCCATTAAAGCTTTGCATGTTGTAATGTACCACTGCAAGCAAGCTTTCTTCCAAATGGTAATCAAAGGACATTCATGAAAGATGTGGTTTCCAAATCAGTTGATTATATACCCTTAAGGTAGAAAATAAAGTCTGGATTTATAGACTCTACTTGAAAATGCACAGCCCATCTAATTGTTGCAATCTTTGAACAGCCCCAACTTCTATATTATTTTATCTGTTTCACTTTCTATTTTTGCATTCTAAGGTACTGTGAGAAGACATACTTATAGATTTAATCTGAAAGTTGGGTTGTTTTGTAGATCATTGTGTTAAAAAGGAGAGGCTAGGCGACCTGGCTGGTGTGTCTCAGTGGATTGAGTGCTGGCCTGCAAACCAAAGGGTCGCTGGTTTGATTCCGAGTCAGGGCACCTGCCTGGGTTGTGGGCCAGGCCCCCAGTTGGGGGTGTGTGAGAGGCAACCACACATTGATGTGTCTCTCCCTCTCTTTCTCCCTCTCTTCCCCTCTCTCTAAAAATAAATAAATAAAATCTTAAATTTAAAAAAAAAAAAGAAGAAGAGGATTGGACACCTTTATTGGAGTTTGTCAGAACTAGGAGACAGTTGTTCCATTGCAAATACTTTTAAAAACTGCTCACATTCTGAGCTAGCCTCTATTCAGGCAGGGTTTTCCAGGCCTGTCCTTCCCCAGGACATCTACAAAATTGAAATCTGGAGAAGCTATTTCCTTTACTCTCGCTTTGGAGAGCAGCATAAGGAAGGTTCCCCCAGTTGTAAGGCCCTACCCTGTTTCAAAGTCTTTACCTGTGGAGTCCTACTGTTTTTCTGACATAATAATCTGGTGTTCTCTTTCTCTTTCTCTTTCTCTTCCTCTTTGTCTTTGTCTTTCTCTTTCTTTTTCTCTCCCCATCCCCTCTCTCTCTCAGACTGTTTTTTAGAGTGGTTTTAGGTTCACAGCAAAATTAAGTGGAAAATGCTGAGTTCCCCTTACTCCCTGCTCCCAAAAGTGCACAGCCTACCGCAATATCAGCATCCTACACCAGAGTGGTGTATTTGTTGCAATCAATGAACCTGCATTCACACATCATTATCGCCTAAAGTCAATAGCTTACATGAGGGTTAACTCTTGGTGCTGTACATTCTATGGGTTTTGGCAAGTGGATAATGATATGTGTCTACCATTACAGTATTGCACAGGATAGTTTCGCTGCCCTAAAAATCCTCTGTGTTCCACCTATTTATCTCTTCCTCCCTCTTAAACCCTGGTTACCACTGGTCTTTTTATTATCTCCATATTTTGCTTTTTTCAGTATGCCATGTAGTTGCAGCCTTTTCATATTGACTTCTTTCACTTAGTAACATACACTTAATGTCTCTCCATGTCTTTTCATGGCTTCATACCTCATTTCTTTTTAGGATTGAATAATATTTCATGTCTGGATGTACCAGTTTACTTCTGTACATCTACTGAGGGACATCTTGGTAGCTTCTAACTTCCGACCTATTACAAATAAAGCTGCTATAAATACCTGTGCACAGTGTTTTTGTGTAAACATGTCTTCAACTCATTTGGGTAAATGCCAAGGAGTGTGTTAGTGGATTGTATGGTAAAACTATACTTAGTTTTGTAAGAATCTGCTAACCTGTCTTCCAAAGTGCCTATCTTATTTTGCATTCCCACCATCAATGAATGAGAGTTCCTGTTGCCCCACACCCTCACCAGTATTTGGTGTTGTCAGTGCTTTCAATTTTGGCTATTCTATTAGGTGTATAATGGTATCTCATTGCCTAGTATTCAGTTTTTACCTCTTGGTTTTACATATTCCTGGCTCCTAACTTGCTTCTCTACTTTTCTTTCTACCCCACCTTATAAATAAGTGGTTCTCAGAGCATGCTCCTCAGACCAACAGCATTGATACCACCTAGGAACTTGTTAGAAATGCAAATTTTGGGACCTTGCCCAAATCTATTAAATGAGAAGCTCTGGGGGTGGGGCCCAACAATCTTTATTTTAACAACTCTCTAGGTTATTCTGATGCAAGCTAAAGCTTGAAAATACTATTCTAGACATGCATTGTCCAACATGGTAGCCTCTAGTCATATGTAGCTATTGAGCTCCTGGAATACAGCTAGAATAAATTGAGATGTGCTATAAATGTAAAATATACTCTGGATTTTGAAAACTTAGTATAAAAAAAGAGGGTAAAATATCTCATTAGTAATTTGTATATTGATAACATATTGAAATCATAGTATTTTGGATATATTGAGTTAAATAAAATATATTATTAAATTTATTTTCACCTGTTTCTTTTTATCTTTTACAAGAGGTTACTAGAAAAACATTAAGTCACATATGTGGCTTTCATTATAGTTCTATTGGACCTCTAGACCATGAGTCTGCAAGCTACAGTCTGCAGTCCGGATCCGGCCTACTGACTGTTTTTATATGCCCCATGAACTAAGAATAGTTTAAATTTTAAATGGTTGAAAATAACTTTTACAAAAGAATGATATTCCATTATATGTTAAAATTACATGAAAGTCAAGTTCATTGTCCATAAGGAAACTTTTATTGGAATGTTGAGCACACTCGTTTATTTATGTATTGTCTATGGTTGCTTATCTCTACAATGGCATAAGGGTATCTGTGACAAGGACCCCATGGTCTACAAGTTAGAAATATTTACTATCTGGCCCTTTACTGAGAAAGTTCTAGACTGTCAGCTGCCACATCCTCCCTGGGAGAGGACCCTACTTTTAACTTGCCCCTATCCTTTGTTCCTAATTTTTGCTTAGCTCTTAGGTCCAACTGCTTGCCCAAATATCAGTAGTATTTTGGGATTACAAAATTTGACCTGTGCATTATTTAAGCTACTAAGAGGCAGACCCAAAATGTTTCTGCCTTCCTACAACTGCACAAGAAACTTACGGATCCAGCAAAAGGGAACAGAGATGTTCAATAGCTTCTTTCTTCAAAGGTAGGGCCTTCCTTCTCAGAATACAAGGGAACCCAGGATTAACATTTCCAACAGATTGAGAGGTGAGCCTGTAATTTAGGGCTAGCCATTTCTTTCACAACTCAGCAACACCTCTTGAATTAAAACTCTTTCTCTTCCTCTCTCTCTCTCTCTCTGCACACCTTATGCCCACTCTCAGCTAGTTTAGTTGGCTTCTGAGGCAACTTGTCCTGCCAGATATATTGTGAAAATTGCTATGATGGTTTTTCCACTCCAGTAAAGCAGACATCTGGATTCCTTTGTGAGCCTCTTGATCCTTATTCCCTACCACCCGCACCAATATGCCGCCACAGCCTCGTTGGCTCAATGAATCTTTATGGTCTCATTTTATAGGATCCCCAAAGAAGAGAAGTATGGCTGTGGTTTCCAGAATGTTAATTGATAACAGTTCTTGGCAATAGTGCTTGTTCTGACTTTCTTTCCTTAACCTACTTCTTCTACCTATAATATCATTTTTTAATCAATTGCCCCAGTCTGGAGTTCTCAGAAACCCCCTTCCTACCCCCACCCCCACACCATGCACATCACACTCTCCTTCTTCCTTGCTCTACTGATTATACTTAGGACTATTTAATTTTATAATATGAGCTAATTTGTAAACAAGCTCCTTGAACATTGTGGTGATGTAAAATTAATTATTAAAATGGCCTTCACTGAGAGCTATTGCTCTCCATTTCAACCACACTTCATTGTCAAAATTGAGGAGGAGTCTTTCATCTCTATTCATTTAAGAACTCTCCTTCAGACAAATGTCATTAGATTCCATAGTTGAGTTGAATTTAGGCCCTGGGCTGGGGTTGGGAAGAGATGGAAACCACCTATCACATAGGTAAATCCTAAACAAGCCTGGTTTTTCATATGCAGCTCATCTTAAATATTGGGCACCAAGAGGAAAATCTGTTGGGAGGTTTCCACTGAAAAATAAGCTGAGGATCAAGTGGTCGTGTGTTTTATTCCAGCTTTTGTCCAGATAATCTCCAAATTTCTGGTCTTTGTCTTCTCTGGGTATCACTTTTCTCATTTGTAAAATAAAGGGTCTAATTAGTCAATCTTTGAACCTTCCAACTCTAAATTGTTCTGATTCCACATCCCCATGTATCACCTAGAGATGATAATCTCTAGCCTCATCATTCAAAGATTGAGTAATGTTAATGAACTGCCGGAAATAAAAACTTGTTGAATTCCTCAGAAGAGAGAGACTCATTGAACTCTCATTTAATCAGAATGAACAAAAAATAAAGTATTCCAATGTATTCCATGTGTTGATTAAATGGAAGTTGTTATATACAACATATGCATTAGCAAATATTTATGTAATTAGAACAGAATAAAATACCCAATAGTAGAATTATAATAACATAATATAAATGTTTTTTTAAATAATTTATTTATTTGTTTGTTGTCTTGTTTATTTATTTATTTTTAGAGAGAGGAGAAAGGAGAAAGAGAGGGAGAGAAACATCAGTGTGGTTGCCTCTTACTTGCGCCCCCAAATGGGGACCTGACATGCAACCGAGTCATGTGCCCTGACTGGGAATCGAACCAGCAACAATAATATAAATGTTTTGATTCAGCCTCTTACAATGCTCTCAGAATAGATTCTGAACTCTTACAATTATTGTACAGCACTAGAGCTATAGATGAGATGAGACAGCTCAGGTAACAATATATAATTAAAATTGTTTTCTGAAAGCTTTGTTTATAATTTTTCTTTCTCACAAAATTAGAATATACCCCTGGTGGGTGTGGCTCAGAGGATTGAATGCCAGCTAACCGAAAGGTCATTGGTTCGATTCCCTGTCAGGGCATATGCCTGGGTTTTGGGCCTGGTCCCCAATTAGAGGTGTGTGAGAGGCAACCAATTGATGTTTCTCTCACATATCAATATTTCTCTCCCCTTCTTTCTCCCTCCCTTCCCCTCTCAATAAAAATACATAAAAACGTTTTAAAAATTAGAACATAGAACAACTCAAGTTATTAGAGCCATAGAATTGCATAATTTTAGATCTGGAAGGGTCCTTAAAGATCATTTGACCCAGTCCTCAAATGTACACATGAGAAACTTGAGGCTAAGAGAAGTCCCGATCACAGATCTGAGGGTGCCAGAGCTGACTAGAACTTACTGCCTGTTGGAGAAAGAGATGTTTATAAGATTACAGTCACTTTGTTTTTAATTCTCAGTCTGTAGTAAGGCATCATAACCTTCTCACAATTATTTACTCATGTAATCACTATCATAATTGTCCATCATTGAGATAATTTTCTACTACCCAGGGTAGTACCACTGTCTATTTGGAAATATTCAGTAAAATGTGAGGCAGGTGGAACTACACTAGTACTGTTTCTTTTTAAAAATATTTGTATTTATTTATTTTTAGAGAGAGGGAAATGGAGGGAGAAAGAGAAGGAGAGAAACACTGATTGGTTGCCTCTCCCACATCCCCAAATGGGGACAAGGCCTGAAACCCCGGCATGTGCCCTGACTGGGGATTGAACTGGCAACCTTTTGGTTCACAGGTCAGCACTCAATCCACTGAGCCACACCAGCCAGGGCTAATATTGCTCCTTAAGGAGATAACCTATAAGTTTTCAAAACTAACATTTTAAAGCTTATATAGCACTAAATATTTTATTTGCAAACTTTTTCATTTTTTTACCTAGATCTTTTGGCATCATGTATATCAGACTTCCTGATTAGTAATTAGATATTTACCCATAAATTTAGAAACAACTGGTCTGGGATTCCATCAATTTTTTTTTGGTAAGAAGAACATAGTATATAATAATGCTTTTTATCACTGTCCTTCATCTTTTCCCTCTCTCTCTCTCTCTTTCTCTACACACACACACACACATACATTCATAAAGTATCCAACCATGTGCTATGAAAAATAGAGACATTTATTGCAGAAGACACGAGATACAAAAAACATTGTACATAGGACAATTACGCCTCAGTCTCCTTTGAAATAGGCACCTTGGGACCTCACACAGTTCTCCCAATCGCCATCAGCTGCCCTGTCCTATTTCCCTGAATCTCATCAACAGTCTGAAATCTCTTCCTTTTCAAAGGTGATTTTAGTTTTGGGAAATGCCAGAAGTCGCAGGGCACCAAATCTGGGCTGTAGGGGGAGGCTGAGTCACCTGGGTGATTTGATGTTTCATTAAAAATCTCTACACAAGACATGCAGGCGTGTTGTTGGAATGAAGCTGCCAGTCACCAGTTGCCCACAGCTGCAGCCTTCTGAATCATTCAAATGATTTCTGCAGAGGAACGTTCAAGCTTAACCCAAAATTTGACGCAGATTCATTGCTCTACTTGCTCAGTCATTTTGAATGAGACAGCCACATGGTACACATGCTTGTTCAACAGCATGTACCATCCCCACTGACTAGTACAGTGACATTGAGCACACGTGTCTATTCCAGTCCACTCTCCTTGGCTGCCAGGTTACATCAATGTCACAAAAACCGTTCTCATTGTATTAACAATGGTGGACTTTTTCCAGATAGACCTTCAAACACACACACACACACACACACACACACACACACACATATAACTGGCACACTCAAAGATTCTAGGACAATAAAAAGTAGCTCTTCAACAATCAAATGCTGTGGACCTTTGGAATAAGACACCAATTTTATATATGTGGCTATTGCCACACAAATTTTAGTAAGTATGTTCTGTGTCAATCATCTTGTCCTGATCAGCTGCAATAATACTGTTGTGTCATAAGCAACATGGCCAGTTTCAGCCATCAGTTGAACAGTTTCATCTATGCCAGTGGTTCTCACACTTCAGCCTACATCAGAATTTCCTAGAGGGCTTGTTGAAAAACAGATTGGTTCGATTTCCAGAGTCTCTGATTGAATAGATATGGGGTGTGACCCCAAATTTGCATGTTTAACAAGTTCAAGGATGATGTTATAAAAGATATGGGGGACACATTGTGATATGTACCCCATTTTAACTGGACAATAATTTATGGAGATCTTTCTAAGTCTGTATTCCTTTGAGGTATTTTCTTATGCAAATGTTCTATAACTTATAATTAATCCTCAAATTTATTTTTGTTTGATTATGAAAATAATACATATTTGCTTTAAAACACTTTAAAACACTACAGAAATGAACAAATTAAAATATGCTTCCCCTCACCTTCCCCACTCTTTTCTAGGAGTAGCTACTGTTAATAATTTGGTATGAATTCTTCCAGACATTTTTACTTTTAATACAAACAAAAATAAGCAATATATAGATTTAAATTTTTCATAAAAATTAGGTAATTTTATAGTGTAATGTGATTCTGCAACTAAATTTTTTCATCCAACAATATATCATGGTGCATCTATCAAAGTAAACAGCATTTTTAATGACTACATAGTATTCCAGCAGTATAAACCAGTCTCTATTGATAAAACATTTAGTTTTTCCCCCCTAATTTTCACCTATTATTTTTTTGTTCACTTTTCTTATTAATTCTTTATCTAATGATAAAGTCAAAATAGTGGGAGTCCTAGGTTGAAGAGTAAGTTCATTTAGTATGTTGATGCATGAGACAAAATGCCTTCCAGAAAAGTTATACTATTTTTACCTTTACCAGAAGTGTGAGAGGATGTCATAATTTGTTCTTTATTAATTTGGTAAGCAATAAATATGATCTTCTTGTTGGTTTTATTTATATTTTCTTGATTACTAATGAGGTTAAACACATTGTCATAATCTATGGACAATTCAGTTTTTTAAAATAAACTATCCATTCTTATTTTCAATAGAAGTGATTGGCTTTCTCTCATTCATTTGTAAAAGTTCTTTGTATATGGAAGAAATTAGTCATCATGAGTTGCAAATATTTTCCCAACTTGTCATTTGTCTTTCAACTTTGTTTATAGTAATGTTTGCCATGCAGAACATACTGAAGTTGCTTTCATTTGTGTGTTTTGTGTGTATGGTCAAATTTAGCAATCCAGGGCTTCATGGCAAGCCTATAAAAATCCCCCATTACCCTAGGATTAGAAAAAGTGCTATCACATTTTCCTTCTAGAACTCTTGGTTCCATTCTTCTGCATTTCTGCACTTAATTCTTTAATCCATCTGGAATTCATTTTGGTATAAACTGTAAGGTATGTGTCTAGCTTTATTTTTCCCCAAATAGTTAGCCATTTGTTCCAATAGCATTTATTTAACAATTCATCTTTTCCCCATTCATTTTAACTGTCTTATTTAGCTAATTTCCCCAAATACACTTGACTCTACTTTTGGGTTCCATTCTGTTCCCTTAGTCTACTCTCTATTCCTGTGCTAAAAGCATATTGTTTTGATTTCTGTAGCTTAAAATATTTTCTAACAACTGGGGAGGGTACTCCTTTAAAATATTAATTTTATTTCCATGGGTTTTTTAATTGAGTTGAAACTCATGTAACATAAAGTTAACCATTTTAAAAAAATTATTGATTTTAAAGAGGTAGAGAGAAAGAGAGGGAGAGAGAAACATCAATTTGTTGTTCCACTTATTTATGCTTTCATTGGTTGATTTTTGTATCTTCTCTGGTAGGGTATCAAACCCGCATATTAGGACAATGCTCTAACCAACTGAGTTATCCATCCAGGGCTAAAGTTAACCATTTTAAAGTGAACAATTAAATACATTTCACATTGTTGTGCATCCACCACCTCTTTCTGGTTCAAACACATTTTTTCATCCCACTAAAAGTAAACCCCATACCCACTACAGTTTTTCCACGTTCCACCCTCTCCACAAATTTTTAACACACACAAAAAATTGAACTTTTATTATAAAACCTCTGGCTTAGGTCCACCATATACTAAGGAAGTTTAACATTCAAGTCCAAGTGCAAAGTCTTAGAGAAGCCTTACCTGATTAAGACCATCCTCCAGCACGCCTCTGAATCCCTCAAGCTTGCTTTTGCATCCCCAGTAGCTCAAGACTCAACTTGGATTCTGTTAATCTGCTGCTAAATTGCTTTGTGATTTTTCTCAAGCATCTGCAACTTGTGTTATTTTTTTTCAACAACCTTGTAAACCTACTTTTTTTTTTCTCTCCAGTCCACCCTTATAACATCTGGCACTGGCTTTACACTGTCACATTCTCATTAAATTATTTTTGATTGATCGTTACCAAAACTTCCATACTGAACTCAGCAGGGTGTCAGAAGACTGCCTACAGCGTGATTTAAATGGGAATAAAGAGGGAATTCAACATATGGCATATTACTTTCAGATAAAATAATACTACTAGCTGTCATTTATTAAGTGCCTATTAATTGTCCTGCCATACACATTGTCTTATTTAATTCTTGAAACAATTTTCTGGGGTTGGGGTTTACTATTGATATTCACAGAGGTTAAATAACTTGTCTAAAATTCCTAGGCTTAATGTCAGACCAAAGCTTTGAACCCAGGTTGGCCTGATTACACAGCACTTTCTACCATCATATATTTTCTTCATATATTCTCTCTCTCCATCAAGGGCTAGCCTTCATGTTACTCCAGTTCATATTTTAACTTTTGTTTTTATAGGTTTGCTTTTAGAGAACATCTAAGGTCTCCTGCTGAGGTATATAATTAGGATAGTCACGAAGCACCAAAGAATCATTACCTCTCTTATATATGACCTCACCTATGCCCTGGCCAAGCTATTAAGGATCAAGTTCATTCTTTGCTTTATTATGTCCTATGTTCTGGATGAAGTCCCATAATAGCTGGCCCAGATATTACAACTGTCATCTTGGCTGGAGCTAGACTGGTAAATGGAGTTGAAGCCAGGAAAATGATGGGAGACATCATTTTCCTAATGGGGAGGATCCCAGTGGGTGCCTGAGAGCTCCATCTCTTCCCAGCCTACCCACACTTGGCATCTCCCTATTTTATGTCTTCTAGAAAATGTATAAAGCTCAAGGATGTTAGAGAGCACTATTTGGAGAAATAAAATATAAACAAATCAGAAACACATGGATTGGCTTTCCTTCAGAAGAGATTCACATTTTAAAGTGGAAGAGAAAATACATGAAACCAAGACCAGATGAGCTTTTAAGTATATAGCATGGCAGGGTTGGGGTATTTCAGCAAATCTGACTCAGTTGGGCATACCCAGCCCAACTTTCCCTTATAGCTGCAGAAAGACAGGCCACTTCAGGATGGTCTAGTCCTGGATCTGTGTTCTCACAGGACAGAGGTCCTCTATGTGGAACAGAAAGGCATGGGTCCATGATGCAGCAATGACAGTTAGCAGTTCATGTGACCTTTGTGACCAGACAAGATACTTAGTCCTCCTAAATTTCCTCATCTGGTCCTGACTGGTGTGGCTCAGTTGGTTGGGCATCGTCCCACAATTCGAAAGGTTGTCGGTTCCATTCCTGGTCAGGGCATTTGCTTAGGTTACATCCTTAGGTTGTGGGTTCAATCTCTGGTTGGGGTGTGTGAGAGGCAACCAGTCGATGTTTCTTTCCCTGTTTCTCCCTCCCTTTCCCTGTCTCTGAAATAAAAAATAATAAATAAATAAATAAATTTCCTTATCTGTTAAAGTTATTTTGTATTTTTTTCTAAAAATATGATAGCATCTTTCCTACTTGCTTATAAAGTTTTTATGATATCATGGTTGAAGTTTGTTGCAAACTGTTAAGTCATTATCATCATTTAACTATAATAAAGACTTTGAAGAGGTAATAAGTGATGATAATGACCAAATTAGGTCAAATGGGCTGACCTTTTTTAAAATGTCTGTAGGGCTTTTCCTTCAAGGGAATATTAAAATAAGAACTAACATCAATAACTATTTTTATTAGATGACTTTTTAACAGCCCGGCCTCCTAGATGCCGTAGTCATCCAGTCAATAATAATAAAAACCCGGTCCCGGGTGCTAAGTAAGAGAGTACTTTGGGAGGGGGGGGTGTCTGTGCAGCATTGCGTGTGTGTGTGTTGTCTTATATGCTGTTGAGTCAGCTATGACTCTTGGCAACACTGAATAGGTGCCGTCCACAACGTCCTGTCCTCAGCGGCCCTGCTTAGCTCTTTTAGACTCGTGCCTATGGTTTCTTTCATGGAGTCAATCCACCTCATATTTTCTCCCTCTTTTCCTGTTGCCTTTGATTTCTCCCCAGCATTATTGTCTTTTCCAAAGAACCCTGCCTTCTCATGATGTGCCCGAACTACGACAGCTTCAGTTTTATCATTTTTGCCTCCAGTGATGTTTCAGGCTTGATTTTTCCCTACAACCCACTTGTTTGTCTTGCTGGTGGTTCAGGGTATTATAGAGCTCTCCTCCAGCATCTTATTTCAAGTGAATCATTTTTGCCCCCATCAGTCTTCTTCTCTGTCCAACTTTTGTATCCATGCCTAGTAACTGGGAATATGAGGGCATAGATGATCTTAGCCTTGGTCTCTAATAACATATCCATCCTTGGGGATCTATCTTAATTTTAAAAAATAAATATCTTAATGCTGGAAGGAAGTTTGGGAATCACTAAGTCCAATTTTCTCATTTTTCAGATAAATTGGAAAAAAATGAGGCCCAGTGAGACAACGTAATTTGCTTGAGGCCACCCAACAAATGGCTGAGCTGGGGCTCAAACCCAACTTTTAGTTCTTATGCCTTTCACACACTCATTAACAGTTTTTCAAACTGCAAGTTGTATGTAACCCATTACTAATTGTGAAATTAATTAGTGAGCTGTAACCAGCATTTTAAAAAAAGAATCAGAAGAACAGAATGGAATAGAAAAGATCAGAGTGCATGGCTGTTAGGAGGAGTTACTATTATTGCCTTAAAAAACTTTTGATTCACTTACATATTTATATAAGTATATGTGATCTGAACCATATGTAAAATGTATTTCTTGCTATGGGTTATGGTTTTTTAAAGTCTAAAAACAGTGACTCTAAAGGGATATCTACTCTGTCCTCAGGTTCTTATACTCTAATGAATCAATAAAAGAATAAATGAATATGAACTCATTGAAGAGCCCTTTGGAAACATTTCCAAGTAGGTCAGTTTGCATTGCTTTTCTTCTCTTCTCAGGGAATGCAGAGATAGCTAGATGCCTGATTGGTAGGGGGTAGATCTGGAAAGACATGGCCCCCTCAAAATCCTCATTAATCCCCTTTAAAGCCACAAGTTGTCTTACTTGCATGAAGGAATTTCTCAGATCTGAGGCTTTTGATAACAAGGAGTTTGAACTGGTCATTTAGAATAACTTCCAGTTAACCCATGAACCTGGATATCTCCAAATGTTGTCTCTTCCCCATCCTCCTCCCTGCCTCTTCATCCTAGGAGGTACATAAGCTGATTCCATTCGCAAAGGATTAACCAAATAAATGATACTTGGATTCAGATCAGCAGAGGGATAAATACCAGGAATATGTTCTCATGATTATTTCTGTAAGCCTTGCAGACATCCCTGACCAGACAAATGATAAGATATTAATAAAACCACTGTCAAAGTATAAGAAACCCACACCCTGAGACAGGTGTGGTCCTGATTTGGAAATGCTCAACTTACACGGTTTATTAAACCAATATAATAGAGCAAGAAAGAAGGGAAAGGGGATGGGACTACTTCACCAGCCTGGGCTAGGGTGCAAGCAGGGTGGAAGGGCCCCACTGCCTGAATTTGGGGTATGTGATGTTCATATGTTCTGTATCTCTCCCTGCTGCAGCAGCCTTTCTTGCTGATGATATTGCAAGGACCAGAGTTGACGCTCAAGCAAGGGGATCCACAGATGGAAGGTGCACTGAGCCCATGACATACACTTGCTTTCTCAGATAAACGTAGGAACAAGTTTATTGGGCCATTGCTATAACTTGCTAATTAGCCGGCTGAATAGCCATGAGTATATTTGTATATCTTTGACAGAGTATACAAGGGGCCAGAATAGGTATCACCAAAGAATCAAATTAAAAACTCATGAATATTGAGTGCTCATAGGTATTTAATTTATCCTGAACATTAGTGTCTTTGGTATATTTAGTGCCTCATATATCTTATGCATGTTCACAATATCATGAATATTTTGTACCTTTCTTGTATTCAGTGTGCCATGGCTCTGGTACCCAGGTACTTCATGAATAGTTGACATCTCTTGGTTCTTCCAATCTGTGTTTAACATACACATGCTCTAGTTCCTAACTACTTAACACATCCTATGACCTCTGCCTATGTCTAACAAACATTTTGCGTATTAGCTACTTATCTATAATTAAAACGTCTTTAAAAATTTCGCTCATGTTTTACAAACTACAAACTTAATTATCTTTTATAACAGAATTGAATATTCTCAAAGTAAATTTACATTACAGCCTCTCTTTGCTCACATTGCTATTATTGCCTGATCTATCCCCTGCTGCCCCAAATCTGCTATTTCTTCAGCCTTTCTCATCTCAGAAATGGCATTTCCTGACCTCAAGAGTCAATCTTGACAACCAACTCTCCTTCTCCCCCTTATATCCAACCTGGCATCAAGACCTCACACTGCTACTCCTAAGATATACAGGATGGGGCAAAAGTAGGTTTATAGTTGTTCATGTGGAAAATATACCATAATTAATAAATAACACAAGAATAAACTCTGTGTTTTGCATACTCACAACTGTAAACCTACTTTTGCCCCACGCTATACTTACTTCCATCCGCCCCAGGCCAAGCCATAATCAGCCTTCTGGGATGACTGCAATTTGCTGCCACCTCCACCCTTTGCTACATCAGTCCTGTCCCATACAACATCCCAGAATTATCTTTTTCAGATATCAGTTGGATCATATCACTTCCCTTCTTAAAAACCCTTCATTGGTTTCTCGTTGAGCTTAGGATCAAATCTGAAGTTTTCAATGTGGTGTCCATGGTGTGGCCTGTGTTACTTCTCCAGCCTTACATAGGCACCCTTTTACCTTCGTAAGGCTCCTTCCATGATCTTTAGTTTCTTCCTTAAGGTTTTCTATTTCTTTTACCTGGAATATTCTCCTTGCTCAGGACATACACCAATCCTCCTCATTCTTCAGGCTTCAGCTTTAATCTGACTTTCTCAGAGAGGCCTTTGATGACTCCTCAATCTACTTAGGTGCTGCATTATTCCCTATCATAGCACCCTCACTTTTTGTTTCCTTCATAGAATTTATTTGGCTGTGATTTATTTTAAAATTGTATGGACTTTCAAGCCATAAAGTCCCATTAGGGCAGGGATCATGTCTGTTTTGTTCACAGTAGCCCAGGCAGCACTTGGCACAATGCCTAGCACATAGTAAACACTCAATAAATATTAATTGAATGAACAAATGAGTGTGAGTAAAATACAGATTTCCTTAGCCTGATATTTCTAACATTAGTCCCTTTATGTGGATTTTGTGGCCAGAGTTCTGGGTTTTGTATTTTTAAAAAGATTTTATTTATTTTCAGAGAGAGGGGAAGGGAAGGAGAAGAGAGGAAGAGAAACATCAGTGTGTGAAAGAAACATCAATCGGTTGCCTCTTACATGCCCTCAACCAGGGACCCAGCCTGCAACTCAGGCATGTTCCCTGACTGGGAATCAAACCCACGAGCCTTTGGGTTGCAGGTCAATGCTGGATCCGGGGAGCCACACCAGCCAGGACCTAGGTTTGAATTTTGATTCTTTCGTTTGCTAAGTGTGACCATTAGTAAGTTCTTTCACCTCTTTGATTCTCAACATTCCTCACATTGTTTTGTTTTAAAATCTTTTATTCCTTTGTCCTGTTTCTCTAAACAGTCTTCAAGCCCTTTGGCAACAGGGTTCCCATCTCAGGCATCTTGTATCTCTCACAGCACCTGGCTCAGCTAAGATGTGTGAGTGCCCACAGGATACCAGTTACTATGCACGTATTTCATATTTATTATTGCCTAAATTAATTTTCATGAGGATCCTGCCAGGTAAGTATTACTATGCTTCTTGTAAAAACAGACTCAGAAGGTTTAGTAATCTATCTAAGGGCAACCAGTTAGCAAACAACAGTCTTTTAAAACTCTCTCTGTCTGGCTTGTATCCTGGCACATAGTCAATGCTCAATATATATTTGTTAGTGCTCTTTCCACTACACCATATTGCCTTTCTCAGGGAATATAATACTTTTTCATAGTGAAGATGATAGTTATCATCATCTTCTCATCCTTGATCCTCTTCCCTAAAATTCTTCTAGTGTCCTGTACCCTAATTCCCATTCAATTTCCCATCAGTGCCACACCTCTTTGCTGAATTCTTTTTTATAAAGATTTTATTTATTTGTTTTTAGAGAAAGGGGAAAGGAGGAAGAAAGAGAGGGAAAGAAACATCAATGTGTGGTTGCCTCTTGTGCACCCCCAACTGGGGATCTGGCATGTGCCCTGACTCAGAATTGAACCAGTGACCCTTAGGTTTGCAGGTCAGCACTCAATCCACTAAGCCACACCAGCCAGGGATCTTTGCTAAATTCTGATAGACCCTGACACAGTACACCCCTTGTCTCCCCACAAACCCTGTTCTTCTCCATATCTTCCTCCCATTAAAGCTTCTCTTCCTCATGGTCTCCCCTTCCTCCATTCCCCATCTATTCCAGCTTAATTTAGGTTGTAAAAATGAAAAACTACACGCTCACCTTGGAGTGCCCTCTACACCAGAGTGCTTATGTCCAGGAGGTGTGTAGGGTTCTTAGGAAGCAGATGCTTACACAGCACTTAATGTGTGCCAGTCACTACACCAAATGCTTTACATATATTTATTCATTTAACTGTCACAACCCTATGAAAATGTTATTAACCCTATTTCACAGATGAAAAAAAGGTCTCCAAATTAAGTAACTTACCCTAGATTACTCCAGCCAGTGTGTTGTGGAGCTGGGCTTCAAACTGGCAGCTCTGTCTGCAAAGTCCCTGTCTTAAGCACTGTCCTATTCTACCTGTTACCTCATAAAATGAGGGAAGCTAGTTAAAAATAACCCCTAGCATTTTTATAGCACTTTTCCAATTCTAAAGTACTGTTCACATTTCATACCTTATTTGATCTTCACAACAACCCTAAGGGTAGACATTATTAGCCCAAGTTATGGGGCAAGAACTGAGACTTATTAAGAGGGTCATATGTCCAAGGGCATACACAGCTGGGAAGGGCAGAGTCAGGACTCAAATCCCGGACTGCGAGTTCCCGGTGCCCATTCTGTTACACTTCAGATGCCACAGGGCACATCCTGTTCTTTTTAAAATCTCTTGCAGCTCCAACATCGTGCGCTATTCTTCCCCTCTTTCTTTAAGAGAGAGGCCCCAGTGTTCCCACAAAGGATCTCTTGCTTTGTCAGCCCTCACCCACTTTGTGCAGTGTGTGCCCACAAACAGCAGGGGGTGCTGCAGACCAGCACACAGAAACCGCGCTGCCCTGACCCAGGAGCCCCCTGTGGAGGAGACAGCCATAGTAATTTCTTTATGTTAAAAAAGTCTTAGTCAATACTACCTGTATACGGTATACAATTTTAAAGGTACAAATGAATATACAATGTACCTGCTCCCCAGCTGCCTAGTTTGTCAACCTAGGGGCTAACCCAAAAGGTTTTCTAGCGTTTTATTCTAGAGATATCTTATGCTTATATAAGCAAATATGTATTTTTCCCCCACACAAATGGTAGCATACAAACACGCACACATTGCTTTTATTGTTCGTACAAATGGTACTATACTATACACACTATTATTCTTCCTCAAGTTTTTTGAGGTAATTTATCTTGCTGATCAGTCCATATCATAGTTCATAATATTTAATTGAATGATTAAATCATAATCAATTTACCAGTCCACTATTCCTTTTGATATTGTACAATTACAAATAAGTATGCAGATAAAAACACTGTACATAGTTCGCTGTGCACATATGCATATCTGCAGAATAAATTTCCAGAAGTGAAATCTCTTGCCTGCAAATTACACATATTTGTCATGTTGATCAATATTGCTAAATCGCCTTGCACAGAAGCTACCCATTTATGGATGGCTGCATCAGCAGAGCATGCAAATGTCTGTTTCCTACAGCCTTGCTGATGCAGAATCTTAACAAGCTTTTTCATCTTTGCCCACCCTATAGGTGAAAGATGATTTCTCACTGCAGTTTTTATTGCATTTCTCTTAAATTGAGTGTCCCCTGATCTCTGAGATTCATTCACGCAATCTGTAAGTAATTAATTAGCAGGTGCCTCCTGGATGCCAGGCACCGTGTCGGGGCATCCTCCTCCATCTGTTCCTGGTCTGACTTTCACTGTCTTCCTGCCTGCCATGTATGTACTAGCCGTATCATTTCCCCTTAGAAGCCATTTTCCTTGTTTGGCCATCCTCACCAGGTCAAGCAGGGGTGATCTCGCTTGATCTCTTCTTTAAAGGCTTAGGAGTGAGGAGAATGTGGTTTCTTGCCTTTTCTCTGTTTCTCAAGACTAATTCCTGTAACCCAATTAAACAAAGCTGACAGGTGGGGTACATATGTGGCGGTCTGAGTTAGCTCTGAGTCTCTGGGCTTCTCAGACATGCCCAGTCCAATGAGTCAGTTAGTACTTCAGTTTTCTTATCCTAACCTTTTCTTATCCCAGGGTGTTAGAAAGGTGAACAAAGAGCAGGAATCAGGCACTTGTTTGTGTTCAGTGGATGTTACTTGCTTCATGCCTGGCTGGTTCAAAATTCCTCAGATTGGGTGCCAGCTAAATGGAAAATGCCATACTATTAAACTAAAGTAGGGAAGACATGAGGTTAGGATTTAAGTTCTCTCCTATATGGAAAACTTCTGAACCATTCGTCAAAGTCCCCTTCCTTTGCGGTCCCAGAGCCCTTGACCCCATTGCAGGCTAACTGCTCCTTCACCTGCTTTCTCCCTATGCTATAAATCATCTGGTCAAGAACTCACATCTTTCATCTTTGTTCATATTTGTATCTCTCCTCAGGATAAAGGGGGAATCAACATATGGGAATTTTGAATATCTCCCTAACAGTTCCCAAGACAGCATCCTTGTGAAGGCCTGCATCATTCTGTAGTAGCTTATAATGGGACCTCCAGTTTCTCCCGTGCATGGCTGCTGGAGTTTTCCTCCTAAAGCACACTTCTAATCCAGTCACTGTGGAGGTTCCCTGTGGCCTACTAAATGAAGTGCAAATTCCTTAGCTTGGAATTTAAGGGCCTCTCTGGTGATACGGCTCCCGTCTACCTTTTCAGTTCTTTCTTCCACTACCTCATGCTCCAACTAAACTGAATTACTCAATGCTTCTCAAGTGTGCCCACACTCCACCCCGTGCCTTTGTTCATGCTGGGTCTCCTGTGCCTAGAACTCCTTCCTCTTTGCTCCCCTGGCCTCACCCCTTCCATCTATCACTGATGTCCTCTTCTCTCTCTCTCTTCCCACCTCACCCTTTGTTTAAAAACTAGGGTGATCCGTTCATAAAAAGAAGAAAGAAAAGAAAATTCACATATCTTTCTGACCCCTTCTCAAATGTAATGGCTCCCAAAAACTCCTGTTCAGATCCCCCAGCAGGATATAATCTTTCCTCGCTTAGCTCCCCAGACATCGCTTTTGCTTCTCTATGACACAGGTCTGCTCTGTCCTGCACCCTCATTCCTACCCCTCTTCCAGACCAAGCTCTAGAAAGCAGAGCTGGGCGAGACCCATCTTTGTGTCGCCTATAGTTGGTCAATATTTTTTTATGGGGCGCTCTGAAGTCCGAGGAGCCTCTCCTCACTGCTGCCTTTCCCACTTTGAGTATGAGAAAACGTTGGGGACTTGTCACTAAGACCACTGTAGCCATCTCTTCGGAGGTCTTCTCTCAACTCAGAGTCACCGCCCTAAAGTCAGGAGATAATGTCAGCCTTTACTGCACCCTCTGTCCTGTACACAAACCCTGCAGAAAACAGTGGGAACCTGCTTCAGGCTTGGGAGAAACATGTCCTGTTTGCTCCTTTTCTGAGGGAAAGTAATTTGGCTGTGTAACTAACTGACTGACAAGAGGAGTGTTTGCTGGCTTTGAGTTCTTGGGAGGAGAAATGGAAAGCCATTTCCCTCCTTCCCCTGCGGCCCCGGTTTTTTCTGCACCAGCAGATGGGCACAGACACTTCTCTGTTAAAAGGCCTGTCTGCATTATTGGGTGGTGATGTGTGCACTGGCAAGGCTGGAGGAAGACCACCTGGTCTTTCTTCAGGGCTTTCTTCTAGTGCCTTCTGCAGAGGGAAGAATGATATCTTGGAATTCAAATACCAGGGCTTTAGTTCTTACTCCACCATCCAAAAGCCATATGACCTTGACCAAGTCCCTTAATCTCTCTCAGCCTAAAAATAGAAATAGCTTCATCATTTCAACCTTCCATGTGGGCTGCTCTGAGTACCAAAAGGAAAAAATGTACATGACAGTGTTTTGCAAATTATATTTTTAAAATGTTATTTATATCCTGCCTGTTGTGCAATGGATTTACAGAGGCTTGAAAAATATGTAAAATGTAAGATGGCATAAATTAAAAGTGAGAGTAAGAGCAGAAGAAAAAAACAAATGAGGACATAATGAGCCCAAAATAAGGTTATATTTGCTATGGGCAGATCTCAAGGTTATTGGTAAACTGTAAAGTGTTATCTGAATTGGTAGAAAGGGTCACCTGAGTGGTGGTGTTTCAGGATATCCAGCCTGGAAATGGAAGGCTCATAATAGGGCTGACAAATTCATATCCACTTGAACCTGGAAGCTGTCAGGTCCTTCCCCACCCCACCCCTCTACATAGCAAACACTACTCCCCTCTGGGGACAAACTCACCTACCTCCCATTCAGGCATTCATTTAAAAAAAAAAAAAAAAAAAGCTTTATTTTATTCTTATATATGTGTGTGTGTGTGTGTGTGTATAGTATATATATGTGTGTGTATATATATTATATATATAAATAATACATACCATAAAGTTCACTCTTTTAAAGTGTACCATTCAACGTTTTTGAGTATATATCCTTAATCTTTATTACTGAACACCATACCCATCAGCCTTCTTTGCTACACAGACTCCCTTTTCTCCGCCCCAATTCTTTTTTTTTTTTCTTTTTCCATCACTGTGTGGTTGCCTCTCACTTGCGCCCCCAACTGGGGACCTGACGTGCAACCTAGTCATGTGCCCTGACTGGGAATCGAACCAGCAACACTTGGCTCACAGGCCTACGCTCAATCCACTGAGCCACAGCAGCCAGGGCCTCGCCCCAATTCTTAACTCCCTGAGTCTGGACTCAAATTCTGGAAAAGTTGCCCCATATTTCCGGCATTTTCCAAGGCTGACCCATCTCTTTGGCTAGGTGCCCCCGTTAGATCAGCTACACTGAGTGAATAGCTGGATCTGGGGCCGGTGGGGAGTGCACGGAAAAGCCACCGCATGATCTCCACATTTTGTAAGCTTTGGGGAACGCCCAGTGAGAACCCAGGCAGCAGGAGGCTGTGGGCAGGACCAGTCCAGGGAGCTGCAGCACTTGACAGATCACATTGTTAGACCATGACTCACCCCCATGGCAGTCTGGAAAGCCGAACCTCTCGGCCTGGCTTTCAAAGGAGGGCCACTCCGACTGTGGGCGGGCCCTCTGAGCAATCCTCTGAGGGCCAGGTTGGGCAAGCAGAGTTGGGACCTCATAATTGCTGAATTGGATTGTTTTGTGCCCCTTGACCCGACATGAGAATCCCACATGTTAAGAGGTCATGTGTTGGGAGCCTGAAGGGAGAAGAGGATGTATCCTCTTTGTGTTTTCCAAGAGAGAAAGCCCTGCCAGGGTCTGGGCTCTGCTGACTAGCTGTGGGGACCCAAATCCCAGGTCTGGAGTTAGTGACAATCAAGCAGGCCCCCCTAAGGGACCCTCTCATTATTCTCTTCTCTAGTCAAGGCTGTTCCTTGACTTCATGGCACTCAGTCACATACCTCTTTCTTCTCATTCTCCTCTCTTCCTACCCCCTCTGGTTTCTCCTTCTCATTCTATTTCCCATTCAGGACATCGGCCCATCAGATCTTTCATAACATAAGGAAGACAGTAGGGTGGGGCAGAATCTTCCTTTTCCGTCTTACTCAGTTGGCTTAGGATTCCTTCTCTTTTGAGTGTTCGTTGAAGTCCGTATCTCCAACAGGATTGTCTCAGTCCAAAGGCCTGCGGAGATGCTGAGTGGTTCCCCTGTGCACCCCCTGCCCATCACACCGCCCTGCTCTCCTGTGTGCTTGGTTGGGCCAGGGCCTGACTGGAGTGTTGAGCGGGTGACCCAGAACTCCCTGTCTATTGTGGGAGGCAAAGTTTAGTCTCTGGGAACTCCCAGTCTGGGGGAGGAACTTAGACTAAAACAATGAAAGACTATTTCACAGAGCAATATTCCCAACTGCACATCCTACGAAGTGCTGAAGCACTTTGAGACTGACTGGGATTGTGGCAAGATTCTTTCCAAAGCTCATTCCTTAAAGCCCTTGTGGGAACCATCACATGTATATGGTCACAATTTCTAACGCTCTCTGAACAAAGCCAAGTGGTGGGTGTCCATTGTCTAGGGAAGTTAATGTTGAGCTGAGTTAAGGGAAGCTGCCCCTGGGTTGAATGTCCTTAAAAACAAGAAAGGCCACCAAATCCAGTGGCCTTTCACTACCCCAAGCCATTTCCATTGTCTTCAGATAACTTGAGGAACATAGGCAGTGGGTGTGGTGGTGAGTGGGCTGTGCAGTCAGGTGGGAAAGCTGCAAGGTAGTGAGAACTGCCCCATGTAATAAGGGAAGAGGGATGAAGGAGCGGACCCGGGTTTCTTGGAACAGTATTTCTCTTCTGTAAGAAAAGCCAGGTGCATCTGGAGGAGAGAGAAAAGGTTCCTATTTTGTAGGGCAATTAGCCACTTACACAGCTTGGGACACCATCCCATAGCCAATAATGACACCTGTGTGGCCATTTTTCCCAGTTACATAGTGCTTGGGTCCAACTCACTACTCAGCACCATCGTGTAAGGTGCGTCACTGGTGTCACTCCCATTTTCTAAGTGAGAGCTTCTCTCTGAGAAGCGAAATCACTGGCAGCTGGCTTACTGCACATTTGGGACCCAAGCCCAGGTCTCCCCGTTATAAGTCCGGTGGTTGTTCCACTATGCAGCATTGTCACCTCATGAGGCTGGTGTCTAGTGTGAGCCTTGATTCTGAGGTCACCAGCGTAGGCCTCTATCTCGACCCAAGCAACTGCCCTGTTCAGTGTTTGGGGGAAAGTTGAAAAGGCACATTCTCAGGGCACAGATCCTCTGGCCCCTTTCCCAGCCTCGTCAAGCTGTTCTTAGGCTCAGTTTTACACCGGCCTCACACCCCCACCCACACCCTCCTAGCCCCAGCTGACTTGGAAGCAGGGGGAAGGAGGCAAGGCCAGGAAGCTTTTGTTTTCCAGTGATGGAGAAATGGCTGAAATCCTGGCATCTCCCCCAGAAGACAGAGGCAGCTCTGGATTTCCTGTTGCTCCCAACACGGGCCAGATAATTGGAGACAGATTTTTGGGCTTGGGTTGGGAGGTGAAGCTTGAAGTGCAGTCATCAGGCCTCCTGTGAGTTTGTGCGCGCCTGCTTTCTTTGTTAATACTGAACGTGTGTGTGTAGAAGCCTGTGTTTTGAAACAGCGTGTGTGTCTAAATGTATGCGTGTGTGTTTGTATGGCACGCCATGTTCCTTGTACTTCTTTGTTAGTGTATAGACCTCTGTGCGTGTGTGTATGTGTAAGAAAGTGTGTAAGCACGTGTCTGGGCCACGGGGAGTGGCTCCCTTGCTTTGTTTTTTTGTTTTGTTTCTTTGTGAGTCAGTCCAGCCGGGGAGTCCTCACTAGCTCTTTCAGGATCTCATTATTCAAGACTTGGCGATTAAATGTAAAACAATAATTAAGATTTAAAAAAAAGAAAAGACAGGAAAGCAGATGGCCTTCATGGAGAGGATATGAGGGATGGTAACAGTCAGAGGGGAGAGCAAAGGGGAATCTTCTTATAGGGCAGAGGGTCTCTTTTAGGGGGTTCCTCACCTCTCTAATGGAGAAAGACACCACACATTTCCAAGGGGTTCGGCCTTCTCCACACTCCTGAGGTTGGGCAGGGGAGGGAGCTGCTGTTGCCTTCCTGCCTGAATGGCCACCCTGGAAGGACAGTCACACCCCTTTCCCCTAAGCCCCTCTGTGCACATTTACAAATGTAGGGTCTTTTTCTTTTCTGTTACAAGTGAGATACAGACCAAGCTGGGAAGTAACCTAAATCATAACACTTAAGCCAGCCATTGTGTACCTGCTGCGTGGTCAACCCAGGGCTCAGTGCTCACTTTATGTACATTTTATTTCAATGCATGTATGTACATGTGTGTATATAAAACCACTTATGAGCTGGGTGTTAGCTTTTTGCAGAGGAAATTGAGGTTTATGATAAAATAAGGACTTTAACCCTCCATGATTCTCCCAAGTGATAATTCACTTTTTTCATTCAGCAAACATATACTGATACCCATCTTCATCAGGCAATATGCTAGATATCAGAGATGAACAAGACACAGTTCCTGTCCTCTCAGAAGCCACCCTCTAGGGAGGGAATGACTGATACTCCAAGGATTGAATTCTTCACTCTCAGTGTTAGAAAGAGGTGGTTGTTGTGGGGCCAAGAACGTTTCAGACTGGAGCAAGATTTACTCCCAGAATTAGTTGTTTGTTTTTTCTTTTTTTTTAAATTGATTTGAGAGAGAGAAAGAGAGGATGGAAGAGAGAGAGAGAAACATCGATTTGTTGTTGCACCCATTTACGCATTCATTGGATGATTCTTGTATGAGCCCTGACCAAGGATCGAACCCACAACCTTGGCATATGGGGACGACACTCAAACCAATTGAGCTACTAGGCCAGGACTAGTTGTTCTTTGTAAAGACATTTGAAATAAGGACTGACTGGGGAAGAGAAGTGGAGGGCAGTGGATATGTGCTCTGGAGGCTTAAAGGGGGAGAGAAGGGGAAGACAGTTTGCCTACCACTTCACTTCATAGCCCAGAACCCCCTGGGTGGACATGGTGTCCTTAGATGGCCCAGCCCCTCTGGCAAAGGGAAGGAGGGAAGCTGAGGAGATGCACACATCCTCTCCTCTCTGGACTGGTCTCTGCAGCCCCAGAGTGGCTGGCTGAGGGGTGGGAGGATAGAGTCCCCTACTGGCTCCTGGAGGCCTGACTCAATTCCCCAGTGCAGCCGCCTCAGTGCTCGCCGCCAGCATTCTCTGGCCTAAATCGCTTCCAGTTTGTTTAGTCAAAACCCTTGGCCCCAACATCAAAGCCCCTTTGGAGTTTCTGGGGGTTGTTGTTCTTATATGGTGTTTATTTCAGAGACAGTTCTGCTGTCACCGGCTGTGCAGGGTGGGGCAGGAGGGGCTGCTGGGGCCCTCGGGTTTCAGAGACATCAATTGGCCTGGGGGGAAGGTGACAGGACAGTTTCTATGACAACTGCCCCAGGACATTCTCTCTCCCAAGCCTGCTTCTACCTGGTACGTAGAGGCACAGAAAGGGAGACTGCCTTTTCCTTTGCCCAGGGCCCCACAGAGGAGCTTCCATTCCCCTCACATTTCTGCCAGACAGTTTAGTTTGGGCTTTAGAGGTCAAGCTTTCACCACATCTCCCTTCCCCCACACCAGCCCTCACCTTAGAGCCCCTGGGCTCACTCCAGGCAGACAGCTCTCCACTCTCCGGCTCCCAATCTTTGCCCCTCTATGCTGGCTGGACCCCAGCTCCTTCTATACCCCCATAGCCCTTCTTCAGGAGAGCCGTTCCTTCCTTTCTGAAATCTAATTGGCTGAATATATACTCAGCTATTTGCAATCACATTAGGGTTCATTGTACTCTGGAATCTGTACTTTTCTTACTTCTGATCCTGCAGGTTCTAGTGGGTCCCCTTCTTCCTGTGATGCATTCTCTAGTGCCTAGCACGGGGTGTGCACATTGAGAAGAGGTGCTCTGCCCAGGTGAGGTGGATGGAGGAGCTGCTTTCGTGGGGGCAGATAATAAGAATGCAGAGCTATTGGCTTGGGTGGAGGCAGAGCTCCCAGGAGTCTCCCAACGCAGGGAGGGAATCTGCAGTGGGTGAAGGGAAAGCCAACTCCAGGCCTTAGCCATTTGCTAGAACAGGAACCAAGGAAGGAAAAAGACACAGGGAAAGGATGAGAGAAAGACAGAAACAGAGAAACAGAAGGGAAGAAGTAATAGAGAGAAAGAAAGAGAGGAGAAAGGATAGAAAATAGAGCCAGGTCTCTGATGGTCAGTTGTTAAATGCAACAGTTGCCAGCACTGCTCTTCAAAGAGAGTCCTCTCTGGGCTAACTTCCTTCTTTCCTAGGGCATTCCTAAGAGCCAGAGGGGTCTCCAGGCTCTTCTCAATTATTCTCCTCTCCCTCCATCAACTCATCTGCCTCTGTTTTTTCCTCCTGTTATCTTCCTGGGCTATGTTTTTCCTGCCTTCTTAACTTCCCATGCTCTCTGAGGTGTCCAGACAAAAGGACTGTGAAGGCACCAATGGCTACCTTTTAGCCTCCTCCTTTAGATGATACTTTACAGTTGTTTGCTGAAAGTGGGAGCGCAGCTAGGAGACATGGAGGTAAGACTAGGAGTGGACTTAGGCTACCACCCCTGCCATGAGACAGTGGGCAAGGCTCTGAGTCTGAGTCTCCTTTACTTTGCACGCACTTGGAGCCAGGAGCTAGGTTTTTACAGGCTTCAGTTTAGAAACTTGGCCAGGCACAAGTGAGCTCCCTGCTCTGTGGACTCTCCCACAGGGAACTTCACTGAGGGTTCCCCCAAGATGTGCTAATTCAGAATGCCTGGACACAGGCTCCGCATCCTCAAACCAGTGTCTTCAATGCCCTGAGAAACTGCTCTCCAGATTAAGGGGCAGGCAGTTTTAAGTCACTTTCTCCCAGGGTGGCCCCTTGGCTCAGTCATACAGGAGGTGCCTCTGTCTTTATCCCAACCCCTCACCTAATGTCCCCCCTGCCTTAGCAGGCTGCTCATTACTAATGTTAATGTGGCTGCAGCTAATGATTAAAACCATTGATTGGATGAGGGTTAGTGATCAACATCCTAGCATAGTTGCTAATCCCTAGTAAATATGTTTTTAATAATCATAGGGGAGGAGGTCAGGGTGGGTGGTCCTGGGATCTAGTGTCTCCTGTTTCCCCAGCCCTCAGTTCCTGTGGTTTCTCCACGGCAGGCACTGTGGTGGTATGCTGGGTCAGGGGAACCACTTGGGAAAACTGGCCAACTCTGCAGCAGATGGAGGGGGTGCCTGGTGCACAGCTGCCTCTGCTAGTGGGGCAGGGACAGGGATGTGCCAAGGGTATGGCTGGTGTGGCTAAATGAAGTACCAGGGTCAAGAGGCTTTAGCCACGTGGAAGGATTAATTCTGAGCCCTGTAGTGCTCACTCCTGTGCCAAATGCTCAGGGAGGAACCATGGGTTCCAAGGATCCCCTTACCAAAGCAGTCCAGTTTCAGGCCTGCTCAGCCTCTCCCAGGCAGAAAAGCCTCCAGTCAGAAGGGCTCCATTCCCCTTCCCTTAAGTTTCTCAGGCCTCCTGATTGTCCCATTCAATCGTTTAATTTATGTAATGCTGTTAATGATACATAATTATAACTGTTATATTAACAATATAATAGCAGGCACATAATAAATGTAAACTCTATATTAATATATTATGTGTAATAATGTAATTATTATAGTTAACATTTTATTGACTGCCTACTTTGTCAGGCCCTTTATATATACTACCTCTTGTGTTCATAACACCCTGCCAAGTAGGCCTTATTATTCTGTTTTATATATGAGAAATCTGAGACTCAGAGAGGTTAACTTGCTCAAGATCATGTAACTAATAAGGGGCAGGGCCAGCATCAACCCTGGGTCTCTGGCTAATTTCACACCCATTCTTTTCGAAGCCTAGCACTATAAGAAACTTAAAGAATTTTTTTTTAAAAGAATAAAATAATACATCATCAGTGCTATTAAAACACTGACAATCTAGCTCCCTGGACATAGCAGCACACACACACACAAATACTGTACACACATACTAAAAGTTAGATAATAGCACTAAATCGTTTTTGGAGGGCTGATATCAGGCAGTGTGGGTGAGGACCCAGGGAGTGGTACTGGCAGTCAATGTCACTGTTTGGAGAAAGGAGAGGCCACCAAGGACAGCAGAGATCCTTGAAGACTTTATGCAGGGAGGAGAAGGGCATAAAGGATAGGCAGGAGTTGGTAGTGAGAAGAGCAGGAGCAAAGGTACACAGGTGGGAATTCAATGGCAGGGAGTAGATCAGATGTGTCTACTCCATCCTGGTAACTTCTGTCCTCCCATTCACCGTGCCTGTGAGTAGGCCTGCCCTTAATATTGACAGGGCTTGGGGCAAGAATGCAAGTGAAAGACCACGAACAAAATTTCTAAATATTTAAAAGTTATAAATTAAGCAAAGAAATGTTAAGTAAGATATATCCTAGCCTCTTAGGTTGACAAATCTACTTTCATAATGACTTTGGAGTTTTGCCCTGGAACAAAGCAGTGCTGCCCCATCCTCTCACCTACCCGCCTTCTCTTGCCACCAACAGTTCCTTTCTGCTCTGCTTAGGTGAGGCTAGCTCCCCCGCCCATGTGTGCAAGCTCTGCCTCCCCCAAAGACAGCCATCCCTTGACTACCCCTCAGCCCTGAGGGTATGCACACTTGCACTTGGCCTGCCCTTGGGAGGATGCATGGGGAAAGAGTTCTGCAGTCCTTGCAAACAGTTTGGAGATACTTTGATAGGGAATATGAGGATCAGTGAGGCCATCATCTCAGGTGTAAAATTTAAGGGAAGTTAAAAGACTAAGAAATAAAGATAAATCATATTTTAAAAATAAAAATTACTGCAAAAGATCCATAACAAGCAACATATCAAAATTTGTAAGCAAGACAGGATAAGTATCACTTATTTCTTTTTTCCTCAGACTCCAATATGGTTCCACATCACCCTCGGCCAGAATCCAAAGTATGGTATTAGAAGGGAGAATGGAAGGGGCCACGTAAGCTCTGGGTAGGAACATCCCACGGACTCTTTGCTGTGTGGAGTGGGGAGCATCTATCTGGAGGCTCCCAAGACAGGGAACCCTCTTGCCTAGAGCCAAGGATGATACTTACCAACTGTGAGCTCCATGAAGTTGTCCATCATCTAGCAGAGGATCTGGCATTTAGTAGGCCCTTTATAAATGCCTCTTGAATAAGCAAATGAATACCAGTAACTTTTCCAAAATTATCACAGTGCTATTCATTACAAGGTTACTGAAACAGTGGTTCTCAGTGCAGCCTCAGCATCCCTGTTACTACGTCTGCTGGGTCAGGGCCCTGAGTCAAGAACAGCGGCAGGGAACCTGTTAAGACTTAGAGGAGACTGAGCTGGGATCCTGAACGGTTTTGGGAGAAGGAGACAAGGCGAAGGTTGAAGAGAATGTGAGTTCCAGAAGGCCATCCAGAAAAGATGGCAGCCAGGCATCTCATAGGCTCAAAAAGACAGGGTTTGGAAGGGACCAGGGCTTAGAGTTGGGGGTGGGCGTAGGGAAGAGCTGGCTCTGGGAGGGCCTAGGGCAGGCTAGGGGATGAGCAGGAGTGGGATGCAGGGAAGGGAACTGTGGGGCCTGGTAGGAAGAGCACAGCGTCTGTCTGGAAGAAGTGACCGGGCTGTGTGTTTCTGCAAAGTGAATAGGGGCCTGGAGAAGGGGAGTCAAAGCCTCTGAGTGGGAATCCCAGAAGCCAAGAACAGGTCAGTTCCTCAAGAAAGGTTCTGGGCAGCCCCCTCTCCACTGACTCAGGTTACACACTGGTGTTTCCTATTTCAAGCCCTTGCCTATTGCCCAGCCTCCACCCTGTCCTCCCTCCCTCTTGCCCCACCTTCCCCAGGGAGGGACAAACATACTTGATATATGAAGTGTTTCCACCTCCACGCTTGGGAGTCCCACAAAGGCTTCAGTGTGTGGCAGTCCCTCCTCCCCTTCCACCCCACGCCTCCCCTTCCTCCTTCTGTCTGGGAGTCTGGGAATGCCTCCTTTTTCTGGGGGGGGTGTCAGAGAGGAGGACAGGCAGTGGGTGGGGAGGTTCCTTGTCCTTCCCAGCCTCATAATTCTGATAGTGGGTGGATCGGCGTGGGTGAGTGTTGGGGGTCTGGTTGATGATCACTCTTTCTTTGGCTTCCCATTAGGACCGGGCTTCACAAGTTAAAGTGGTGGTTGGGACCCAGGCGGGGGTGGGGGGAGTCTGACTTTCGCCTCTTTGCTTACCCTGCCCACCTCACTCCTTGCTGCCGAAGCCTCCACCCACTGGTCAGGGAAGTGCTGCATGCCCCCCTTTTCTCCACACAGGAACCCAGAGAAGAGAGAAAACTGGGTCTTCAAATGCTCTCTGTGTTCCAGGCACTGTGCTAGGTCATTTTACAAAAATTAACTCAATTCCTTCTCAGAAAGCTTTTGAGGTGGGTATTTTTTACAGCCAGTAAAGTGGGGGTGGAAAGGCACAGTGTTTAAGACCATGGACTTGGGTGGCAGATAGACCTCAAACCAAGTCCCAGCTCATGACCTCATTAACTCTATGAATGAGGCAAGTTTCTTTACCCCCCAAAGCCTTGATTTCCCCATCCCTAATAGAAGGGCATAGGTCTCTTCAAAGGTTTGCTAGAAGTATTAAGTAAGATATTGTGCATGAAATACCTGGCAAGTGCTATGTAGTAGAGGCTAAGATTATTCTCACTGCACAGTTCCATAACTGGGGAGGGGGCAGAGTACTGCTTGACAAGGATGGTCTCAGAGGGCAGAAACCCTGGGTCCAGCAGAGTGGGTTTGGGTACTGGATTATGAGGATAGGCAAACAAAGTGTGTGTATAGGAGAGAACTGCCTTCCAATTGGAAGTACAGATGGGGGGCCCCAAGGACACAGACATCCCACCTCCCACCAACACAGTGGGTGGTCTCTCTGGCCAGCTCCTCCTCTGACTCAGGGAGAAGCTG
Organism: Furipterus horrens; assembly: GCF_987537825.1. Lineage (NCBI taxonomy): Eukaryota > Metazoa > Chordata > Mammalia > Chiroptera > Furipteridae > Furipterus > Furipterus horrens. Next base: position 81,515,252 of record NW_028327181.1, on the reverse strand, counting down.
CAGCTGGCTCTAGGCCACACCAACCACTCACACCGCCAGTCACACCACATGTGTCCATCACTCTAACTCTTCTTGCCACCAATGGTACGGCAAAGAGTGGAAATGGGCATAGCTGAGTGTTTGAAATAGTGGTTCATGTATGAATAAGTGAGGTTACGTGTTGAGCATACAAGCACAGGTACCAGATACTCATGTGGGAGTAGATTTAGGTGTATGTGCCTTACATCTTATCTACATGTGAGCGGCGCCTGTATGTGGACACATTTGTGGTCACACAACTCCCAGACTCACCCTGGGGTCCCTGGGTGCATGTGCGTGCCATGTGCCAGAATATGTGCATGTGTCCACGTGTGTGACTGCGTGTCAGACAAACTCCCTGAGGCTGGGGCTCTGCAGGAAGGGTCAGACGGCAGTCTGAGACACTTTTCATGTGTCAGGAAAACCAGGCTCCCCTTTCAGGAAGCCTGCCCAAGGAAAATAAACTAGCCCAGTTCCTGGGGCAGAGGGTGCGGGAGCCGGGGATGAGGAAAGAGAGAAGAAGGTGGCTGATCTGCTAGAGGAGGTCACAAACAAGGCAGTCAAATGACACCCTTTGACCCCACCCTATGACCTTATCCTGATCTCTGGAAATGCTCTTCCTTTCACTTTATCCTAAGGGGGCTTTGTCCTCTTTCTCGTCTTCAGATCCTTTTTTCTCCTTTTCATGTCTTCTCACTCCTCTCTTCTCTTTCATCTTGCCTTCTCCCTCCATTTTTTTCTCTTCCTCCCCACTCCTATGACTCTGGCTGCCTGAAGTAACCCTCTGCTTTTCTCTCACCTCCACTACAAGAGCCAAAGCCAGGGTCTACCTATGAGAACAGGTGGTCAGAAACCCAATGACGACTATCTGTGTGTACAGGTTGTTCTTAATTTTTGTCTTTTGGTGCCAGATTGGCAGCAAGCCTCTGGATCTTTTATGTGTCCATTGGCTAATTGACTACATCAGTTATCAGCATTGTGGCTGGCTCTAGAGCTCCAAAGATGGGCAATAACAGTGTGGTGATTGGGGGGGAGGGGCGGTGGAGGTGGAAGAGGATATGGGGGGATAAATGTTCATCAAAAAACTACAATAACAAATGAACTGTTTAAAAAAAACTTTTGGGTAATAAGTGGGAGAAACAAATGGGCTCTGCCTCACTGAAATTTCAGACTAATGAGGAGTCAGAAATTGATCAAAGCCACATATATAATGTAAAATGAAAATAACATTGAGGGCATCATGGGGGAATTAACATGGTCAGGGGGGCAGGAAAGATTCACTAAGAAAGTGATTAGCCTAGATTGGAGGGAAAACTAATAGTTACCCAGGCCAAGGAGTAGAGGGAATGGGTGTGAATAGAGACAGATTACAGGACTGTTGTAGGCAGCTAGAACAGCATGTGCAAAGGCCCTGAGGCCAGAGGGAATGACGTCCATTTGAGTACTTGCTATAAGGCCTCTGTGATGAGGAGAGAGAGGGAGCTTAGAAAAGGCTGGAGCAGTAGCTTGAACCAAGCCTTACACACTCTCACAGGATGGGTTAAGGATCATTCATCTTGACAAAGGTCAACTTGACAAAATGCCAATATGTTTTATAATTTTTAAAGTAAAGAAAGCATAAATTTATTAAGACTTTTAAAGGATTTTTTTTTTCACCACAACACCACCCACACATATTTGAAGAACAGCATTCAGACCTGGAAGACAGTAGGAAGTTTCTACAGATGATACTTAGTCCACTTACGAATTCACAGGGCCCCCACAGGTTGAAGGTCACTGCATTGAGGAAGAGGGGAAAAGAGAAGTAGAAAATCACCTCAGTAGGCTTCCAGGGCTTGAGCTGGACAATAGAAGCCAGGCTGAGCCCAGCTTCACACCCTCCTCCTAGAGAATCTGACCCTGGCCCTGTGCCACCCAGCCATGCGCTCAGACCCCAACAGCTGGGGTGGCTTGTGCTGTGGGTTGGGGGAGGACAGGCAGGAGCTGAGAGGGATGAGACAGCTGAGCACAAAGAGAAAAAGGGGTAGAGTGCTTTCAAAATGTGGCCTGTGGACCAGGCATCTGCATCACCTAGGAACTTGTTGGAACTTCAAGTTCTCAGACTCCACCCTTGACCTACTAAACCCAAATCTCTGATGTGAGGTGGCCTTCGTGGCAATATGTTTTTAACAAGCCCACCAGGTGACTCTCAGATACTGCTAAAGTTTCAGAACCAGTGGTACAGAGGGCAAAATGGTGTGAAGTGCTCTAGGCTGAATCAGTGAAAATAGGAGCTGAGTCATCTGTTCAGCCACCCAGCCATCATCTATTGCTGGGTATTCTGTATGACCCAAGTGTTTTCCATGTAAGCCTTTCTGAGGAAAAGGCACAGAGATGAAAATAACATGGCTCCTTAGGCTCAACCCCCTCTCTAATCTCTTCCCAGTCAGTCCTTGTCTGGCCTCTTGTTCTGGGTGGGTGGATAGAGAGTACTGCCCCCCGATCTCAGCCCATGTGTGTTGAGTGGAGGAGGGGAAGTGTCTCAGGAGGGATGTCAGGCAAGGCTTCCTGGCAGACCCAGCTGTCCTTCCCAATCCACACCCCCCCACACACCCCCAGTTCTCTCACAACAAGCACACCCAGCAGCTGCAGGAACCATCCAGCCTGGCCCACCTCTCGCACCAATATCCCCCAGCTCAGGGGAAGTAGAGTTCAACCCGTTCTTCCCTGACAGCCCCTCCCAGCCCTCCACAAGGGACCAGACCCACCACAGCCTGAACCCATGACATCCACTGAACCCTTCTCTCCTTCCTCACAAATCTCTCCTTCTTGAGGGTATTGGAGAAAGCTGCCACAAGCCATGTTCTCACCCCACTGCCCCCAGCCTGAGCCCCAAACCCAGCTGTCAGCTCCTCAGGTCACAGCCCATCCCCACTGAGCACCATTCCACACTGTGGGTGGGATCTCATCTCCACAGAGGCCAAGCAGCTGGCTGGACCACCTGCCTCAGGAGAAACCAAATGGAAGGCTGAAGGGAGGGCAAGGGTGGGGGAGGCTCTGAGGGAGAGGAAGCAGGGGTGAGAGGGCTGGGGCCAGGAAGTCTAGGCTGCTAGAGCTGGTTGGGATCTTAGTGATCAACTAGTGTAGCCTGGACATTTTACAACTTTTCTCAGAGAGGGAGAGAGAGTCAGGGCATCTGTGCATAGAAAAGTGCTCTCCCCTGACCAACTGTAGTCCACTTCATCACCTGGGGTCTTCCCCCAGGAGCTTTCTTTAGTCAGCTCTGCATTTCTTCCCCCCATCACTCATTCTACTACTCTCGACACTCAGTTCATTAGGCCATCTCATATTCACTCCATGTTTACACTTTTTTGTGCCTTAGGAGTGTGTGCGTGTGCGCGTCCATGTTCTGCATCTACCGTCAGACTGAGGACAGAAGCTATGTCTCTACCATCAGACTAGGTGTTTCTAGAGGACAAATGATGTCTCCCTTCCATAAGAATGGGAGCTCCCTGAGGGCAGGGGCCATCTCCCTTATTAGACTGGGGTTCCCTAAAAGCAGAAATTGAGTGTCCAGAATTTTTGTGGGCCTCCTTCTCATCTCCACAATTCTCTTCAATAGAGACGCAGCCCTGGTGTTAGTCCCTGGGCCATGTGACCCAGGCCCTAAGCGCCGTGAGGCCCCTGGACAAGGAGCACTCAATTTAGAGGCTACACCTGAAATGGCTTGTTGCACTTTGGGATGTGACTTGAGAATTCTCAGACAGCTTTTCCCTTTCCTTGCCCATCCCAAGATTCCAAATGTTTTTCTCACAGTAATGACCAGCCTTGGTGTCCTGTGGCTCCTGTCCTCCTAGGAAATTCTTTGACGTTTTGAAGGGAGCTCACCCTACCTAAGCCAGAGACCCTGTGAAGTTAAGGGGCTGCTGTGGGGAATGAGGATAGGAGGAGAGGCCTTTCTTCCTTGCCTTGGCCAAGGCCTCTGGGAATGGCTGGGGCAGGTGACCCCTCTCCAAAGTTCCCCAGGCCCCTGCCCCTCACTGACCTTCACTTTCTCACTGGCCCTAGCCCTCCTCACCATCTCCCTGAAGAGCTGAGGCTGTAGTTCAGCAAAGGCACAAAGCCACCTCTCTCTTTCCCTCTCTAAGGAATTGGTCATAGAGCCTTCCTCTCTGTCCCCCAGAGAGGGTGTTGGATTTTTGTCACAGCTTCCAAGCTACCAAAGTCCTAGTGGAGTTCATTCTGGAACCTTTTGGGTATTATTACCCTGAGCATCCAACAGCCCCAGCCCCCAGCCAGAGATGAGATAGGGTCTGAGTGAGTGCAGTAAGGACAGGGGACCTCAGCTCTGTCCCAGAGGATCCTCCCCAGCCTTCTCCCACACTGTTCTGGGCCTTACAGTAAACAGGGCACCTTTATAGATGTCATCCCAGGAACACATGTGTAACAGGATGCCCAGCAGTGTTTCCTCCTCCACCCTCCATCACACAGAGTTAGAGCACTCTCCACATTTATACTATATTTGTGTGTGTGACTAACCCCACCCTATCCTATTAAGAATGGCATTCTAATGGTCAGGATTCTTATTCACTTTTGTGGACCCACTACCCAGCAGAGTTTATGGCATATAATAGCCATTCAAGTCTGTGGGATGCATGGATGGATGGATACACAGACAGACAAAGGAACACAATCAGTACAAGAACCTTATAAGGTGCATGGGACAGACCCCATCCTAATTAGTGGGTAAATGAAGTAAGGCTCAGAGAGGGTACCAAAGTGTCCAAGGCCCCACAGCTAATCAGCAGGGCTGAAACACCGTGCCGAGCCTTTTTTTTGGTTTCAGTGCACCACCCTTGAGACCATACCCTGTAGCAGTGCTAGCTTGGAACCAACCCAGGCTCCCAGAGTTTCTGCACCCAGGGGCTCTGTGTGAGGTTGTGCAGGCCATACACTGTACTAGCCCAGGGGTGGCTCCTCACATTAGAGTCTCTGTTAATGGCATCCCTTGTTGTTGCTGCAGGATGTGACCTATGTGGTGGCCTCCACTCACTCCTCAGCCCTCTTTGTGCACATGTTCAAACACTTGAGGCAACAGGAACCCATCCCCTCCTTCTCTTCCCCTGCTAGCTAGGGTGCCAGCAGGAATGGGGGTGGAGACAGGTGAGGATCCCTGAGGGGTACAGAGCATCCCCTCCCAGATCCACTGCGTGCCTCCTGTCTCCCCAGGTAGGAGCACTTCTGTCAAACCTCACCATGCCCCTATGAGCCCCTTACATGTGCCCACACCCCTGCTTCCCCACACCCTTCCCACACACATGTGCACCATGCAAGCGAGGTGCAGGGCCCCAAGATCTCCAAGCTGGCTGTCTGAGACTCAACCAAGCAGGGGGCTGCAGGCTGCAGCCTGGCCTCCTGTAGTAGAGCCCTGACACCCCCCCGCCCCCTTCTGTGCAGGGCCCTCGCCCCTCCCGGGGAGCAAGGCTGGGATTAATAAGCAGCCCCGGCTCCCTCCCCTAATGGGCTCCAGCTGCACAAACATTCCCAGAATTCAGAGCCGGCTCTGTCTGGGGCGGCCCAGGCCTCAGCTCCAGCATTCCTGGCCCCCTCCCCCTCAAGCCTGGGACAGCTGCTCCGGAACTCCCGGAACTCCGGCAACTGCCTCGGGATCGAATCCCAATTCAGCTTTTCCAGAGGTGGGGGACATTGGAACGGCTGGAGCTGGGGGTAGTGTGCGGTGGGGAGGAGGGTGGAAAGGATAAGGTGAGCAAACTCTGGAGGGACATCTCAGTCCCTGCCCTGCCTGCCCCTCCCCTTCCTGCTGTGCTGCCCAACCTTCCACCAACACTGCTCACACTCTTAGCAGTCGGAACCAGGGGCCCAGTTCAGTCTTACCTAATTTGTCTCACCAGGCAGTGCCCTTGGCTGGCAATGCCCAGGAGGAGGTGATAGGACAGAAGTGGGAGGAAAGATAAACATCTCCCCTTGTGTTTTAAGAGATCCAGCTGTGTCTCAGATGGAATCTGCAGCCTGGCAGGCACTTCATTCAAACAGATTCTTATCAAGAAGGGAGAGAGGGGTGGCAATAGAACAGGAAGAAAGTAAGTGGGGTCCTCACCCTCCCATTATCCACTCAGGGAGAGACATTTGGGGACCAGTGGCAGGAGTCCTAAGTGGACAAAGATGTGCTGTGGTGATGACAGCTCTGCACCTGTCTGTCTTTTCTTTTCCACTTCTGGATCAAGGGCCAGAATGGGTCATTCAGGTGTCCTCGCTAGTTTGTGGGACACTGAGGGCTGAGGCCAAGTGAGGAGTCCTGTGGCTCGAGTTTGTGCCAGGGTCTGTGTGAGTGGGGGGACTGGTGGAGGGCATAGGTGACTCTAATGGACGTGTGTGTGTGACTCTCTGGGTGTTCATGTTCTCGGGGCGCCAGCATGAGCAGCTGCATTAAGTGGCACCTCTTGATGGTGTTTGGAAGTGGAAGAGTGTGAGCAAACACACGCACATCAGCCTGTGGTGTTCAGAAATGCTAAAAAGTCCCACACTTACCAGGAAAGGATGCCTACTGGTGACCCCTTTCCCCGCCTGGAAGTGCCCCTACCGTGGGCATGTGTCAGAGAGAAGCTGGGAAGAGAGAGAATGGCAAAAAGAAAAGGGAGATGGGTGAGGGTGAGCCCTGCAGTAGGCCATGTAGGCAGCAGAGGGCACCTACTTGGAAGTTTAAAAATGTGGGTTCTGGCTTCATGAACCAGCTGGGGACTTTGGACAAGCGACTTCCCTGACCTGGGCCTTGGTTTCCTTACCTTAATATGAAAAGATTGAGCTAGTCTCCACTGAGTCCCTTCTTAGATTCCACTGTGAGTAGAGCTGGGTTTGGGGGCACAGGGAAGAAATGGACTCTGGACAGGTCACAAAGAGCAGTCAGCAGGAACTGCAAGGCGTGTCCCAGGTCTCCTAGCTCTGGAGGAACAATTCTGAGGAAGGGGGGTGGCTCCTGTCCTGGGGAACCCCATTTTGTGGAGAGGCTGAGAACTCTAATCATGGAGTCAGATAACAGCAGATTCTCCCAAATTGCTGAGGTTTTTTTTTTTCTTTTTTAAAAAGATTTTATTTCTTTTTAAATAGAGGGGAAGGGAGGGAGAACTGGGAACCTGGCCCAAAATCCAGGCATGTGCCCTGACTGGGAATCAAACTGGCAGCCTTTGGTTTGCAGGCTGGTGTTCAATCCACTGAGCCACACCAGCCAGGGCTGGCTGAGTTCTTGATGGCAGTCTTGTGTTAGGGAAGAAAAGGGTCACTGAGACAGCAAGCATGGGGTCAGTCACCCCATCTCCTTCATGTACACATAGCAGACACACCCTTCCCCCCTACCCCCAGGCCCCTGCAGAGGAATATAGGCAGAACTTTCTGGTCTTTGTCCCTGTCAATCCCCTGCCCCATGTCACATCATTCACTTCCTCTCGTGGGCCCTGCCATTTCTACATGGAGGCCCAGAGGGGATAGCTCTCATCAGTACCATATGTCTCCACCCTACACTCTACTCCCAGCTACGGGACCAGTTCCTGAGTTGGAGAAAGAAGATGAAGTGAAAACTTCTCCTTGCATAAATGGAGAAATTGAAGGGTTTTGGCTGGTGGCAGGATCTTAGGAATTGGTCTCAGTTTAGGATTTTCTCCAAATGAGCCTTATTAGTTATTCATTTAACACTTAGTGAACAGCTACTTTATCTTTAGTCCTGAGTTAGAAACTGAAGAATTCAAAGAAATAACATTTCCCCCAAATGTGTGAAATCAGAAAAAAAAACTTTTTTAATTCCTTCCCTAAGCCCTGGCTGGTGTAGCTCAGTGGATTGAGTGATGACCTAAGAACCAAAAGGTCACTGGTTCGATACCCAGTCTGGGCACATGCCTGTGTTGTGGGCCAGGTCCCCAGTTGGGGGCGTTTAAGAGGCAACTGATTGATGTATCTCTTGCACATTGATGTTTCTTTCCCTCTCTTTCTCCCTTCCTTCCCCTCTCTCTAAAAATAAGTGGACAAAATATTTTAAAATAAAATAAAAATCCCTTTCCTAAGACTGAAGGTAGAATTGGAACCAACCAACCCTAGGCTGACCCAAGGAAATAGTAACCAACCTGCAATTGGATTTCAGAGCTGTTGATGTAGGCACTGGAAAAACCATAGACAAGGATACCTGAACCTCCTAGACGGAAGCAGCTCTGGATTATAAAGGTGCAGGTGTTTAGCAGAGATACTGGGGATTTTAAAATTGAAAAGTAGAAAAGCAGCAGGCCATGGTATGGATCTCTAAGGCAGAGATGGGCAACAAACTAAACTCACAGCCTCTCTTCTTCACTTCTCTCTATCTCTTTTGGCTGTCTGTTGAGAGTAACAATCCCCTCCAAAACTGAGTGGCCTAAAATAAGAACAATCTTTTATTTGCACATGATTCTGCAATTTGGGCAGGGTTTGGTGTGGACAGCTTGCCTCCACTCCCTGTGGTGTTGGCTGAAGCCTGGGCAGCTCCACTGGTCCTGGAGCACTCAGGATGCTTTACTAATATGTCTGGCGCCTCCGAGGGCATGGCTGGAAGAGCTGGGGGCTGGCTGGGTCTCTCTGTTTCCTGTCAGTCTCTCATCCTCCAGAGCATGTCTCTCCCCCTCTCTTTCTACGTAGCCTCTCTTGCTTCTTTACATGGTGGCTGGTTTCCAAGAGGGCAAAAGTGGAAGCTGTACTGGACCTCTTAAGACCCAGACCTGAACTGTCAAGACATCAATTTTGTTACATCCTATTCGTTAAAGCAAGTCACAAGGCCACCCAGATTCAAAAAGAGAGAGAAACAGATGAAAGTACAGGGAAGGTTTTGCTGGTGGCTATTTTTGCAGACCATCCGCCACGTTTTCCTAACTGTACTCCCCTTTGGTTCCCCCTTGGCTCACCAAAGGGCACTTTCCTCCCTGGGAAGTCATCCTTAACCCCTTTCTCTTTCACACCCCATGTCTAATAAGTGCCCAGGTTCTACTGTTTCTGCTTCCTTGATGAATCTATCATCATCCTCATGGGTTTCTACAATCCTCTTTTACCTGGAATGCTCACTGGCTTCCTAACAAGTTTCCTGTTTCCACTCTTGCTTCATTACCATGTTGCTTTCCACACTGCAGCCAGAGTAATCATTCTCTGTTCCAATTTTTTTGGTCTTTATGCTGCTGAAGCAAGCACCAGAATGATCATTCTAAAAGCCTGGTGGGCGGGGGACAGGAGGACCAGGGAGACTGTGATTCATTATGTGCCCTTTTTTACCATGTGTGTACCTTTCTAAAAACTCAAACATCTCTTAAAATGGACTCAAAATCAAATTTAATAATATATAAAATAAACCAAACCCTCACTGAGTCACTTTTCTATGGAAAACCCCTCCATGATGGCCCATGACTCCTAGGATAGAGTTTGAACACCTTAATGGAGCTTATGAAGTCCTTGACCAGTTGCCCTGCCTGGCCCTGCAGCCTCATCTCTTCCCACTTTGCACTCTATGCTCCAGCAGAGCAGAACTTCTTACGATTCCTTGAAAGCACCATTTTCTCTCTTGCCTTGCAGTTTTTACACAGGCGACTGCTTACAACACTCTATTTTTCAGATCTCAGCTTAGATGTTTCCTCCAGGAAGTCTTCCATGGTCCCTAAAGCTGGGGTTTAGACACCTCTTCTATGAATTCCCACAGCACCCTGGACTTGACGAGCACCGTACACATCAAGCTCTATAGTAATTACCTGGTGCTTCACCTTGTCTGTCTCTCTAGAGCACACACTTCCAGTTAGGCAGGAACCAAGTCTGCCTTGCTCACTGCTGTTTCCTGAGCACCTGTGCCTGGTGGAGAAAAGAAAGGGGGAGAGGAAGAGAAGAAAGATAAGCTGGTTTAAAAGTGGAGCAGCTCAGGATGTGGCCAGGATTCAACCATGTGGATGGATGTCATAGACATTAGATACAAAAGAGGGCATATTATATTATTCCATTTCTCGAGGTTCTGGAACAGGTAAAATTAATTGATAGTGACAGAAGTCAGAATAATGGTTACCTCTAAGGCAGTATGCACTGGAAGATGGCAGGAAGAAAATGGCCTGTATCTTTATTTAAGTAGTGTTTACATGAATGTAGATGCTAATCTGTACTTAAAATAAAAATACACTTCATGCATTTTACTCTATTATATCTCAATAAGAAGGTAGAAAGGAGAAAAAAAGGAAAAAAGAAAGTAGAAGGGAAAGGAAGGGAGGAAGGGAGAAAGAAGATAGGAAGAAAGGAAGGAAGGAATTTTGTGTGGTCAGAAATTTAGGTAAATTGCCTAGTTGGTAACAGTGGTAAATCATTTATAATCTAGGAGTGAGGTATGGAACTGGGACCTGGGCAGAAGAGGTGTGTGTGTGGAATCTGGTGGGAAAGTAATGAAAAAAATTTACCTATGCATTCTTCACACATGTACCTGTTCCTTCCTGAAGTGTCCCCTGATTTTCCACCATCTGCCCCCTGCCCACCTGCCCTTCTAGACTTATTTCCTTTGCCTTGTATCCTCTCTCCCCAAATCCCCCATACTTTGCTATTCCCATGTTCTCCTTACCTGTATAGGTGTACCAGTCCACTAAGAGGTTCTCTATCATTACTCTTCGCTTATGGGACTCCTCACTCTCGTGGAATTCACTGCTCCTCCATATTTCTTTTCATGGCACTTTGCTCGTAACCAAATAGCACGTAACTTGATGTCTTGTAGATACTAGCTATTTGTGTCTGTTTCTCTCCGTCTTCAATGTAAGCCCTCCAGAAGGCAAGGACAAGATTAGTGCTCAAACCTACATCTCAAGTTCCCAACTCTTATCTGAACATTTCCAACTGCCTACTGGTTATCTCTTTTTCAAAGTAAATGTGTTCAAAACTGAGTTTAAGACCCCCTTGTGGCAGAGACAATCACGTCCGCTAAGCACTCTATGGCTCCCTTGCACTTTCCATCCCTCTGTAGCTAGGAGAGGCCACAAGGCTTGTTCTGGCCAATGAACTGTGAGTGGAAGTGATGTGCATCATCACTGGGATGGAGTAGTAAAAAGTCCACACACAATTCTCTAGCTCTCTTCTTTTTCTACGTAACAGAGAAGGTGACTGAACTAGCCATGCATTCTAAATGGTGTAGCTCTAAGACGGTAGAGCCTCTGTCAGCTTGGATCCCTGGGTGGTGGCATGGAGTAGAGGCCCCTCCTGACCACATGAGATTTGTAATATGAGTAAGAAAAAAAAATTGTTTTTTAAGCCAATTAGACTTTGAGATTATCTGTTACTGTCGCATAATCTACATGATCCTGACTAATAGATTATTCACTCCCAAATCTGCATGTGTTTTTTTTAATTCCTTCCACTGGTAAATGGCTTATCATCCACCCAATCATCCCAGCTAGAAACTACCTCAAGCTCCTTGCTCCTTCACCTTCTTCCTGATTGACAATGTGTGGTCCAGGCCTTACTATCCTTCTTTGGATCAGAATTAGCGTCTTATCCAAACTCTATGACTTCTACCTCCTCTCCCCAGCAAATCTCCAAATTGCCTCCAAAGTTCTCTTTCTAAAACACAAATCTTATCACACACTCACCTTAAAAACCACCTGCTCTTTATTTTCTATAGGATAAAAGCCAAAAGTACCTTGAATGCATGGTCAACCTACCTTGACAGCCTCCCCTGCAACCTAGTACTCTGAGATCCCACCACATGGGATGACCTGTAAGTCCCCAAACATATCAGACTTTCTTAGCCTCTCAGTCCATGTACATGTAGCTCTTACCACCTGGAATGCCCTTCCTCCCATTGTCTCCTTGGCAAACTCCTACTCATTCTTCAAAACCCAAATCGAATATCCTCTCTTTGAAGCTTTATTCATATCTCCGGGCAGAATTGTTTAATTCCTCTTTTATATTGCCCCAGCACCTTGAACCTTCCTCTATTAGCATTTTCTACTAAAATTTTAATAATCCATTTACAAGTTTGCATTTCCCACTAGACCGAAAGCTCCTCAGTGGCAGAAATGGTATCATTAATCTTTGTACCTCTGGGGCAAAGCAGATAAAAGCATGTTGAGAGAACAAGTGAACAAATGGATATATGGATTGAGAAAAGGGTCTTCTTATGTCTATTTCTTACTTAATGTATACATTGTTTACACCCCAAATTTTCCTCAATATGACATGTATTAGTTATCTGTTGCTCTGCAAAGAACTACCCTAAATCTTAGTAGTTTTAAATCACAAACATTTAGCCCTGCTGGTGTGGCTCAGTGGATTGAGTGCTGGCATGAAATGAAAGGTCGCTGGTTCAATTCCCAGTCAGGGTGCATGCCTGGGTTGTGGGCCAGGGCCCCATTTGAGGATGTGCAAGAGAGATAACTGATCAATATTTCTCTCTCTTTTTCTTCCTCCTTTTTCCTATCTCTAAAAATAAATAAAAGAAAAAAGAAAACATTGATTATCTTGTAGTTTCAGTGGGTCATGAGGCTGGGCACAGCTTAGGTGGGTGCCTTTGGTCCAACATATTTTATGAGGTTTCAGTTAAGCTGCCGGGTGAGGTTGGTGCCTCATTCAAAGACTTGACTAGGATAGGGTGGGGAAAGCCTGCTTCCAATCTCACTCACATGGTGTTGGCAGGCTTCAGTCCCTCACCACACAGGAAGGAGATTACACAAGGACATGAACACCAGGAAGCAGGGATCACTGGGTGCCAACCTAGAAGCTGCTGACCCCATGTAGTCATACTTTTTCTACTTTAAATGACATGAGGAAAGAATGGAAAAGAGAAAGACAAGAGAAATTCTTAGTACAGGACCTTGAGCCAGGTTAATACCTTTGAAAGCAAAAATCCTGATCTCTGAGATGGTATCAACAGCAGTTTTACCTAGCTCTAATGAAAATGAATGTGTGTGCATGTACATTTCTGTGCATGTGTGCACCCAGAGGTCCTGAGAAGAAGCTAGTAATTTTTGCACATCTTCAGTGAATGTCAGAGATTAAAACAAAGATTTTTGGTATGGTGACCTGGGAGAGGAGGTGGTGTGGTGGTCCAGAGGAAAAGGGTGTTTAGATAGAAGAATGTTTCATTCTGTTTTTTCCCCTAGACTGAGAGTCAGCAAACTTGGGATCTGATTCTGACTTAGCACAGACATTGTTGGGTACTATGGTTATTCATTCAATCCTCCTGATTCTCCATTTTTTTATCTGTAAAATAAGAGTTCAGTCCTGTGATCTTAGATCTTTTTACTCTTACCCTGGCTGGTGTGGCTCAGTGGATTGAGCACTGGCCTGTGAACCGAAAGCTCGCCAGTTCAATTCCCAGTCAGGGCACATGCCTGGGTTGCATGCCATGTCCCCGGTTGGGGGCCTGCAAGAGGCAGCAGATAGGCAGCCGATTGCACATCCTTCTCTTTCTCCCTGCCTTCCCCTCTCTCTAAAAATAAATAAATAAAATCTTTAAAAAAAAAAGAAAAGAAAAGATCTTTCTACTCTCCATTGTTCTACAATTTAAGGTAAGGGTTTAGGGCACAGGCTCTGGTGTTAAAGCACCTAAGTTCAAGTGATCACACTTTTAAACTGTTTCCTAGAAAAAATTACTTAACTGTTCTGGTTTCTGCATCCTCTTCTTTGGAATAAATGAGTTAATACATGTCAAAAACTTAAAACAATGCCAGATACATAGTAAGTCCTTAATAAACTTAATTATTATTAGTTCCATTTGTTTCAGCTGTCTGCTGCTGATAACAATGTATCCTAAAACTTAGTATCTTAAAACAATAACCATTTTATTATAGTCCACACTTTTATGGGTCAAGAATTTGGGTAGGGCTTGATTGGGTGATTCTTTTACTCCACAGGCAAGATTGAGAATATTTGAGGATTCAGCTAATGGATGACCAGGTCTGGAGGATTCAGGACGGCTTCATCCACATGTCTGGTGTGTTAACAGGGATGGCTGAAAGGCTGGATTTAGCTAAAACTATTAACCAGAACACCTCCATGTAGCCTCTCTAGCATGGTAGCCTCAGGGTAGTCTGACTTCTTATATGGCAGCTCAGGCATCTTGAAGGGCAAAGGTTCCAGCGAACAAGTTTGAAGCTGCATGCGTTTTCATGACCCAGACTGGAAGTCATAAAGCATCACTTTCACCATATTCAACTGGTCAAAGTAGCCTGGATTCAAGGTGAGATGATATAGACCCTACCTCTCAATAGGAAGTATCAAAGAATTTGAAGTAATGTATCAAAACCACCTCATTTTTTGAACCTCGAGGAAGTTTTTTGTATGAATCCCAGAGGGGCATCAATGGGACAGTCTATCCCTCTTACTCTGACAAAGAATTGGGATTCTGTCTCCTGAGACTTCAAGGCAACCAGTTCACACACCTCTCTGGAAGTGTACGTGTGTACACTCACATATAGATCCATACGTACACACACAAAGGCACAGTCACACAGTCAAATCTGGTACGTACATGTAGCCAAGCAGCCCCCACCCCATCTCTAGCCATGTCTCAAGTTAGGGAGACCCAAAGTCCTGCCCTAGAATTATTTCCCAGGAAGTTAAATTTCACTGACCATTCCTGCTCCTATTGGTGTGAAAAGGGGAAGGGGGAGTGGGTAGGAATGGAATCCAGTCAGTCATTGATTGGAGAGAGGGCATAGATCCAAAACCCACTAATGTTTGGCTTTAACATGTTCTTTGGTGTGTGCATGTGTATAAATGTCTCCTGATTCTGATTGGCTCAAATCACTAAAGAAATGAGATCTGGGGTTGAAAGCAGGCAGGTTTGGTTCAGACATGGGCAGCAGGGCCAAGCCAGCGTGAGATTTAATTTTTGCTGGGGATCAGCCCAAATCCTCACTTAGATCAGCCCTGCCACTCTCCTTCACACTCATTCTATGTCTCAAGCACACTCTCCTCACTGTTCTCTGATCATGTCATGTTCTTTCCTGGCTTTGCCCATGGTGTACCCTCTGTATAGAATATCCTTGCCTTTTCCCTGACAATCCCAGTGTCTGCCTCTGATATCACATGATATTGCAATTTCTGCTTACATATCCACTTTCTTCAAGAGCAGAGACTATGCTCTATTCACTGGTGTATCCCTAGTGCCTGGCACAGAATAGTCCTCAACAATACCGGATGAATCAATGATTAAATGAGCAGCTATTGCTCCCAGAGTCAACAACTATTTCTCCTTCACATCTCTGCATTGTCCAGCTCCACCCCAACTCTCCAGCCCCTGTAAGAAGGGCAAAGGTCTCAACGGCTAGGTGGATATTTTGGGTTGGACTATTGAGGCCCCAGGGAGAGTATGTAGAGACTCAGAAAACAGGAAAAGACGTGGTGCTGAGTTATAGCAATGCAGCCAGCAGCCACAGAGGCACTCACACTCCTAGTGGGAAAAGCCAGAGAATCCTGCAGTTTTATCAGTGTTGGGGAGGATGTCTTAAAGATGTCATGTCTCAATTGAAATACTCTGTAAACCCACCTGGTTCTGCTGAATTAAGTGTTAGGGCCTATAAGGAATATTCAGACGTGGGCCTAAGCCAGCACCCTCTTGGAAAGATGATTCTGGCTGCTGAGGTAGAAACAGATACAGTTGAGAAAGAAGTCCCTTGGACCAGTGTCTTCTCACACTTAAATGTAAGAACAAATATTCTGGGAATCTTGTTAAAATGCAGCTTCTGATTCAGTAGGTACAAGGTCAGACCCAAGATTCTGCTTTTCTAACAAGCACAAGGTGATGGGACTGTTGGGGTGGGTGGGGCGGGGAAGAAAGCAGATGGAATCACAATCTGAGTAGCAAAATCCTATAAAACTGGCATTAAGATTCAGACACTGAGGGCTTCAAGGCTCAGGCCTTAAAGGGAGAGGCTGCCATCAAGAATGTAAAAAAAAAAAAGTCAAAGAAATTATGCAGGAGACCATATAAAATAAAGCCAGTCTGACAAATATCTAGTATGCTTGCCGACCTTTACATTCTTTTTGATTCTGTAACATGACAGACATCACTAGGGGATTCCAGCACTATCTCTCTCACTAAACCAAGAGGATGCCTCAGAATCCATCTGAACACAGTACTCTAGGAAGCCACTACCAGGTATTACAGTTGACCTGAGAAACAACTTCATATGAAGTTCTGGTATTGTGGTTAAGAGTCTGATTGCCTTTGTTCTGCTCTGACTAGTGAGCTAGATGCCCTTGGAACAGCTGCTTCCATGAACTTCGGTTACTTTAATATGCTGTAACTTGAGGTAAAGATAGAACTCATTTCATAGATCTTTTGAACATTAAGTGCTATTATGAACGTACAGTGCTTAGCACAGTGCCTAGTGTGTAGAAAGTATTCAAAAAATGATAGCTACCATGTAGGGAGAAATGGGTTGGCTGCACAATTGGAAGGGATGTGAGTGGTGGGATGGAAAATAGGAAGACATTGGTTTCCACATTAATGAATGAGTTAAATGAAAATTTTGATGTGTTCTTTGTATATTTGTATGAGAGTAATTATTCTGCCTGGTAGTAAAAAAAACTTTAACATTCTCATGAGCAGTGAAGATTCAGCAGGAGGCTTCCAGGACAATTTTCCCCACATGTGCCAAGTTTATAAGGGATCATCCCCAATTTCATTCCTTGTTTTACACTATCCAAATAGATACATCATGATTCCATGTTTGAGCCTGGGCACATTCTCAAACACTTACACAGCAAGCTTGTTTAACAAAACACATACCAAACAAACTCAGAAGGTACCATACCTAATACTAATCCATTCATTCATTCCACAAACTAAATGCAATTGATTGTGGGCAGGGGTTGAATGTGTGCATCTCCTAGAGCTTAACAAGTTCTTGACTTGTGGTAAGCACTAAATACACATCCACAGATCCAACACATAAATGAATAAGCTTAACGAGCATTTATTAAGCACTTACTATGTGCCAGACACTGCTTTAAACATTTTACTTTAAGTTGTTTAATCTTTAAACCAGTCTTGCAAGGTAAGTATAATTACTTTTCCCTTTTACAGATAGTGCACAGAGGGGATTAATTAACTTGCAATAGCTAGCAAGGGGCTGAGGCAGGATTCAAGCCTGCCTCAGAGCCTGTGATCTTGGGCGCCTACTATGTGCCAGGCATATTGCTGGGCTCAGGGAGACAGAGCTAAAAGAGTCTCCTTGAGACTCTCCCTCAAGGAGATCACAGTTAAGAAAGGAAATTGATAACTAACAATAGTGGGATATGCTGTGATGAAAGAATACAATGTGGGAACAAGCCTGGCCTAGGATATGGCTGTCTACAGAGGAGCCGCCTGACCTCAGGTAAGTTCTGTAACAGGAGCAGCTAATATCTAGGCTAGGGGAAGAAAAGAGCATTAGGGCCACAGGAACAGTATGTGCCAAGTCATGGAACATGGTTGGTCTGGAAACATAAGAGTTCCAGAGGCTGGCACATAGGAGTATAGGGAAGGACCCTGGGGAGTGAGTCTAGAGAGCTAGAAGCCAGATCCAGATCTTGGAAAGCTTTATGTGCTGAGTGAGGAGGAACACTCCTTGGAGGTCTTGCAGGATTTTAAGCAAGAGTGTTAGAAGCTTAGACACACATTCTGCCCCTCTCCCCTTCTACAGGACACTAAACCCAATATTCAGAATTCCCTAAAAACCACATTCCTCCCCAGAGAGTTCCCTGGGACACCTAGAGGGAAATGCCCTTTGAGTCTGGGACACACCCATTGCCACCGGGGAGCAGTGGCTGGGAATCCTCACCCTTCTTCCCACAATTCTTGTTGTCACCTCCCACCCCCACTCCAGCATGGCCTCTTCAGGCTCACTCCCTCCTGTCACATTTCCCCTTGAGGGTGATGCCAGAGATGAAAGTTAAGCACCCTTACTTCCTTGCCCACTCTCTGACTCCACCATTTTAATCAGCTGCGGAGCCTGGCACATGCTAGGCCCCAGACAGAGGAAGAATAAAGGCACTGGAGGTTTCTGGGGGAGCCGTGGCTCTGGGCTCTCCCCTCCCCTCCACCGGGCTAAGGCTGGTGATTAGCTGGGTTAATTATATCCAAGCCATTTCCGATTGGCACAAGCCCACCCACCCACAGAGCCTGTCCAGAAGGCATGCAGGCTGGGCCAGGGTTAGGATGCCAGAGCACCAGCTAACCTGAAAGAGGTCCTGACCCATGCAATGGACAAATGGAGAGTGGTTGTCCTGTCCCCGCCTCAGGACCTCCACCTCTCCCCTACCCTCAGGTCTTCCTCATCCCCATCCTCTTTTTTTCATGTCCCCATACAAATCCCTTTACCTCCCCTCACCCCCCAGGTTTGGAATGAAATCATGGGGCTCTGAGTTCCGCACGAGGCCCCGACATAAACACTCTGATTGGGGCTAATTACAAGGGCCAGGTTGGGAGGCTGGAGCCTTCAGAAAGCTTGGCTTTCAAACAAAGGACCCAGGGCTCAGCCCCCAGCCCAGGCCGGCTCCTCTCCAGGCTTCATTAGGAATAAGGAGGGGGCCCCGGGGCATAGGCGGTCCTCACTAAACCAGTCAATGGTCTCTGAGCTTATTTCACGTCCCAAGTCCCATCTTGTCCTTTCCCCAGGCCTCAAATCTCAGCCCTTCCCATATGTCCTGGAAAAGCAGCAAGTCTGCAGTGGAAGGCAAGGCAGCCAGGGAGGGGCACTCACAGGCTGTGAGTCTGAGGATGGGACAGGGCAGGGGGAGGGGGAGGCACTGGGGAAGCCAGCTGTGACAGCCCTAGCCCTAATTAGCCAGCTTCAAAGCCAGCTGGGGAGAGAGCCCGCCCACCTGCGTGCCCTGCTCACTCAGGCGGTTAAGACATTTCTGTCCTAATCAGAGGAGAGAGGGAGAAAATCACTGTCCACCACCACCCGGAGGAACCTCCAGACTGTGAGCTGGTATCCTGAGTTAGATAGAAAAACTGGGAGCACAAAAAAATCCTTCTATTCTGTAAAAACTGCCAGTAACAACAGGTTAAAAAGTCCTCAAGAAATTCACATCCTTTACTCCAAGGATTCTATGGTATTTTTAGGAACTTATCCTAAGCATTTGGAAGTGTGTGACAATTTGTTGAGCTTCTACTATGTGCTGGCTCTGTATATACACTATCTGATCTAATCCTTACAACAACGTTGCTGGACAGTTACTCTGGCCTTACAGATGTAAGGGTTGGAGCTCAGAGCCAGGCCCTGTCTCGTGCCAAAGCCTGTACTCTATACACGGTTGGTCTCTATGTTTCTTTCTCCTGCTTTTTCCTCTTGACTACAAAGGTACTACACATTCATTCCACTGCTGCATCTAGATAACTTGTTCCCTGCGGGAGAAACAGGATTGAGTGAATAATCTGGTGTGGGATATTCCTGGTTTTGTAGGCCTGCTGGTTTTCTCTTCTATACACCTTTTCCATAGCAGAGGTGATTACAAAGACGAGGGACACTAGAGTCTGAAAAGGTTAAAGCTGCCCCTAGAAGAAATGAAGATACCCAATAATTAGGACTAGAAAACATCTAAACCAGGAATTGGAAAACTAGCTTGGGGGCAGGGCATGGAATGAGGGACACAGCTAGAGGGTCCATAAACCCCTAAAAGTTAAACGCAAAATTGTATGTTCGTGGGTGTTTGACTATTTTCTCCCAGGAGAGCCAAAGATTTTTCAGCTTCTCAGAGGAGTCCGTGGTCCTCAGTCTAAAACCCATTTTGAGGAGAGGAGGGTGAGTCCAGAGAAGAAAAGGACCCCACTACAATGAGCAGTGAGATTATCAGAGGGGCGATGCCTGGGAAGTGGCAGGAGCTTGGGCTGGTCTCCCCTAGCCAGCCACATGCCACTTGCGCCCTGCGCCATACCCACTTCTGAATCCAGCCCAGACCTAGGGTGCCCGACACACTCTTGGAGTGGCTTTAGAAAATAATCCAGAAGTCAGCAGCTCCAGATCTTACTGATCCTCACTCTTTGGGGACATTCAGAAGAATTTTGTTATGAGAAACGTTACTGTCCTTTTCTGGGACTGGCTCTTAAAAGGACAAAGTTTGTCTCTAATGGAACTATTTTTTCAGGAGGGGAGTCTGAGGAGGGGGGAGGAAAAGCCAGTCTGATCAATGAGAAAGGATCTGGAGGAGAGATGTCCTGAATCTTGAGAACCAGCAGCCTTGCTCCTGTGTAGGATAGGGTGAAGGTGGGAGGTCAGGTAGAAAGCAGCTTTGGTTTGAGACTTGTCCCAGGCCTGGGGCCTCAGGTAAAGGGTTTTCCTTCTGGGCCCTTGACCTTCCACCAAAGCCTCCCTCTTCCAAAGGGAGGCACCAATCTACTTACAGCTACCCATAGGGCGACCTAAAGATCTGCAGAAGCAGACCTCCAAGCCCATGTGTTTAACTGGGTTTTCCAAACAGAGCGGAGACCCATTCTCCAGGTGTGGCAGTGAGGCCGGTTGGATCTCTGCTCCAGACACTTTCTCCCCTAAATTCCCCACACCATGAACTAACTCTTACCTCCTTTCCCCTAAGAGTTGTTTCATTAGAGCAATGAAAGCAGCCATGGGGTGGGGGTAGGGGGGCTCCTTACTACTCTCTGTAAGGTCATTCAGCCCTAGGCTACCTCTTTGGAGAAGGGGAGGACATCCAGAAGGCCTTTCCTTCCAAGAGACAATTATCATCTATCCTCCTGCCACCACCATAAAACCTTTCTTTTTTTTTTTTTTTTTTCGTTTTTTTGGGGCCTCTTCCCTTCTGTTGGTGGGAGGCTTTAAAGGAGGGAGTTAAGAACAATCTTTACCAAAAATTCTCTCCCTCTCCCCACCACTCCTGGAAGGAAAAGGTCGTTGCGCATCTACCATCTCCTCCTGCTGATAGCATGGGTGCCCACTGACAAATGTACCTAAATCACACAGAACTGGGGCACCAGGGCCTTAGGATGGGGAAGTTTCCTCCCCAAATCTTGAAGAGACCAGCACTTCTCTTCCCACTGGGTTCCATCCAGCCACTGGAAAATCTACACCCCACACCCCCCATTCACAGGCTTTCACCATTCTTTCCAGGAGAGGCACTCACAATTTGTTTGTAACTTAACTCTTTCCTGCAGCCCTTGTGGGGTTCCTTTTGAATCAAATCCTGCAACAAATGGAGCCTAAGCCTGGTGACACCTTACCCGCCTACTTCCTTGATAGTTGAGAGAATCTTATGTTGGGACTTCACACAGATCATCATTTGTGAAAAAGCTAGTTTTAAACATATAATGCTGGCCATCAGCACAAACGATGGGGGGAAAGGTTATATATTTTGGGAAAGGGGGACTGCTGAAATCCTCAGACTTCATACAATTCCAAACAAAGCCCCACATACGACTTCAATTACCACCAAACATTTCCAGATCCCTTCCCCCAACATAAACTAACACACGCAAACACTTGGAAGTAGGGGTTCTAACTTACTTTCTCCCTTGTCCCAAAGACTGCCAACAAAGGGTGGTGAGGCACAATTTTCCCCATTCACCATTTAGCTAAAAAAGAAAGGTCTGGAGCGGGGAAATCTCTTCTCTACCCCATCCCCAAAGGAACAATTGGGGGGAGAGTGAAGGAGGAGGTGTGGTTTGGTTAACTAATAAAATGTTACAACCCTGTTAAATACAATTAAAGGGCTAGATCTCTAGAAGATAATTAAATTCACTTTATTATTATGATTATTGGCTTTTAATTTGCACTATTATCAAGAAACAGGAAATGGTGAAAAATTGAGTTCTGTGGCATATTTATCCCATCCACCCCCTTGGTCCTCAAATCAATTCTTTGGAATTAAAATTCTAAAATATTCCAAATAGTTGAGGGAGATGATGTGTATTGGAAACTGCAATTCTCATACCAGTGTCAAAGATACTTTAAGAAAAAGTCTTGACTTTTATTTGTGGGGGGTAGGGGGAAGATAAGAAACATCTGTTATAAACATTCTATCAATCTTGTGATATAGAATGTCATGTAAACACTCAACCCCACCCCCACAGTCACAAAGAGCCTGCGCAAAGCCTTCTTCCAAAGCAAAGATACCCACCTTTCCCCACCCCCCCTTTCTGGACAAGTTTGAAAATAAACCAGTCTTTTGTCAAAGGAAAACTAAAAATCCCACCAACCCATTTGTCCCCTCCCTCCAACCCAACCCATTTTTTTATTGCTTTTTGAAAAAAATAGCCCTAAACAACAACAAAAACCCACTCCTAACACACAAACCACCCCACAAACTGCTACCCTGAATGCCAGAGAAGATACTCCGTTGAGGGAGTGGGATTGGGGTGCGGTCTGGGAGTGGAGAAATTAGGGAAAGGATGCAAGAGCATCACCAAACCCCAACATTTGCAAGCTAATAATACTCCCCCTAAAAATGTAACGGGTAAGGATCGGCACTCAAGGTAGTGTGGGTAGGCGGAAAAGGGGTTAGTCTCAAAACACTCTTCACAAAGCACTTTCGTCCCACTCCAAGCGCTTGGGGCAGCAAGTTAAAAAGAATAAAAGCTAAGGAGAAAGGTCTTCCTGCCTGAGGGGAGTGGGCCAGCGGGGTGGAGGCCATTCCACACTGGCTCTATGGCCTCTCCTCACCACCCCTCCCGTTGGTTTAGTTCCGCTCACCCCCCACCCCAGGTCTTCACCTCCGTTGGGAAGGTTCTAGCAAAGATCAAGTGAAAGAGACAAGACAAGTGTAGAGAGAAAGGGGAGAAGGGAAATAAAACAAGAAGAATCGAAGTCTTGTTCAAAAATATTCACCAGCTTCCCCAGGTCCAGCGTCAGAGAGAAGACTCACCAATTTGGCCTTAGAAGTTAAATGTAACAAACCAGCCAACACCTCTTCCAGCAGGTTCAGCCCTGCCAAATCACCAAAAACTCCTAATCGAAGTGGGGGTTGGTGTTTGAAAGGGCGCTGAAGAAAGGCCAGAACCCCCTCAACTCACCCTCCTCCGGTCCTCAGCCCTGGCGCCCGTCGCTGTTTTTTTCTTTTTTTTCAAATAGAAAATATATAATTAAATTTACAAAGACTATTTACAGTTTTAATTACCAACCCGGTGGGGGTGTTGGGCAGAGTTATCTTTAAAAAGCGACCTAAAAAAGAAATGGTTTCGATTGTTCTTTATTTAAAAAAATAAAATAAGGAGTCTGTAGGAGCCCCCCACCCCCACCCGGGGCGGAGGAAAGCGCCGAGTGGCCCCGGCCTGGGGACACCCGCTCACACGGTGGTCTCGCCGTGCCGGCTGTTGGTGAGACGCGTGTAGAACTTCCTCCACGAGTGCAGCGTCTTGCCGGACCAGATCCAGAAGCCCGACGTAATGCCCACGATGAGCGTCATGAGGTATTTGATCATGTAGACGGTGAAGTCGGGGGACATGCGCGGCGTGTAGTGAGCTGGGCACGGGATGGCCAGGCTCTTGCAGTGCTGGCTCACCCACGAGCGCTCCCAGTGCTCTCGGAAGGCCTGCTCGTAGAAGTAGCAGGCGATGACGATGGTGGCGGGCACCGTGTACAGCACGGAGAAGACGCCGATGCGCACCATGAGCCGCTCCAGCTTCTCGGTCTTGGTGCCGTCGTGCTTCATGATGGTACGGATGCGGAAGAGCGACACGAAACCCGCCAGGAGGAAGGACGTGCCAATGAACAGGTACACGAAGAGCGGCGCCAGCACAAAGCCCCGCAGCGGGTCCAGGCTATTGAGGCCCACAAAGCACACGCCGCTCAGCAGGTCGCCGTCAATCTGGCCCATGGCCAGGATAGTGATTGTCTTGACCGCCGGCACGGCCCATGCCGCCAGGTGAAAGTACTGCGAGTTGGCCTCGATGGCCTCGTGGCCCCACTTCATGCCGGCCGCCAGGAACCAGGTGAGCGACAGGATGACCCACCAGATGGAACTGGCCATGCTGAAGAAGTAGAGCATCATGAAGAGGATGGTGCAGCCCTCCTTCTTGGTGCCCTGAACCACCGTGCGGTAGCCGTCCTCAGAGAAGCGCTCGTTGCACACCACACGCTCCTGGAGCACGAAGCCCGCGATATAAGCAACTGACACCATAGTGTAGCAGCCGGACAGAAAGATGATGGGCCGCTCGGGGTAGCGGAAGCGCTGCATGTCCACCAGGTAGGTAGTAACAGTGAAGAAAGTAGAGGCGCAGCACAGCACCGACCAGGTGAGAATCCAGAGGCGCGCGAAACGCGTCTCCTCCTGCGAGAAGAACATGGAGCCGTCGGGCCGCGCCGGCTCGCAGGGCGCCGCACAATCGCGCTCGCCCAGGAACTTGTAACTGAGATAGGACGGCACCTTGAGCACGCGCGGACAGTGAAACGGGTGTTCCAGCGTGGCGTAGCGCGGGGGCGAGCCTCCGCCGCCCGGGCCGCCTGGGGTACCCCCAGCCCCGGGCTGCAGGCCGGGTGGCGGCGCAGTGGTGAGTAGCGCGGGCGCACCGTCCTCCGAGTGGTTCTGGCCCACGCAGATCTGCTCCGCGCCGTGACGCGGGAAGTGCTCGCAGCGCAGACGTTCGGGCCACTGGAAACCGAACTTGTTCATGAGTGCCTCGCAGCCCTGACGTGCGCGCTCACAAATGGAGCGGCATGGCGGGATGGCCTGCTCCAGCACAGTGCACACGGGTGCGTACATGGAGCACAGGAAGAAGCGCAGTTCGGGCGAGCACTGAACTTTCACCAACGGGTAAAACTGATGCACTTCCAGGCCCGCGTCCTCCTGGTTCGTATGGCCCAGAAGGTTGGGCATAATGGTCTGGTTGTAGGCTATGTCCGTGCACAGCGGGATGGAGATGGGCTGGCAGAAGCCGTGGTCCGGAATGGAGATACCCTTCTCTCCGTGGAACTGGGCCGGCCCCGCGGCGGGCAGCAGCAGCAGCGGCAGCAGCAGGCGGGGCAGGGCGCTGCGGGGCCGCATGCTGGCCGCCGCCCCCCACCCGGCTCCGGGGCGGCCCCCCGCCCCCGCCCCCAGTCCGGAGACCGCGCGCCTTCCCCGCCGCCGCCTCACCGCGGCTACCGCCACCCGAGCCTCTTTGCAAACTTTGCTCGCGGCCGCAGAGTTGGGGAGGCCGGGCGGCGGAGGGGGCGGCGCGCCTGCCCGCTAGCTCGCCTCAATCCGACTGAGCAGCCGGAGACACCGAGCGCTGCTTGCTCTCTCTCTTCTTCCTCCTCCTCTCGCCTCTCCCCTCCCTTCTCCGCCCAGCGACTCCTTTGTGCCTTCCTCCAGCCCTCACCTCGGCCTCTCCGATCCCAATTAGTCCGTTTCAAGGGGGCCCCCACCGGCGGCCCCGCCCTCTCCTCAGCCCCCCAAAAAAGGGAACCTTGAAACCGCCCCGTCGAGCTCTAAGCACCATCCCAAAATGTGCTCTCGACCAATCAGATTTAAACCCAAGGACCAGCCCCGAGGGCTGGATTGGTCGACCACAATATAATGAGATCAGAAACCAGATGCCAACAAAACTTTCCCCCCCTCCTTTTGCTTTTTAAAGAGACACGCTGTTATAATGTTAAGGGCTGTTTGACGAGTCGCGGAGACGAAATCCGTAGACACTCATTCCCCAGCACTGCTGCGGACCCAAGCTACTCAAGCCTGGGTCACTTTTCTTCTGGGGGCCAAGGCGCTCTCCAGGGTAGGGCCTCTTTAAATCCTTGCCTCCTCCCCTGCTCCTCGAACCCCACCTATTCCAGTCCAATTTTTCACATCAAGTGAAAAAACTCAAGTTAAAAAAAGTTTTTTTAAAGAGAGACTTAAAAAGCTAACAGGTAACAAAGACTTTTAGTTCAGCCCCTTCTCATGGAGTCCAGACAAGAGTTTTACTTCACCCTATATGTAGAACCCTAGGAGTTTGCCTCGCACCTCCCCTACACACTTAAATAACCTTCTGAAAAATGAGAGCCTGTCTCTTTAAGAAGCTCTTAAAGGAGCCTAGGCTCCGGGGCGTAATTGCCCCGTAGCGAGCACAAAGGAGCCCATTATGGTTCTTTGTGTTCGGTGGCACCTCAAAGTGAGAAAACTCAGGAACTTAGAGGCCCAGAGCTGGAGGGTTGGGGCGGGGAGGTGAGGCGAAGGAGAATGGCCGGGAGCTGGGGCTTCTACCTCCCCCTTCTTCCGAAGCAAATCTTAATTATGCAAAGTAAAGTTTAGTTGCCATAACGAGGAGGTCTTAATCGAAGGTTAATGGTGGGGGGTGGAGGATGACGGGCAGTTCTGAGTGAAGAGATGACTTTCTTAGGCCATTTGGGGGAATTTTACTCCTCTCTCCCCAGCTCTGCCTCCGCCCCCTAAAAAGCTTCCAGATATTGTCTCCTGAGAGAGAGAAGAGTTTTACCCAAATCTTAAGTGATTCCACACCAGAAAGGGGTGGTGTGCATGGCGAGGGAGGAGGCTGGGGGTTGTGGATCGTCACCCCCTCCTATCTCCCACCTGGTTTGGGGCGAGTGGTGGTGGCCAGTAGGGTTCCTGCTAATTTAAAAGGGTTTTCTTCTTTTTTGCCCTTCTAGGATTTTAAATATAGGAGGGGTGGGGGAGGGGGCCTGGGGAGGATTTGCATGTAAATCTCCAGGGCCTGATACTGGATGATGAATCAATTATTTCTATTGTCTCTCCGGAGGGTCACTTAAAAAGAAGAAAGAAAATTGAGTTTAGAAAACCCCTTTGCTTCTCAGTATGGGCCAAATCCTCCCAGCTTGGTGAGCTGTTTCTTGCACCAATCTAGAAAAGATTGCCTTCAAAACAAAACAAAACAAAACAACAATAACAACAACAACAACAAAATGTAAGGAAAAGAAAGAAGGAAAGTGTAGGGAGAAAAGTAAGGAGAAGGAAAGAAAATTCTTCTAAGTGGATACATACAATGGATCCCAATTTGACAGTATTTTATTTATTTTTCTTGGTTGAATGATAAGCAGTACAGATTTTTCAGGTTCTTTACAATGTGACATCCTGGAGAAGCTGCCTTTTCATTGTTTTAGGAAAAAAGTTTTCCTTCAAAACCAAGATAGTCCATTTTTATTAGGGAGCCATCTGGGGATGGGAAAGTAGTGCTCTCGTGCTCTACGTGGCCCAAGCTAAGCCTGAGGTGCTGCTCCTTCAGATCTCCCCTCCTACTTTACCTCCTCCAGGGCATCTTTAGAACTGGTGCCAAGCCTAAGAGCTGAGCAATGAAAAACAAAAATGAATAAGATAGGCTCCTATACTCCACGTAGGAAATTGAGAGCAAATCTCCAATGGAAATGCAGCATCTTCAATTTCCTTCCATAACAAACTTGTTTTCCTCCCCTAAGGCCAGGCTTGAGTGACACCCTTCTCCAGTCACTCCCAAAGGCAAAGGCCAGGCTGAGGCTGGAAAAAAAAGAAATAAAAGACATATTCTTTCATTCCTCAGTTTACCTTTTATTCCTTCAGCACTTTTGGGGGGTTTTCTGATTTCAAACCACAGTGGTAGGTTGTAAGGAATATAGAGAAAAATGACAGCATCCCTGCCCTTCAAAAGTTTGAAAGTGACTCTATGAAGACCTTATATTTATCTAGCAGTTTTTACATGTAATAAGAAACCAAGATATTTCATGATTACTCTTGCGCTTCATGTGAGGGACTTGAGGGTGAACAGGACCAGAACCTGCATCTTTAGACTACAGGCCTACTCATAGCACTTTCCATTCCACCAACCTGCCTTTTAATTAAAGCAGGTCTGTAACTGAAGGAAATCAAAGGCTCTCCATTTAAATGTTTCATGATGTAATTTGATAGATACAGCACTTAGTTCTGATTTTTCTTTTTTAATTAGCTTGAGCATTGACCTGGACCTGTTCCCTTTCACTAGCAGTGTGGCCTGGTAACAGTTATTTCACTTCTTTGAATCTATTTCCCCATCTGTGAAGTGGGAATGACCCAACAGATTTTTATAATATGAAACTACACAACCAAAATAATTTCTGAATGAAAAAGATAAATGTCATAACAATCAAAAAGCACCTTTCAAAACAAGAAGTTACATAAATTAATATTCAATCAAGAAACATCCTTGGGTCCCTGGGGTAATAGCTACCATTTATTGAACTCCTACTAAGCACTGCACATACATTATGTATATGCCTACAAAGAAGGTATTGCATTTTGTTTACGGATGATTTTTTAAAAGAGTTTATTTACTTATTTTTAGAGAGAAGGGAAGGGAGGGAGAAAGAGAGGGAGAGAAACTCAACCGATTGCCTCTCTAAGGCCCCCAGCTGAGCACCTGGCCCACAATCTAGGCATCTGCCCTGACTGGAATCCAATCAGGCACCTTTCAGTTTGTGGGAGGAGGGTCAACCCACTGAGCACACAAGTCAGGGCTATGGAGGAAGAATTTGACCTTAAGTGAAATTTGGTCACATAGTAAGTGGCAGAACTAAGACTTAAAACCAGGCCTTAAAATTTTGTTCTGTCTCCTACTCCACACAGCCCCTAATATCTATAAGAATTGTGTGCTTTTATGCACTTAACAAAAATATGTTGACCACCAGATCTAACCCCTGATCTGTGGATCTTATATTCTAGTGGGAGAGACATTCATCACACAATCACTTAAATGGATGTAAAATTGCCATAGGTTTCAGTGCTATTAAGAAAAAGGCCATGGTGCTGGAAAAGCATAATGGGGGAGGGACTCTGAGTGGGGGAGGGTAGCAGAGGTCTGTGTGGTTGGAATGAGGAGTAAGCAGGATGAGGGAAAGAGAGGCCAGCAAGTATCAGATCCTATGGGTAATGTGCTAGGTGTAGAAATATGAAACCACCATCTCAAAGCAGGGAAAGGCATTCAAGGCAGAGGGAACAGTGTGTGCAAGGGCACAGCAGGTGAAATAAATAGAATAAGCAGGGAGCACAAGTATACAAGTATTTTGGCCCTTTTAGGGCCCCCTAGACATCTGGAGAGTGAGGACAGAGGAGGTTTTAAATAACTAGAGACTTTGTATACCATGTACATAATCTAGACTCCTGGAGATGGAGATACACTGAATTGTTTGGGGAAAAGAAGTAGTTTCACTTAAGTTATAGACAGTGCATTTAGGCAGCTATGAGGAGCATGAGTTGGTTGAGTCAGAGACACCAGTTAGAAATAGATTGCAAGAGACCAGGCAAGAGATGGTGAAGGTATAAACGGAGCTGTGGGTGGAGAGGAGAGAGATAAGGGAGGAGACCACCCAAGGGTTCTGACTAGACACCCTGATATCATTAACCGGCTAGGAAACACAGGGACAGGGTGGGTAGTGAGCACAGTCAAGCCAGTCCAAACCTATGGTACGTCCAAGGGAAGGTGTCCAGAACACAAGCAGATAGTCTAACTCAGTGCTCAGGAGGGAGCTCTGGGCTAGATTTAGATTTGGTACCTTTAGCTGGGAGTTGTCAGAATGGCTAAGATCACCTAGGGAAGGTAGATTGGGTGAAAAGACCAAAGCTCTGAGGATGCCAACAGTTAAGGACCATGGGACTGAGGAGGGAAACTGAAAAGGAGTGGTAGGGCCAGAAGAGAATATCACAATCCTTGTTATTCCTGTTCTGGGAGCCTCAAGTCAGAATTTTTATTTACCTTGTTTCAGTTGTGAGAAATGATATAGTGTATAGCACTCACTTGACCTGATCCTAAGCTAAAAGTTTGGTACATAATAGTTATTATTTGTATCCAATAAATTATTGAGCACCTACGAGATGCAAAGCAGACAAAGTCAGCAGAGATGTAGGCTCCAGCTTCAGGGAGCTTTGAGTCTAGGGGGAGCAACAGTTTTCTGGCGACTCAGGCAACTGAGAAACATTTCTGGTTGGTCTGGGGCTCCCGCTATGGGCTGGGAACCTAGGTGTCCCCAGTGCACGGTGCAAAGCCACTTTCACCCCACATCCTGGAACGCTACTGTCATTTCTGGTCTTACAAATCCAATATCTGGGACAATTGTTGAGTGTCCACTGTAAAGATGTCACATACTCCATTCTACGAGAGGGTCGGCAGGAGCAGAACAAAAGGAAACCTAGTCTGAGGCTCAGAATGTCCAGACTGCAGGCTTGGCTCCACCCATACCTGCTGAGTGGCCGTAGGCAAGTCATTTTTCCTTCCTTAGCTTCAGCTCCCTCATCTGTATAAGAGAATCATAAAAACGTTGATTGATGTAGAGCTATGAGAATATGTTTGGAATATTGAAACTGTCCTTGCTTGATGTCACCTGGACAAGGTGAAAGGCTTGTGTGTTACAGATGAATACAATGAAAATCTGTCAGTAATTTCCACCGCAGCACAGGTGTGCTCAGAGAGCACAGGGAACATCTCCCAACTAAGGAAATCTGGGGTCTCTGCCCAAGGCTCCCCACTCTTATGCAAAAATCCTCTTGTCTCTGGCCTTTTACTCTGCCAAGGGGACAGTTTAGGTAATTGCATGTGCCCTTGTCTCCTTGTGTCTTTCCTGCTGAACCCCTCTATTCCAGAGAAATCATCCTCCTTAGCAGAACAATGGGTTCCCTCTTTGTTTCCTCAATCCCAGGTCAGTATTCTTTCCTTTTCAAAGCACTGAGGTCCCTCCCTTCTCAAAGGAGAAGGGGTACGTGAATCTGTTTAGCATGGGGAGAAGCGAGGAAGAGAATGTTATTTCAGATACTTTGAAATCCTCAAAGGTTTTATTCTTTGAGAGCAAAACAGTCTATTCTCAATGGGGTAAGTCTTAGGCACTTTGTGGAAAAGAGGTTTGAGCTTTCAGAGAATCTAGTTGGCTACCCCCTCCCGCAACCCACAAGGTAGTCCTCTGCTTTGTGAGAATCTTCCCTTTCCTGCTCTCTCCTTGAGCCTGGCCACCAAGACCTGGAATCCACCGTCAGGTGAGACACCAAATTCCCTCTCCCTGAACTCCATCCTCTATTTAGCTTTCTGGAAACAGGGATTAGAACTGGCCACAGAAAAATTACGTCTAGGCCTCCTGGAGCCCCCACTTCCTGCCCACTGGTCCCCTTCAGTGCATCACATCCCACCCTCTGCCAAGTTCCATGGCTGCCCCTGGCCCTGAGGACAGAGGGACAGGGGGAGTTAGCAGAGTACAGTTGTTATCACCTTTATCTCTCCAGCACCCTTCCCCAAGGTCTCTGAATGGCAAAATGAGCCATAAAAGGATTGAAGTGATATAACAGATGATCTATTAATTAAAGATTTTAATTAGCCCAGGCCTAGGCAGAGCAAAAGCAAGGTGTGGGCTGCTCAGAGCAGACTGGAGAAAACGAAGCTGAAAAATCAGTGCTGAGTTTGGTTAGTGAGGTTCTTATGCCTTCTTGGCCCAATAAATAAATATCCCTGGGTATCAGTCAAATATTTTGTCTTCTGGAATCTTCTAGAACCTAATGCCAAGAGGAGAGGAATGGGAGAGCTTGAATCATAGAGTTGTAGATGTGGAGGTGTCCTCAGGAGTGATGAGCATGGGAGTGCTCGCTGGGAAAGGAAGGTTGAGACAGGTTTGCTTTCTAGTTGGGGCTCCCCTCCTGCTCCAGCAGAGCACAAGCTTCCTTCCATTCCTGGCTGTACCCCATCTCCTAACTTGTCCTTTCTTTCCTTCTATCTTCCTTTCTCTCTCTCTCTCTTTCTCTCTCTCTCTCTCTCTCTCTCTCTCTCTGGTCCCACTCTTCCTTGTCCCCCTTGCTTCTCCCAGAATTTCTTTCCTTTTCTTCTAGGCTGGGCTACCTCACCCCCTCCCCTTTCTCTTTCCTGTAACTTAAGCTGTTGTTGGGAGTTGGAGGAGCTGGGCTGGTTTGAAAGGAGGCCCCACTGCTTTTCAGGGAGGAATTGAAACCATGGAGCTGGGGGTAAGGGGAGGCAGAGGGGGAGGGGGGGCGACTTGAGAAATCAAAGCGGCTGCAGCTCCATCTGGGAAACCAACTTTGATTTACTAGCAACGACCTGGCTCTCTAACCACCATCCCCCCCAGCCCTGTCCAATCCCCCTTCTTCCCTGGACTTTGCTCTGTGGTGTTAACTGGGGGTGGGGAGGCTGACTCCCTCCCCCAGGCTGAAAGCCTGTTTTTGTGCTGGGAGAATCAGCCTGGAGGAACAAGGCCTGGGGGGACCCTGGCTAAGCTGGGCTGCAGATGCTTTTAAAGGGGGCCCTGGGTTTCAAGAGCTGGGTGCGAGAAGAGACCCCTGGGAAGGACAAAAGCCCCTCTGCCCATGCAGCCTCGCCCCACAGTCTCAGCCCTGCTCTGGCTTGGGCAGACCCTCTTCCTCAGAGATATGGGGTTGGAGTATCAAGAGGAGGCCAGGACTCCTTCATCCGTCTATGGCCTTTCCCTCAGAACTGGGGGATTGGGGCTCAGGGATAGAGAGAGAAAGAGCCAAGAAAAGAAAATGACTGAGGAAGAAAATGAAAATCTATGTTCATTTGTTGAAATTTGGGTTACGGACAACACTGGGTGCCAGGGGACTCGAAGCCACTTTGGACTGCAGTGCCACCTCTCCCCTCTGTTCCTTTCCCATCCAGTGTCTCTTTCACCATGCTCCTTCTCTGTCAAACCCCTCAAGGTTTAAGGTGGTCTCTAATGGGACCTCTGTAGTCATAAAAGGGTCCTAAAGGTCAGTGCTAGGGCCCGAATAGAGAAGAAAGTGGGCCGTGAGTGAAGGCGGTGCTGTGCATGTTGTTGATTAAACACCTCGTCCTCCGTGGAGGCGTGGAGTGTAAATCCCTGGATGCCTGGGTTCCAGGCGCAGCCCCCTACCTCAGTGATATTTTTCAGGGTTCAAGCATCCAACCTTCAGGACTAGCTCTCAGAAAGAAGGGACCAATTTGGTGTGTGCCCCCCCCCCCCCGCCCCAATCAAACCTTTTCAGCGCTCACAGCATTATGTGAGCTCCTACCCCAGGACAATGTTCTTAAGAGACCAGGGTTCAAGCATTAGAATCATGGGAGAAGGGGTGTTGGGGCAGGGTTCACTTGTTATGAATACAGATTCCTCAGCCCTCCCAATTATCTGAATTTATAATCCATGAGTGATTCTTTTTGAAAAAGCTCAATTTATTCATTTTTAGGAAGATGGGAAGGGAGGGAGAGAGGGAGAGACACGTGGATGTGAGAAACATCCATCAGTTGCCTCTCGCATGCCCCCAACCGGGGACCAGTGATCTCTTGGTTCACAGGCTGGCCCTCAATTCACTGAGCCACACCAGTGATTCTTATACATTAGCTTTCAGAGCCCTGGTTAATCCTGGCAACTGCCCAGTCCTCTCTCTCCCCTACTCCAAACCACCCTTCAAAATCAACTACCAACATATCTTTCCAGCATGGACTTCTGCACTTGCCATACTGTGGTGGACAAGATGGACTGCATCCATCCCCACTTCCTTCTAGGTACCTTCCTGTACTGCAGAAGTTGGAACACCCAGTACCTCATCTCTTAGCCTCTCTAGCAGCTAGAATTCTAGATGCAAAAGGTTAATACCTGAGACTTGGGAGGTGGAAGGGAGATGAGACCAAGTTCTTGCTTCTCCGGCTATTTCTGCTAGTAGACAAGGTCCTGGAATAGGGTTTTCCCTGGCAGCAGCACCCAGTGTTCAGTCTCTGTGACAGCAGTAGCAGCATGGACTGGTTCCTAGGGGGCTATGGGGTTCCATCCTTGATCTTAGTTCCAGTGGCAACCTCCTGATTCTCCCTACCTGATTGTGGCAGACGTGCTAGCTCCTACTGGAGGATAATTTCTGTGGCTTCATTATAAAGTCTGCTCCTCCAGTCCATCCAACAATTTTGCAAGCACCTCATTCCCTCTTGGCTTAGTCTACTCAGGCTGCTGTAAAAAAAAAATACCACAGACTGAGTGGCTCACACAGCAGACATTTATCACCTTATGGAGGCTGAAAGTCCACGGTGAGGGTCCTCTTCCCAGAGTGCAGACAGCTGCCTTCTTACTGGCTCACATGGCCTTTCCTTGGTGTGTGTGTGTAGAAAGAGAAATCTTTTTCTCTTCCTCTTCATGTAAAGCCACTAGACCTATTGGATTAGGGCTCTTTTAACCTTATTTACCTCCTGAAAGCCCTATCTCCAAATACATTCAAATACAGGATTAGAACTTCAACATATGAATTGGGGAGGGGGGGAACAATTTAGTCCACAGCACCTTCATTAAATAATTAAACATCCTTCTGCATAAAGCGCCTAGAATGGTTTTCCTTCTTGCCCCAAACACTAACTTTATCCATGAACTAGACAGAGCAGAACACTTAGTACTTTCATACTCCATGTCTTTGCCCCAGTGCCCTTCCACATTGTAAATCCTTGAAGGTCCCTTCTTTTCAGTGCTTCCCTGATCCCATTCCCACCCTCCTTTTTCTGGGTTCATGCTTATGGCATTTAGCATTTGGTATGTGTTATTTGTGTATGTCTAACAACCCCCAGTCTCAACAAGATGGTCTCTTGATGGCAGAGGCTGTGCCTTAGTTTTTGTGCACATCTTAATGCCTATAATATTTGGTATATAGTAGGTGCTCAGTAAACATTTAAGTGAATCAAGGCTTTCTACAAGCAGGGCAGGGCCTGAAGAGCCCCCTAGGTTGGGTAGTCTAGAGACTTCAAAGTATCCTAACTTGGACACCCAGCCTGAGCCCCGTATTCTGACTGCTTTGCCCACCTCTGGAACCCACATTTAGGAAGGAGAGAAGCTAAGCTCTGAGGAGGAGAAATGAGCAATCCAGGTTTCTAAGGTCCAAGTTTCAAGCATCTAGTTTTGCCAAGATTATCTAATTCCTTAAAGCCATATTTAATTGCCAATATACATTAATATTTAATTCCCTTAGTGTGAAGGGAAAATCAAATTTAACATCAGGAGGAGAACCCATGGAGTAGACCAAGGAGATCTAAGTGCTTGGGTCCTAGCCTTGGTACTTACTAGCTCTCTGACCTTCAGTGTGCCATTTTGCTTCTCTGAGCATCAGTTTCTCTATCTGCAGAATGGGTCCAAAAAATGTCTTGTTCCCTTTGAAGTGAGAATTCAATTAGAAAGTGGATTTGTAGGGACAGTTACTTTGGGAAGGGAAGCTTAGGGTGGCACAGGCTGCTCGGTAACCTGGAAGCAGAATGTTAACCAGAGGTCACCCAGAGCCCTGAACACAGGCATAGGAGGGGTCCAGACTTGCTCATGCGGCGGCAGCGGCGTGCTGGGGCAGAGCATGGGCCTCCACCTGACTCTCGGCTCCTTACTTTCTTACTGCATTCCCCTGCACAGGTGACTCAAGCTCTTCAAGCCTTCATCTTGGAGATGCGGATGTCAATCTTCCCTCTCAAAGGGTTGGGAGGATCAGATGAAGTAAGTGAGCAGTCACTTTGCGTGATGGACACTCTTTTGTATTTGTTTTTCCTCCTCTCCCTAGAACAGGTAGAGGCAGCTGGAGAGGAGGTTTTCCAAGGAAATTAGGGCAGATATGAGACTTCTAAGACCTGAGGGGTTCAAGAAGCTTTTCCCTGAGGCTCGGTCACTCTGATTAACTCTGGAGGAATTTCGTGGCCTGAGAGCTGGCAGTATAGAGGGATAGATATGCTAATGCTGAATTAAAGTCAAAATCTAGAGGGGATTTCAGTTTGGGGGACAGAGCGACAAGGCCTCTTTGAAGCTGAGGCTGACCCATTACTCTCCCCCTTCAAGCATCTATCTTTGATGCCCCCCAACTCTTCCAAACTTCTCTAAGCACCCCAAAAGGAGAGAAGCTGACTCATTACGAAGCAAAGGAAGAGATAAGGACCTTAGCTGAGCCCTCTGAATATCTGCTTTTATTGGGAGGGGACTTAATGTTGAGGCAGCTTCTGGGGGAACCCCAAGGATGGAATTGGAAGAGGCAGGTCCTACCTTGTGGATGGGAGTCATTGGGAGAAGAAGAAAACACACTTCCCTCCTCTCTCCAGGAAGCTTTCCTTCCCAGCAGCTGGTGCCCCAAAGATTCCCCCCCACCTCCATCCCAAGCCCTTCCCTTAGAGAGAGCCTGCTGAGCCTGGAATGAGAAGAATCTGAACTACAAACAGACCTCCCAGAGGCACCCCCAATTCTCCTCTAACCACTCCAAGCTAGCAAAAGGCTGGCTTCCTGGAGCGGAGACTAAGAGGCAGGGCTGGGGTTTGGGCTGGGGAGAAGGGGCCCAGGCGGGGGTACTCTTTTCCTGGAGAGGGAGGGGAGGGAAGGACTGAGGACAGGGTAGGAACTAGGCCATACAAGGACCATATTTTCTAAGCCAAAAATCAGAACCAGTAGAAGTGTACTCGCAGGGACTATGGGATTATGGGGTTGAGGTGGAGTCTGTCCTAGGATAATCTAAATTGTGAATTCCCCAGCCCAGAACTGGCAAGCAGTCACCCAAATATAACCCAGGAGGAGAGAAAGAACCCAGTCAGTCCCCTCCCCCACTTATTCTTGGCTTCTCTCTCTGCCCATCTGAAGCAGTCAGTTGTGATGGGCCAGGGAGGGTCTTGTAGCCCCTATAGGAGCCAAGATCCTCTAGTCCTCAGTCTGGGCTACATCAGTGAGTCTGAGAAGGCTGTGAATGAGCTCTGAGGAGCTGGGGGCAGGGGCTGGAATGAGAGAAAAGATGGAGAGACCAGCCAAAAGGATAGAAGGCACAGAGCCAGAGGGGCCCCTCCTGCCTGCCACACTTCCCCAGACGCTGGCCTCCTGCCTGCTGTCCCTTTAGAATCCCTGCCCCCACCTGGACCCAGCCTGGGGCTTTGATCTGAGTTAGCGAGGGCTGTTAGTGCCCACGGATGGCCAGGCAATGTATTAGAAGGGGAAACCCTGGGGAGGTGACCAGGGAGGAGAGGCTGCTGGAGCTGGAAGCTGCCTAAGGCACGGTGACCTCTTTGCGGGGGCTGCTCTTTCCAGCTTGTATAACACAGCTCCTGCCAAGGGTGGTATAGAAAGGCCCAGAGCCCGCAGCGGGCTGGGGAAGGCTGCTGAAAAGGCAGCTTACTGGCTTCCTGCTGGGTGAGATGGATTAGGGCCGTGTGGGGAGGGAGCCAGGCTGTGAGAAAGGCACTGGCCCACAGCCAGAGCCCCTTGGCCGAAGGCCCTCTGGGATCAGGAGCCCCTGGGTGTCTGGCAGGCAGGGAGGGGGGCGGGTAGTGGGACGGGTGGTCAGCCCTATCCACCTGGCCAAGGAGCCCGGCCAGGACAACATACTGGGATGAGGAGATACCAAGGAGTCCCCAAAATAGAGGAGAGTAGGGAAGGGAGGAGACACTCCTGGATGAACTAGCAAACTGCTGGTAAGAAAAGGGGGGAGGGAACAAACTGACTCGCGCAGCTACTTCACCTGTGTCTCCTTGCAGCCTCCCAGAGAGGAGGTTTCCTGTCGGAGGTCCCCAGGGTGGGTGGGGAGTGGACACCCCTCCCTACCCTCCAGCCAGCCCTCTGCTTCTCAGGGACCCCAGTGTGGAACAGAATGAGGGGAGCCACATGGTCCTCAAGTATTCACACAAGCATCGATTTAGGGGAAGAGGCCAGGTGGCCACCAACACAAGCTGTGCAACTGCGAAACCCTGAGCAGGGCCTGGCTGTGGCAGCTGCGGCTGGTTTCACTCTGGCTGCAGGCTCCGGGGTTTAATCTGAGAGATGGGCTTTCTGAGGCCACAGGGCAGGGAGGTGAGCACTGGGGGAGGAGCCGGAGGCTCTGACTTCCCCTCTGAACTTTGATTTCACCAAAAGAAAGAAATCTGTTCCACTTAGCATATTGTCAAGAGCCGACATGCATTCTGGAAACTGTAAAGTGCTATAGGAATGTGAAGTACCAAGATGTCATTATCCCTGGCGTATGCGCGTGCACGTGTGTGTGTGTGTGTGTGTGTGTGTGTGTGTGTGTGAATGGATGGATGCTCCCAGGGAAAGATTGAGAATCAGGGACTGCCATGTGAGGTGCTTCACATCTCTTTATATCTTCACAAGGACTTGAAGAGCATGATACCATCGTCCCCATTTTATAGATGAGAAAACTAGGGCTCAATAGGTTATGTAATTTATTGTCCAAGTTTATAGAAACTCATCAAATGGGGCATCCAGATTAGAAGGTAAGACTCTCTGGTCTTTAAAAGCTATGTGGCCCCAGGGTCTGGAAACATTATTGCTACGTTTAGAGGATTTCTCCTGAAGTTTGATTCCTTCTCCTGCCTGGTTGGGTTCAAGCAGGAAGCCAACTTAGATCCTCAAGACCCTTCCCACCCCCCATAGTGCAAAGGGTTCAGAGGGTTGGCAAAGTGGGTGAGAAAGCCCGAAAGGGGGCCCAGCTGACCAGATAAGGTACACATGGCCACTGGGGCCATTCTCTGGGGACAAGGGGCTCTGGAGATGGGTAGTTCTAGCTCAGGGCATCATTGGATCAGAGCTGCCCTGTCTCCCAACTCAGCTGGGCCAGCCCCCTTCTTTGTGCTCAGTTTTTTCCCACAGCCCGGCAAGGGGGTGCTGGGATCCCAGGCCCACCCCCTCCTGCTGGGAAGCACCCCATCAAGCCCCACCATAAAAAACTTGAGAATGGAGGAGGAGGGAGTTGTCCTCACTCCGAGGAGGCCTCGGCACCCTTCTCCCTTTCTGGGGAACAAGAAGCTTGCTAATGGCTTGGGCCCCTTCCCCAGCCCCTGGCCCCAGCCCTGGCTCCCCCAGACAAAAAGCTGCTTTACATGAGAAGAGCAGGCTGGCCTGGCCTTACCCGGGCACTCAAAGAGGCGGTAGCCCCTGACAGCCGAGAGACTGCCCCTTCCCCCACACTGAGGCCTCGTTTAGTTGCAATTAGCAATTCTTTGCAACCCACGGGGTTGAGGGGGACAAGTGCCCTCACCTCCCAAACCCAGCCTCTAGGCCTGGGCTCCCATCCCCCTCCTCTCTCCTTCTTCCCTCCAGTCCCCTCCTCACTGTCCCACCCCCACCTCTCAAACTAGTATGTTGGCTTCATTGGAGTTGTCCAAAGACTGAAGCACCCAGAGAGGCCAAACCAAGGGTGGGGTGGGGTGAGGTTGGGACCACCTAGGCTGGGGGACTCCTCAACCCACACTGCCCCTTCCTTCTGCTCTTCCCACTTGCCTCTCCCACTCAAAATCGGGCTTAGTTTTGTGGATCAGTAGGAGGGGACATATGGAAGAGAAGTTTTTAGAGATTTGAGGATTTGAGGACAAGGAGAGGGTGAGTTGGTGGTATAGGGCGTGGGTGGTGAGGGAGGGGAGGAGGCTCTGTCTCACTAAAGTCAGGACTCACCTCTTCTTCTCTCCTGGCTGGCCTGACCCTTGGTGCTGCAATTTGGGCTCCCCCTTTATTTAGGGGGCCTGGAGCCCTGCCTGATTCAACACCAGCCAGGCAACGGTAAGGTGGTACAGACTGGAAAATGAAAAAGTAGAGATAGAATCTCAGGACCCCTTTTAGATTCTCACAGATCCACCCGCTGGTGTCTGGACTCTGCAGAGTAGGGGTTAGGGTACAAGTGAGGGAGGGAGAGGGGAGAGCTCCAAGCCCTTCATCCCCAAGAGTAGCTTCCTCCCTTCCGTCCAAGTCTCTGGTAGACTTTTTTTTATCACCACTAGGGGGAGCCCTAGGCACAGCGCGGGGTTTGGGGGTGGGGGAGGGGGTCCCAGGCCTGCAAGGAGTGGGGATATCCCGCTAGGTCTGCACACTTCCCTACACCCACCTGGATTTCCTTTCCCCATGGAGGAGAGTGAGCATACCTGGGAGAGAAGAGCTCATACTCTAATGGGATCCTGTCTCAGCTTTACAGTGTATGTGGGGGGTGAGATGAGATGTCCAACACTGGTTCATCTGGTGATCAAAAGATAAGGCAAGGTTAAGGGGCTAAGGCTCCCCTGGGGTCGCTGGCACTCCCTCTCCAGAGCAGGAGGCTCGTGGTTGAGCTGAGATGAATTGGGTTGTTTTGGGCAGCCCTCTCCCCATTTTCAGTATTGGCTCAGTGGATTGAGCGTCGGCCTGCGAGCTGTCGCTGGTTCGATCTTCCAGTCAGGGCACATCAGAGAAGGAAAACTCTGACTCCAAAAAACCTCCGCTGCCTTGCGGCATACCTCTTCAGGGGAAAGGCTAAGGGAGTAAACCCCGACAGAAAATCCGGAGCCGGAGTCCCTAAGGCGGTTTGACATTGTAGTCAACACTGGCAACTCCTGCGGCGCACCTGAAGCCAAGCTGTATTGACTCCGTCTTTCCCTTGGACCCTTCAGCTGCGAAGAGAGGGGGGGTCTGCTGCATGGGCAACAGCAGACCCTCCATATCACCCTGCCCAGGCTCTGTAGCTTCAGCTTCACTGGAGAGGACACTCCAGCGTCATCACAAGATGTCGATTTAACACGGGAGGAGACAGATACCGTGTCACTCCCGAGTCGGACTGCACAGCCATTCTCGGCGGTGCAGATAGACTCTTAAGAAGCTACACCATCGTCTCTCGAGACGGACGGCTGCCGACGAGGAGGATTACACTACCCAGGCAAATGTGGAGGGGGGCATGGTCTAAGCTTAGGAATAAGAAAGAAATCAAAACACATATCCTTAGAACCTCACAGCAGAACCAGGGAGGAAACTGAGATCAGATGGAGGTCCCAGGTGGTTCTAGGGAAGGAATCACTTAGCTTTGTTTCCTGTGAAATTTGCACATAGACCCCCTTTCCCTTCAGAAACCCCCAACCTCTGTTTGCAAAGAAAAAATGACCCATAAATGAAGAAGGGATGTGAGTTTCCACCCAGAGCTGAGGGGCCCAAAGGGATAAACAGACCAAAAGGAAAGTGAGGTCCTTGCCCCAGGGAAGAGATGCCTCTAAAATCTGTCCAAGGGGAGTTCCCCTGTTCTGCCTGGATTCCAGGCCTTCAGAGGATGGGGGAGGCTGGGTATCTGGACATCTGGGATCCTGCCTTCTTCAGCTGCTTAAGTGCTTGGGTCTCTGGACCTGCAAAGCCTGTGAGGCCCTCATAGCCACCTACCTCCCCTGGGAGGAAGGCATTTAATGGGGGTCAAGTGCTGGAGCTCTAGGCAGGAAGCAGTTGTGAGCTAAAGGCAGGAAATTCTCCTCAAGAGCCATCCTCCCACGAGCCAACCTCCTTAGAGGAGTTTGTTCGTTGAGCTGCCCTCCTGGAGCTGCAAGGACGGAGGACCTGGGGAGGGGAGAGAAATTGGAGTGGAGGAAGGAGCAGGCAGGAGGAGGCAGGGCCTGCCACTTACTTCCCACCCCCTCTCCCATCCCAGCTGGAGCCTCTTGCTGGCAATTTCCACAGTCCCCCCAGGCTCCTTCCCAACCTTAGGTGCCTGGAGTTCCATCCTGCCAAGGGCCTTTGGCCCCAGAGTCAAAGTCCCCCCCTTCAGAGGTCTACCAGCCCTGGCTCCTTCTACTTATCCTGGGAACACTAGATGCCCTAGCCTCCCTGGTTGACCCGGGGGGGTTCCCTCTTCTTTGCAGCTTTGGCCTCTGCTGTCCCCGTTGCTTTTCTCTCCAGAGCCAAATCCTACAGACCTTTGGAACTCTGACTTGAAGTTACCTTCATGTTGAAACTTCCCTGGTTTCCTAGGCCACTTCGTTCTCACTTCTCAGGATGCACACCACATTTTTCCCTGTTTTAGGATTATTTGAGCTCCTATCTGTTTTTTCCCGGGACTGAGAGTTCCTATGACTCTGCCCCA
This sequence comes from Furipterus horrens, assembly GCF_987537825.1. NCBI lineage: Eukaryota > Metazoa > Chordata > Mammalia > Chiroptera > Furipteridae > Furipterus > Furipterus horrens. The sequence goes on along the minus strand of NW_028327181.1, from coordinate 81,473,585 downwards.
CCGAAATAGAAGGTGAGCCACTTAATGCCATTTAAAATATTCTGGTAGCCACATTTTAAAAAGTAAAAAACAAGTGGAATAAATTCTAATAATATATTTGACTTAACTCAATATAGCTAAACTCTTACATTCAAATTCTTTGGAATTTAGTGTGTATTTTACACTTACAGCACAACTCAATTTGGCTTAGTCCTGTGCTCGGTGGTCATGTGGCTAGTAGTTACTGTATCAGATAGCACTGTATTGAGATCAGGAATGGAGGCCCAGGTCTACACTGAAAGTCCAGATAGCATCTTGTTTAAAAAGCCCAGTTGTTGAAACCATACTGCTTGAGCTTGAATACTAGCTCAACTACTAGCTTTGTCCTTAGCTATGTCCCTTAACCACTCTGTATCTTAACCGTTTCATCTATAAAATTGGTCTAACAAGCACCAGAGTTGTTGTAAGGATTATGTCAAGTGCTTAGAACAACAGCCGGCACACAGTAGGTGCTCAGTAAAAGTTAACATGTTTTCACCTCTGTATGATGCTAACCTTAGCCTCGAACAATTAGTGAGAGACCGAATGAAAGAAATAGTTCTTTGCTCTGACACAGATCAAGGCGAGATAAGCTGGGCAGAGTTAGCGAGTTTTGTCTGGAGAAGCTGGAGCAGGACTGAGGGGGAAAGGCTGTGGGTGGCTGGCAGAAAGCTCCTTACAGGGCCAGACCCAGGTTTACTGATGTGCTGCCATGGAATTTGGAAATAGTAACAGAGCTGCATAGGCTGGGATGATTTGTTGCTGAAATGAAGCTTCTGGGGTTCAAAGTAGGGAGATCTAAAGCTCTGGAAACTTAACAAAAGGCCTTACAGAGCAGGGCGAGGTTTGGAAAACGAGCCAGCAGCGGGTGATAGGAGTTGGCTGAGTGCGTGGAGAAAGAGGCTAGTTAGGACAAATGGTCTGTCCGATTGGAGTCAGGCCCACCCCTTGCAGGTACCCTTCCTCCCTGTCTTAGCGGTGGGTCTCTTCGAGGAGTCTGAGGGCTACATTTTGAGGCTACAGCGCCCTCTGCTGGATTTTGAGATCCAGGGCAGCAGCGAAAGTGAGTGGTGCTGTAGTTTAGGGTAGTGGGGGGGTGACAAAATTCTGTGCAGGGAAAGGTCTGTGCCAGTTACAGACCTTTTTCATCTTCAGACAGTCTTGAGGAGATCACACAATCAAAATCCCTTGACAAGAATGTAGGAAGTTTAGCCCTGGCTGGTGTGGCTCAGTGGATTGAGTGCTGGCCTGTGAACCAAAGGGTCACCGGCTTGAATCCCAGTCAGGACATCTGCCTGGGTTTCAGGCCAGGTCCCGAGTTGGGGGCGCACACGAGGCAGCCAATCAATGTATCTCTCACATATCGATGTTTCTCTCCTTCTCTTTCTCCCATAGCCACTTGCATCACCAAGCCAGCAACTCGCTCTAGAATTGGCGGTGATAGCCCATACACTTTTCCCATATTCTACAAAGTTAGAAGCAAGTTGTGGGTTCTGCCCACCTGAACACCAGGACAATAAAGGGAAGTGAACACCAGGAAATGAGAACATCTTGAAAGTCTGCTCACCAAAGATGCTAAGACTCAGAGAGGTTAGGTAGAGGTCCAGGTCATGCAGTGGTAAAGTTGGTGAAATGTTAATGGCTCTGCTAGAAACACCCCACTCTGTTTCTTGCTGGTTCCACTTCCATGTGCTAGTTCAGGTGTATGACAAGGTTCCCATCTTTCCCTCATACTCTTTCCCAAAAGAACTTGGCCTCTTGTAGGTTCAACTGTCACGTGCAGGTTGAGGGTGCCAAATCTGGTCCTCCTGACTCGAGACTACCTGGTTCTTATCTCATTTTCACTTGGGAGTCAGTACATCTCAAATAGTGTGGTGAAAAGACCCTGGTCTGGTGACAGCCTTGTCAGCCTTGGCTCAGCCACCAGCTCTTTGTGAAGATCTTGGCAAGTGCCTGGACCTCTGTCTCTCAATTTCCCTTCTCCCATCTCCACATCCAATCTTCTCCATTTGTTCTTCTCATTTCTGCCCACCACTCCTCACTGTATTTCAGTGACATCTCTAGAGTAGCTCTCTGCCACTTTCATGACTCCTTTCAATCCATTTTGCACAGCAGCTGGAATGATCACGTCACTGACTCCTGAAAACTTTTCAGTGACTTTCCATTGCTCTTGGCATCAATGATGAGCTCCTTAGTCTGACCCACCCGTCCCTGTGTGGCTGGGCTCTGGTTCACATCTCCAGCAACCTCTCCTGGACATGCAGTTCTATGAAAACAGAGACTATGTACCACCATGGTGCCAGCACTTACAGGAACCAGCACATAATTGATAAACAACAAATGGACATGTGAAAATAGGGAACTGAATCAAATAACCCTTAAGGTCCTTCTTGTGATTACTATAATGTCTGTCTTTTTTATCTTGTAAAACAAGTCCCAGACAGCCAGTTGTTATTGTGAATAGATTTGACTGGATTCCCCAGATGGGCCACACCAGAACTTATTGCCATTTCCATGCCTTTGTTTCTATTTTAGTAATTTCCCTACAAATTATAGCCTGTAGTTATATACAGGGCATATTGTTTCGGCCTGTATCCTAAAAACTACAATGTGTATCAAAGTCTAAAGTTAATTAATACCTATACTTACCTTTCCCCAGGACCATAGATCACTTTGCTTTCATTAATCACTTATGTTGTACATTTTAAGTGTTTTTTAAACCTCACTGGATATTCATATTATTGTTTATATAGTCAATGGTTGTTTATATTTATGTACATATCTTTACCCCTTACTTCTTCTTAAAATTATTTTTATTGATAAACTTACCATTTTAAGTGTACAATTCAATTGTCCTTAGTATATTCACAAGGTTGTACAACCATCACCACTATTTAATTCCATAACATTTTTATCACCCTGAAAAGAAATCCTTTACTCATTATCAGTTACTCCCACGTCTTTCTCCCCCTAGTTTCTGCCAACCACTAATCTACCTTATGTCTCTATGGACTTGCCTATTCTGCATTTTGTATAAATGGAATCATATAATATGTGGCCTTTTGTGTCTGGCTTCTTTCATGTAACATAATGTTGTCAAGGTTCATCCATGTCATAGCATGTATCAGTCCCTCAGCCCTATTTATGGCTGAATAATATTACACTGTATGGATATATCACACTTTGTTTATGAATTAATCTATTTTTGGACATTTGGGTTACTTCCAGTTTTTTTGCTATTTAAATAATGCTGCTACACATATTTGTGTACAAGTCTTCATTCCTTCTTGCATCTCAGCCCTTTCATCTGGGATCACTTTCTTTCTGTCTGAATTGGATCCTTTAGAATTTCCTTCATTGAGGCACTGCTGATGGCAAACTTTCTTAGTTTTTAGTTGTTTGAAAATTCACTCTTGAACTCTAGGTCAGAGTTGTTGTTTTTTTTCAGCACGTTCAAGATATTATTCTACTGTCTACTAGTTTCTATTATTGCTATTGAGAAGGCTGCTCTTAAGATTTTCTTTCTATGTTGGCATTATGAAGTTTCATTGTGATGTTTCTACCTGTGGATTTTATTTTATTTATTCTGCTTGGGATTCTTTGGGCTTCTAGAACTTGTGGATTGATGCCTCATCAGTACTGGAAAATTCTCAGACATTATTTTTCAAATCTTGCTGTTGTCACAGTCTCTTGTCTTTTACTTTAGACCTCTGATTAAACTGTGTTAGACTGTTTCAGTATCTCTCAATCTCTTTTCTCTTTTCCCCCCCACTTTTCTGCATTCTGGGTCATTTAATCTGCTCTATTTTCCAATGGCTTTCTGGGATCTACTTTCCCTTAGGCTCTTCCTTGGGAATTCATAACTCTCTTGCCAAAAATCTGTGATATTGTTAAGTAGATATTAAAAAGTCCTTTATACAGCATTTGTAGTTGTTTTTAGTGTGAGGGTTGATCTGAATAACTTAGCCCATCGTTCCTGGAAATGGAAGTTCTATCATCCTCCTCATTCCCTCTGCTTGGCATATAGTCCCTGCTCCCCAAATTGGAGGCATTCTCCAAGAACTTCCTCCAATTCCACTTTTTCCACTAGCCCTCCTCTTTCTGTCCCTTTTGAGCTTTCCTGCCCCAGAACTAGAACTGATTGTCTCCCATTCAGTAGCAGCAACTTGAGACTTCTCTTGCATTGTTAACTCATCAATAACTTAAGGATTGATTTATTGTCTCCTATACTAGATTCAGCTCAGGGGAGGCAGGAATAGCCCCGACCAGTGGCTCCAAATCCTGGCAAATTAGAGGGTTTAGTAAGGATGAGGGAGATTTGGGTTCAATAGGTTTGAAGCACTTTCTGGTGTTTGACTAGGAATTTGGGGGTGCAGGTTAAGACCCTTTACCCCAACACTGCTGCATTAAACCCCTATTAGCCCCAACAGACCTTCTTCCCATAGCTGGAGGCTGCTGGGAGAGGGAGCTTCCGGTCTGAGCTATCCTTGCGGCAGGTGAGGAGTCCCGAAAGCCGTTGCATTGCCTCCGCACGACGGCAAGTGGCAGCACACGCATTCTCGTTGCAGCCTTGAGAACTGTGCGCGCACTTCCGGGTTGGGCCATGACCTCACAGGGCACAAAGGAATGTGGTTGTCTCAAGTTGGACCTCCTTTTAGTCCCCAATGCCCAAAATAGAGTACAGTAAACAACCTCTTCTCCAATCGTCTCCCTGTCCCCTCTTCCACTTGGCCTCGTTCTAGGCAATCCCCACCAAGTTCCAGTTTCCGGTCCAGTGTTGTTTTTTTGTCCTTTCTGTACCACCTGCTGAAATGCTCTCCCCTTTTATTTTTAACTTTTAAAAATCTTCACCCAAGGGTATGCTTATTGATTTTAGAGCGAGAAGAATGGAAAGAAGGGGAGAGAGAGAGAGAGAGAGAAAAACATTGATCGCTTGCCTCCCTATGTGCCTTGACCTAGGATCAAACCCACAACCTTTTGGTGTATGGCAGGACCATTCAACCAATGGAGCCATCCGGCCAGGGCCAAATGCTCTCGCTTTCAATCTGCTCTCCTAGTCATTCTCAGTTCAAAATATTTTTTGTTGTTTTTGTTTTTTGAATTGGTTACAATGATCTTAAACTTTCTATATGATAAAGAGTGCCAAGGAAAGTATGAAAAAGGAGAGAGTGAGCATTAAAACAAATAGAGTTCTGAGTACAGAGTCCTGTGCAACAGGCCTGTGCCCCTGCCTGGCACTGTCTGCCCCAGTTTATAGCACCCTGCTCTCAGCTCAAATGTCACCTCTTTTAGAGGTGTCACCTGATTGTTGCTGAATTTAAAGTAGCCTCACCAGCTCCTCTTTATCACTTCGCCCTCAATCACATCATCTTCCCAGCACCTGGCCATATATGAAATAATGTCATTTGTTTACTTGTGTATTTTCTGTTGTCCCCCGACCCCATTATGTCACCTTAGTATCTCCAGCACTTACAGCAAGGTTGATTCAAATTAGGCAATAATAAATATTTGATGAGTAAAGGAATGAATATGCTGAAGAATGCACTCCAGGAAGTTGGTCTAGCATATTGGCCACCTACTGAACAGGCATCAGCCTGGAGTGGGTCTGCCTCAGGCTGGCTTGTAGTGTGTGGGTTCTTGATTTCATGTAGGAAACATGTCACAACATGAATCCAGGTGCTTTTAATTGTATGTTTGTTAAAGCTGGGGACAGTGAAACAAAGGAAGGACTTAGGGTGGAAGTTGTAACAGGAGAGAGCCTAGGCGGGGCTGCTTTGCCTCTCTAGAAATGTTATAGGAAAGGAGTGAGCTAAGGCAGGGCTGCTGTTAGCTCACCTGGAAGTCAGAGAAAAAGGGGGCCCTGGAGACAGCATTAGGGGGGTAAGCCTAGGTCGAGCTGTTGCTGCCCACTGCTCTCCTAGCTCCAAGTCTCCTAGAGACCCTTAGAGTTTAGGAGGAAATAAAAAGTTCACGTGTGCCCTGGCTAGAATGGCTCCGTGGATTGAGCACCAGCCTGTGAACCGGGGGGGGGGGGGGGGGGGGGGGGGGGGGGGGGGCGCTGGTTCGATTCCCAGTCAGGGAAACATGCCTGGGTTGAGGGTCGGGTCCCCAGTTAGAGGCACACGAGAGGCAACCGCACATTGGTGTTTCTCTCCTTCTCTTTCTCCCTCCCTTCCCCTCTCTCTAGAAATAAATAAGTAAAATCTTTTTTAGAAAAGTTCATACTTGAGAAGGGGCATGGGCATGCTCTAGGATGAGGCCCACGCTGCATCTTTGTTCCAAGGGCTTTTTATCTTTTCTTCTGTGAGTGAGAATCTTAGGGGAGGGTTTTAGCAGACTATTCATTAGCTTTCCATATGTATTTTTAATATGTTGATGCATCAAAATGAGTGCAAATGTGGGGTTTAGGGAATATTCTTTGGTCCCCTATACTGTTTTACTTTTATCTTGAGTCTGTCTGGCTTTTAATGGTTTTTTTGTTATTTGTTCCCAACTTCATCTGTCCCTGGGTTTAGGCGGCACAAGCGACATTAATTGGGTCTCTGTCCTGTATTTCCCAGACCAAGGAGATTTAAGCTGTGTTCACTGGTTAGGGAGGAGAAGTATAAACCATTCACTCTCAAGCGTCCTTGATTTGGGGAGGAAGTTCTTGCGATTGACCAGTTGGCTGTAAGTTACTCAAACTGTTTGGCCTTGTTTAATTTTCTTGTCTCAGTTTCCCCATTCCACTTGCCCAGCAATTTTCCTAGTTTCTTACTATCCTGCCTCACTCTGACTTGCATTTTAATGACTTTGGGCATTCTGAATACCACAGGCTCCTTTCCTCCCACTCCTTAATTCTATCCTAATTCTGGTTTAGGTGAGTAGGGATGGACTGACCATGTCTGAATCTTATTAGCTATGGGACCATGAACAATTTATTTAATCTCCCTGAGCCTTGCTGCTTCATCTGCTTAATGAGGATAATTATTCTACCAGCTATTTGGGTTATTTTCAAATTAAATAAAATGATACCCACAAACTAGGTAAATATTAAATGTTTAATAAATGCCACTGTTATTAGTTTAAGAGAGGCAGAGATGAGATGGGAAGGACACAGGGTCCTAGTTCCAGCTCTTCACTTACTATCTGTGTGACCTTGGCCAAGTGATTCCACCAGCCTGAGACTCCCTGTTCTCTTCCACAAACAATGACAGCTATTCGCAGTATTGTTGGGATTATCAGAGAAAGTTTGAGATGAACATATGAGATGTTCTTACCTTTCCTTGATGGAGCATGCTACCAGGGGCCTACACTCCATTGCCTTGTACCCTGGAACCCCTAAGAGAGAGAGCTCAGTACACAAAGCCCAAACAGAGAGCTTTTGGTTTCACTATCCAAAAGGCATTTCTCCAGGATGAGAAAGGAACAAAAGTCTGATTTCACAAAGCAAATTGTCTCCCCACCCATGACCACGTTAAAAAAAAAAAAAAAAAAGAAAAGCTACCCTTTGTGCCTTCCAAGATGTGCAGGTTCCAACTGATGGGGATCAGAACATGTTCCCTCCAAGTATGGCAGCGTGACATATGGCATATTTCAAGCTGAAGAATTTTAAAATTGGCATGTCTAGGAAGGACTGTCTGACCTTCCCCTAAAGCAGCTCATAAAACCTTCATGTGAGAAGTGTCTTCCCTATACCAGGAAGAAATGAGGATCCTTATCTTTGAAAACTAAGGAACACAGAATGGAACTGAATGAACAGGTCTTGCTAACTTTCCCCAGTGTACTGTACTTAGCTCGTATTCTTTGTCCTGTCACATCATTCCACAGCTTTCCACTCTTTATCTGACCTAGCATAAAACTACTCAGGTTTAACCATTTCTTCAGATCTTCATTTCCTTATGAAGGCTCCCATATCACTTAAAACTTATCTTAAATAAATTTATATGTTTTTCTCTTGTTAATCTATCTTTTGTTACAGGGGTCTCAGTCAAGAATTTGAAAGGGGAGAGGAAAACGATATTTTTCATCTCTTGCACAGCCCTCCATTCATGCTTACTGACCGGACACTTCTGCAGGCTGGAGGTACACAGACGCAGTTCCACTCTTGCCATTTGGCTGCCAAGAGTCTGACCTTGGGTGAGGGTGAGGGGTGGGGACATCTGGAAGAAAAATGGCAATTCTATATTCTTTCCCTAGTTCTTATCACCACCAATTCTTATTTTTAGGAGCCAACCAGTTTCAACTTTTTTATGTCATTCTTCCTTATTTTTATAAAACTTATTTCCAGATATTTCTTATTTCTAAATAATATTGAATATGTTCATCCTAATATTTGCTTTAAAATGTAGACATTATCTATTGAATTCTTATTATGAAAGAAGATTTAGATCTATCAAATTATCCTCCCTTTCCCACACCCTCACAATATGCTTTTACCAAATATTTCTATTAGATCAATATTTGGTCTTTATATTATTATGACTGTAAATATTATTCACAATTAAACCATACTGTATAGTAGGCTTACTATGATTACATTTTTTGTACTGTTTTCCTTCATAAAATTAATGTGTTTTTTTTATTTGCTTAGTTTTCTATATTATTATCACTGACCCCTACACACACACACATTTTAGAGAAGTCTAAATCTCTTTCAGACCCACTAGATATTCCATCAGATTTCTTTTTGTCTTGCCAACAGCCTCCCTGGGGCTTCTGTCCTCCAGTGTCCTTCTGTTCTCATCCAGACCAGATTATTTTAGGCCTGCTGCACAGTTGTTATCCTGCAATGTCTCTACCACAGTCACCCTGGGAATTCTCTTTGCCTTTTTGTCAGGTTGTATCTTTGCTTTCTGGAGCTCAGGTCTCCCTTTTTCTTGTCTTACGCCTTTGTTTTGCTGTGGAACATCCTCCAGTGGCTTCCAGAGAATGAGTTCATGGGAAATAATTTTTTTAGTCAAAAGTATCATTTTTTTCTTTCACAATGAATGGTTGACTGGATATAGATATCTAGGTTGGAAACCATCCATTCTTAGAATTTTCAGGGCATTATTCCTCATTCTCCTTCCCTCTGATATTTTAGAGAAGTCCAACATTGTTCCAATTCCAGTTCTTAATCCGTGACCTAATTTTCCTCTTTAGAAACCTTCAGGACTTTCTCTTTGACTCACGTGTCCTGAAATTTCACAACACTGTACCTGGCAGCAAGTTATTTTTAATTTGTTGTGTTGGGCCCTCTCAATTTGGAAACTCAGGCCCTTAGTACTACAAAATGTGTCATATTACTTTTTTAATATGTTCTTCCTTCCATTTTTCCTGTTCTTTCTGGAAATCCTACTATTCAGATATTGGATTAATCTTTACATTTTCTTATGTTATTTTCCATTTTTCCTCTCATTCATTCAACAAATTCTTATTTAGTGCCTATAGGAGCCATTCATTATTTTAGGTGCTGGGGATATAGAAGGGAACAAAACAGAGAAAAATCCCTAGTCTCATGGACTTTTTATTACATTTTATAAAGTAATAAGTACAGTAGTCCCTCTCTATATCACGGTTCACTTATCGTGGCCTCACTGTATCGCGGGATTTTAAAAAATATTATATTTAATTATTTATCACAGATTTTTCGCTGTCGAAGATTTTGCGGTACTGTATACGTATGTTGTTAGTTACGTAGGTTTAAGAGTGTAGAATATGTTTAAGAACGTAAGTAGTGTTTATAGAAGTGTGGAAAAGGATAATAAGGGACGGGGAGTGGTTTATAAGTGTGTGGGAAGGGTTTATAAATCCTTAAACTATATATAAATACTAAAATAAATGTAAGGTTCCTACTTCGCGGATTTTTACCTATCGTGGGGGGGGGTCTAGAACGTAATACCCGCGATAAGTGAGGGAATACTGTACTATAGATACCCTGGCTGGTTTGGCTCAGTGGATTGAGCGTCGGCCTGCGAGCTGAGTGTCGCTGGTTCGATCTTCCAGTCAGGGCACATCAGAGAAGGAAAACTCTGACTCCAAAAAAACCTCCGCTGCCTTGCGACATACCTCTTCAGGGGAAAGGCTAAGGGAGTAAACCCCGACAGAAAATCCGGAGCCGGAGTCCCTAAGGCGGTTTGACGTTGTAGTCAACACCGGCAACTCCTGCGGCGCACCTGAAGCCAAGCTGTATTGACTCCGTCTTTCCCTTGGACCCTTCAGCTGCGAAGAGAGGGGGGGTCTGCTGCATGGGCAACAGCAGACCCTCCATATCACCCTGCCCAGGCTCTGTAGCTTCAGCTTCACTGGAGAGGACACTCCAGCGTCATCGCAAGATGTCGATTCAACACGGGAGGAGACAGATACCGCGTCACTCCCGAGTCGGACTGCACAGCCATTCTCGGGGGTGCGGATAGACTCTTAAGAAGCTACACCATCGTCTCTCGAGACGGACAGCTGCCGGAACGGAACTGTACTATAGAAAAATTAGGGAAAGAGGCTAAGGAGTTCAGAATGCAAGACTTCGTAATTTTAAATGGAGTGATCAGGGTAGATCTTACTAAGAAACTGACATTGAATAAAGACCAGAAGATGAAGGGGAAACAATGTGGATATCTGGGAAAGAATGACAGGCAGAAAGAACAGTATATACACAAGCTACTAAGTGGGGCAGGCTGATGCAGGAACAGGCCCGTAATATGAAGATAAAGCCAGGAGGTCAGCGTCCAGAGAGGTGGGAAGCAGGGGGCAGAGAGGAAAATGAGATCTGAAAAAAAAAAAAAAAAAAAAAAGAAAGGAAAGAAAAGAAATTGAGGTCTGAAAGGTGAGGTCATGGTAGGTAGACATTACACCATGAATGATAGGGAAAGCTTCTGGAGGCTTGGAGCAGTGGACTGATGTAATCTGACTGATCTTTTTACATGACTCTCAAAGTTCCTTTGTTGAGAGTACAGGGTCATGGTGGAAGCAGAACACTTAGTAGCTATTGCAGTAATTAAGGAGGAAGTGAAGGTGGCTTGGTCCACATTTTTACTGAGTTCTGGGAGACTTCCACAACTTTATTTTCTAACTCTTCTATTGAATATTTCATTTCTGCTTGAGAAATTTTAACTTCCAAAAGTTACTTCTTAATGTCTGAATATTTTTTTCTTTTTTTGGCATCCCATGCTCTCTGATGTGGTCCCTTGTTTCCTGATGTGGTCTTATAGCTTCACGAATACGTACTGATTATAATTTTGTGATGGTTTCTTTTGCTTCTTCCATTATCTCTGGTTCCTCTGAATTCCTTTTTCTGTTTGTTTTATTTTGGGGTGGGGGTGTCTTTATCTTTCTTGTTACACATTTCCTTCAAATGTCTAATAATCTAGCCATTCCTACATAACAAAAAGTTGAGTGGAAGTTCTGTGTAGATGGGGCTTCTTAAATGATGGACCATTCTGTGGGCTATTTGGGCAGGAACATGACCTTTATGTTGTGGAGATTCCACTCTTCATTTCTTATTGTTTGATATATGTTTTTCCCCTCTAAGCCAATTTCCCAGAGAGGCATCCTATGATCTCTTGCTGGAGAAGCCCCACTCTTTAACCATAATGTTGGTTGTTACCAAATCTTCATTTTCAGCATGGTAGTTCCTTCCTTAGCTGTGCCAGAGATGTTAGTCTCTCTGGTTTAGCCTTTCCAAAGGAGAACCCTCCAGAGTGCTGGGAAAGTAATTTAGTCTAACTGCTCTCTAAACTGCCTTGTAACCAATCCTCCTGTTTTCAGCCTCATCTACACACTCACCTTCAGTGCTATCTGATAATTCCAGTTCCTGAGCCTTTCTAATTAATCTCAGCATTATTCAGCTTGTTCCCTGGCGTCCCCACTCCAGAACTTTGCTTTCTCCATTCTACTAAAACCATTTCCATTTATCTATGCTCTCCAGCTTCCAAAATGTTGACATCTCTTGTCTGCTATTGTCCCTTCTTCAGGTCTCTTTGTCTATGTGAATTTATGCCCTTTTCATTCGTTTACTGTCATTTTAGTGGGGCTGGTAGAGGGAGAATGGATAATTGTGTCATGTGTAGCCACATCATTCAATTTTCCACATTTACCCTCAAGTCTCTTTATAATATAAATTCTGTGTTCTGCTTCCTCTTAGGTAGGGAGGTCTTTCCACCACTTAGAACTGTATTCTGCTTGGACTTGGGGTTGGGTGAGACACAGGGTAACAAAACAGAACATACACACCCTCCAAAAAATTATATTGCAATTTGACTCTCTCAAGGGAGGTAAGAGCGATTTTTCCATTGTTGTTTCAGTCAACTACTCTTTTCAAAAGCAGGCAAGTCCTGCTAACCCTCCTGTGTTTTATGTATTTTGGCTAAGGGAGCAAGAGGACTGGGTGGGGTCCTCAGGAAGGTCATAAAATGGAAAAAATTTGTTTCAACCCATACAAAATTAGTGCTGGGCACAGGCAGTAGTGATTACCAAATTCAATTTCCTTATTTTATAAAAAGGAAACTGTAGCCCAACTTTGATTCATTTGAATCAACTTTGGTCTCTAGAGAAGTAACTTCTCCCGAATGACCATTTAAAAATGCCAAGTTGCCAAGTGTTTAGCAGTCATTGAGTCTTTGGTTTTAATGTTTCCTTTGCCCTTTGCTGTTCCTCGGGTCGTTTTAGAGGTCTCTCTCATACTGCACCCAGTTTTACTTTATGTAGCAGTCGTGTGATTATTTTATTATTTACCTATTTGATATTTCTCACTGGAATGTAAACCCTATGAAATAAGTTATCTTTCTTGTCTCGTTCACCGTTTAATCCTCAGGGAGAACCGAGATTCGAAACTAAGCAGCCATACTCCAAAATCCGCGCTTTCAGCCACTACATTATGCTGCTAACTTGACGAAGAAAGCAGAGCCGGGACTGCTTCTGCGAACACAGGGAAGCGGGAGTGTGATAAAAGATATACTGTACCCAGGGAAGTAGTCAGGTAGAAAAACATCCGGACCAGTGCGTACCGTACCAACACGACTTTTCTTCCGGAAGCGCTTGCAGCTCTCCGGCGCGAGTGCGCACGCGCCGTCGCTGGGGTCGCCCTGGGCGGTGCGCGTAGCGGGCAGGGAGAAGGGAAGGTTCCGCCTCTGAGGCTGAAAAGCGCGTGCGCCTCCGGGGCTCCGGTCGGGACGCGCCTTCTCGCTTCTTCCCTCCCCCACCTGCGCGCGCTGGGTGGGCGTGGGAGGAGGCGGGGAACAGGGGAGGGGAGCGAGGAAGCGGGTGTCGCGGGAGGGAAGGAGCGAACCGGAGAGTGTCGTTCTGAGCACTGAAGGCGGCAAAATGGCGGACCGCTTCTCCCGCTTCAACGAGGATCGAGACTTTCAGGTAAACACGGGCGTCGCCGAGGATCCGAGGAAGGCGCTGGCCGAACCGAAACCTTCCTCTCCTCTCTGCTCCACCTCTCTTTCGGTCCAGGTTCTGCTCCGGCTTACGAATCGGCTTGCTCTTCTCAGCCTCCTATTACTCCAGGGGCCTCCCGGCTTGAGGCGAGGCCGCATCTCTGCTCACCCCCTATTCTCTTACCTCTTAAACTCAGGCCACTGGGTTTGCGGCTTCGGCCTATTTGTACTTCGGGTTTCGGAACCCCGGCCTGGGCGCTGGTGGGGGCTGTGCTCCCCTGGGTCTGCCCGGCCTGTGGAGGCGTGGGGCTGGCTCCCCGGGGGAAAGAGGGTTGGTCGGGAGGGTTTGGGGCTAATGTTGCTGGTCCAGGGTTTCCGAACCCCTGAGTTTTGCTTACAAGACTTATTTTTTTTGGGGGGGGGCGGTGTCATCCCTCTTATCTCTCTAGTAAATCCCTTACATTGTCTATTCTTCCAGTTTTTCACCCAGAAAAAGAATGCTTTAGTTATTAGATGCCTTCTTGGTTAGTCAAACGTTGAAATTTCTCGTGGCCTACATATTTTGTATTTGTTGTTATTAGGCCGTTAATTGGGCTTGAAAAATAGTAAGTTTATAGGGCTATCCGCGATGTGAGCTTCTCCCCAAATTTTATCTCGAAAAGAAGATTCGAAAGAAGCAGAATGATAGTGGACTTTGCAAGCGTGTGATAACTAGTGGCAGAAGCGTAATTTTTCTCTCTTCGGTTGCAAATGAAAAATGCCCATGTAATTGCAAGCATTATTGAGGAAAAAATAAAGGCAAGTTAGAATAACTCGTCTTTCGGCTGTTTAAAATATCTTCCTGTTGAGCATTGTTACTGCAGAAATCTCGGCAGTTAAAAGGGATTTAGTAAAGATTGGCTGTTTCTAGGATAAAATACATCCTCTAGAGTCTCAAAGAAACCACTGCATTACTACCGCATATCTTGGCAACCGCAATTTGGGTCAGGGGATGAATCAGAACTCTAGTTTCTATCCTGCTGATCTTCCTCCAAGTAATACGGGAATATGCTAGATATGTTTCAGAAGGCAATTTGAAGGGTTCGAATTCCCTGAGATGACTGGGTTGGTAAATAAACAGGTAAAACTAACACTGAACAGCCTAGTGCATAGAACACTTCAGAGAAGTTTTGCAGCAGTAAGGGATCCTGGGAGTTGTTGAAAAGCCTTCTGATCATGTGCCTGCTGTACAGCGATCTGCAGCACCGTGCATGATCTCAAGGTGTTTAAAGATATAATGCAGGTCCAGGGAAGTTTGCAGCAGTTAATATTAGCAGTTTGCTCCCTGAGGAAAATTGTTCTTTAGCTAGCACCATAAAACATAAGTAGGCTGCAAGATGTGTGAGGTATATTAGTAATTTTTAAAGAGACATGTTGATAACTAAAGCCCTCAACTGCTTTCAGAGGGGAGAATTTCAAGGTGACCTAGTAAAATTGAAAATAGATACCATGAACTATTAAGTTTTGAGGGAAAATGTTTGTCAACCGCAGAATTTCAGTAGGCTTAAACGAACAAAAACAGAACTTGCAGGGTCTTGAAAGATTTTGAAAAGTGAATAGCAGAGTATGAAAGCTGTCACCTGAAAAAACTGAGAGAGCCTTTACCTTTTCAAGTCAGATGACTTTTTTTCTGATGCTATTGTTGGGCTTATGTATAACCTGTTTTCAGTTGTTTGGTAGTCCTTTGAAGATACTATATATATTTTATTTTCTCCTTTTATGTTGGACTAACCAATTACTGCTCTATTGAGTCAGCCAGGGAAATGATGTTGTTTTTTTAAGTCAGATGTCCTAGTGTTATGGATAGATAAGTAGGGTATTGGGAATGAAACCTCTTAGACAATTATAATATGTTAAAACTTTTGTAAATTATTGTGCTAACATTTATAAAAAAGCATTCATTAAAATAAAGTATTTTTCTGGGTGTTTTACTAAAGGGAAAAGTATAGGTTGATTTTCATTAATGATGTCCTTCGATTTAAGTTATTGGAGAGAAAATGTAATAGGACGCTTCTGTATATAGTCTTATCAAACATTTTTCAAGGTCAGGTTATGCAAAATGAAATGTGGCCTCCTTTTAAGATTTTAAGTGATAAACAAGGTGAAGTCACCCAGTACACTTGAAAACAAATCCAAAGTAGGTTTCCAAAACACAGTGCATAGATCCTGTTGCTTTAAACAGATCTTATAGTATTGGAAATTTTTCCATGCATCTTCTCTGGTAAGCTCTAGATGGCTATCATTTTCTTTGCCAATTTACCATCAAGTGCCAGTTTTGGAGACAACATCAGGTTATTTCTTGAACTTAGAATGGAGTCAGAGGTGGGTTCACTATTAGATTTTGTGAATACCTTAAAGTTTCAAGGGTGTTTTGTATGGTATAGTGAGGAGCATAACCGTGGTGTGTCATTTGAAGCACTTATGACTATAAAGAGTAGTCATTATCAGGGATATACATTTAAACTTTGTTAAAATTAAATTTATCAGGATGACATTGATTAATAAACTTATAGGTTTAAAAATTTTTTGATAACTTTATAATAATAATAATTATTCTACAGGCTTTATATGTATTATCTCAATCTCCGCAATAGCTCTATGAGATAGGTACTACTACTCACATTTTCTAATGAGGCAACTGAGGCACAGAGAGTTATATAACTTGACCAAGTACCCAAAGCTGGTAAATGGCTGGATTCAGACTTTGGCTTTTTACCTGTGCTCAGGACCATTATCTCTACTGGCAGTTATATATTTTACATAGCTAATTGAGTCATCAACTATGGAGGATAAATTTATAGGTCACAAGGAATAAATAAGCTTTTAGAGTAGACAATTAGTTTTTACTCTGTTCTGTTCAGATCTGTTTCTTGTTGGTCTCTGAAGGCCTTCTAGGGAGGCTTTGACAGTGATAAGATACACAGGCATAGAGGATATATTGTTAACTGTTGTTTTAGTTTAGACATTCTTTTGTGTAGCCTTTTTAAGTGGTATTTTATCTTTGGAAATCTTTGTGATCTAGGCTGATGTATTTATTTTTTTAAAATACTTTGAGAGTTTTAATTACTCCTTTAAGAATCTGTCCTTAGTTTCTGAATGAGACGTGACTTCTCTCTACATTTACCAGATTAAAGCATACTTGTTCACAGACTGAAATGTTATACACAGTAATGGAAAATATATACTAAAATTTAAAGTATAGATGTATTTAGCACTTTGAATAATAGATTCACTAAAGTAAGTTTTATTACAGTGACATACAACTATGAGGTATTAAATACACAGCTTAGCATTTAATGATTGTGCAACTGTTAATGTGATGCAGCTGAATACTAGTGAGGCAATGTTCTTCAGTTAGTGTACCTGCAGCAGACTGGTGATATAAAGGAGCCTCTCGTCCATCTTGTTCTGGATGCATTCTGCTGTAGATTTCTAATGAAAGGAGCTATGATAATAGTGAGTGGTAAAGTAATTAGAGAAACAAATGTTATCAATAAAGGTCATAATAAAAATATTAAAATTACCCAAACATTTTCTGCAATCTATATAAGTAATCATAATGGTAAATAACAACAAGTAAATCATGTATTAGTTCTATGTAATATGTTTGTAGGATCCCTCCTTGTGTTTCATGTATGATACCAAGATGTGACAACCTTCAGATTTATTTGAGACCATTAAATGAGGAGGTTTACAGTTTAAAAATACTTAGGTCACAGTAGCATATTAGTATATTTGTTGCGTGGTAGGTACTGTGCCATAGAGTTAGCATTCTAATGCAGGCATGCTAGAGGTGACATGTGGGCAAGTGTTCTTATCTCTGTTTTCTGAGTCTCTCTCCCATCATCTGGAAGAGGTATCACTAGCAATGAAAATCAGTGCCAGCTTTGCTTGC
The DNA here is from genome assembly GCF_987537825.1 of Furipterus horrens. Taxonomy (NCBI): domain Eukaryota; kingdom Metazoa; phylum Chordata; class Mammalia; order Chiroptera; family Furipteridae; genus Furipterus; species Furipterus horrens. The sequence goes on along the minus strand of NW_028327181.1, from coordinate 81,456,296 downwards.
AATAATGAAACTTATAAAAAATCATTACTATTCTTTTTCCCATACATACTGTGGTGGGTGGAAAGTATTGGAGCTAAGGCTGTACAGGTTTCAAAATACTGAAAAAGAATCATCATGATTATTAATAAATTCAAAATTATTGTTTACTTTAATCTCAGGGGATCAAGAGTGACCAAATAAGGTTAGCATAAGGGAAGGTTCCCCTGGTGGTGATTTGAAGGGTAAGGTTATATATTGAAGGTAAAAGGCACTTAAAAACATGGGATATGAAGGAATAACATCACAGAGAAAGACATTAACAAGTTGCATTGGAGGGAGAATGGGAATGACAGGAACTGTGCCCATAGGGCTACATGTGATGGTATGCTTATTTGATTTCAAAGTATGCTTGGGAGATCAGGAAGAAACAGATCCAAACAAATATTATTAGACTGATTATTATAGGGCTGTTCTAGCGCCATCAACATTAGAGGAAAATAGGTGTTCTGTTTTCTTGTAATATATGCATGTACTGCAGAGAGATTCTTTTATCACATATTCTTGGGTCTTTAAGATAAGCTACATAACTAGAACTAAAATTTATGACAACATTTAAAAAACAATGCATACATAATTAGCTTTCTTGATTGTGCAGCTTCATAGCTGAGATACGTTTCCATGTAATTTCTGTATTTGGGTACATGATAAAATGAAAAAAAGGACAGTTTTCTTGATATGGTCAAAATTACTATTTTCTGAAAAGGAAAGCAGAAGTTGATAAGGTCTTGAATTATGGATTTGAAACCCATATAGAAGTTTCATCTTTGTTCTTGTGATTTAATAAGTTTCTAATATTTTATTAATGAAAATGGATTCCAGCTTGAGGTAGACATCCAATTCTTGAATTCTGTTAAAATTCCTTCCCTGAAACAACTTGGTGCTTTTGCTTGTTTGTGTATCTGGCCTTAATTCTCTTTTCATATTAGCACTGCCATTTAGTATTAAATGAGAGCTGACTCATGGTAATTATCAAAGGAATTACAAATGACCACCACAAATACTGAAAGAAGTCATTGATTTGAATACCAGAAGATGTTGTAATGATTTTCCAGTTATAAAAAGTGAATTGTCCATTTAACTATGGAAGTCTAATAAAATGTGCTTAATACATATTGTATTAGTCAATGCAAAAATTTTAAAATGCTCAAGGTGAAAGACAAAATACTGTATTGTCATACTTATACTAAATGATTTCTTGGGGATTTAACAAATACATTTAGTATTTTATATCTAATTTAAGATTGTATTGAAAAAAAGTTAGTTGCTTTGGCATTTTCCATAGGTTAATAGCATATAATGTTTTAGTAAGTTCTATATAGATAGTAAGAAATTAAAATTAGGGCCAAAACATGAGTTTCCTGTTATTTGCCCTAATTCTTATTTTTATTGACAATGTTGAGGTCAGATAAATCTTGATTGTGCGTCACTCAAGCAACCAGAAACTATCTTTGTAATAGTACATTTGGTCTCATCTCATGAGGTATCAATTATTTATTGTCATCCTTGCCACTTTCTGGCAATTACATTTATTTCAAAGAGGAATTTCAGTTTATCTCTGTTTTTTTTAAAATAATTTTTAAAAATAATTTATTTGCTTGTTTTATTTTATTTTTAGAGAGAGGGGAAAGGAGAAAGAGAGGGAGAGAAACATCACTGTGTGGTTGCCTCTCACTCGCGTCCCTAACTGGGGACCTGATGTGCAACCTAGTGATGTGCCCTGACTGGGAATCGAACCAGTGACACTTGGCTCGCAGGCCGATGCTCGATCCACTGAGACACAGCAGCCAGGGCTTTATCTCTGTTTTATAGAAGCAAAATACAAAACAGTTCTACAGTTTTAAAGTTGAAATAGAGCCCTAGCTAGTGTGGCTCAGTTGGAGTGTCATTCTCTATACCGAAAGGTAGCGGGTTCAGTCCCTGGTCAGGGCACATACTGGGTCGTGAATTGGAGGCAACCACTTCATGTCTCTTGTCTGTCTGTCTGTCTCCCCCTCCCCTTCTCCTTACCTCTTTCTAAAAAGCAATGAAAAAATGTCCTCGGGTGAGGATAAGAATAGTAATAATAAAGTTGAAATAGAAAAAAGTCACTGGTCATGTTTTGTGGCTGACATTTTAAATAATTGTTAGAAAAGTCAGTACTAGGATCTCATGTAACATTTTTCCACTGTTGATGAGAGAACAGAAGCTTAATTTTTCACCCTTTTGGTAGGCAGTACTGATCATAAACCAAGAAATGAATTTCATACCCTAGGTCTTGACTACAGAAGAAGCTAAGGTTGATGTTTGTGGATTATATTACTCTAGTATCAGTAATTTCCCATGTTGCTATGCATAATATGAAATGTCTTATATGATTAAGCAAAAGTGGTTGAAAATTTAATTGGTTAAATACTACTTGAGGGTATCATTTGCATAAGAGATACCGAGGGATGTATTTACCTTGAGATTATTTTCTAGAATATAAACTAATTTTTTAAAAGATTGTTAAATAAAACTATTTGAATAATAGTTGTTCTAAGAAGTATGTGTGAGTATGTCTGTGGGAGAAGTTGGTTAAGAAGTGGTGTTTTTCAAGGCGCTTTTGTTCTAGATGGAGCGACAACAAAAAATAACAGTGATATTTAGTTTATTACTCATAAGGCCAGCATGATTATCAGATGAGAAGAATAGTCAATAAATGCAAAACTAAGGAAAGGAGAGAACCGTTAAAGCTGTATGATTGGGCATGCCTTGATGAAGAAATGAGCATTTAAGCTGATGTTGAAAGATGATGGGAGTAAATACATCCTTGCAAAGGAAAAGAATGGGAGGCATTCAGTTGGAGAAAATAGCCAGGGCAAAAGTACAGAATTGAAACAAGCAGTTTTTGTTTGTTTGTTTGTTTCTTTGTTTTTAGGACAATGAATAAAACCATTGGGCATTAGGGAAAAGTGAAAACTAGGGCTATGAAAGTAAGTTTTATTTTAATGCTTTAAGCAGGAATGTACTAGCTATTTGACCCTGGCTGGTTTGGCTCAGTGGATTGAGCGTCGGCCTGCGAGCTAAGTGTCGCTGGTTCGATCTTCCAGTCAGGGCACATCAGAGAAGGAAAACTCTGATTCCAAAAAACCTCCGCTGCCTTGCGGCATACCTCTTCAGGGGAAAGGCTAAGGGAGTAAACCCCGACAGAAAATCCGGAGCCGGAGTCCCTAAGGCGGTTTGACGTTGTAGTCAACACCGGCAACTCCTGCGGCGCACCTGAAGCCAAGCTGTATTGACTCCGTCTTTCCCTTGGACCCTTCAGCTGCGAAGAGAGGGGGCGTCTGCTGCATGGGCAACAGCAGACCCTCCATATCACCCTGCCCAGGCTCTGTAGCTTCAGCTTCACTGGAGAGGACACTCCAGCGTCATCGCAAGATGTCGATTCAACACGGGAGGAGACAGATACCGTGTCACTCCCGAGTCGGACTGCACAGCCATTCTCGGCGGTGCAGATAGACTCTTAAGAAGCTACACCATCGTCTCTCGAGACGGACGGCTGCCGAAACGAAACTAGCTATTTAAGGTGTTTAAAAAGGGGGATAGACTTCAAAGCAGTTTTCCTTCAGGGAAGATTAATTCAGATACAATTGTGTTAGATGTGCTGTACATACAGTTAAAGCTGTGATAACCAGTCTCCGTTAACCAGAGTGGGGACAAGGGAGGAGAAGATTTATACAAGGGAGTGATTCTGTGATTTTAAGCTTGACGGGAAGATAAGTGAGGACTTTCGGGGTTGAGGGGTAGCGGGTGGATCAGTGAATTGTAGGTTCCAGTGGGTTTTAATTGTAATGGAGGTATTCAAGGAAACGAACTGGGAAAGATAGAGATTATAGAAGGCTTGAGAATATTGGTAATGATCATGAGAGTGAAATGGCTAAGGTAAAATGGACAAGATCATTAAAGAAAAGGAAGTTAAGGAACTGAGGCAGCAGGATATTGTAAAATCGTCTAACCTGGATATTAGAATGGTAATATTGTATAGTTGTGTGCTGTTATGGTTTAATAAGTACCCTTATGAATGTTCTTGTCTAATTCTTCTTCTAATTCAGTGAGGTAAATAGATTAGGTGGTAACTCTTACTTTTTTTTCAAAAAGTTTTAAGATTTTATTTATTTTTTAGACAGGGGGAGGAAAGGGGAGAAACATCAGTGTGTGGTTGCCCCCAACTGGGGACCTGGCCCACAGCCCAGGCATGTGCCCTGAGTGGGAGTTGAACCAGTGACCTTTTGGTTCACAGGCTGGCACTCAGTCCACTGATCCACACCAGCCAGGGCATAACTCTTTATTTTATAGATGAGGAAGCTGAGTCCCAATAAATTATTTTGCCTAGTATAGAGCTGGGCTTTGAACTTTAATCTTCTGGTTTCTTTTGTAGTGCTCTTTCTGCCATGGTATATACATTGGCTGCTTTTCCAGGAGATGAGTGCTGGTATTGTCTACAGATTATAAAGCATTGTTTCTCTTTAATACTTGGCAGTATTTTTCACCAGTTAACTAACTGGTAGGACCTAGTTGATGTGTTTATCATTAAATATTATATATTTTTTCCAGAAACATCTCAGTGTTATAAGTTTAATTGATTGTCTATGGCTTCTTGTCAGACTTTGTACTGTATTATAGGTCTTGCAGACAATTCCATTCCATTTCCCAAACATTTATTGAGTGCCCATTTGTTAGCATTACATCATAAAAGGATAGTAAAGAAGATAAAATCGGTCTATTTTGTTCATTTGTTCTATTAAAAATAAAAAAGTTGCCAGAAGAGGAGAATGGTACTTCCTGGAAACCCAAATGAGAGCACTATAAATTTTTCTTTGACTAATATCAACATCAGAAGTTGACTGCTATGGTATCTAGTGATGATATTGTCAACTACTTTTTGTTGAGTACGTGTTACATGCCAGGTCCCATGCCAAGGCATTTTGGAGATACTTAATTGAAGTAACCATCCAAACCAGGTGGTGGTATCCCTCATTTTATAGATGAGAAAATAAGCTAAAAGAAATTGAGGCCACACAATAAACTCAGATTTGAACTTTGATGTCTCCTAAAATGTGACTTTTTATGTGGTTCCTGGTGGTCTCAACAGAGAAGGAAAACTCTGACTCCAAAAAACCTCCGCTGCCTTGCGGCATACCTCTTCAGGGGAAAGGCTAAGGGAGTAAACCCCGACAGAAAATCCGGAGCCGGAGTCCCTAAGGCGGTTTGACGTTGTAGTCAACACCGGCAACTCCTGCGGCGCACCTGAAGCCAAGCTGTATTGACTCCGTCTTTCCCTTGGACCCTTCAGCTGCAAAGAGAGGGGGGGTCTGCTGCATGGGCAACAGCAGACCCTCCATATCACCCTGCCCAGGCTCTGTAGCTTCAGCGTCATCACAAGATGTCGATTCAACACGGGAGGAGACAGATACCATGTCACTCCCGAGTCAGACTGCACAGCCATTCTCGGCGGTGCAGATAGACTCTTAAGAAGCTACACCATCGTCTCTCGAGACGGACGGCTGCCGACGACGGTGGTCTCAAGATACAAACTCACTAAAAAGAAAAAAAGATCCAAACTCATTAACTTGGCTTATAAGAAGACTCTTAATCATCTGATGCCCGTGTAACAGGTATATCTCTTTTCTCCTCATCTTGCCATTCTGCACTTTCTGTTACCTGTTAGTATTCTTGTTTTCACATAAGTTCTGAACCGTATGGAATTCCTACTACTCATTCTTAGAGGCTCAATTTGATGTTATCGCTGACATCTTCCCTAGGCAGAGTTAGTTGCTTCATCTTCTGTGTTCCCACAGCCCTTTGGCCATATTTCAGTAATAGCACTTTTACTCGCTAACACTACAGGGTACTTACTGTATTAGGAACTATGTTATGCACTATTATCTCATGTAATCCCCTAGTAAGGTAGGTTCTATTATACCCATTTTACAAATGGAAAACTTAACCATGTTCACATAGCTAGTTGAAAAGATAGCTTTCAGGTAGTTTGGACCAGTCTCAGCCTTTAACCACTGTGCTGTATGACCTCTCCTACTGTGTACTTGCTTAAAATTTATCTCACTGCACTGGACTTGGAACTCCTTCGAGTGAGAGTCTTTCTTGTTTTTGTATTTTGGGTTTTTCATTTTTTTGTTTGGGTCCCTCACCTCCACTCCCCCAGCATTGAGTCAGGGTCTGGCACCTAGAAGTTGCTGAGGTATTCAAATTTATGGTTAAGTAAAGACAAATAGGTAGGCTTAGGAGAGGCTAAGAAGAATTCCCAGACCGGAGACTCAGCTTCCTGCTGTGCTGTGGGGTTACCAAGGTTGAGTTATTTCTGTGATATCCTATAAAGCCAATTGAGGAATATTTCAAGTGTTGAAATTGTGTTATAGATAGTTATAATCTCAACTTATTATAATTGTATATAATTACAACAGTCATTTTTTAGTTGTGAATTTCCTTTTGTGTGATATATTTGTACATACATATATTTGTTTTTATGTGGAGTTGTACAGAAGTTTTGCTAAACATCTGCATAGAGCTCTATCATACCAGATAGTGGTATAAGAAATAATATGCTTTACTGTGGGTCCCAGATGAATCCTTAACTATTGTCTCCCTATAGTTTTGAATGCCTCAAGAAGTGTTTGCTGTATTTACACGCATTTCTGAAAACAGGTTGATTTTTTTTCCTGTGGAAGTTTTTTTTAATTACTGATTTTTCAGTGTAGTGCTTTTTTGTAGTCCTTCCTTCTAGTCAGATTATCCAGAAAATTTGATGTGTCAAACAGGTGTATGTGTATTTTTAGATGAGTGTGTGCTATGTTCATAACCATGATCCAATGTGTTTTCAAGTTATTTGCTGAGATTGCCAGCCAATTATTTTTCCTACCAATTTATATGTAATAATTAAATTTAATAACTGAATTTATTCTTCTGGGTTATTGACTGGCCTCAACAATGCTTTAAACTAATAATTTGCCCTGGCTGGTGTGGTTCTGTGTGTTGGGCACCAGCCTGCGAACTGAAAGGTCGCCAGTTCAGTTCCCAGTCAGGGCACGAGCCTGGGTTGTGGGCCAGGTCCCAGGTTGGGGGCATGCGAGAGGCAACCGATCCATGTATCTCTTGCACATTGCTGTTTCTCTCCCTCTCTCTCTCCCTCCCTTCTCCTCTCTCTAAAAAATAAATAAAATCATGAAAATAATAATTTATTACTTTGTACCTCTTTAAACTTCACAACCTGTGCAGTAATACTGTAGTGTAGTCATCCAGATTTTATAGCTGGGGAAACAGGGCTACACCTAGAGAGAGACCGGGTTATTTGCCCAAGGTTATACAGCTTGATAGATGGTAATAATGACTTCTGGTGTCTCTGACTTCAGAGGTCTTTGGTTTTTATAATAATATACTGGATGTTGTTGTAAATAAGACTATATGATTATGAAAACAATAGTGAAGAATGGGGTTTTTGAGGAATTGACCACAGTGGTGTTCCTGTCCACTTTCTAAATTGAAATAAACCCTAACTATCCCAATAAAATGACACCAGTAATCTCCCAGAATGTCCATTTCTTCTTCTTGAATAGGTTTTTCCTCCAGAGACATTTTTCTGAATTGTTTAGGATAATAGTACAATTAATTTATTTGGAATGAGTAAAGGAGAGGGGGACAGAGATGAAGTCTTTCATTTACTTGGTTATAGGGGAGGACTGGTTTTGTTCATAAATGGAAGCTATCTAGTATGGCTCTGCTATACATGCGTACATACTTTTTTTTTCTTTTGTTCATGGCAGGTGATATCAGCATCATATGTTTTGAATTTAGAAAGTCCAAATTATAGGCAAGTATGTTACTTGAGTTGTAACTTCGGTCTATGATTAATAGATTCAGTTAGTGACATTAGACCATCTCATCTCTAAAGAAATAATAGTAAATAAGTATAAAAGATAAATATTGGTTGGAGAGATTTGGAGTAGAGAGAGACAGGAATGTCTACAATATGCAGTTTAATAGAGCCAGATACAAAAAGACAGGGCTGAATTTTAGGGATGTTCTAACATGGAATCTGTGAATTTTTACAAGAATGGCCATATGTTCCAGTTTATGCCTTTTGTCCTGGCATGGTTACTACTATTAACACTCCCTTTTACTCTCAAAGTGTCCTGGTTTGTATGATTTATTTATATGATCACCCTAGCTCTAATGGGAGTTGAAAGATTTAAATGAGGTTTTGAAAGCAGGGTAAAGCAGAAAAAAACACTTCAATTCTCTGTTGAGGCCTTTAGATAATCAGATGCAGTACTGTTTTTGGAAGGAATGATCTCCTTAGGCGTAAGTTCCTCAGAATGACTTGAAAAAAATTTGGGAGGAGGGGAGAGAGGCAAGAAATAAAATATTTATTACTACCACCACTACTATACTTTGTGCCCTAGGAGTTTGAAATCACATTTTATATTTATTCCTTCCTTCATCTTTTTATTTCATTATTTCACTTCTAGCACAGCATTCAAAAGGGACACATGGATTCAGAATGAAAAGTAAACCACTTACCTTCTCAAAAACAACCACTATTTTAAATTATATGTTTGTTCTTTCAGAGATACGTAATACACAATCAAGCATTCTTTACCTTTCCAAAAGATAGCATGCAAACACATTTTTCAGCACTTTCCATTTTTCTCTTAATAACATGAATGGAGACTATCCGATAACTAGAAGATTTTGTTTGTTTTTATTTTAAACTAATTTTAGATTTATAGTATAGTTGCAAAAACAGTAAAGAGAGTTTTGGTATACCACTCACCCAGCTTCCCCTACTACAGTATCTATACAATAACCATACTATAATGATCAAAACTAGGAAGTTAAGTTTAATACAATAATTTAAACCATAGATCTTATTTGAATTTAGCACTTTTCCTTCAAATGCCCTTTTTCTGTTCCAGGATACCATCTATAATTCCACATTGACTGCATTTAGTTTTTCTTTGTCTCTAATCTGTAAAGTTTCCGTGTCTCTTGTAATAACTAAGGATATTTAGTTTTCTTGGTTAAAGAGAGTTTCATGTATCTTTGACCACTTTAATGGCCAACAAATATAGTCCTTCTCTTTGAGGAAGGAACTATCTAATCTTTAAGGCAATTCCCTTCAAATTTACATTGTCTTTGATCTTCTTCATTAATTTTCCCCTTTGTTTTCTGGATATTAAGTACCCCCCTCCTTAAAAAAAATCCTAACAAACAATTTTGAAAAACAAATCTTAATGCCATTCTACTAGCTACACAGAGTAAAAGATAGAGAATAAACCCGATGCCTTATAAAGCCAGCCTTGTACCATTCTACCCACACTTCTCCCTTGCGCCTGGCTAAGATCCAGCTCACTTCTATTTTGAAGTCTTGCCTGACATTCTAGTCTGTGCTCCCCCAGCTTTTCATTTACACCTCTGTCATGGCACTTACAATGTAATTACTGTTTACCTGTTTCTTCCTCCATGAGGCATGTTCCTAAGTATAGGCCCTCTTTCTTCATCTATGTGTCCTGGGCTAGAAAAGTTCCTAGCAGATGGCAGAAAATTAGTGAATATTGTGTGTTGGGTTAGACTGCTGTGTCCTTTTATGTAAATAAAAGATGATTTTTTTTTTTTTTAAGTTAACCACTGTAAAGACTACTTCCACAGCCTTGATCTTGCCCTAATTTTTTCAGGTTTTTTTTAAGGTTATTTGCACTGTTTATAAATTATGCCCTTTAAAAGTGTTTTTGTAAAATACTTTTCTCCAGAAGTCTTTTTCCACTGAACTTGTAAGTAGAACTTTAATTTTATACCTAGATATGTTACCTAGTCCAATATTTTCGTTGCAAGAGAGGAAACTTTGTTCTTTCTTTAATTTATTAAAATGTATTATTAAAAACAGATATAAAGGTAGATATTGTTAAGGTTACATCAGCTGTGGCCTGCTCCTGTGTGGCTCAGTTAGTTGGGTGTCCTGCAAAGCAGAAGGTCGCAGGTTCAATTCCCCATGAGAACACATGCCTGGGTTGCAGGTATGGTCTGGTCAGAGCGCATGTGGAAGAAAACCAATCAGTGTTTCTCTCTCAAATGAATGTTTCCCTCCCTCCCTTCCCCATCTCAATAAATAAATAAGTAAATAAAAAAATAGTTCAGGTTACATCATAACAAAGTACAAAGTGAAAGAAAGCCCTACTACCTTCATTTTGTGTCTTAGATATAGTCATTGTTATCAGTTTTACAGTTTTGTAGTAAAGTTTTAAAATGGACATATTGTTCGGAAGAAATGCTTTAGAAATATTGACTGTGGGTTTACTCAGTTTATTAACTTCCTCTTTTTATTGTTTACTTTTTAAAAATATATAGACTTTAGTCCTGGCCAGTGTGACTCAGTTGGTTGAAGTGTTGTCCCAGGCACCAAAAGGTTGCAGATTTGATACCTAGGTTGCGGTTCCGTCCCTGATGGGGTGCAAAAAGGAGGCAACCAATCGATGTTTCTCTCTCTCTCTCTCTCTCTCTTCCCCCATCCCCCGCACCCCCCTCCCAAAATCAATAAATGTATCCTCAGGTGAGGATTAAAAAAATATACGTAAGCTATATTTAAGAGCAGTTTTATGTATTTATTTATTGATTTTTAGAGAGAGAGAAATATGATTTGTTTCACTTATTTATGCATTTATTGGTTGATTCTTGTATGTGCCCTGAACAGGGGTTGAACCTCATATGGTGTATCAGGCGGATGCTCTAAGCAACTGAACTACCCCGCCAGGGCCTAGAGCAGTTTTAAATTCACAACAAAGTTAAGCTGAAAGTATAGTTTTCATATATCCAGTTTCCTCTTCATTAACATAGCCTCCCCCACTATTAACATTTTGTAACAGATTGGTACATTTGTTACAAGAAATGACCAACACTAACACATTATCAATCAAAGTCCTTATTTACAATAGATTTCATTCTTGGTGTGGTGCTGTGGGTTGTGACAAATATAGTATGACACATATCCACCATGATAGTATAGTTCCACTGTCCTAAAACTCTACTGTGTTCTGCCCTGACTGGTGTAACTCAGTGGATTTAAGTGCTGGCCTGTGAACCAAAGGGTTGCTGGTTCGATTCTCAGTCAGGGCACATGCCTGGGTTGTGGTCCAGGTTCCCCAGTTGGGGGCGCACAAGACGCATCCACACATTGATGTTTCTTTAATCCCTCTCTCCCTTCCCATCTCTGTAAAAATAATAAATAAAATCTTTTAAAAAATATATGTGTTCTACCTGTTCATGTCTTCTTCCTCCCTGGCAACTACTGATCCCTCTCCCCGCCTTCCCCAGTTTCATATTTTTTGAGAATGTTATATACAGGGGTGGGCAAAAGTAGGTTTAAAGTTTTAATACAAATAATATGAGTAAATTGTTACACATACTCATAACTGTGAACCTACTTTTGCCAACCCTTGTATTTGGAATCAGTGTGTAACTATTTCACATTGGCTTCTTTTCACTTAGTAATAAGTATTCAAAGTTCCTTCATGTCTTTTTGTGGCTTGATAGCTCATTTCTTTTTAGCACTGAATAATATTTCATTGTTTGGATATACCACGGTTAGTTTAATTTTTGAAACATGTCTTGGTAGCTTCCAAGTTTTAGTGATTATGAATAAAGCTTCTGTAAACAGTGTGTGCAAGATTTTGTGTAGACAAAAGTTTTTAACTCATTTGGGTAAATACAAAGGAATGCAGTTGCTGGATCATTTGATAAGAATATGTTTAATTTTTTAAGAGGCTCCCAAACTGTCTTCCAAAGTGGCTGTACTGTTTTTCCTTCCTACCAGTGATGACTGAGAAATTCCTGTTGCTCCCTCATCCTTTTCAGCATTTGATATTTTTAGCATTTTGTATTTTAGCCATCCTAATACATAGTAGTATTTTGTTTTAATTTGCAACTCCCTAATGATATATGATGTTGAGCATCTTTTCATATGCTGATTTGCCATCTGTATGTATTTGGTGATGTGTCACTTAAGATTTTAAATTTTTAATTGGGTTTTTGTTTAATTTTAGGAGTTCTTGTATATTTTGGATAATAGTCTTTTATCGGATGTGTCTCTTGCAAATATTAGCTCCCAGTCTGTGGCTTGTCTTCTTACTCTCTTAACAGTGTCTTTGAAAGAACAGAAGTTTTAAGTTTTAATAAGTCCAGTTTATCAATTTTTCATGGACCATGTCTTTGGTATTGATCTAAAAATTCATCACCAAACACAAAGTCACCTAGTTTTTTGTTTGCTTTTAATGTTATTGGATGAGGCTACATTTATTTTGGTGGCAGGTGAAAAATGTTTTTTGCTTCACCTGCTTTTTTGGGAACTGATGGTATTTATTTATTTTTTAAAAATTTTATTGATGAAAGAAAGAGAGAGAAACATTGATCTGTTGTTCCACTTATTTATGCATTCATTGGTTGCTTCTTGTGTATACCCTGACTGGGGATGAACCTGCAGTTTTGGTGTATCAGGATGATACTCCAATCAACTGCGCTACCCAGCCAAGGAGGTATTTATGTTTTTGTATTAACATATTTTAGTCAGTGAGCCATTTTCTGTAGGGCAAATTTAATTCAGTTTAAATCTGCAAATTCATAGAGTTTTAGACCCAGAAATGACATAAAAGAGTGTCTAGTTCAAATCCTTCATTTTATAAGTGAATCCACAATGGATGGGAAACATAACATGATTTGTATGAGGTCATACAGCAAATTAGCAATACAGTCAGGACTTAGAATTTATGAGAACTGGTTTAAAGGACTGAAAAGATAGATGTGATCATTTTTCTTGTTTGAAAAGTACTCTTTTTTTTGGTTGTTGTTGTTGGTAGGTATTGTTCTTTGTGATGGGATATTGTGGTTCCTAATGTTTAAAATTTAGGGTATGTTTTAAAAGAAGTGAACAATATAAACTAGTGTTTATACTTTTCCAGTGTTGGTTGGTTTATTATGTAGATAAACAGTTACTCATAAATGAGAAATAATCTCTCAATTGCTAAGTTAGTTATAGTTATTTGTGGAATATTTCTTCTCGGGCTGCTTAAAGTCAGCTGTCACTAAAATCAGCAGGTGCTTATATATTTTTTAAAAAACTAAACTTTAGATGTTTATTAGATATTTTTCTTCATATATATTTTATCGGCTCCTGTTACATTTGCAGAATACCACTTGCTTAGTTCTCATTCACATAGTCTTACACAGTTGTAATCAATGAACTAACATTTTTTATTTTCCCCCTTTGATATAACTTAAAATTAACATAGTTTTAAAACTTTTTTTTGATAACTCCCTAATTATTGCTTTAATAAAATAGTCTTAAACTCTTCCCCTATTGGACATTTGTTTCTACTTTATATATATATATATATATATATATATATATATATATATATATATATATATACACACACACACACAGACCCTGGCTGGTTTGGCTCAGTGGATTGAGCGTCGGGCTGCGAGCTAAGTGTCGCTGGTTCGATCTTCCAGTCAGGGCACATCAGAGAAGGAAAACTCTTACTCCAAAAAACCTCCGCTGCCTTGCGGCATACCTCTTCAGGGGAAAGGCTAAGGGAGTAAACCCTGACAGAAAATCCGGAGCCGGAGTCCCTAAGGCGGTTTGACGTTGTAGTCAACACCGGCAACTCCTGCGGCGCACCTGAAGCCAAGCTGTATTGACTCCGTCTTTCCCTTGGACCCTTCAGCTGCGAAGAGAGGGGGCGTCTGCTGCATGGGCAACAGCAGACCCTCCATATCACCCTGCCCAGGCTCTGTAGCTTCAGCTTCACTGGAGAGGACACTCCAGCGTCATCGCAAGATGTCGATTCAACACGGGAGGAGACAGATACCGTGTCACTCCCGAGTCGGACTGCACAGCCATTCTCGGCGGTGCAGATAGACTCTTAAGAAGCTACACCATCGTCTCTCGAGACGGACGGCTGCCGACGATGACGATATATATATACACATTAGGGAAATGCTACAGTGCATATCATCTGCATTTTAAATTTGTAATGGCTGTGGAAAATGTGATACTCTTTTCCCAACGTTCCCCTTTGCCTTTTTTTTCCTGGAAAAAAAGAAAGTCACAAAGTAGCATAAGAGAGCATGAACTTTTAAATTATAGCAGTTTGGGTTTGGAATTTGGGCTTTACTTAGAATTAACTAAGCAAGCAGATTTCTTGCACCCTCTGAATTCTGCATTTGAAAATGGAAATAATGAATGATAAATCTATCTTATTGGGTCATTGTGAGCATTAATTAAGATAATGCCTGTGAAGGACACAATGCCTAATACCTATTAATAGGCACTCAAAAGATAACTTTACAAATATACTGTTTAGCAAGATTACAGGAGTAAATTCTTAAAATTGAGTTTCACTTTGAGCTTTATTTTCTAAATAAATCTCTAATTTAAATGGCAAATTCGTTTTTTTTAAAAAGGTATTTTTACTTTAAAAAATTATTTGTTTGTTTATTTATTTATTTATTTATTTTTAGAGGGGAGAATGGAGGGGGAAAGAGAGGGAGAGAAACATTGATGTGCCAGAGAAGATTGGTGGCCTCTTGCATGCCCCCAGCTGGGGACTTGGCCTACAACCCAGACACATGCCCTGACTGGGAATGGAACTGGTGGCCTTTTGGTTTGCAGGACAACTCCCAACCCACTAAAGCCATACAAGTCAGGGTTTTCTACCCTTTTTTTTAAAAAAAGATTTTATTTATTTATTTTTAGAAAGAGAGGAAGGGAGGAATAAAGAGAGGGAGAGAAACATTGATGTGCTAGAGATACATTGATCAGTTGCCTCTGGCATATCCCCAACTGGGGACCTGGCCCGCAAACCAGGCATGTGCCCTGACTGGGCATTGAACCAGCGACCTTTAGGTTCTCAGGCTGGCACTCAGTCCACTGAGCCACACCAGCCAGGGCAGGGAGGGCTTTTTACTTTTTAATGTATAAAATTTGTTGGTTTGATGGAAAGGTCATTTCATTTAAAATTTTAAGTTTCTGATGAAATTTTTATTTTTATGTTATTTTTTTGATAAGATTTTTAAATTTCTGAATCTAGATGGTTTGTTATTTTTTACCATTATTTTTTCTTATCTAAAATTATCAGTTCGTAAATTGAAATTTATTACAATTGCGATTACATTGTGGATGATCAGTAGATGCCTTTTAAAAATATATAGCCATGTTCTCAGTGGCAAGAGTGATTCTGGTGTCAATTATTGCAAAGACTGGCAGAAAATGAACTGAACTTATGGTCTGTTATATCTGATGATAAGCTTTTAAAAAATGTTTCAAATACCCAAACAGAAATGACAATCTTTTTTGTGTTTATCTTTGAATGTTTAAAAGGAAAACTGCATTTTTGAAATAATACAGTTTAAAATAAGTTTCTGATAAAAGAAAGGAACAAATTATTCCTATAAGCAATAACATGAATGAATTTCATTTGTATTATGCTAAATGAAAGAAACTATACTCAGAAAGTTATTATATGATTCCATTTATGACATTCTGGAAAAGGGAAAACTAGAGAAAACTGATCAGTGGTTGCCAGGGGCTATACGAGTTCTGTCCAGAAGGTATTCACCCATATAATACGAAAAATAGAGACATTTATTGAAGAATATATAAGAAACATTGTACATAGGACAATGATGCCTCAGTCCCCTTCAAAGTAGGCACCTTGGCACCTCACACAGTTCTCCCAGTCACCATCAGCTGCCCCGTCGTATTTTCCTGAATCTCATCGGCGGTCTGAAATCTCTTCCCTTTCAAAGGTGATTTTAGTTTTGGGAAAAGCTGAAAGTTGCAGGGCACCAAATCTGGGCTGTAGGGTGCTGAATCACCTGGGTGATTTGATGTTTCACCAAAAAAATGCACAAGACGTGATGCATGAGCAGCTGCATTGTCATGATGAAAGTGCCAATCAGCATTAACCCATAGCTTCGGCCTTCTGAATCATTCAAATAGTTTCTGCAGAGGAATGTTCAGGCTTAATGCAAAATTTGATGCAGATTCGTTGTTCTACTTGCTCAGTCATTTTGAATTCACCGGCCACACAGTACACACGCTCACTCAACAGTGTGTATTACCCGCACTGACTAGTACAGTGAAGTCATCATTGTTCACACAGGCCATTCCAGCCCACTCTCCTTGGCTACCAGGTTACATTGATGTTGTGCAAACTCATTCTTTCTATATTAACAATGGCTGGACTTTTCCAGACATACCTTATATATTGACTATTGTGGTTGCTACACTCTAATACATTTTGTTGAAACTGGAAGAACTGTACACCAATGAGGGTGAATTTCACTATATCTGAATACTTTTTTATTTTTTAATGAAAAAAGGGGGGGAGGAGTCAATCTTCCCCCTTAAAATATTCTTTAAGCATTAAAAATGTTTAAATCCTTTCTGTAAAATACATTATGGTGGTTGCATGAATATATGTTAAAATTTGTAGATCTACACATCAAAATAAAATTAAAAACATGCATAGACAGATCTAGAATACATAAGAAGCTGGTGCTAGAGGTTAAATCAGCTTTGGTAGTGACAAATTTTGGGACAATTCTTTTTTGATTGAAAGCATGCTTATCCTAAATTAAATACTTTGAAGGCCTAATTACTTTAAAAATAGTACCCAACTATTGGTGGGGTGAGATTTTTTTTAACATTAAATCATATAGAGCTCTGGCTGGTGTAGCTTAGTGGATTGACCTCTGGCCTGTGAACCAGGGGATCACTGCTTCAATTATCCATCAGGGCACATGCCCAGGTTGTGGGCCAGGTCGTGCGAGAGGCAACCAATTGATGTTTCTCTCACACATTGATGTTTCTCTCTCTTTCTTTCTCCCTCCCTCCCCCTCTCTAAAAATACAAAATAAATAAAATCTTTAAAAAATCATACAGAGCTGTAGAGTGAAAAAAAGAATTATGAGATTTGGCTAGATATTGGTGTTCTCTAGTATTGTGAGGTTTAAGTTAATT
Organism: Furipterus horrens; assembly: GCF_987537825.1. Classification (NCBI taxonomy): domain Eukaryota; kingdom Metazoa; phylum Chordata; class Mammalia; order Chiroptera; family Furipteridae; genus Furipterus; species Furipterus horrens. Next base: position 81,439,207 of record NW_028327181.1, on the reverse strand, counting down.
ATTTGAATGTTTATCATGTAGGAATTTAGAAGTACTTTGTAGTTAACACTTTTTAAGTAACTTAATCTTTTAAATGTTGCAATAGAAGTTAAAATGCCAAGAGGCAAGTGTTATTTCTAAAAAGATCACTTAACAAAATACATGAGATTAATTTAAGACACACTTTCAGGACTGATAGCTATTTTTTCATATTTTTAGTATTTGTTGATGATTGCTTTTCCTCAGTATTGGAATACCTGATCTTAACTTCTATTTTATTTTTTAAGATTTGAATTTTTTTGCCTTTGAAAAACTGATTCCTGTCCTGTTATTCCTTCCTTCCTTTTGGAAAGATTTACCACACAACTTTGTTTTTATTTTTAGTATTTTTATAGTGGTAAAATACACATAAAATTTACCATTTTAGCTATTTTAAAGTGTACAGTTCAGTGGCAGTAAGTACACTGACAATGTTTCAGAACCATTATCATCACCACTATCTAGTTCCAGAACTTTCTCATTACTACCACACAATTTTAGCACTTAATTGTTCTCTAATGTTTAGTTGCTATATTAGATCTTGGGGATTGTAAGAGACAGACAAGACTCAGTTCTTGTTTTAAAGGACTTCATAGTGTGATGAAAGAAACAAGTAAGCACAAATTTATGGTAGTGTGGCAAATTGTGTTAGAGCTCTCTATGGTTAAAGTTTATTTATTCAACTAAAAGTTTGCCTTGAAAAAGCAAACTTTCTGTTAACATTCAATTTGTCATACCACTCCACACATTGAATTAATGTAGGCTAGACTGAAAATTAATTCAGGCTAGACTGAAGTCTAATCTTTTGACTGATACCACTTCAGGACTCAGATCCTCATTCCCTTTTACTTTGTAACAAGAAGGGAACAAGAAAATTGATATTCTGATTTAAAGCCAAATTACTAATTCTTCCTTTTAGTGGAGAAGAGAGATCAGGAAAAAACCACAATGAGAGAGAATTTCTAGCTGTCTCTACCTATCTTCAGTTGAACTGTTTTTGATTTATTCTAGTTGCGATGATAGCTCGCCTGATTATGGTCAAATATGGCATTGTACAGGCATGTTTATCTCTCTTGGCAAATCATTTGAGTAGTAGCTGTATTTGGGGTACTGTGTCAAGAGATTGTGTTTTTTAATTTCTTGAATCTTGGGAATTAAGTCTTGCTGATTTAAAATGGAATGTGTTAGCAGTTTCAGTTAAAAGCAAAGTTGTCAGCATTGAACAGTATTATAATATAAATTTTATTTGCATTTCTCTATGATATATTCTTTTTTAAAATATATTTTATTGATCATGCTATTATAGTTGTTCCAATATCCCCCCTTTGTCCCCCTCCGCCTGGTACCCCTTCCCTCCAGCAATCCCCCCCTTATTTCATGTCCATGGGTCATGCATATAAGTTCTTTGTCTTACCGATTTCCTATACTCTTCTTGACATCCCCCTGTCTATTTTGTACCTACCAATTATGTTACTCAATCTTTGCACCTTTTCCCCCATTCTCCCCTTCCCCCTCCCAGCTGATAACCCTCCAAATGCTCTCCATACTTATGATTTTGTTCCTGTTCAGGTTGTCTGCTTAGTTTGTTTTTTTAGATTCAGTTGTTGATAGTTGTGAATTTGTTGCCCTTTTTATATTCATAGTTTTGATTTTTTTTTTTCCTTAAATAAGTCCCTTTAACATTTCATGTAATGGTGGCTTGGTGATGATGAACACCTTTAGCTTTACCTTGTCTGAAAAGCACTTTATCTGTCTTTCCATTCTAAATGATAGCTTTACTGGATAGAGTAAACTTGGTTGTAGGTCCTTGCTTTTCATCACTTTGAATACTTCTTGCCTGCAAAGTTTCTTCTGCGAAATCATCTGATGGTCTTATGTGAACTCCTTTGTAGGTAGTTCTCTGCTTTTCTCTTGCTGCTGTTAAGATTCTCCCTTTATCTTTAGCCTTTGGCATTTTAATTACGATGTGTCTTGGTGTGGTCCTCTTTGGGTCCAACTTGTTTGGATCTCTGTGCTTCCTGGACTTGTATGTCTGTTTCTTTCACCAAATTAGGGAAGTTTTCTTTCATTATTTTTCAGATAAATTTTCAATTTCTTATTCTTTCTCTTCTCATTCTGGCAACCCTGTGATTCGGATGTTGGTATGTTTAAAGTTGTCCCAGAAGTTCCTAAGCCTGTTCTCATGTTCCTTCATTCATTCATTTATTCATTTCCTTCCTGATTGAATGCTTTTTCCTTCCTGTGTCCCAAATCATTGGTTTGTTTCTCAGCTTCCTCCCCTCCACTGTTGGTTCCCTATAGATTTTCTTTATTTCACTTCATGTAACCTTCGTCTCTTCCCTTGTTTTTGCCGTACTCAGTGAGTTCTTTGAGCATCCTGATCACTGATGTTTTGAGCTCTGCATCTGATAGGTTGGTTAGCTTTGTCTCATTTAGTATTTTCTAGGGTTTTGTTCTGTTCTTTTTGGGGGCCATATTTCTTTGCCTCCTCAATTTGGTAGCCTCCCTGTGTTTGTTTCTGTGTATTAGGTAGAGCTGCTTTGACTCCCTGTAAAAGGCACCTGTAAATTGTGTGGGGTGGAGCCTTAGGTAATTACCAGGACAGGGCAACATGCTTTACTGATTTGTGGCTCTGTGTTGGGAGAGGGCTCTGGGAGGGGGCAATGCCTGGTTTCTGGATGGAGGTTTGCCTGGCACTAGCCCCGTTTCCAGACACTTCACCCACTTCCCGTATGCAACTGGTGCCCTTCCAGCTGTTGCCCTGATGAAATCCCAGAGTGGGTCCGTCTGTGTATGTTCTAAGTCTGTGCAGGTCCTTTAAATGAATTCTCCTGAAAATCCAGCAGTTCCTTCCGCCACCCCAACCCCCACTGGTTTTTACAGCCAGAAGTTATAGGGATATATCTTCCCAGTGCTGGAACCCTGGGCTGCACAGTGTTGCCTGGGGCTGGGGTGGCTTGCTCCCAATTTTTATCCACCACATGTGAATGTAGGACCGCTCCTTCTGCCACCCTGAGTCTCTGCACCTCTCTGCCCCTCCTACCTGTCTGGATGAATGTGGCTTCTTTAAATCCTTGGTTGTCAGACTCGTACAGCTCAGTTTTCTGACAGTTCTGGTTGTAATTGTTTTGAGAAGTAGTTGTAACTGTGGTTGTGCAAGGAAGCGAAGTATGTCTCCTTATGCTTCCATCTTGATTGGAAGTCCCTATGACATATATTCTTTAGTACAAGATTGGGTCCTTTGTTTTTAAGATTCTGCAGTCTTACTAATATAGTTGATCTAAGAAAGCTGATATTTATACAGTTGGTAGTGTTTTAGCAATATCAATGCTTGTCTTAGGAAGAAGAGATCACATTACTAGACTCCTAATAAATTGTTTAGATTTTTTAGAAGCCTGAATTTGTGGCACAGTTTTGGCTGTCTACTACAAAAGAGTAAAAAGTTAAAATAACCCCTTATTTTATTGCTTTTGAAAAAATAACTGTAGTCTTATTCTTTCAGGGTAATCATTTTGATCAGTATGAAGAAGGACATTTGGAAATTGAACAAGCCTCACTTGACAAGCCTATTGAATCGGTAAGATGATCAGTGCTTAATTTTGGGTCATCGCTAGTTAGGTAGTGTTCGTGTGACACTTGATGTGAATGAAGTTAAAACTTAATAAAGTAACTTACAGTATAGTCTAGAGCCATTTTCATGCATGCCTGACAGTAATCAAATAGAGTTTGGGGTATAATCTAATATGTTGGGATATCAGTCTGAAAAATCTGGAAATAATTTAGAATTTTGATAAAAAATATCATTTTGGCCCATCCTGTTAAGGATAGCAGGTTAAAAGTTTAGTGCTTTTATTAATTGAATAAAGGAGTAAAATGTATTTTGATCCTTTAAAAGCTTCACTTTTCCTGGGCAGCACAATCATATAATGTTCGATTAGGAATAGTTAAGGACTAACACATTTTATTTACCAGACTCTTGTGAAACATTATAAATTTGGTTTCTATAGCTTGAGATGTCTGGGTTTTATCAAAAGTTGATTCTTTCCTTCTAGCTCTTTACATAGTTTAGTTTTGGATATTGATAGAAAGCAATACATTAAGGAGATTTAGTTTTCTGACTCTTAATTTTTAAAAAAATCTTCATTTTTGATCATTGTTTTTATTTTGAGGAGCCCTTTATTTTCAAATTACACGGTCCATTGTTAAAATGTCTAAACTTGTCAGTATTGTCAGTATTTAATATTTGTGCTTAAGTGTACATATTTAATATGGGTTTCAGTGAGTTATTTAAGCTTGAGTGAAACATGATCAGAGAGGGAATCTTAAACCTTTATAAAAATCAAGACATCCCCTCTCTCCCTTTAAGAAACACTAGCTTCTTCTCCTCCCTCAGGAAAATAAGGCAATTTAGAGAGCACAGATATTTTAACTTCAGCTTTTATTTTCACAACTGTAACATAGTAAAGGATCAACATATATTTATGTTCCTAATTAGGTTGGTGTTGTGTGTTTGTGTGTGTGTTTAGATGTTTACAGAAATTTACACAACTTGGGGTGTTCGACATTTTTCTTCCACAGCAGTTGGCCCATATTAGCTAAGCAGCCATGATCTGGTTTGTATTGCACGGTCTGCTTTTTTTTTAATTTCTTCTCTAGGGTTTCTTTCTCCCCCACCTCCCCTTCTTATTTCTGTTCTTCTGGTCCAGTGAACACTGCATTTAGTACCTTCTGTCTTAACGTGCTGGCATGATGCTAGACTTAGGCATGGCAGTAATTAATGACGCATGTGATAATGCTGCAGAGGTAGAATTCACATCTGATGTACTGAAAGCCCAGTCTTGTTTCAACTTACGGATAAATGCCAAGCCCCTTTTGCTCAGTTAAAAAATCACTGACGTTTTTGCCTTGTTCTATATCATCTTGGGAATTATCACAAGGCAGAATTTTACAATGAAGTCTGTAGGCTAACTACTCAGCATCTTGTACTTTAAAAATAATTTCATTTTCCTATTTTAATTTGAATTTTGGGGGGGTCAAAGTTTAAGAACAGAACTAGAAGGAAGGTCCAAGTACCATATTCTACAAGGTACATGGTTGGTTAATAGTCTCACACAGGCTATAATTCTGTGGGTACTCTGCCTTAACAGTAATAGGAAATTTAATTAGACTGAGTTTTCAGCCTAGTATTTATTATCATTATACTCAACAAAGATTTTTAAATTAAATGGTATATAACATTTTAAGCCTTCTTTTATGGCTAATTTTAAGGGTTTTGGAACATTCATTCCTTTGGCACGTGAGATTAATATTCTTTTTTCTCTCACACTGTCCAGGATTTTTTTCCAGCACACGTCATAGGGAGAACACTATCAGAAGAAAATCTGAGTGAAGAATATTTTTAGAGTGGAATTGATAAATGTCTCATTTATTAAATAGTATTGTCTTCCTGACTTAAAATTGTAAATTATACAGCACTCAGACTGTATATTTAATTTTTAAATAAAAAAGCATATGTTCAGAGATATATATCAATAAATTATACTTCTAATACAAATTTGTTCCTGAAATATATAAATATATTTATTATTTGTGCTGTGGTAGTTTAAATAGGAGGAGGAACTTCATAGCCTATGTTTTATGTTAAATAGAGGTGGGACACACAAGATAGGGGGATTTTATTTCTGTTATGAAATCATTTGGGGATAAATTTTAAGTTTATAAAGACATTTAAAATGATTGGCATTAAAGTAGGTAGTGTGGTATCCCCACTTCCTCCACACCCTCCCTTCAAAAAAAGGAAGTGCCCTATAACATAAGGAATGCCCACCGAGTAGGTGTGTATTTAGTTTTATGACTGGCTGGCTATATTGAGCTGTCTTGTTCTAAGGGGGGAAATAGTTGCTTCAAACACAGAAAGAGTCTCTGCTGAATTAAAATCTTTCTCTGCAGCAATATCTATGAGAGGTGCTGACTGTTTTGCTACAGCATGCAACTCAAAAGTGGCTGGAAATATGCAGCTTTGGGAGTCTACAGATCATTGCAGGAGCTAAAGGTCTAGTCATTTTTTTTTTTATTTAACAAAGGTAATCTGCAGCAGCTGGTAACCGTGGAAGTCTCTGCACAGGTTTGTGCCAAGAATTTGCCTGTTTGAAAGGTTATTGTGAGTATAGGATTAAGGTCTTTTGTTTTGTAATAGGGTAAATTTGTTGCAAACCAGCAAGATGGGAAATGAGATACAAAGATGCAATAATGCATTATGCTTTTAGTAAACTTCTGAAGCTTGGATTTGTTAGTGAGATGATAGAGGTATTTTAATTTCAATCAGGAAATGTTGAAAGCACTTAAAAACCTAGCATTTTTAAAGTATTTCATAATCTTTGTTATAAAGCTATATTTTAACCAATGAAATATAGTAAAATTTCTGGTCAAGAATAAAATACCATCTAAGAAAATTATGAAAGAATCACTAGACAACCTGTTTATATGAATTAAGGAGAAGGGGGAAAGTGTTAACATTTTACCCTTATTACAAAAAACTTTACAGAACTTGAATTTTAAGTTGTTGCTTAATGAGGTTTTTTTGGTCCCAGCTATAATAATTATGACCTTCACGTACTTAAAGATAAAATATTTAGAAAACAAATAAAACTTAATCTAAAGATGTAGATTGCCCAATCTAGGATTCCACCATAGTTCCAAGAATTGATTGATGCAGTTTAGGGTATATGGTTCTATATGACCTTTACCATAGAAAGAAGATGAGAAATCAGATGGGAGGGTGATTATAAGCTATACATGAGGCAAAATGCCTGCATCATAGACTTAAAATATGTTGTCGTTGTTGCAGTTGGAAGTAAAACTATGCATCAACTATTAGTTGGTCTTAGTTCTACCTGACTGATTAAAATTCTATCTTTATAGTTTTCAGGTTGACCAAGCAGGTTTTAAAAAATTAATGTAAGTTTTCAGACTCCAGTTGCTGATGTTCACTTCGTTCACTAGGGATTTAGAAGTCTGTAATTGGGTTTTGTCCTGTTACATATCTGTTTAGATCTGTGGACTCCACTAGTTCCAAACTGTAACTCTGTAAGACTGTTGATTTGACATTCAGCAGTGACCATATGTGAACTGCACTATAAATAATGTGCTTCTTGGAGCTGAATGGTGTAGCATTACTATATGGCTTTTCTCTCTAGTCTTCATTGTGTCATCTGTAGTGAGCTATAGATCTTTTGTTTTGGGAATTTTTACAACTTGTTTGCATGGGTTCACCTTAGTAGCATTTGGTTTTTGCTTATAGAGTCCTTAATACACAATCAGCAAAGCTTACAATCCACTCAAGAGATTTAACCATTTTTGTCACTGTTGAATATAGACTAAATGGTATAAATTGAATGTGGCTGTCAACTAAAAATTCAGTGTGGAATTCATATTAATTCAGTCACTGATGTAACTGTAGTATAGTTTCTTTTGCGACATGATTGCTATTCTAAAACTTTGAATGAGCCCCATACAATGAAGTAAATTTTTATCTGTGTTTTTGGCAGGCTCACATTATACAGATTGGTGGTGCTATTGCCAAAATGATTATTGTTACTCTGAACAGTATACAACTTTATGGAGCAGAGCAAAATTTCCTGGGAATGTTTTCTACCTGATATTAAGTAAATAGAAAAAATGTTGAGGGATAACTGAAACAATTAATAATGGTTTAATTTTTTTTAAATTTTTAAATTTTTGCTGGTGTGTTTTCAGCATATTGATAATTGTTTATAATACACTTTTAAAGATCTTATTTAAAAATTATATTTTCATACATAGAGGGGAACAAAGGATAAAAATTAGCATTTTAATTATACATGTAAGTTTTGAACTGGAAAAAAAAGGTTTTAAAAGCTAACTTGTGAGATAATAATCTAGGTAAAAATAGTTTGGATTTTCATCTCAGCTTCATAGTTTAACCAGAATTAAGAAGAACTTCATGCCTAACCAAAGAAAATGCCACCCAGCCACCATTTTGGAGTCTTGAGCATAGATGGTAGCTAATAGGTTTTGGAAAACCAACTTTTTGCCTACCACCCTTGGGTAAAGTTCAGTTGCTTTATTATTTAACAATTCATATTTTCCCATAGTTCTTCCATGTGCATTTAAATTAGGCTATGGTGCCCCTTTGTTAATCATAAACTAGACTGTTTAAAAAGGAAAAAAAATTATTTATTTTTAGTTCTATAAGATTATAATTAAACACCAAATTTTACATTCTACTTAAAAATAAAAAACTGAAGCCCTGACCAGTGTGGCTCAGTTGGTTGGGCATCGTCCCGTGAAGCAAAGTGTTGCTGTTTAGATTTCCAGTCAGGGCACATGCCTGGGTTGTGAGTTTTAAAATCTTTAAAAACATAAAAAGAATAAAAAATAAAAAACTGAAAGAGAGTTTATACTCAACTATTATAGTGGCTGAAATAGTAATTGTTACTATTTTAGAAATTAATTTAGGGCTCATTGCTCTTGTTATGTCTAGATTACCTGTTAGGGCTATACATAACAATGAGAATAATTGGCAAAATCACAGTCCTACCCAGAGAGAGTAGATTAATTATTTTCACAGGCTGGCAATTGAAACCTGTGTTCTTTAACTGTGGAAGTTCAATGAACATTTTGATCATTTCAGAGGTAGACAGGTCTGCTTTGTCCTACTTTGTATAAGGTATTTTGATGTGCCTTCCTTGTGTTACCATCATCCTTAAACCTATTGGATTTTTGACAAGTGTTTGTAAAACTTCTTTTCTTTTTTAGTAGGAAAAGGGACTATATTGAATACTAGTCCTTTCTGCAGAGTCACAGAGCTGCCTTTTTTCCTTCAAAAGCAGGTAGTCTAGAAAAATAGGAAGAGTCCAGATTTTCTCTTATTAGTCATTCCCTTAATCTAGGAGGTTGATGAATAAGAGGCTCTAGGATGTATGTCTGTTGTTTCTGGGATATATGTCTTTGTTATAATCAACAAGGACATAGAGTGGCATTTTAATAATTTTAATATAGTCCCTGACGATTCATTCCCTATTCATACTTAGGAAAGTAGATTTAATTAAAGAACCATTTTCACCTAAAGTTTTGGAAGTGAAAGCCCATTACCATTTTGTATCTAGCTTTTTTGAGAAGGTGACAGCCATCTTGAGTGGTTTTGTAAAAGTGGTGCTAATGTGTATAACTCTAAATTTTTCTTTTTCCTTCCTTTCCCTTTAACATTTGCTTTTCCTTTCACTGTTGTCAGTCACAACACGCTGCTCTTGAACCTCTCAGCTGGTCTTGACTCGTGAATTTACTTATGCTTTCACTCTTTAGTAAATACATTAATTGCAAGCAGTGAATTGAAAACAAGACAAAAAAAAAAAAAAAAAAAAACGACCATTAGTGAATGGACAGTTTCTTACTTTGTGTTACATTTAACTGTTCTTTTGACAGCCCAGTTTTTAAAGCCAGGTTCGTATGGAAATGCTTTCACTCCACTTGCACTGCTTTTGGAAATAGCATACTGCTTCATCTGTCTGTTTATTTTAGTGCATTCATACTATAACACAGTCAGCATAATGTCTCATCTCCACTTAGCCGAAGATTGAGTTTTCTTAAATAAAAAAGGAGGCAGCAATTTTTGTCAGCATGGTTTAAACACCTCAAATCTCTGTGCCTACTATAGTTATAACATTAATCTATTAAAAGATTAAGCAATAATTTAACCAACCACATAATCTTAGAGTCATTCTGCTTTCTTTGTCCTTTCTGTAGTTATTCAGTTGTAGGAGTTATGATATAAAATAAGGATTTTATATACAGGTAAGTTTATTTTCATGGTAGTATAATAACGGCCTCTTTACCTTTTTATATTTTGCTAACATTGCTTGTATTAAGACTTTTTATTTATTTATCTTTTACAATGAGGTTATTTATAAATATTTAGGTACTCAGTACTGGTTAAGGTGATGCTTTTCTTGACAATTCGTTTGGGAGGAGAGAAGGGAAGGAGAGGCACCAGTGTTAGATTAAGTATTTATGACGTATAATAACATGGAAGCTATCATCTGGGATGACATAATCATAGCATTTTCCAGTTCTTTCAGTTTCTAGCAAAAAATTCTAGTGACCTTTTTTGTACCATAATGATTGTGTGTGCATGTGTGTGTGTATGTATGTGTGTTGTGTATACTCACATATGTACATACATATAGACATGCATATGTTTAAAATAGTAGTATCTTTTGTTTTAGAAACAAGCTTTTCATTATCTTTTGCTTCATTTTTGTTTTTAAAAAAGTCTCCTGATATCTTTTCCCCCATCAGTGAAGTAATCAGCTAGCTACTCAGCCCAGTTATCCAGTTTATATGCTGTCATAAACTTGTAGAAGAAAATTGTCCTTTAAAACAAAACAAAAAAACAAAACAAAACAAAAGCAGAATCTTGGGGAGGGTTAACCTTCCATTTCTAACTTTCTGTCAGAGAAGGTAACAGTAAAATAATTTTTTTCTTTCCTTTATAACTCCAAAGAACATTTTATCATGGATATGGGGCTAAATAAAAAAGAAGATGAAAGGTTGTTTCATATGAGATGTTTGCTTTTTATACAGAGTTTTATGGTTTTGTTAGCTTTATAAATTGATTTCAGAAAATACGAGATTATTTTCAAATGGTGATACCAGATTAGCACTGTAAAATACATTTTAATACATACAGAACACTTTGTGTTAATTTTTGAATGTCTTCCTTTGAATAAGTAGCATTGTTTTCTCTGGTACAGTTATTGGTTATTTTAGCTTTGTCTCTATACTGGACAGTATTTGTAAAAAGCAAAGAATTGGACAAAGGTATGCAGAGGCTTCTAAGATCATGACTCCTTACACAAAAGCTGACATTTAATTGTTGTTTCTGTTGTCTTTTCATACAATTTACATTGAAATACCTTTTCCAGTGTGCTCCTAGGAAGATGAGACATTATGTATATTGGTTTTTCCCCCTACATGCACTAATGGTTCTTTACTGTTAACTTATTGCTAGGCCTGTTTCATTCTAACATTTTAGCATTTTTGTTAGATTACATGTTGAAATGCATCACTCAGTCTGTGCTTGAGCTCATTTTATTTTTGTTTAATCAGTTTAATTTCTTGTTTTACTAACCTCACTGTTTTTTCAGTTTAATATTGGCTGCATGCTAGTTAAATATTTATATTTTATATATATTTAAAAACCAATCAAGTCTAGCCTGGATTTTGCTCTGATTGTGTTTTCATTTCTAGTGGTGGGGCAGTCTTATACTTATGACTTACTTTGTATCCTGAAAGTCTGACACATAAAATAACTATAAACACAATGTAGATTTTCTTTTTAAAAAAATCTTGAAGTGGTGCTGTCTAGGTGGTGGATATGATTGTATAAGTACCTTGATTTTTATGCTTTTTTAATGTTAATTTAAAACTTCATAAATGTATTCTCCCCTCTTTTCCCTTTCCCCTTTTTCTCCTTTTTAAAATGTTATGTACAAAAGTTGCCCAGCACACCATCAGAAAGGACCCTTGCCCTCTATATTCTTTCCATATAAAATACTAGCCAGCATTTCTTTTTACATTAATGTCCCTTTATTGGACACATTTACCCTACTATTAGCACCTTTTTGCATGCATATATGTAGACTTATCTCTTGCTCATCACCTATTTATATGTCACTAGGAAGGGAAGAATATATTATTGGAATATTTTTGGTTTGTCTCTCTGTTCTGTCTGTCAGGATAATATTGGACATCGCTTACTCCAGAAACATGGGTGGAAGCTGGGCCAGGGATTGGGAAAATCTCTTCAGGGTAAGTTTTTTTAATGTACAAAAAGAAAGAAAAAAATAAAGAAAAGAATGTTTCTGATGTAGATCTTGTGCCTGAATATATTTGTTGTCCTTTTTTAAAAAAGTGTTTGCGTTTTTTTCCATCTGCCTTCCCCCTCCTAGAACAGTCTATTTTTCCTAAAAGTGTATTTTAAGTTATTATTAGCCTAAAAATTTGTAAGAGTAAGCTGCTATGTCATGAATACTTTCTGTTCAAACATATTGTCTATGGCTCAACCTGTTTTAAATTATTTTGGTGGAGGTGATGGGTGGGTGGAATAAAAGAAATACATAGTAGCAGGGTGTGCTTTGTGTCGTTTAGTGATGTTACATTGTGGCTTCAGTGTTATAAAGAGAACCATTCAACAGCAGTTTAATTTTTGTGCTATTCTCCACCCCTACACCCCATACACACACATTCTCCTGAAACTGATTATTGCCTTGGCTCTTTTTCTCTGCAGTCAGATTCTATATAGTGGTAGAGAGAAAAATTTACACATTTTATATGAAACATAAAATGGACGCAGAGGTTTCCTGTGGCTCTCAAAACAGAGAGGCCATTTCTTGGATTCAGATCAGGCTGTCGAAAATAACATGGCTTAAAGTTTCCATTACATTTATTTTTTTTCTTTTAACTATGTTAATCATTTGGATAAAGACAAAATACTAGTTAGTATTTCTGCTTCCAAGTTCTTGCTGGTTAGAAACCAGCCAACTTCTTTCACTTTTTCTCTCCCTCACATTCAAAAGCTACTGTTTATTCTTTGCAGATTTGAACACTACCTCGGAAATGATAGGAATCATTATACAATACTTCTACATCTGGTCATGAAGGGTGTCATTGTATAAAATAATTTTTGGAGAGAGGTGTGCTACTGTTGACTTAATTATTTGCATTTTGGAAATAGAGTTTCATAATCTGAACGGGAAGTCTTAATCAACTCAAGTGTGTGTTAAGGGGCTCAGAGGAGTGATAACTAGGGCAGACTTCATAGCATAATCTTAAAGATGAAAGAATAATAGGTATTAACAAATATAAGGTATTTATATTTGGCAAAGAGTCAGCATGGCTGGCTGAATCAGAGAATGTCCATAGGGCAGTGGATTTTGTACATATATTTTTTAGCAGAAGAACCTTCCAAAATTTTTTTTAATGTTTAACCTTAATATATAAAAGGGAGGGGTGAACCACAGTTGTTTTGATTAAAAAACAGTTCTAGGGCTCCAGGAGTAGTTTGGAAACCATAACTAGAAAGCACTAATGGGAAGTTGGTTTGAATAGGCACAGATTGGTACTTACTGAGTATTTACTATGTGCTAAGCACTTAACAGATATCTACTTTAATTCTTACAACAAATACGTGAGATAATTAACTGTTCCCATTTTGTAGAAGAAGAAACTGAGTTTACAGAAGTTCAGAAAGTTGCCTAAGAAAAAGCAATCAGTAAATGACAGTATCAGAATTCAAATTTTGGTCTTCCTGACTCCAAAACCCATGCTGTTAACTACCACACTGAACGTGAAAGGCTTTAATGATCCTCCAATTTGGAACGTTTTGTAAGCCAAGGGCAATTTTTGATCAGAGAAGTATAGACTTTAATTAATTATTTATTTTTTAAATTTATTAATTTTAGAGAAAGAGAAAGAGACATTGATTTGTTGTTCCACTTATTTATGCATTTATTGGTTGACTCTTGTAGGTGCCCTAACTGGGGGTCAAACCCACAACCTTGGTCTATCCAGGTGATGCTCTAACCAACTGAGCTACCCTTCCAGGGCAGGAGAGGCATAGATTTTATATTAAGAGATAGTAAAGATAATAACCAAAATTCATTTTACAGATGAAGACGTTTAGGGTGAAGATTCCAAAATATACTAGTGGTAGTGCTGAAAACTATCCTAAGTTCTCTGACTTGTGATTTGTTCTTTCAGTTATACCAACCAGGGCATTTGCGGTAGAAGTTGAAAGTCTGGTCAAAATATGTCTGAAAATGAAGATGGAAAACCAGTTAGGAAGTTGAGTGTGAATTGAAGGCCTAGAATAAAGGTTGATTAACACATCAACTATGAAGCACAGTGTACGAGGGAGTGGACCCAAAAAAAGGAATTTATTTATAAAAAATTATGTATTCTTACATGTTAAAATTTCAGTCACCTTCAAAGTACTCTCCATTTGATGCAGCACACCTATTGAGACATTTTTTCCACTGCTCAAAACAGTTTTTGAACTCATTTTGATGCCTGATAGTGCTACTACCGTTTTTTGTTTCACCTCTTCCACATTGGCAAAACATTTCCCTTTGAGGACATTTTTTCACCTGGGGAAACAAAAAAAAGTCCCTTGGGGTAAGGTTGGGTGATTAGGGAGCATGGTGCATAGGGATCATACCCTTTCTGCTCAGAAACTGAACACAGCGCGGTGTGGGAGGTGCACTGGTAAATCACCCGTCATGAAATGGGCAAATGCACTGAAAGAGGCTTCCAAAAAAATTCACTGAAGCCTAACGTAGACTCTCACAACAACGCCAGCTGGTACACTGATACAGATAAGTTCCTAGAACATTGACCTAGCAGGGGAAGCCTGTACTACAAGGGGCCCGTCCTCCACAAGTTTCATTTTTGGGGGGAGGTCCCCTCTCGTACAGCAAGCCCTTGTTTCCTGGGTTTAGTGTTAATCCTTTGTAATAAGAAGTTATTGTTTACTGAGTGTTTGCACATGGATTATTTTACTTAAATCCTCTTTGTGGTAGGTATCATTCCTATTTTACAGATGAGGAAATTGACATTTTGAGCAATACTCTGCCCAAGATCTTTTAAAAAAATAAGGGGTAGAATAAGGGTGCCAAAACCTGTGCTATAGGTGATAATTCTGTAATGGATGTAAACTCTGTTTTCTAGAAGGATGTGATGGTGATGAGCAATGCAGGTACTACAGAACTGAAATATAGTTATTTCAGAATTGAAAAATAGTTATTCTGGCCCCCCAAATTGGAGATTAGTTTGAATGTGATATTTTTACCTCAGGGCATGATTAATATAGATTTGTATATATTAACTAGAAACTTGAGGCTAAATTGAGTGGTAAGAACCTTGGCCTCATTTTTAGGAATGGTTGGTAATTGGTGTCTAGGGAGAAAAAAAATACTGTTATTCCCTCCCTTATTTTTTTTTTTAATACTTTCTCTCTTGTGGCATTATTAATGTTCTACCTTATATAACTTTTATTTATGAGTCTCTTAACCTTCATTAGACTATAAACTCCTAAATGGTAGTGATTGCTCTGTGTTTACATGTATCTCTGTTGTGGCTTTTCATATATATCTATATATATATCTATATCTATATATATATAGATATAGATATATATATATATTCTTTTTTTTTTTTTTAAATTCTGCATACATTTACTGAATCCTTAGAATGTGCCAGATCTGTATTAAGTCTTAAGAATTCGAGGATGCCCTCACTGGTGTAGCTCAGTTGGTCGGATATCATACTACAAAGTGAATGGTCACCAGTTCAACTCCCAGTCAGGGCACATATCTAGGTTGCAGGTTGGGTTCCTGGTTGGGATGTGTGTGAGAGGCAGCCAGTTGATGTTCTCTTCCTCTCTTTTTCCCCTCCCTTCCCATGTCTCAAATAAATAAATAAAATAAAAATTTTAAGAGCTCAAGTACATAAATAACCTCTGTCCTCCAGAGGCACATGTCTGATAGAGAGACAAATGTAACAAATAAATGTAGTGCAGTATCATGATATCATAATTGTGAAATTAAAGGTACAGTGGGGGTTTCATAGAAAATTGAACATAGAATTTCAGTTTATTTCTTGAATAACTTAAGTGAAAAATCTCAGACTGAGAATACGGAAGCAGGCAACTACATCACAACTTTGTTAGTGAATTTGTAGAATCTCCTCATTCTTTCATATAGAAGCATTGGTATTTTAAAGTAGTACCAAATGTAAACATGGAAAGAACACAAAGTAAAAAATTGTTTTATAAGAAATCTGTTTTTTTTTTTCAAAAGCTAAAAAAAAAAATTTCATAAAAATGACTACCAAAATGTGAAAAACAGGTTATACATTTAGGAAAGAGAACAAGAGGACAGGGTATGAAGCAGAACGTTTTAGTCTTTAAAACCTTTGTTTTTTAAATTATGCTTCTACAAATTCCATTCAGTGGTGACACAAAGGAGATGTTTAATAAATATATTTCAAATTAATGTTTATTAGTAAGCATTAGCCTGTTCTTTTGGGGATATAGAAAGATTTGATTACCATTAAGTTTGTTTCCCCAGTGGCACAAGAATGCATTGCAAACAATAAAAAAAATACAGTAAAGAGCAGTTTGTATAGGATTAACCATAGGTTGTTTAATAGTCTGAAAGAGAGATAGTAGGGTAATCAGAACTGAAACAGAAATGACTTCTTGATAGGATTTTTCCCTGTGGTTTGCATAGTTCTCAGTGTTGGGTTGAATTGAATGGAGATGATTGCTCAGAAGAAAGTCTGAAGACTAGAATCTTTCCCTGCTATTTGAAACATCTTTTTCCTATTCAGAGATGCCTGGTAGCATTGTTAATCTTATTTTCTTCAGGCATACTGGAAGTAGAATTTTGGGACATTTCTTACAGGCTAGCTAATCTGGTTGAGTCCCAGAATTTTTCATTGTAATCATCAGATACTTGAAAGTATACCTAGAACCTGCAGAAAGGCAGGGAATGAATTTAAGAAAAGAGGAATTAGGTTTTACCCATAGTTTGCCTCCATCTCCATGGTAAAAGGTGTAGAATAAGCACTCAATAACTCATAAATTTATTATTTGTTTAAAATACAAGAGAAATTTGAAGCCCATCTTTTCTTTTGAGTTGTGGTGGAAAAAAAATAATACCATCTTAGCTACTTTTAAGTGTACACTTTAGTAGGGTTAAATTCACATTGTTGTGCAAAGCCCATCTGTTTTGAATGGCTAGTACAGTGTTTTCACCCTTCAAAATGAATGGAACCCTTATTCTGTTGCAACTTTAAGGGCCAAGTTTAATTGTCTTATAAATAGCCCTTTATTTTTTAGTGTCAGATTCAACAGTGTACAGGCATTGTGCTGGTTTCTTTTACATAACTTCCTGTAGTAAACACATGCTTTGACCTAGAATATAGCCACATTTACAGCATATTGAGATAACTCACAACAGATTTTTTTATAACTTGTTTATTTATTTATTTTTAGAGAGAGGGGAAAGGAGAAAGAGAGGGAGAGAAACATCACTGTGTGGTTGCCTCTCACTCACACCCCCAACTTGGGACCTGACATGCAACCTAGTCATGCGCCCTGACTGGGAATTGAACCAGCGTCACTTCGCTCGCAGGCCAACGCTAAATCCACTGAGCCACAGCAGCCAGGGCAGATTTTTTTTTTTTTAAATTGTACCTAGCCTTTGCTATAAATAACCACTGAATAAAGCCCTGTTGCTCTAGTGAAAATGATAATGTCGCCTTAGTTTTGCATAAACTAGTCACTGCATAGAATTTCTAGGCTTATGATTTTGTAAGTTCTTTGTGTTTACTAGTTTACTGTTAACTTTCAGCTCCTTATTTGATTTTAGGGCTCTAACATCTTTAAACCTGATCTTTTCAGGATTTTTTTGTTAATGTTTAAAGTTATTTTGACCCATGCAAGGTTTTTACAAAGTGCCAGTTCTTGGGGCTATAGTGCAGATATCTTGTCACTAGATAGATTGGGGAATAGTGCATGCTGACTCAGGAACAAAATTCTCTGTGGCAGGATAGAAAATTTTACTTTGTGAGGTGGGTTTATTTTTGTACTTGAATTTCCCGTATTCGCTTTTGTTCTCCCTTAGTGCTTATTAAAACATTTCAAAAGTTACAAAATAAGAATGGGGCCTTATATTATTTCATATCTCAATAAAACAACCAACAAATACTGATTGAGCTAATAACATATTTTAGCCATATCCACTGTAAATATCATAAGCCATAAACAGAGTAGATATGACATTACTCCTCCCCTTCAGGATTATTTTCTAGTCCCCAAGTCTTGCTTTTTTAACTACTGTAAACTTTGAAGGTTTCTTGAGTCTAGAGACCCTGTTTTATATTTTTATGTATTCTTTCCATGCTTAGAATTATGTGATCAATCTGAATATTTATTTAAAATATTTTATTTATTGATTTTTAGAGGGAGGGAGAAAGAGAGGGAAAGAAACATCGATTGGTTGCCTCTCATATGCTCCCTGACCGACTGGGGTCTTGAACCTGCAACCTTTTGCTTTACAGAACGAAGCCCAACCAACTGAGCCAACAACACCAGTCAGAGCCGATCTGAATATTTAATTGACAGATTGCTTTAAGTTCCTTGAAAGTAGAGATTCTCGTTTATTTTTGTATAAAAGTACTTGGTGTGTAGGGTATGATGGCATTGTGAGCAGCATTTAGAGACAAAATCTGGCTACCAAATAAGAGTTACAGAGAAAATCCAGTGGGAGCTCAGAAGGAAGGAGCAAAGAATACATAGACTTCGGAGTAGGAGTTGCAGATCAGATATTGTTGGGGCCAGGTGGTAACATACACAGTTGAAGTCCACTCAGTGTGAGACAGTGGGAAGGAGTGTGAGCTAGCTCCTGCTCATTGTTTTACCCTGTAGGAATATGCATATAGTCTCAGGTGTTGTTAGAGCTTCTCAACTTGTAAAAAGAAACCGGAATTTTTTTTATTTTATTTTTTGTGAAAATTTCTAATAAATATTAGCTCAGAGTTTAAGGTATTCTGGGATAAACGAAACAAAACATTTGACCCACAGGTTACCGCTTTGTGACCTCATTAGAAATTTGATCTGGGTTTACATTTGAGCTCTGCCACTAGTAAGCAGTGTGACCTTGCTATATACCCTCAGGTATACCCATATTTTTAAAAGATCTGCGGGTTGTTTTGGGAATTAAGCATGATGGTATATATCTATGTTTTATATCTGTATACTGTCTCACTTTCCTCTCCAGTATGTAGAGTGAGAGATAATGCCACTTAATAAATTGAGAAACTTAGGTGTATATTCATATCAAACCCCTAAAGAAAGGAGCTGGGTTTATAGCAACGTCTTTTGACCTCTATCCCAATGCTTTTTCCATTAGTGAAGCAGCAGAATTACCTTGGGTACTTGTTTAAAATGTAGATTCCCAGCCAGCACAACCCAGGAGGTCTGGAGTGGATTCGTGAAATTCACATTTTAAGCAAGCTCCCTAACATAATTTGCTTTGACCATATGAATAAAATAGGCTTCTAAGAAAATTACCTTTATTATAGCAAGTAGACTTGACAGTTATTTTACTCATTCAAAATGTGTTAGTGATTTTTGGACTAGATTAGTTTAATACTTTTTTTTTTTAATAGTCTTATCCTTAGCTTGATTTATGTTTTTCCTACCTTGTTACATATGTACTTTTTGCCCTAGATTAATTTGCATGATTAAAATGAAACTGGTTTATGTAGAAACTGTTTCTTAGGCAAGAAAGAGTGTTCAAGAAACTTAAAATGAGCAATATTGAGTATATGGTATTGGTGATTTCTTTGTAAGTAGAATAGTCTAATTAGGTGAAAATAATTGAAAATATAAAAATTTACTAGTTAATACTTGATACATTGGAACTAAGAGGAGACTAGTGCTTTCAAAGCTATTTGGCATCATAGACTATAGAAATGAAAAAGAAAATTTCTAGGGATGACCTAAGATCTCTGGGTCTTAGCAGAGTTTTCAAAGGAAGTAAGGCAATTTTCGAGATTTTAGTCTACTTGACTTTCTGAATTTACTGTGACATTCCACATGGACTTCATCTAGTACACATTTGACATACCACACTTAATACTTCCTATTTATGATACATCGGTGCTATGGTCCTCCTCCAAGTGATGATAATAGTAAAATAGTAAGCATTTTGACAGTGCTTAATTTATTTTGTTTTGCTTAGGCTTATTTTCTTCGGTGATTTGTACTATAGATTTAATTTGGAGAAGTTCTTACTAAAATTATGCTTTTTTAAGTTCATTCTTCTGGCTTGGATTTAATATTTGTATAAAATTGCTTTTCAAACTCACTATTTACTCATTTAGTTAATGGAATGATATATGGGAAGGGTTTTTGGATAGTACTTTGGTTGTTGATCCTGGATAATAATTCCCTCCATCTGTCCATCAGAGTTCTTTCATTATCACCAAATTTTATGTAAAACATTAGACATCACAGCTTCTGTTTTAGAGTATCTTTCGTTTTAAGGTATTTATTTTCAAAAATGCCAACTCTGGAAATTAAAGGAAAACAAATTAATTTTTAATTTTCTGAAGCCTACGGAGATGACTGGGTTGGAGTTTAACAACCTCCTATATGTAATAATTTATGGTTTACAAAGCTTCTTCTGTGTGTTATCTCTTTTGATTGTGTGATGATCCTAACAATAAGGATAATACCTCCATTTTTCAGGGGAGGCTGCTGAGATGGGTTCTGGTTGTCAAAAGTCATACAAGTGTTTAGAGATTATCTGTTACTAGAGAACTAAGATTTTGTATCCCAGCTTTTTTAGGGACTCCCTAGAAATACAAGTATATAGAAAGAATATAATTAAAAATGAATTAGGGAAAGGGTTATTGTGGAAAATAAAGAAGGAACAGTTTAAATGAAGCTGGCAAGTCTTTTTTTGAGTTATAGAGTGATCATGGAATAGTAAAAAGTTCTCAGTGTTGTTATGGAAAACTTAACTAAGAGTAAGAGAATAAAACTCTAAGAAGGCATTGGATTATTGTATTATTACAATACCACAGAACTGGCTACTATATGCATAACTCCCCCAAATACTTTCTACTCAAATATTTTTCACTCTTCAAACTCAAGAATTGAAATGAACCTTAGAAACCGTTAATTCTTACTCCTTAAACATTTGATGCCTGCTTCTCCTTGACTGCTAATCAGTGACCGTAGATAAAACAAATTGAACAAGCCTCTAATGAACAGCAATGCAAAATTCAAAATATTTCTTTATAATAGGCTGCATATTTTTGAGATATGGAGACCTGTATAATAAATATAGCCATATGTTCTATTTGATAAAATAATTCCTTAATTACAAGACAACTATAAATCTTCAATATCTTGTGGCATTAAGCAGAAAACACCAGGATGACTAAATACAAGTGGGGCAAAAGTTGGTTTACAGTTGTGAGTACACAAAACACAGAATTTTTTCTTGTATTGTTATTTATTAATTATTGTATTGCAGTATTTTCCATATAAACAACTATATACCTACTTTTGCCCCACCCTGTATTTATACTTGAGTGAGTTTGAGACCCATTATATGAGCATGTTCATTCTCTTGAGTCAATAAATACTTTTAAATTAAGTGGCCACTCTCTCCCAGATACTGTGTCAATTAGTTAGGATACAAACATAAGTAAAGCTGGGGGCACAAAAGTGTTTTCCTATCTTTTTTTTTTTAAACACCAGACCTAACATTGTTTTTCCCTCTGCCCTAAGTCTCATGGTTTGGATTACTCACCCTGAAATTGTATTTATTAAATTGGTTTTTTCATTTAAAAAATAAATTTATCTTAGCGTAATGGTTAGCATGAGATAGGCTTCAGTGAGTTGATACAATTTTTAGCCAAAACAGTCTTATCTGGAGTAAAAGTATAACTTCCTTTTGAACTTCTTTATTCTAGAAAGCCAGCTCTCATACTTTGGAAAGATGGAAGGATGGAGATTCCTTTAGGTCACAATTAAACTATGCCCTTAGAAAATGTCTATATTTGCAAATAAATTAATCTGGTTGTTGTATTAGTCACTAAAGAGACTATGGCAAGAATAGTTAGTTTTTGTAGTACTGGAGAATATGAATTCTATTTTGAGTTAGAAGTCTTTTTTTTCCTCCCCTTAAGTAGGAACTAAAGGGAATAATTAATGTGCTTGATGTTTCCAGTTAGTGTTTCCTGAGAGGCAGCAGGTATTGTGTCATAGTTACTAAGAAAAAATACCTCAGAGATGTTAAAAGTGATTATTGTTTTTATGCTATGAAGACTATTAGTTTCAGGAGTTTACAAAAGTAAAGCTTTGATTTGGAATAGATGTACCATTTTTACTCAGTAACTGTTTCTCAAAATTGTATGTAATCACTATTTTTAAAAAGCCTTTTTTAAAACCTCACCCGAGGACATTTTTTCATTGCATTTTAGAGAGAGAGGAAGGAAGAGAGAAACATCTATGCGAGAGAGAAGCATCGATTGGCTGCCTCCTGTACGCACCCAGA
The DNA here is from genome assembly GCF_987537825.1 of Furipterus horrens. Classification (NCBI taxonomy): domain Eukaryota; kingdom Metazoa; phylum Chordata; class Mammalia; order Chiroptera; family Furipteridae; genus Furipterus; species Furipterus horrens. The sequence goes on along the minus strand of NW_028327181.1, from coordinate 81,417,017 downwards.
CTTGGGATCAAACGTGCAACCTAGGTTTGTGCCCTGACTGGGAATCGAACCCACAGCCTTTTGGTTATGGGCCAATGCTCAAACTAACTGAGCCATACTGTCCAGGGCTGTAATTATAATTTTAATAAATGAAATTATATTTAAGTGCACCAACATAAAATTTACTGTAGATACCTATTTTGGATAGTTTTATAAATCAGAGAATAGTCATCATTCTAATATTGTATTATTCTTGGTTTTCATATATGTATTTAAATTGCTTAAAGTAAGAAATAGATTTAAAGATGTCAGGTTCTTGACCTTTTGACTTTGATGGCTTTTATATAGGGTTAGTCTTTAAAAACAATTTTAGATATCTTTAAAGGACAACTTCAGCCTTTTTTAAGCTTTGGCTCCACAAATGTTCTGTTTTTTCCCCCTCATGCCAGAAGTTTAAAGTGATAAGGTTATTTTTCCTAATTATAGATAATTCATGGAGTGTAGGACTTTGTTTTGATCACTTCCATATGCCCAGTGCCTTCCAATAGTGCCTGATATGTAGTAGCAATTCAGTAAATATTTATTGTTGAATGAATCTCAGTAGCGGGAAAGGCAGTGGCGATAAATTATGTTCTTATATCTGTTGATCACTTTGGAAGCTTCTTCATTTCTAATTTATTTCTGTGAGAATCATGTGCCTTCTGTTTCTGAAGTATAGGTGATTACCAGTTATTGGTGCTTTAATATGTTTTCCCAATTGTTCTGTTCCTGAATTTTGTCTCTTTAAACATAAATGTTTCTCAAAAAAGGGTATTTCTCTACAGTCTAGTTCTTTGGGCCAGTTTTGTAGACTGGTATATCCTTAACTAATTTAAAATAAAAACTAATTCATGAGGGATTGTTCTTAGAAACAGGGTGGCTGTAGGCAATCAGTGGGTTTTTATATTTGGTCTTATTCTCCACTAATAATGTCATAATAAATACCTTTACATTTTAGCAGGAGATGCATATATGAACATTTTAATATTTTTGTCATTGTGGAAGTAAAACTGCCTTTTAAAATATAGAAAGTACAATTCTTGTTGGTCAGTGAAACAAAGTTTCTCTTCAAAAAATTTTTCATTGAGGTATAATTAACATACAACATTATATTAGTTTTGGGTATACACCATAATTTGATACATATACATATATATTTAAAGTTTTGATTTTAAACTGTGAATATCAGTTTTTTCCCTCATCACATGAATTAACTATTGGCACATTCTAGATTTGGTGTGTTTTCTTTTTTCTTTCCCTTCTCTAGTTGGTCAGATCATAGTCATAGTATCTAGTTCTTTGGCTAAGGAGGATTATCTCTTTTTAGGAAAGTAGGTTTTTTTGGTTGAAGTTGCCTTCTTTGGAATGAAATAAACAAAAATCCTTAATTTAATTAATTTTAAGAAATATTTGTCCCCTTTAAAGGAAACCAAGAAATATGGAACTTGGATAGAGTTCAATTTATTTTTAAAAGAAGTTGACTTTCCTAGAGAATATCATATTAGCAAACATTCTGTTGCTACCTACCTTTTGGAAATTCATCACTATAAATTGTTATTCAGGTGTTCCACAGTGGTATTTTTATGATAGGATTTTATCATTGATCATAAATGAATAAATTGAAGGGATTTTTTTTTCTTTTTTTTTTTTTTTAATGTTCTAACTTCTTCCTGTATGTATTGTTTGGTGTCTTTCCCTCTGAGATTATTCCTTGATCTGGAAACTCTTTAATAATGGAAAGAAATTACTACTTGGCCTGGGCAGTAGTGTCACTTGCTGATTGTTTTTAAAGTCAAACTGTTTATTTTCTGTTAGTTACCTATGAATGGATTAAATTAACTGCAACAGCCCTTTGATGCCACTTTCTCTGGAGTTCCTGGTCCAGTTCAAAGCTTGGCTTTGTTGTATGCAGAAAGATGTTTGCAGGCCTTGAAAGAAGACTTCATTAAAAGACCAGAGTTCTAAGGAAAGCTAATTCAAGTTTTAGTCATTCATAATAGAACTCAAATGCACTTAGTTTTCCAGGCACTGAAGATCTGTGGTTATTTTCCAGACCTTTTACTTATTTTATATATATATATATGAAGCTCTTGATGATTCCCTTCCTGCCCCTCAAAACCTCTTAGAGTTCTTTTAGTGAAGCAAATAACTTGATCACGGTCTGGCTGATCTGCCATTGATGTTACCTTTTTAAGGAAAAGTTACACCTTCGGCCCTGAATACTGATTTAGCAGAATGAGTAGTGAGAGATTAGAAGATATAGAGCTAGTTCTCTCACTTTGAACTAACACTTTCTCCTACCCCCTGCATTATTAAAGAGGGGATTGTTTATATCCTCAAGTAGCAGTAGAAAAATCTCACACCCTGGTCCAACCAGTATGAAAATACTGTAGCAAGAAGTGCCCTTCCTCTGTCCCCAGCTGAAATCGGGGGAGGGACCAAGTCCAATTGTTACTTTACCCCATCCTGTCTGCCTGCTATAGAGGGCCTGTTTTCTACCTTAATGGTTTCTGCCTAACAAATGGTGTTTCTTTTTTACAGCATTATGATCCTGGACTTGTTGTGGTGATGGTAAACTTAGCAGTGGTAATTTTTTATTTTCAGACTGAATTACTCCTTTGTCATCAGTGCACCAATATGTTAGGCTTACTTTCTCTGTTGTAGCCTTCATCCTTCTGCTTGGTCTTTTTTCATTTTCCTTTCCTTTCCTTATGCAACTTGTCTGATCCTCGTTCATTAAAGGGTAATGTTAAGGAGGGCTGTATCTGTTTGTGTTAGAACTACAAAAAAAAAATCAGTTAAAACATTAAATTCTAATACTGTCAAAAACTTGATTTCCCCACAATGTAATGGGCACTAGCACTTGCTACTGCAATTTATAAATAAATTAAAACAAATGTTGACTGCCTTAGAAGGCAAAAGTACTAACGCAGAGTTTATAAACAGGGGTTTACAGAGGTAATGAATCTACCAAAACTTTCTTGATTCTTGTTTAACAAATTCTGATAGACAAAACAAAAAACAAAAAACAAACCAAACAAACAACAAAAAAAGTAAATTCCTATGTCATTTTTCAATTCTTTCATTGGATCATTTGTTTTTACCAGTAAATCCCTGATTGAGACGTTATGAAAGTGATATTGCACCTAGGAAGTCATTTTTATAACCTGTCTTAATTTGGTCCTTTTGCTAAAGATTGCAGTCACTGCTTATTTATTATACCATTGGGCATAAGGTAGTAATGCATTTTCATTTTGTTTTACTGGCAGTCTTTGATAGTATCTAAAAGAAGGCTGTATTTTTTCTTTTTTTTCTGGCATGAGATATTCTTTATTTACTTAAACTTTTTTCTCTATAATAATTACTCCTAATTATATCCTTATTTATTGGTTATAAAATAATGGGGTATTGGTGATAAGTAAACTTATGAATTTGTTTTTCATTATTTTTTAAAGATAAAAAGTAATCCCACAAATACAGAGCAACTACATGCAAGTGGTTGCCGGTCACTTTGAAAACAGTTTCTTCTTTTTTCTCCAGGACCAAGCCTAGTCATGATAATGGCATTTGTCATTTTTAATTTGGTTTTGGTGATACCTCAGATTTATCTTGACAAAGCTTAACTTTTAGCCCAAAGGTATAATATTTATGTGTGTATAACAAAAACAGAAAAACAAAAACCAATTGTTTACACCAGCCTGAGTGAAATGATGAGGGAAATAAATATTGTGTTTTTTCACTAAAGGTGTACAACGGATAAGGTAAGTCCTCTTATCAGTGGGCTTACATCACAATAAACAGCGCAAGTTGTGATGTAAAACAGCTGTGGTAGTAAAGTGCTTGTCTGCCCCATTTTGCTTTGTTTGGCTGGTTATGAGTGGATTAAATATACATTTTTTAAGATCTTCAGCATAGATCGATTAGTTTAAAGTCAATTTTCTTCGCAACTAGTCCTTTTCACAGCTTACCGTTCACCATAGCCAGTGTTAAATCCACTCTGGAAAATGGGACCTCAGAGCACCAGTTCAAAAGAAACACTATTCTTTGTTTCTAAGGGCAACTAATTGTTGCCTTTTATTTAAATATTTCATAGCCCCACTTACTGTAAAGCATCTTTTGAAAACAAAATAATATTAGATATATTGAGTTGCAGTTACAGAGTTTTCCTGTATCATGTTTGAAACTGTGCTTCTCTGAATTTAAGTATGTCAATTAAGATATTTATTACCCATTTTAAAAGTGTGTATGGGAGGGTGTCAGTGGACAGTAAGAGTGAAGTGATTTCTTGATGAAAAGTTGTTTTAAGTCTCCTGGTGCCAAAGCTTAGAAATGCTTTGAATTGCTTATTTAATTTTGCCATATAATCTGGAATTATCCTCTCTGGAAAGACAATTAAGGTGGATAGTTGGGCTTAAACTGGAAGAGGCAGATTTGGTTGTAAGCTGTGAGAATGGCTTGTGTTTGGTTCACTGTAGCTTTCTGGTCTCTGCACTCCAAGGCAAGATCTCTAACCACCCAAACTTAATGTGTAAAGTGAGCTGTCGGCTTAGCTTTGCATCTTACCCTGATTATGTGTTCCTGTTACAGGGAGAACAGATCCCATTCCAATTGTTGTCAAGTATGATGTCATGGGCATGGGTCGCATGGAAATGGAGGTAAATTTATCTCATTAGTTCACTTGTTTTATGGGATATTTTTAAAAGATATTAATTCCAAATTCAGATGCCAATGCAAGAATACATTTATTAGATAAAATGTAGTTCTAATATTTTTCTTTGGAAATTTAAAAATATATTTTACATTTTTATTTAGTGCTGCCTTTGAGGCAGGTAGATTGCAAATAATAATTCTGTTTTAACTGAGGCATAAAGAAATTGAGTGGTTGCCCAAGGTTATGCCACAACGCAAAATAAGGCTTAAACCCAGACCCTGGTACCCATTTCAGTAGGCAGTGTTGCTTAACTCTTAGAATATTTGCTGTGGTAGAAGCTTTATCCCTATGGAGATGTGTGCAGCTGTCATCTGTGTTATCTTCTTTTCATTGCCTAAAATATTGCCTCCATTTACTCCTAATTCTTTGGCATCGAACATTGAATTAAAGTCTGTTCTCATCAAAAATGTGCCTGTTGGGAACCACCAGCATGAAAGGATTAATGAACTTTTTCTGCACGCTGTTTTCTCTGTGGAGTGACAATAAAGCAAGAGGTTGCTGAGCAAACACAGAGTTTTTTATTTTTGTAGAGTACTGTAGTTGTGCAGATGCCTTTTAAAAGCTAATTGGGGGTACTTTAGAAATTAAGGCTAATTGCATCTATTTTTCTTAAGCTTGATTATGCCGAAGATGCTACCGAACGGCGCCGTGTCCTAGAAGTGGAAAAAGAAGACACAGAAGAATTGAGACAGAAGTACAAGGTACTTAAATGAAGCCTTTTTTGCATGTGGGTGCTCACACTGAAAGAGGTATTTTTGGTGAAACGGATCTCTCTTAACAGCATTTGTTTGACATTTGGTGGTGATGAGTAGTAGATCTCAAGTTTCTGAACTTTCCTATTTATTGCCTCTGTAAAAACTATAGAGGTAATAATACCCACCTTATACATCTGTTGGGAAGATTGCATTAGTGTTTGAAAACACAATGCCCAGTGTACAGTAGGTAGTAATAGCAGTAAAAATTGTTGAGTCCTTTAGGAGCTTGATACCTATTGATAAACCTTTTCTTTTTTAATGGATGAGGTGTTTTAAGAATAGCGAACAAATTGAGAACTTCACTCAGTATTTTCCTTTTTAAAGGGTGTAGTTATAGAAAACTGCAGTTTAGAACATGTCATAATATAGCTTTCAAAAAGATTGATCAGGGAATATGTTTATCAAGATTTTGTAGTATGTATGCCCAGTCTTAAATAGGTAAGAAACACTCTAAGCTAAGATTATCATATAGAAACTGATTTGGTGATGATACTTAAGGTAAGAAGAGAGAAAGAGATTTATTTTTTAAATGTGTTCTACCATAAAAAACATATAAAGCAAAAACTCTTAAGGAGAAATGTTTATAGCCACCACAGTAGTGAGAGATTTTAATATACTTCAGTAATTAAGAGAAGAAGTAGACGAAAAATATTGGCAAGGATAGTTGGAAGACTTAGCACAATAAACAAACCTCACATAAAAGGAATTATGTATCTAATCACTTTGAAAATAAAAAACTTCCATCATAAGGAGTACTTCATTTATTTAAACAAACCTTTTTTTTTTTATCATCTGTCATAAAAGTATCAACAAGTTTCAAAGAACTGAAATCAAGTTATCAACCATAAAGCAGTCAAATAAAAAGATAATTCAAAAATCTCTGTTTGGAAATTAAGAAACACATTTATATAACCTATCAGTAAAAGATCAAATCACAGTGGTAATTAGAAAATATTTTAAAATAAAAAAATAAAAACAGATATCAAAACTTATGATAAGCTAAAGAGCCATATGATGTTTGATAGCAAATACATATCATTATTGCTTATGTTAGGAAAAAAGAACAGCAGGAGACAAACGAAGTAAAAACATTCTTCTCAGGAAATTAAAAAAAATAGCAAAATAAACCTCAAGAATGTAAAAGGAAAGAAATAGTAAAGATAAGAATAAAAATTAATGAAACAGAAAACAAACATCCAACAAAGCCAAAACTTAGTTCTTTAATATACTTGTTGTGATATTAAGAAAAGTATATAGAAAAACCAATATCAATAGTGAAAAAAGAGGATATTATTTCAGATGAAGCAGGCACTAAAAGATAACTGCATGCCACTGAATGTAAAATTGGATTTAAGTGGAACAATTTCTTTAAAAATATAAATTGTCCTGGCTGGTGTGGCTCAGTGGATTGAGTGCTGGCCTGTGAACCAAAGAGTCACCGGTTCGATTCCCAGTCAGGGCACATGCCTGTGTTGTGGGCCAGGTCACCAGTTCCGGGTGCACGAGAGGCAACCACACATTGATGTATTTCTCCCTCTCTTCCCGTCTCTCTAAAAATAAATAAATAAAATCAGGGGTGGGGGGACAATATATAAATTGTTAAAGTAGACTCAGAAAGAAACAGAAAGCTTGAATAGTTTTATAACTATTATATAAATTGAATCTGTGGTTAAAAATGTTTTTAACATAAAGTCCAATAACCTTACCGGTGCGTTCTGTTAATATTCATGAAAGAAATGACAAGTCCTAACTAGCAATTTCTAATTCTCAGAGTATTGAAAAGGAAGAAAAACTCCCACCTTATTTAATGAGAGATTAGTAATACCACCTTGATGCTAAATCCAGATAAGGGTAGTATCAGAAGGATAATTATATATGACAACTATAATTTATAACACAAAGTACATCTTAAAATACTAGCAAACACAGGGCAAATTGGGTATATCATGACCAAGATATCCCAGGAATGCAAGATTGCTTCATGTTAGAAATCAGTTTATGTAGCCAGCCACATTAAGAGATTTAAGGGAAAAATATTGTTATCTCAATAGATGCAAAAAGTAAAAGCATTATAATAAAATTCAGCATTCATTTATGATGATTAGCCTTATTCAACCTGATAAAGAAAGGACTTTCCTTAACTAGATAGAATACCTTCAAAAACCATGTAGGAGAAATCATACTTAAGATTAAAAAGTCAAAAGCTTTCCTTTTGAGATGAAGAGACATAACAAGGATGCCTGGCTGTCATTGCTTCTGTTAAATTCTATGCTGGAGGTCCTAAGCACAGTAAGGTAGACAGGCAAAAACAAACAAAGGTAGAAGAGGTGAAAGGGAGAGACAAAACTTTTTGTTTGCAGGTATGATTATGTATATAGATACCCAAAACAATATACAGACAGATAAATTATACAAATAACAGTTTAGCAGGATGCTAGATGCAAAATAATAAATTTATGTGTCTGTAGAGCAACAAGAGTTACAAAATGAAGACTACATGATGAGGAAGACTTACTCAAAAACATTATTGAGATATTAAAGAACAGTGAATAAAAAGATTTAAAATAATTTGTTGATAAGTTAGAAGACTTAATATTATAAAGAAATCTGTCCTCCCCAAAATTTTCCATGTATTTAATGCAGTCAAGTCAAAACCCCAACAGGATTTTGTATGGAATTTGACAAGGTTATCTCAAAATTGATATGGAAGTATAAAGGGCCAAACATAGTCAAAGCAGTCTCAAGACATGATGAAATAGAAAGACTTGCTTTACCAGCTATCAGAATTTATTATAAAGCTATGGTAAATGAGACATCGTGATATTTTGTTCCAGGATAGATTACTTGAACAAAAAAAGAAAGTCCAGACACAGATGCCTTATATATTTGACCACTTGATAAAACAAAACATAGTATTGCAGATTGAGGAAAGGAATGAACTTTTCAATAAAAGATTTTGAGATAGTTGTTGCCCATGTGGTAAATAATAGATTTGTACTCCCCACCTCATACCATAGGATAATCGATTGCAGATGGATTAAAGATTTAAATGTAAAAGGAAAAATCAAAGCTTTTAGAATATAGTATAGAGGAGTCTCTCATGCACTTAACGATTTTCTTATTTTTCACGTTAGTAATATTTTCCCCAGCATTTTATTATGAAGATTGTTGAGCATACAGAAAAAGTGAAAGAACTGTACAGTGAACACCCATATACTTACCCACCTGTATTCTACAATTAACTCTTAGAAATACTGTTTTGTTACATATCAGTGACTTTAAAAAACAGATCTAACACTCAATGCGTTTTTAAAATTATTAAGATAGCGCTTTGATTCTTTTTCCAATTTGCCTTGTTTTGCTTTTTGTTTTTTAATAATGCTCTGCTTTTACGTTTTGCTTATTATTTTTGTTTATTTTTATTTTTAAACATTTTAAATGGTCTTATTTTATAATTCCTTTCAAATTTTATGTTATCTGTAATATTTGATATATGTTTTTATCTTTTATTTCTTCTCCTGACTTCTCACAGTAGTTTGTTTTCTTGTTTGTTTTGCAGTTTTAATTGTAATGCATCATCTGTGGAAATTTGTTATATCCAATAAAGATAACCAAAATATTCAAACCTGGACTATAAGAGGGGAATTGGTGTCAGCAAGAGATATAAGTTTGGGAGGTGTCTAGCATACTGATGATTTTAAAGTCGCAGGAATGGATTAAATAACCCAAGGAGAAAGGAAAAATGCAATATAAAAACCAAATTTAATGTACTTAAGGAAATAAAAAGGATTGAGATTATGAGTAAAGAGCAAGAGACCATATAAAAACTCAGTGAGAGGCTTTAATAGCATAATTTACAAGGCAGAATATTAAATTATAACACATCTGAAGAAATATCCACAGTGCAGCAAAAAGTAGAAAGAGGGAGGGCAAAAGAGAAAAACGGAAAATATGGAGAGTGGTTAAGAGTTAGATGACAGCCCTGGCTGGTGTGGCTCAGTGGATTGAGCACCAGCCTGCAAACCAAAAGGTTGCTGGTTTCATTACCGGTCAGGGCACATACCTCACTTGCAGGCCCCAGCCCTGTATTCCAGTGTCAGGAAGATAAGTCTCCATACCTTCTGGATGTAAAAACCAGCAGGGATTGAGGCTATGGAAAACAGAAACTGCTGGAATCCCAGGCAGTTTCTCTTAAAGGGTCTGTGCAGAGGCTTACTTGGACTCATTGTCTCTGAGATTCAGCGCTAGGGCAGCAGGTTGAAAGGCATCAGAGACAGATGGGGAGGAACTCAGTTGCCCAGTATCAGGGTAAGAGCTGGGGGGGTGGGCTTTCTCCAGATAGAAGTGCTGGCAGAGGCCATTGTTCCTTTTTGAGCCCCACACAGAGCCACAGAGCCTGCAGGCAGGCACCACACCTGGCTCATGCTGCATGCCCCACCCTGGTGATTCTCTGAAGCACTGCCCCACCCAACTTTCAGGCCCACTCAAGCAGTTTACAGTGGCTTTTCCATATGAATGGCTTACTTTGACCCATGCTTCAGATTTTCCTTAATTCTCTCAAACAAGCAGCACTTGGCTTTAGCAAGCCCTGTACTTCTCACTAAGTTGCCTCAGGCCCAGCACTAGCAGCAGCCAGCATTGGTATACAGTTTGGCCCCTCCTGGGCACTTCCAAGCCCAGCACAACTAGCGGTCATCTGCAGATCGCTTTGTAGCTTATGCTGAATGACCCCAGACAGAACACATGTGGTGGCTGACCTTGGATGTGCCAACAGCAATCATAGCTCAACTACAACAGGAAGGTGTTCACAGCCCACAGAGTGGGTGTACCTTGAGTACCCAGCTTGGGTGATAGGGGAGGCTGTGCCACTGGACCCTATAGGACACCTACTACATTAGGCCACTCTTACCAAGCCTTGGAGATGCAGTAGCTTTACCTAATACATAGAAACAAACACAGGGAGGCTGCCAAAATGAGGAGACAAAGAAATGTGGCCCAAATGAAAGAACAGAACAAAACTCCAGAAAAGGAACTAAACAAAATGGAGACAAGCAATCTATAATAGATGCAGAGTTCAAAACACTGGTTGTAAGGATGCTCAAGGAACTTAGTGACTACCTCAACAGCATAAAAAAGATCCAGTCAGAAACGAAGGATATACTAATTGAAATAAAAAACAATTTACAGGGAACCAATAATAGAGTGGGTAAAACTGAGACTCAAATCAGCAACTCAGAACGTAAGGAAGCAATAAACCAATCAGAACAGCAAGAAGAAAAAAGAATCCAAAAAATGAGAAGAGCAGTAGAATACGCCTCTGGGACAACTTAAAGCATATGAACATTCACATCATAGGGGTGCTGGAAGGAGAAGAGAAAGCAAGAAATTGGAAACCTAGTTGAAAAAATAATGACACAAAACTTCCCTAACCTGGTGAGGGAAATAGACATACAAGTAAGTCCAGGAAGCACAGAGTACCAAAACAAGATGACTCCAAAGAGGCCCACTCCAAGACACATCATAATTAAAATGCCAAGAGAGAATCTTAAAAACAGCAAGAGAAAAGCAGTTCATTACCTACAAGGGAACTCCCATAAGACTGTCAGCTGATTTCTCAAAAGAAACTTTGCAGGCTAGAAGGTATTGGCAAGAAATATTCAAAGTGATGAAAAGCAAGGACCTTACAACCAAGATTACTCTACCTAGCAAAGCTATCATTTAGAATTGAAGGACAGATAAAGAGCCTCCCAGACAAGAAAAAACCTAATGGAGTTCACCATTATGAAATATTAAAGGGTCTTATTTAGAAGATCAAAAATATGAACAATAAAATGGCAGTAAATACATATCTATCAACAATTGAATCTTAAAAGAATTAAACAGGCAGAACAGAAACAATCATAGATACAGAGAATGTTTTGATGGTTACCAGATAGGAGGGTGGTTGGGGGATGGGTGAAAAAGGTGAAAGAATAAGAAGTACAAATTGTTAGTTACAGAATAGTCATGGGGATGTTAAGTACAGCATAGGGAGTAGAGTATCCAAAGACATATATTCATGATCCATGGTCATGGACAGTGTGTGGGGATTGCCGGGGGGGGGGGGCAGGAGGGAGGGGACAAAGGGGGAAAAATCTGTACCACTATAATAGAATAAACAATATAATATAATTTAAAAAAATTTTTAAAGAAATTTCTAGGGAAATACTTTAGGAAGAAGAAATGTGATTTGCATTGAAAGGCATGAGGTGCGATGAGGAATCTCTCTATAACCCTCACCTGAGGATATGTTTATTGATATTAGAGGGGAAGGGAGATGGGGAGAGAGAGTCAATTGGAAAGAGACATCATTGTGAGAAACATTGATAGGTTGCCCCCTGTTCACACCTTGACCGGGGATCAAACCCACAACCTTTTGGTGCACAGGATAATGCTCCAATTGAGCCATCCCTCCAGGGCTAAGGAATCTCTTATAATCAAAATTTAATTAGGTTGTGTGTGGTTTTTTAAATCCTGTGTTCTGATCTCTTTTTTGGAAGAGTAAATCTTCTAAATCTATAGAAACACTATAAAAAGATTATCTTATATAATTAAGTAAAAACCAAGGTAGAATTAAGATATTTTTCTGCAGTCACTGGTGCTAGAAGATGGATTCTGCTTGGTACCTGTTACTTTATACTGTTCACTTTGAAATCAAAGTCTTATGTAGATACCTCTGATAGGAAGAGGGTAGATCACATTCCTGCATCCTAGGTTTAAGGGAGGTTGGGAAAGTGAGCTTTCTGATTTCTATCTTGAGGGGAAACCAGCACTGGTAAGGAGGTATATCAACAAGTTGCTTAACAGCCATGCAACATGAAACTGCCCAGAATATTTAGAGAAAATTATTATAAGGATTGAATAGGGCAAAAATCATAATGTGCTGTATGTTCACTTTTTAATTTTAATAAATTTATCCAAAGTAGTTCTATACTGGCATTCCACAAAAATATAACAACCTGTTCTTTCTGACGAAGTAGCTCATGTGAGAAATAGGTAGAGAGATTATAGATGCTAAAGCTGCTTTGAAAGTATATCCAAAAGTTAACAATAGAAGAAAGGCCAATTTTAGAAGCCTTTGAAATGAGACTTCTCTTTAGGTCTGTTAACTAAAAGGAGCTACTCATTGTGAGAATAGTACATCTACCCTGCTGTAAAAGACGAGCAAATATGTAAATCATTTATTATTTCTTTCCCCTTCTCATTCTTCTGTTCTGCATACATCAAATGAATATACTCGACTTGCTTTAAGATGTCTTTTGATGTCTAGTTTTTAAGTGGAACTTTTTCTGAGGCATATTGGACCATCTCTTGGATCAGTCCCACAGTTTTGAGCCAGAACCTCATTAAAACCGGTGAATAACCAACATATTTGTGTTGGCATTTTAAAATTAGCAGTGCAGCTTATTTGGAAAACAATCTCGTAATATTTAACTCCGTAACTGGCCACACAGTAGTGTCTAAAAAGTTGAATATTAATATGGTTACTCCAGCTTTCTTCTGGTATTTGCCTGGCATATCTTTTTCTGTCTTTATCTTTTAACTTTCTGAGTCCTCATGTTTTAGGGGGATCTCTTCTAATCAGCATGCAGTTGGATTTTTTCTTTTCTTTTTTTTTTTTTTTTTTTGTCTTTTTAAGATTTTATTTATTTTTAGAGAGAGGGGAAGGGAGAAAGAGAAAAATGACGAATCTGTTGGTGGTAACTTTATATAGAGAAATGCCTTCATTTCATCATTTCTGAAAAATTATTTAGTATAAAAATACTTTTATTTGGCACACTGAAGCACACTGTCTTCCACCTGTTGTTATCAATCTTACTGTGGGTGATTTTTTTTCCTGGGTAGTTTTATGATTTCACTGTCTTTAGTCCCTTGTACTTTCACTAAAGTTTGTCCAGGTGCATATTTTTATTTAGCCTCTCTTCAGGTAAGACTACTTTTTTACAACATTCACTTAAAATCCTACCAAGTTCATTTTTTGATGTTATTTTGTGGTTCTTTACAGGACTATGTTGATAAAGAAAAGGCAATTGCCAAAGCATTAGAAGACCTCAGAGCCAACTTTTACTGTGAACTCTGTGATAAGCAATATCAGAAACATCAGGAATTTGACAACCATATTAACTCCTATGATCATGCACACAAGCAGGTGAGAAATAGTTATTTTCTAACAAACAAAAAATACTTTATTTGTTGTTACAACTATTGAATTTTGAGTGGATCCAAAAAACTTGATGACTGTGGTTGTATCTGCAGGTCTCTATATGAAGTCATCTGACTGACTTGACTTTTTTTCAGTGACGAATATCCTGACCCACCCTTCCAGCATTTAACATAGACTGAAGAATTGTTTAAATCTTGCATAAAATTTTTTATTTGAGTGGTTTCTAAATTTGTATTTGATTTGGTAATTCAACTGAGGATCATTGGGAGCTTTGTTTTTCTTTCTCCCCCTTTCTGAACATATTAAACAGTTATCCCAGACTGGTCATTTAATCTTCTGTATAGAAGAATTCATGCTTTATTAGGTATTCTTTCCTATCAGTAAGTTATTTTGTTATACCTTTGGAAGGTAGATAAATCTTGAGAAGGATTTTAACTTTAACAAAAAACTCTGACACCAAATGTTGAAGAGCTTGCTGAAAAATGAATTAACTTTCTTTGCAGCCCTTCCCCCCCCACCCCCATTAATTTAGGGAGGGGCGAAACTTGTACCTAACTAGTTACTGGCATAAAGAAGGCAGCAATAATGCCTCTGAGGGGTTTTAGAAGGAGGAAATTAATCTTTAAGTCTATAGCACAGTTCTGCCTTATTAAAGAATTTTGAGCCATTTGATCTTGGGTGTCAGGTCTTTTGAGGGGTACATATTGTATCTGTTAAACTTATAAGATTTATAGGTATTGCTGGAATGCTCTCTTAAGCTGGTCCTGTTAAACAAAAACAAAATTTTAACCTTTACTTTGCTTTATTTTTCAACCAACCAAAGATTTCAGAGCACAGGAAAAAGGCAGGCTTTTACTAAGCTTTCCTTTTACTACCACAGGGATAATTTTCAAGTTGATTGTAGTATTATTCTTTATGCAGTAATCTCTTCCACATTCAGCCACACCTAACCAATTTAAGATTTTCACTGATAGTTTTATTTAAGACAACTTTTCAACATTTTGTACATTATTTTAATATATTGTCAATTCTGCCTGATTTGAAAAAGAGAAATTGATAGATCACATATACGGACAAGATATATTAGCAATTACCTTACTCCTTCAAAGAATCATCTGTCAGGAAAGAAGAATGGAACAGTGAATAATACTAACTCAGTAACTTTTCCACCTTTTCAGTGTATATATAATTCAAACTTTTGGGTTATTTTTTATGGAATTAACAAAGGCATTTTACAGTTTTACACCTAAGTACATAAATTACCTTTTTGGGTTCTTGAGAATTTCTCCAGTTAAGCGCTGTGATTAGTTTAAGACTCAGAAGAAACTTTATGGACCAAAGGGGCATTTAGAAAGGTTACATTTTTAGTTAATGAGCAGTCTCTTGAGTAAAGTTTTAATTAGAAAAGAATAAACCAGGAAACGTGTAATTCAAATTTGCATATTGTGTACACTTGTTTTTTAAGATGGAAGAAATCTGTCAAAGCAAAACAGATTCATAATTAAATGTAGGACTAATAAAATTCACGTTGACAACATTAATGTGATAGATGACAATGTTTTAGTGATGTTTCATGCAACTTGAGAGAAGTAGAAATTGTTACAGCTCTAGTTCATTTGAATTTGATGTGTTTATTCTCCTATGCATTTAGGTTTGACTCAGTTCTCTCACCACTTTTCCTGTTGAAGCGCTTATCCACCTGGGGAGGTTTTGTCCCCCAGGAGATACTTGGCAGTGTCTGGAGACATTTTTGATTATCACAACTACAGGAGGATAGGGCTACTGGCATCTGATTGGTGGAGGCTAAGGGTGCTGTTGAACATCTTAAAATGCACAGAAAGCTATTTGCAGTCAAGTTACCTGGCTCCAAATGTCAATCAGTAATGCTGAGGTTGAGACACCTTGTACTATTAGGACAACTGAAAACATTCAAATATATATGGTATTGTGATATCATTTGGCCTTTGCTTGGTACAAACAAATCACTATCATTTTAACTCCCCAGTTATGTTATAAACATTTATAAAGTGCTCATCTAGATGATCTCAAATATTTATTTATTATTCTTTTTTAGATTATAATCAAAATGAAAATACAAAATCAGAATTTCCTATAGAGGATTCATGGACTACCTTATTCATTAATATAGAACGTATCTGTGATCCCTGGTCTACGAAAATAATCTTTAGCTGGTATAATTAACGCAGATACATGTTAGCTTATTTTTCCACCTTGATCAAAAGCCCCTCTTAGGTGTTAAAACCAATGTAGTATGAGTTTATTTTGTTTTTGGTGTCATGTTCTTTATTTGGTTGCAGTGTAGGCTTTTTCATCTTTCTTTATACTGCTCTCAATGCAAATGGCAGAATCTTGAAACAGAATACTATAAATACAATAACAGAAAAATGCACAGCACTCAGTTTTTGTGTAGTTACACTCTTCCCTTCACTTAGAATGTCTAAGGAGCCTTTAATTGACCATGGTACAATACAGTTAAATAATCCTAAGAGGAGGTAGGTCCCCTTTTTATTCCTCTTTGATGGACATGAACTTACCATACAAATGGACCTACCATTTTCCAAATTTATGCTCTAAAATCATAAAGACACCCTGTCTTGTCTTCCAGGAAGGCACACAGGATTATTATGAATCTGAGATAATAGGTAAGTACATTCAACCTTATGTTAGTAATCCCTAGTTTGCATCTTCCATCAAATTTTCACCATTAAAATTTTCCAGAGAAATTATCAATTACATTTAGTCAACTACTAGTGTAGGCAGGATTCTGACCATGCTCTTATCTTCATTAAACACAAATAATCTCTCAAAAAGGGGCTACGGAGTCACCCTCCTTTGTGGTGATTTTTTTCCCCATCTCACTCTCCACTGGTTTTTCCTCAAATTTTCTAAGATATTTTGTGAAGCAAGTCATTAATACCCAAATATCAAGACCCAGCTTCATCTTCAAAGATGAAAGAGCCAATTAGACATTTGGCTCTGTTCCACAATTTAAACCTTGTTTTAAAGTAATAATTTTAGTACATTTTGAGATCTTCAAAGGTATGCTTTAACATTCCTCAACAGATAGCGCAATGATTCCTTTTTATATTGTAAGTTGGTTCTGATATACCTGAGTGCTCAATAAGCGTTAATATCCATCTACTTTTGTTGACTTAGTTATAAGTTAAACTTGACTTTGAAACTAAACATTTTTCCATCTCTACTTCCCTTTTTCTTTATTTTGAATATCTTTTAAAATATGTCTGCTGCCCTGGCCAAGTGGCTCAGTTGGTTGGAGCGTCTTCCTGTGCACCAAAAGGTTGCGGGTTCGATCCCTGGTTAGGGCGCATACAGGAGGCAACCCATCAGTGTTTCTCTCCCTTCCCCTCTCTCTAAAACCAGTAAATATACCCTTGGGTGAGGGTTTCTTTTTTTGGTTTTTGGTTTTTTTAAAGTTCTATTTAAAAAATAACAAACTGCTGATTGATATCACAATGGAAACTTTTTAAGCTTTTCAGAGGGCCTAAATTTCAAACTCCAAAGAACTTTTTTTTTTCCCAGAGGTAAATCTGGCACAGTAATAGTGCCTTATTTTTGTTGTTGTTTTGCTTTTCTTTCTTGGTGCCTTGTTACCTACTCAGGATTTTTTCAATCTTACTCTCTTTTATTTGTGCCACTAAGGGCCTCCTCGCCCACCAGCCTCTAATACATAAATCAGAGACCAAAAATTGTCCCATAGCTGTATTTTGTCTGGCCTTTGTGATGTCAGTTTTTTCCCCTTTAATTTTAGTTGGTTCCCAGTTTTTTAAAAATGAGATTTTATATAATTTAGGCTTTGGGTTATCTTGAAAAATTAAAATATCTGAGAACATTAGTTATACATTTTCAACATAACATTTGGCTAATGCTGAATAGTTGCCATCTCTTAAAAGGCATACATATGCACTAACTCTCCAGTTAGCTGTTGTTTCTACTTCATCTTTTCTCTTGCATCCAACCTGTGTTGACTCATTATATTGCCTTCCAAAACACACTCCTCTAAACATTTGAGTTTGTGATCCAGTCTTAGACCTTTCCCTCCTCAACACAGGTTCTAAGTGCTACTGGGGAAGTAGCACATTCAAAAGATGCCTTAGGATTGGGTGCAACTTCCTTGCAATTTCAAAACTATCTGTGGTAGCCAGATCCAGTTATCAAAATCTGGTACTGTAAAGCAGCTTTGAGAAATTCCTTTAACTTGTAGAATCGATATCTTGGTGAGAGGAAAGAATGCTTTCAGACGGCCTCTTCTTTCTGCAGATAGCTTCAGCATGAAAACCCCTGACTTTTTTACATTTTTAGGGAAGACTGAAAGCTCATTTAATACCAAGGTCAGTTTTAGCTGTAAAAGCGGTGGTTTCTTGAGCTTTAAATAGCTGAACCAAACTTGTAGCAACCATCAGTAACTTGTCTATTCTAAATTGTGCAGAATAGACTCTATCACTATATGATTTAGTAAACTTTGTCTAACTGTTAGAATTATTTTTTGATAGTATTGTATACTTTTAGTTGACTGTTTCAGTACCCAGTAATGTATATCACCAAGGAACAGAAATATTATTAGTTTTTCTTATTCTAGAAATGAAGTAAGTTCTGACTTTAAGTGTTTTCTGAGAAATTCCATGGTGATGGGAGGAATGATCACTTACAGCTTTCATTCAAGTATGGAGTGGTCACTTTCCACTTGAAGTTTTCATTGTTTACTGGTTGGATTTTTGCCTCTCAAGATATTTTATTGCATTTGATCCTCTGTGTGCTTGGCATCAGGAACAATAATCACATCAAAACCAACTGGACCTCTGGCAAGCCACTGCAGATTTAAAGAAATGTGGACTGGGTCCCTGTTTCAGAGCTACTTTGATACTCAATGAGGAGAAACACAGAACTCAAAAAGTTAAAAAACCAAGGCAAGAGAAGATAATTTTAGGGCTAACGTAAAAAGAAAATGACCCTTCTAAGAAATGAAACCAGTAAGATCGTATACATGAAGATATTCCATAGGTACTCTATATTTTGGGTCTTTATGGAATGTTTATTCTTAGAAAACCATAAGTTATTTTAAAGATGTGAAATAGGCTAAGAAAATTTTAAAGTACTTAAGAATTCCAAAGCTTCATAAATTTGACTTAAACAGCACAGTTCACCTCTGAAGAGGTCATGCTTCGAAAAGTAAAGCAGTTGTGAAGAGAAGTATACATCTTATAACTTGAACACATTGTAGTTTTATTTTAATAACCTGTATCAGAGAGATGAAAGTCTTAGGTTTGGTGATACCTTGTACCACTATGGATGCCATTTTATTTGGGACTGTTTTGCTTAATAAAAGAATTGACATCCTTTGGCCAATCTTCTAAAAATTGAGCATGTTTTAAGGCTTTTCACCTATTAAATCTTACCTACTCACCACCTCTGCTTTTGTTGGGAATAGACTTCTTAGACTTAGCTATCACAACCTGGTAAACCTTGGAAAACTCTGCATCTTTTTAGGAAAGCTGTCTTGCTTATGAGCAGAGGTAACCCTAAACAGACCTTTTTGGAGCTAAGGTTGCTGGTAAACCCTGTATTCTCTTACTGTGTATTTCTAACTCTTCATCTTGCCACACAATCCAAATTTGAGTAAAAATGATTTTACCTTATGAGTGTTCCACAGTTTTCAAGCCCTTCTCTGCCCCTGTTAAGTAACTCCTCACTTAACATTGTCGATAGGTTCTTGAAAACTGCAACTTGAAGCAAAACAACATGTAACGAAACCAATTTTGCCATAGGCTAATGGATATAGACAAGCTAAGTTCCTATGGCATATTCTGTGGTCACAGAAATATCACCACACTTGTAAATAAAGGCCCAAAATACTTCTAATATTAAACGTTGATATAAATGCGAACTATACATAAATTTAAGAAAGAGTAATAAAAACAAATAAGATTAATTATTTTCTAATCTGGGTTGAAGGTGGTCAGAGCATCTCCTGGCAGTTCAGGAAACACGGCAGGCACCCACACTGGACAGGATGTGCTTCCATCGTAGAGTGCGCCTACACGCCCTCACACTCACTCAGACTGGGACAATGTGTAGATACACCAACATCTTAGGGATGTGAGAGGAAACTGCAGTACTTAGAGGAAAACCCACATAGACCTGGGGAGAATGTGCAAACTACACAGACAGTGGCCCTAGCAAGGAATCAATTTTTCTTATCAACATTATAATGAAATGACATTATTCAAGGACCTGCTGTATACTCATATTTATCACAGTATTGCACTGTGGTGAAGATTTGAAACGTAAAGCAACTCAAGGAGTGATAAGTTTGAGTGGTAATGCTGAAAAGAGCTCTGGACTGGGTTGCTGTTCCATTTTCTTTTGGCCCACCCAGCTCTTATGAACCTTCAAATGTTACATAGAGGGCAAATCTTTACCTCCAGATGTGACCTAGAGGCCTAACTTAAAACTCGTTATCGCCCTGGCTGGTGTGGCTCCGTGGATTGAGTGCCAGCCTGTGAACCAACAGGCTGCCGGTTCAGTTCCCAATCAGGTCTCATGCCTGGGTTGAGGGCCAGGTCCCCAGATGGGGACTCGTGAGAGGCAACCACACATTGATGTTTCTCTCCCTCACTCTCTAAAAATAGACAAAGTCTTAAAAAAAAAACACAACTCATTATACACAAAACCTTAATGGCATACCATTTCACACCTATTGTACTAGGATGGCTAAAATTAAAAAGACACTTTAACAAGTGTTGGAGAGGATGTGAAGAAATCAAAACTCTCCCACATTGTTAATGGGGTTGTAAGTGATATATTCCCTCTGGAAAACAGGCAGTTCCTCAAAATGTTAAATATAGGGTTACCATATGACTAGTATATACCCAATAGAAATGAAAATATATGTCCACACAAAAACTTGTACAAGATTGTCTGTAACTGCATTATTCACAAATAGCCAAAAAGTGGAAGCAACCCAAATATCCATCAACTGATGAATGAATGAATAGTGACATATTTCTACAGTGGGATATTCTTCAGCAATAAAAAGGAATGGCTTATTGATAAATTTACCATGCACAGACCTTGAAAATATTAAGCTATGTGAAAGAAGACAGTCACAAAGACTCCCATATTGTATGTTTTTAATTTATATGGAGAGTCTAGAACAAGCAGATCTATAGAGAACATAGGTTAGGTTTCTAAGGACTGAGTGGGAAGAGGCAATGGGGAGTGACTGCTAATGGCATTGGGTTTCCTTGGGGTAGGGAAATGTTCTAAAATTCAGTAGTGATGGCTGCACAACTCTGTAAATGTACTATGCCCACCAAATTTTACATTTTAAATGTATGAATTCTATGGTAAATACATTTTATTTCAATAAAATTATTTTTAAAACCTCATTTCCCACCTTAAATTTTGGTGGTGATGGTGACTGTCTATACCTTTGTGTGTATGTGTATAAAATACTTTAAAACAGGCACATCTGGTATTAAAGAATATACCATACTTTTAAGGCCTTTTGCTGAATTTTTTAACAACAAAACTGATTTTTTGTGACATTTATTTGATATTTACTAAATGATATTAATAGTTATTATGTTGCAAAATAATTGAGCATAAAAGATAAGTATTATCATAAATGACTAATTAGTACTACTATTACCCAGCAAAAAGAATGTGTATTTTTCTCTTTCCCTCTGATTTTTTTCCAGTATTTATAATCAGTGCGTTTAGTGTTTTGTTACCAAACATTTGGTTTTCTGTGTTACAGAATAAAATTCATTTTCATCACTTACTGACATGCATGTGCTAAAAGAATTACATCTATCTAGTAATTTGGACTTCCTTAATTATTTAACTATAGTCTTCCTTCTCTGAGTACTTTAATGCTGAGACTTTGTGTTCTCTCCTGGTCTTCCCTCCCTCACCAAACATGGTGATGTCCTGGATGATCTCATCCGGAAATATCAGACTTGAATCAGAGTAACTTGGCCAAGTAACAACTATATTACTTCAGTTTGGAAGAGGAAATCGACATTAACGTTATGTTATGAGAGCGAAGTAAGGAACAGTGGGAAGATGAGGCCGTGGATTTGGGGTGTGCAGGATTGTTAATATAGCGGAAAGTGAGTGGTTGGGGTCCAGAAAAGGTCAGATTATACTTAGCCAGAAAAAAGAGATTGAGGTTATATACAACCAGCCCTTCTTTACTATTTCTCATCTCTCTTCATATCCAGGAAATAATACATAGAAGTATATGTATGTGTTGCCTCTCCCAACAACTCATTTTAAAACTGAAACCAGTTTGATAAGTGTTTATTGAGCATTTCTTGTGCCATAGGCAATGGTGTGTGCATTTGCAAGGTTAGTTAAAAAGGAATCCCTGTTGTGGGAAAATGGGGTTGCTATCTAGTAAGAGAAAGAGACCATGGATAATCTTACGGCTCTAAAGAGACAAAATTAGTTTTTCTCTTTATAGAGTTGAGGTAAATGTTAGAACATAAGACTTTTAGTGGTGATAGGAAATAGTCTTGACTATATTCTGCCTATTTTTTCACATGGAAACAATAGTTTTTATTTCTTAAACTGAGATAATAGATATAAAGTACTTGAGAAAGATTTATTCCTAGTAAAGTATACTCAACAAGTTTGTGGCATCAAATTTTGTTTTGATAGAGGAAAGAAGAGTAGCACCAAAAGATAACAAAATATTTTATTAGACCCTTATGATTTTGTTAGGGAAAGCTGTACAGAACTATATTTCATTCATTTTCAACTTAAACATAGTGCCATTCCTTGCTATTGACACTTCAAATTATTGATGATGAGGGCAAATTTATCACCCATATTAAAAACCTGGTAAGATTTACCAGATTCATTTCCCTGATGTAATTTGTTTACAGTTGCATAGTGGAGCAGGAGTTTGTTTCTGCAGGAGACATTTTTTTCTGCCAACATAGAGCTATTTAGCTGTGTTTTAAGAACAGAAATGTCATTTATATTTGAAGTGGTCTTTATCTCAAATAGCCATAGTTTATGTGGATGGGTACTAAAAGCGCCGGCTTGTTTGTTAAGGCCTTCCCTCTACTTGTCTTTTGAGAAGTTTAATGGAAACCCTAGCTACCATGTGACTCAGAATCAGTGAGAAATGTTTCTTTCTTTGTGTTCTTGCCACAAACATCTATCTTTTTGGAAACATGCTGTTGGTTTTTTTCAGGAAAA
Organism: Furipterus horrens; assembly: GCF_987537825.1. Taxonomy (NCBI): domain Eukaryota; kingdom Metazoa; phylum Chordata; class Mammalia; order Chiroptera; family Furipteridae; genus Furipterus; species Furipterus horrens. The sequence continues at coordinate 81,394,081 of NW_028327181.1, read as the reverse complement.
CAGGGTCATCAGACCTTTTCATTTAAATAGGGTTCAGTCTCCTTTTTAGTGAATCAAATATTTTCCAGCTAAAAATGTTTTATTTGTGTTAACTTTTTATTAATAAGCATTAGTAGTTTAATAAATAAGTAAATTCATTAACATACTTTATAATTTTCAGAGATAAGGGTATATATTGGCTTTGAAATAAGCTTAAATGATTAATGATGCCATTCAGATTAGATCGTGTCCCAGTTTGGAGTCTAACTTGAATTTTTGTGTGTGACATGGAATTTGCTCAGCCTTTGAAAAGAGCTTTGGATTGATGGTACATCTGTAATTTTGTTCTCCTTGCATGAGCTCTGTCTCTTCTCTAATAGGTGCGTGAATTCTCCAGTCTCACCTAGAAGAAGTTGTCTAAAGTTGTGTTTCTCTTTAGAACTTAAGAGGAAGGTGAAAGTAGAAATCACAGAAAGAATTTCATACGGATATTCAGTGGCAAATGAGCCCAGGCTTGGTAGTGTTTTGGAATAAAATAGGCAACTTTAGAAAACCTGACTCTGAATTATGGTCTGGTACCTTTTTATAAAAATTACTTTTTAGATAGGAAATTGAGGAGTTTCTGGTCAGAATTTTTGGGGCATTTGGCCCAGTTCTGTCTAGCAGTAAGGAGCTTTTCAGACTTTCTGATTCTCTGAAGAATGAGACTCCTTGCTATTTGAGAGTAATAGTTAGGAAACCCATAGTGTCATATAACTTGAATATGTCCCTGATAGAGATATGAAAATATTTCCTAATCAGATTTTTCTTTAAATGATAAAAATTTATATGTGGAAAAGTCAAGGATCCAATGTTTAGGCCAAATTATTCACCAGTCATTTACACATTTTGTAGTCTCAGTATTGCTCCATGCATTGCAGGGTTTATTATAAAGATAAACCTAGTCCTTTCCTCAAGTGAAGGTGTGGGGGAGACAGTATTGTACAGTTTTGACATTCCAAGTGCTTTACATTTATTTTGACACCTCATAAATCTTTTGCTAGATAATCCTCTTTTTCTGATGAGGGAACTGGAGCTCAAAGAGCTGAAACCACTTTCGCTAGTACTTAATGGATTTGAACCCAAAGTTTTCTGACCTGAAATTTTTATGCATTTAGTCAGCAAAATATCATGGTTGCTAAATGAAGTGCTAATAAGATAGTTCAAAAGAAAAAGAATCCTATCTTATGAGAGATGAGTAGAGATTTTGTGAGGGGAATTTAGTTTGACCTTGAGTAGAAAGAACAGAGTTTGAGTTAGGAATTCATTTTTATCATCAGAATGCTCTTACCTGAAAGAGACCTCAAATAAAGTTAGTAAAGGTGATACAGGTATTTGCTACACCGTATATAGTACCAGGATAACTTTGCACAGAAGGGGCTGCACCTTGGATTTGTTTTATTGATAACATCTAATTTTCTTCCCTCCCTGCCTCCATGTTGTGGTAGGAATTTGAGATAGACGGTCTTGGCTGTCCCCTTCAACTTGGAAAGCTTAATCTCTGACTTATCCTGGGAACTCCAGGATAAAATGCTCATTCTTTAGACAGTTTCCTGGGATTTGGGAAATAACTCCTAAAAGTGATTTAATATTTGTAAGAGGGAAGGGAATGACTGGACAGAGGGAGATTTTCTAGGCTTATTGATTGAGTGGCTGAGAGAAGACAGCAGATGTGGAAAAAAACACATTCTATTTAAATCTTGGCTAGAGAGCCCGTTAAGTGGGCAGAAGAAAAGAGAGACTAGGTTTGTGGCCTACAGTAATCATACAATAGTCCTGACAGGCTCTTTATATCTGTTTCATTTTCTTCAGAAGGAGGAAATTAGAATTCATATTTATTTAAAATAGTTGATCCTCCATCTTAAAGTGGTTTTTATAAAAGTGTTAATTCTGGCCCTTCCTGGTTTGGCTCAGTTTGACATCATCCCACAAAGTGAAAGGTTGCCAGTTCGATTCCCAATCGGGACGCAGTAGAGAGGCAACTGATTGTTTCTCACATCAGTGTTTGTTTCTCTCTCTCTCTCTCTCTCTCTCTCTCTCTCTCTCTCTCTCTCTCTCTCTCTCTCTCTCTCTCTCTCTCTCTCCCCCTTCCCCTTTCTCTAAAAATAAATAAAATCTTTTTTAAAAAATTGTAATTCTGAGCAGCAAGCCTCAGTAAAACAATTTTGCCAACTGTTGGTTACTTGAGTATCCCCAAAATAAAGGTAAATAAAAATAAGACTAACTGCTTTTAGACAGCAGCGGTCTTACCTAAAGTTCTATAATCATTTTTCCTAAAAAGATGCAGTACTTCCATTTATCTAGGAGGGATTATTACTGTGTCAGTCTGTATGTATGTACACATATATGTGTTGTGCAGGTGCTTCCCTTCTCCCAGCCCTTGTAGAGTTGATGGCTTTGTCCCTGATTGTTCAGTATAATAGTTTGCAGATTCACTAAGAGAGCTTATGTAGTAATGCTTGCTTTATTTTTTTTTTTCTCTTCCACTCCTCTTTTATTTTTTACTTTCTTTTCTTTGTGATGTGACATTTTCAGCTGATGTAATGAAAGCAAATCCTTCTAATTTGGGAGCCCAGATCACAAGAGTGAGTTTTTCTACTAGTGTTTTTAGCTGTATATCTTTTTTTGTGTGTGTGTCTCCTCCCTTTTCTCCTCCCAATTCAAAAATATGCAAAATGCACATTTCTTAAATATAAGATAAGAAAATTCCTCTGTCTGTTGAACATCATGCCTTTCCACAAAGCAATGTCCATTTTATATTGGGACAAGTTCTTTTTCCCAATGCTGTTGTAAAAGCATAAGATGATGTATGTGTTCTGGTTTGGTTTGTTTGTTTTTTATATTATCTAGTGTGTCAAAAATAATCTTAGTTCTGCATTGCAGATAGAAATGTCTGGACTCTGTCATTAGTGTGTCATAACACTGTTCTTTTTTGGTAATTGTACTTTTGTTTTAAGAAAATTTATATAATAGCTCTGACAGTAAAAGATCCATTCTTATTAGGATTTTAAGTAATAAATTCTTTGACTTATCTCTATTCTCCCTCCTTATCCCCTGGATGTTCCTCTCAGGGCCATGCAGCAATGAAAAGCTACACATGCTACTGTCTAATTTCAGCAGACTGACCTGATGAACTATGGTCAGACTGGTGAGCTCTGAACATGCTAGCATTGGAAGACGGTTTGTTTGAGAGTTACAGGAAAACTGTTCATACTGAAAAGAAATAATAGCACCTTTTTACGGTGAAATTAAAGCATGTTTTCTCTTTGTTCTGATTCAAATAACTTCCCATGTAAGCTGTACATTGCTTTTTAAGATCTTACACCTGGGTAATTTTCTGTACTAGCTTAACCCCTTTCTGTTCTCCTTGGCTTGTGTTATTACAATTTATCTCATGTTCAATTTGTCTAGTTTTGCATCCTGGAAGAGCAGGTGATTAAATAGTCCCTTTTCTTTCCTCCTAGTGTTCTAAAATTTGCTTGTTGCTTCTGACATCATTTAAGTTTGCCCAATAAAGCAACTGGTATGCTATCCTAATTAGAAAGGCATATACTCTGAGTGTTTTAGCCAAAGTAATGAACCATTGTGTTTTCAGTTACCAGAAGAGAGCTTAAGAATGTATCCTACGCTAGCACTATAACCATTGATTGAGGATAAATTTTAAAGGCCTTGCTTCCAAGATCCCCAAGTTACTCTAAATCACCTACCATCTGTTCCCCTTTTTTGTTACCCTAGAGATTGAAAGATCTCAAGCAGAGAGAGTTTGCTCGAAATGTTTCTTCAAGATCCCGCAAGGATGAGAAGAAACAGGAAAAAGCCCTTCGGCGCCTCCATGAGTTGGCAGAGCAACGAAAACAAGCTGAATGGTGAGGATATTTTCTCTTAAAGGCTCACAGATAATTATAATCCTTAACATTTAAGATTATAATTTAAGAAGTATGATATTTAAGTTTTTAATAGATCCTTCTTTCAACCTAAAAACATATCTACACTTGGAGTATACTATACCGATTAAGAATATGCTCTTCTGAAGCCATATCCTACAGTCTTTGTGACATTAAATTATCTAACCTCTACGCCATCTTATGTATAAGATGGAGATGGTAATAAAAGTCTACTACTTACAGTTGTTGTGAGGAGTGATTAAGTTATTACATAGAAAGTGCTTATGAGAGTGCTTAGCACATAGAAGATGCTTAGTAAATTATGGAGTTGTTAATTGTTCCTGTCTCCAATGTTCTTCTTATATAGAAAACCACATATATTGCAGTATTCTATTTTATAGCTAAAAAGTACTGGGGCACAGATTCAAGTGTTGTAACTGCCTTTTAAGTACTATACAGTTAGTATTAACCACTCTGAAACCTAGGAAATTCCCTAAGGTTCTTTTCTTCTTGAATGTTCTTTCTAATGTTCCTTCATGGTTCTTGATTAACAATCTGGGGCTGATATTTTGCCTTGGGTGGAATTTATTCCACCTAGGGCTAAATTTTTAAGCAACTAGACTTTGGGGGCCCAGTCTTTGGGCACCTGAGGATTCATGAGGTATATACATTCCAATCAGAAGGACTAGGTCCACCCTGGTAAGAGGCTCAGTTGGAGCACTGTTGAGTTCGGGTTCAGTCCCCAGATGGGGCGGGTATGGGAGGCAACTGATCATTGTTTCTCTCTCACATCAATGTTTTTCTTTTGCTCTACCTTCCTCTCTCTCTCTCAAATTGTAAGCATATCCTCAGGTGAGGATTAAATAAGAAAAAGGAGGACTAGGCCCCCCTATGTTTGTTTTTAATGGCTGGCCAGGACCAAAGGAAGGAACAGGTTACAGTCAAAGGAGAAACCGGTTGTGACTATTAAAAGTTTACAGCCCAGCCCTGGCTGGTGTGGCTCAGTGGATTGAGCACCGCCCTGTGAACCAAAGGATCTCTGATTCAATTCCTGGTCAGGGCACATGCTTGGGTTGCAGGCCACGTCCCTGATGGATGTATCTCTTACACATCGATGTTTCTGTTCCTCTCTTTCTCCTTCCTTTCCCCTCTCTAAAATGAATAAATAAAATATTTAAAGAAAAAGTTTACAGCCCAGTTGGGGTCAGAGTTTCTGAAGTTCCTAGACTTACTAGGTTTATCTTTCCCTCTTGATTCTCGATTCTTTCTTTCTTTCGTACTTCTCGTGTGTTTTGGAGGCAGAAGGAAGGGTGAGAACACATAGAGTGTAAGTTTTGAAACAGAATTAACCTGTGAGCTCTAATGTTGAGCTAAACTGTCTATAGATTCCTTTTTTGGCAGCTTTTTATGTATGTAGTAAGTATATTCCTCTTGGGCGTGTTGCAAGGGTACCTCCCAAAAAACTATATAAAAGGCCATTATCTAGTTCAGGACATACTTTAATAGATGTTTTTCTTCAAAGATGACTTTTAGTTCTGTTTTATAAACAAACAGTTAAAAGATGACCAAGTAATCTCTTGGGTGGATAAAAGAAGGTTTTGAACCCGCATCAAGGTATTTCATTACCTTAAGAGTAATGCATGACCCCATAGTATTACTGAAGTAGCATAGCAAAGGTTAAGCAAAAGATCAAAATAAAATCTCCTTTTTATTTAATTTGATGCTTTCTTTGCTGTGGGGTAGGTTTCATGACACAGTGTAAGTATCTTGCTATCCAAGTCTCTTAGGTTTCCATCTTCCAGTAGCAGAAGTTCAGATAGCAAGGGATGCCACGTGATCCAAATATATTTGATTCCTGAGTTTAGGACAACTAGGGTTCAGGTTAACAGGGACTTCATCCAGGTAGATATCTAATTCTCTTCATTCTTCAGTTTGCCTTGAGAGATACCTTTATAGTTCACACACTGTATAAATTTCAGGCATAACAGAAGTTTAAAACACTGGCTTTGAGTCTTCTCAGTGTCCCTGTTTTCAACGCTGAGAAAGTCCTTGGTAGTATCATGATCATTGAATGGAATGCCTAGATAGTCACAAAACCAAAACAAATGCTTGGGTATGGTGCCCAGGAAATAGGCAGAGACTTAGTTTCTAAAACAGGCATGCTAATCACAGATTGCCGTAGAGTAGCACAGTGGAGATTTCTAGCTATGTTAAACTCAGAGAATATGTACATTTTTAAAAATGGAATTTGAGGAAATTTTGGGACAACTGTAATAGAATAGCAATTTTTAAAAATGAAAATTTTTTTTCTTTTTTTTTAATGTTTTTTATTGATTATATTGTTACAACAGTTCCAATTTTCTCCCCCTTGTTCCCCTCCACCCAGCACCCTGAAAATTTTTTTAATAAAAATGAAATTTGAAAGAGGAAATTCAGTTTTGTTTTTTTCGGTTTTGTTTGGGTTTTTGTTTTTTGGTTTTTTTTAGCTGAATAAAACCTTTGTGAATAAATATTCAGCCATATATTTGATAGCAAACTGATGGGTAGCATGATACAATAAGAAATGAGCATGGATATAGGATGGGTGGACTGTACCATATAATAATGATAAAGTATTTTAATTTTGGACACTTTAGGAAGAAATAGCGGTAACTGTCTAGTTTTGAAAATGTAGCTTGATAGATTAGTAGTATGAGACTGCCTCACTTCACTGAGGGCGTTCTCTTCATTAGCACAAGGCTAAGAAACGACTACCACTTGGTGTCTTTTAGACCTACCTGTGAAGAATGATAGAACATGAGGTAAGTATTTAATAAGTATGAAATGTACCCCTAAACCTGTTTTTTTGTTTTTTATTTTTCTAAACCATTGTGTAGTGCACCTGGAAGTGGTCCTATGTTCAGACCAACTACAGTGGCTGTAGATGAAGAAGTTGGAGATGACGATAAAGATGAATCAGTTACAAACAGTGGCATCAGTGCCACCACCTCATGTGGCCTGGGATCTGAATTCTCCACAGATAAAGGAGGTCCTTTCACTGCAATACAAATCACTAATACCACTGGACTGGCACAGGCTCCTGGGTTAGCCTCCCAAGGTGTCAGCTTTGGCATTAAGAATAATCTGGGTACCCCACTGCAAAAATTGGGAGTATCATTTTCTTTTGCCAAGAAGGCTCCTGTTAAACTTGAATCAATAGCATCAGTTTTCAAGGACCATGCAGAGGAAGGGACATCTGAAGATGGAACAAAAGCTGAGGAGAAGGGTTCTGACCAGGTACTACAGAAGGTGGGAGACTCGGAGGGTAGTAGTAATCTCGATGGTAAAAAAGAGGATGAAGACCCTCAGGATGGAGGGTCCCTTGCCTCAACATTATCTAAGTTAAAAAGAATGAAGCGAGAAGAAGGAGCTGGGGCTACAGAGCCAGAGTATTACCACTACATCCCCCCAGCACACTGCAAAGTAAAACCTAATTTTCCCTTCCTGCTCTTTATGAGAGCCAGTGAACAAATGGAAGGTGATAATAGCACACACCCGAAGAATGCCCTGGAAAGCAAAAAAAGCAATTCTCCCAAGCCTAAAGGCTTCATCAAGGTGGCAGCAAGCCAAGGAGCAGACAAGACAGTTAGTGAAATCTCCCAGCAGCAGATAGAAACTAGTGTGGCTGAGCCCTCAGAACCTGGAAGCAAAGCTGAAACAAAGAAGGCCTCAGAAGGGGATATAAGTGAGCCAAAATTAGAGAGTCAGAGTCAGAAGGCTTCAGAGGTCCAAATGTGTGAGTCTAACCCTTGTAAAGAAACCTCTCAAACCACACCAGTAGGGAAAGAAAGCCAGGAGGGACCCAAACATCCTACTGGTCCCTTCTTTCCAGTTTTAAGCAAAGATGAAAGCACTGCCCTCCAGTGGCCATCGGAGCTATTAATTTTCACCAAGGCAGAACCCTCCATTTCATACAGTTGTAACCCTTTATATTTTGACTTTAAACTTTCAAGGAACAAAGATGCCAGAGCTAAAGGGACAGAAAAACCAAAGGACATAGGAGGCTCCTCAAAGGACAATCTCCAAGTCCTTGATCCTGGTGAGCCAAACAAAAGCAAGGAAGGAGGAGAGAACATAGAACATTTCTCAGGAGACAAAGTGGATGCACCTGTTTCAGGGTCTGTCTCTCTCAGCCTGAATAAACAGGAGCCTGGTGGCAGCCATGGGTCAGAAACAGAAGACACAGGGAGAAGCCTTCCCAGCAAGAAAGAACAATCCAGCAAGTCCCACCGACACAAAAAGAAAAAGAAGCACAAAAAATCTAGCAAACACAAACGGAAACACAAGGCTGACCCAGAAGAGAAAAACTCTAAGGTTGAGTCTGGGGAGAAGTCTAAGAAGCGCAAGAAACGAAAACGAAAGAAGAATAAGTCAGCCCAGGCAGATTCTGAACGGGGACCCAAACCAGAACCTCCTGGGAGTGGTAGCCCTGCACCACCAAGAAGACGGCGTCGAGCTCAAGATGATTCCCAACGGAGATCCCTCCCAGGTGAAGAGGGCAACAGTGGCAAGAAGGATGAGGGTGGGGGTGGTGGCAGCTCCCAGGATCATGGTGGGAGGAAACACAAAGGTGAGCCTCCAACTTCATCCTGCCAGCGAAGGGCTAGCACCAAACGGAGCAGCCGGTCCAGCCATCGGAGTCGACCCAGTAGTGGAGATGAGGATAGTGATGATGTTTCTTCACGCCGGCTACACCAGAAGTCTCCATCCCAGTATAGTGAGGAGGAGGAGGAGGAGGAGGAGGAGGAGGAAGACTCAGGCAGTGAGCATTCCCATAGCCGCTCACGATCAGACCGGCACCATTCTTCACACCGTTCCTCTCGGCGTTCTTACTCAAGTAGCTCAGATGCTTCTTCAGACCAGAGCTGCTATAGTAGGCAGCGCAGTTACTCTGATGACAGCTATAGTGACTATAGTGATCGATCACGAAGGCACTCAAAGCGCTCCCATGACTCTGACGACTCGGACTACACCAAGCACCGGTCCAAACGGCATAAATACTCATCTTCTGATGATGACTATAGCCTCAGTTGCAGCCAGTCCCGAAGCCGGTCTCGGAGTCATACCAGAGAGCGCTCAAGATCCCGGGGCCGGAGCCACAGCAGTAGTTGTAGCCGCAGCCGGAGCAAACGGAGAAGTCGTAGTACCACTGCACACAGCTGGCAGCGGAGCCGGAGCTATAGCCGGGACCACAGCCGCAGCACCAGAAGCCCTTCCCAGAGATCAGGCTCCAGGAAGGGATCATGGGGTCACGAGAGCCCTGAGGAAAGGCGTTCTGGTCGTCGAGACTTTATTCGCTCAAAAATCTATCGCTCCCAGTCTCCTCATTATTTCCGATCAGGCCGGGGAGAAGGTCCTGAGAAGAAGGAAGATGGCAGAGGAGGTGATGGTAAAGGGACAGGCCCACCCTCTCAAAACAGCAATGTTGGCTCAGGAAGGGGGTCAGAGGGTGATTGCAGCCCTGAAGATAAGAACTCACTCACTGCCAAACTGCTACTGGAGAAGATCCAGTCAAGGAAAGTGGAGAGGAAACCCAGTGTGAGTGAGGAGGTGCTGGCCACCCCTAATAAAGCTGGGCTCAAGCTTAAGGACCCCCCACAAGGTTACTTTGGGCCCAAGCTCCCTCCCTCTCTTGGCAATAAACCTGTCCTTCCACTGATAGGGAAGCTCCCAGCCACTCGAAAGCCCAACACTAAGAAATGTGAAGAGTCTGGCTTAGAAAGGGGAGAAGAGCAAGAACAGTCAGAAACAGAAGAAGGGCCTCCAGGGAATAGTGATGCCCCATTTGGACACCAGTACCTCCCAGAGGAAACAGGTGGCCCCCTATCAGAACCACCTCCAGAAGAGCCAAAGTCTGAAGAAGCTACTGCTGATCACGCTGTGGCTCCACTAGGCACCCCAGTGCACTCTGATTGCTATCCTGGGGACCCAGCCATGTCCCATAACTACCTCCCTGACCCCAGTGACGGGGACACCCTAGAGTCCTTGGATAGTGGCAGTCAGCCAGGCCCTGTGGAATCTAGCTTGCTGCCTATAGTGCCAGAACTTGAGCACTTTCCCAGTTTTGCACCTCCCAGTGGGGAGCCTAGTATTGAGTCAGCTGATGGGGCTGAAGATGCTTCCCTGGCTCCCCTGGAGAGCCAGCCCATCACCTTCACCCCTGAGGAGATGGAGAAGTACAGCAAGCTCCAGCAGGCCGCACAGCAACACATCCAACAGCAACTTCTGGCCAAGCAAGTAAAGGCCTTTCCAGCTTCTGCTGCCCTGGCCCCAGCCGCTCCAGCTCTGCAGCCCATCCATATTCAGCAGCCGGCCACAGCCTCTGCCACCTCCATCACAACTGTTCAGCATGCTATCCTACAACATCATGCTGCAGCAGCTGCTGCTGCCATTGGCATTCACCCCCACCCTCATCCCCAGCCACTTGCCCAAGTACATCATATCCCCCAGCCCCACTTGACCCCCATTTCTTTGTCCCACCTCACTCACTCAATCATCCCGGGCCACCCTGCCACCTTTCTTGCTAGCCATCCCATTCACATCATTCCTGCCTCAGCCATCCATCCTGGACCTTTCACCTTCCACCCTGTCCCCCATGCTGCCCTCTACCCTACCCTCCTTGCCCCACGGCCTGCTGCAGCAGCTGCCACTGCCCTCCACCTGCACCCACTACTTCACCCCATCTTCTCAGGTCAGGACCTGCAGCACCCTCCCAGCCATGGCACGTGAGTAGGGGGATGGAGCCCAGGTAGGACCAGGGAAAGTGATCCATAAGTCTTCCCTTGGGGGTGTTGAGCCATTGATACCAGCAAGTAGAAGCTGGGATGGGCAGTGTCTGATAGCCAAAGAATTGAGTTTTGGCTTGCAGGGCTGGTTTTAGATTTGAGGTTTGCTTTGGGTTCACTATCAGGGATTTGTTTTTCCCTTTTGTCCCTCCCTCTTCTGTGTTTCTAAGCTAGGGAACACCAGTAAATGCTACCCACCCCTCTGAGGCAACATCTCCAAAAGGTCAGGTTTAAATACTCCCCTCCTCCCACTACTTTTTTATCTCTGCTCTTCTATAAATTTTAAACCAATTTCCTCCTCTCTGGTCAGCGGGTTGTCCATCTGGTCCTGCCTTCCCATTGTCTTTGACCATCCCTTGGTGACCTTGTGTTATCCGGGTGAGTTGAAAAGGGAGTCTGACCTGGAATCAGATGTTACTCGTGCTGTTATTCAATTCACTTCCCACATAGAACCACACATTTGGCACTGTTGTCCTCGTGTCCCACATCCCAGAAGAGACATCGGCATATCCCAGAGAAGAAGATCCTGTCGTGATTACAAGCTGTGCGGAACATACGTAGAGTCGCTCATGTGCTTCCCCAGAGAGGAGCTCGTATGTCTGAAGGGTGTATTTTCTTCTGTCACGTTGATGTTTCTTTCTTAATTTATAGGATTTTTTAATGTAAAAAAAATTGCACTGAACTCTATAAACATAAATGCTGCTTTTTGTAGCTCATAAAAAAGGTTCCATATTTGTAGTATACTGCAATAATATTTTTTACATCCAGCTCTTTAAGTGATCCTTGTTCTGGTGGCTTTGTGTAAATATGTTTGCCCTAGTTGGACTAAGAAACTAAAGACTATAAAATGAAAACAAAAAAATAAAGTATTTGTTTTCTGCTAGATGCAAAAATGACTTAAGCATGTATATTTTATCAAGCTCATGTATTTTTTGAAGTTACGAACTATAAAAATGTTAAAACAAAAAAGGAACATTGTTTAACATTTTTGCTGGGACAAAATGTTCAGTAATTTGCATTAAATGGTGCTTCCAGCACTGGGATTTTTGAACTAATGGGCACAATCAGCTGGGAGTGTTAGAAGGATACTCAGTTATGACAGTCTCCCTTATGTGCTTTGCTGTTTTATACAGAGAAACAGGTGGGCCCCACAGAGGAGGAAGTCATTCAAGAGCTTTATTTGAAAGCAGTGAGATTCAGAGTGATTGGGGGTTTCCTGGGTGCCTTGTTCCAGGCAGTGCATTTGCCTTCCTAGTACTTAGCCTCCTCTGACAATTTTTTTTTTTTTTTAATGTGCCTTTTGGGTTGGCTAGAAACAAGTAGAAGTAGACTGGGGGATGATAGAGTTGAGACAGTTTTCTTCTCTTTTTTTGTTGGGAGGTGAGCACATTTACAGATACTGCAAATTCTTTTGTTTCATAGTTTTCATGCCTTCAGCCCAGCGTAATTTAAGCAGTAAAGATTCCTTTTTTCTTTTGTGTGTGACACCATGACACCTACCAGAGGAAGTACCACTTCATTCCTCTTCCTCTTCTTGCCTTTCACCCAGGCTCTCAGACCTAACACACTGACCCAAAGGTGTTTATATTGCACGTCTCATCTTCTTTGGTGTAGTTAGCAGTTCCCTGTTTGGCAGTTCCCTATCTATTCCTGGGGCTAGAATGATTAGGTTGTCACCTACAGGGAAAACAAACCCTACTTACCTGGGCCAAGGCTCTGTGTTCTGCCTTTCTTCTCAAATTCTTGAAAAAAAGGTTTTAAGTTTATGAGAAGCAAGTGTTGGGCAAATAAGGGTCTTGACTGACCCTCCAACCTTTTCAGTGCTCCTCTTGTGATCCAGAAGCATCACTCTTAATAACTAGCACTGGAAAAATGAAATCATGTCTTTGAAGTGAAGGGACTCATTTTTCTTTGCTCGCAGCCCATGTAAATAATTTAAATAATACAGTATTAACATTTTTGTGCTGCTTCCCATTAGCTTGTAGATTGAGCCATACTCTGGCTGCCTCTGCCTTCCTGGGGGCAGTTTTCTTTAACTTCCAGAATAGTGATCTTAAAACTTAAAGAAAAACAAAGTAGCCTATCCTTCTTTACAAGCATAAAAGATTGTATTTAACTTTATCACATATGATAGAGATATATATGCTGTAAAATTAGGGAAAGGAACTTTCTAATAAACCAATGATTTGTGGAAACTTAGTAGAGTCTCTTGTGATTGTTGCCCCATTCAAGTTGGGAAGGGATGGAGTTATAGGTTACACATAACATCTTGTTTGAAGTGATCAAGGAATAGACTCCTGTGAACCAGTAGTTGATGTTTGGGGTTGTGCTTCTCAGAGCTCAGGCTGCCCAAGCAGAGGGGAAAGATGATGTTGTGGGAGGAAGAATAGTAAAGTTTCTCATCCTTGGAATGTGCACCTGCTTTCCACACTCCCCACAAGAATTTTCTGTTCTACCTTCATTTTAGAGATATGATCTGTGTGTAGTAGAATATATGGCATGTAGGTGCTCACTAAATAGGTTTAGAATTTCTGGCTTTGATAAACTTCAAGGCAGTGGGATTTACAAGAGTTATATGTCTGGCCTTTTCCCACCAGCTCTATTCTGTATACTAGAGCCAGTCTTGAATTATTCTCCTCAACCCTATAATAATAATACAGTGCTTGAAGCTACCTGGTAAAGGAAATATTCCTTTTTTACTGAGCTGATAAAATCCTCTACCTACCGTATCCAAAAAAAAAAATCACAGAAGGGCAAGTTTAGCACCAAGAGCTAACCGTATATTTGTAGTGATAAATTCCTTTCCTTTCTCTTCCTCAGCCTTCCGGGAAGTATTAGTACACTGTCTGTTTCTTAACTACTCTCATAATAGCTGTGTTCTTCCCTTAACTGAAGAGAAGCTATTCAACTTGAGCCTTGGCTTGGATGCTGAGATCCTCCTATTTTTCTAAAATAACAAAATTTCTGCCCACAAAGAAAGAAAGGATGTTAATTTTCTGTACAGGCAAGGTGCCAGTGAAAGAAGCAGACTGGCCTGTAGAGCGTGTGCTCTGTGAAGGTATGTGCAGCTACCTGCCTCAGCCACCTGGGCTTGCAGCGTGGACATACTCCCTTTTACACTCAATGTCTAATCCAGCCCTTGTCAAGCATTTCCGTTCTTAGTTGCTAGAGACATCTTCACCTCCCCCTTATCAACTCATGTCCAAATTTCTGCAGCATTTCCTGACTGACCTCCCTGACTATAGGATATAATTCCCTGTCCCATATAAGCTTATTGGCTTCTCAGAATCTGACTACAGTTCAATTTGTATTCACTGCTTCCCAATAAAATTTTAAGTTCTGAGAGGACAGGGACTGATTCTTACACTTCTCTTTTTTTCTTAATCCCTTAAGAGTGTTTTACAGTGTTGAACATAAACATTTTGATTATATGTTCGAGAAGGACATGAACAAAGTGAAATACTGTTGATGGAGGATTATGCATCAGGGCTTAGAAAGGAAATCAAAGATGATAAAAGATTTTTCTTTGTATCCACCTCACCTAGCTCAGTGTTGACTTAATGAAACCTTAACAGAACTTTGTATTCATTGAGGGATTCTAGCCCTCAGGCAGCTGATGGGATGGAAAAGTGGCAGCAGCACTCCTCTGCCTACCATCTCAGACAGGAGTTAACCCAGTTCTGACTCCAAAGGAACACACAGAGGAACAGAATCCTTACTGAACACCAAACTCCTTTCCCTTCCCAAATCTGGTGCTCCACTTGGTTCCAATTTTAGTTACTGGTACCACTGTCCTACCAGCCAACAAGGTGCCAAAGCTTCAAATTAGTTGACAGCTCCCCACCACATCCAGTTACTGATTGTGTAATCTCTGCTGTTGTCCCTCGTTCCTGCCTCACCACCTTTAACTGAGAGGGTAGCAGTTGCTCTCTGATCTTCCCACTAAGTCCTGCCTTTTCCAGTTCCTCCTATCCACAGGCAGCCAGTGTAATCGTCCAGATTGGAGCACAACCAATGTGTCTCTTATGCTCTCACTTTAAAAATCTTTATGATTCTGCCCTGGCTGCTGTGGTTCAGTGGATTGAGTACCAGACTGCGAACTGGAAGGTTGCTGGTTCAATTCCCTGTCTGGGCACATGCCAGGTCCCCAGTTAGGGGCGTGTGAGAGGCAACCGATTGGTGTTCCTAACACATCAATGTTTCCCTCTCCCTCCTTTCTACTCTCCTAAAATAAAATACTTTTAAAAATACATGATTCTTCATCTCCTACAGATTAAAGTTCAAATTCCTTTATAAGGCATTCAAGGACCTCCAGGTATTTGACTCCAGCTTTCCATTCCACCCTAATGCCCCAGTCCACCCTGTCCTGAGTCAACTCCTTGCCCTTCCCTATAATCAACCTCTGTGTCTGGCACTCTGCTTAAAGAGACTGCCTGAAAACCCTTTATTTTCTGATGAAAGGTAACATAGTATAATGGTTAAGAACATGAATTCAAGCACAAATGTGTTTGAGTCCATCCATTGGCTGTGTGAACTTGAGCAAATTACCTGAAACACTGCCACGGTTTCAGCATTTATGCAATGGGCACGTTAGTACCTATTTCATAGGTTTGTTATGAAGAGCACATGATATAAACTATTTGAGCTAGATAATCTCTACCCTTCTCAAGGTATGCTTTACTGTTCCTCTGCTGCAGGTATGTGTTCATGTCTTAACTCCTGGACTAAGTTCTTTAAAGACCCTTGATAAGGTGTCTTATCAGTGCCTTGAACAGAATAAGTACTTATTAAAAATATTAGTGAAATGTGAGTTAATTTGGGGCTACAGAGTATACCCTAGTAATTACAATACCACTCAGGTGAGGCAGTGGAAAGTTGGAAGGTAAATAAAAGCCTGAGTTAAGTATTCATTCTAATAGATGCATTACTTTCCTACCATGATCCTGGCACTGAAATCAGCAGTGAAGGGGGCCTGGACTAAAGTTTAAGGAACTTCTAGTAAAAGGTAGGATTTTGAGCTGAGTGCTGAGGTGGTGAATTAGGAGAAGGGAGGAGCTGAAGGAATTACAGGATGGCACAAGGCTTGGGCAGGATAAGATGGTTAAGCTTGAAAACAAAAGGATGTGCCCATGTTCCTGTGCCCCTAGCAGATCTCAACTTTCTTCCCTGAGAACCTACTTTTGGGGGAAGACATGCAATGTCATAAGACTTGTCATTCCTATTCCTCTCATCCATAGAAAATGACCTTGCCTTTCTGCTCAAAATTGTTTCTTCTCTCCGTTATGGGACCTCATGTTTGCATCTTCCGTGCTCAATGCACACTTCCATTAAGTGTGTCTTTCAGCAATGCCTGTTATGTGTTGGGCTCCTAGGACCCAGGCTGCAGAAAGGACCTTGCTCTCCCAGGATTCATGGATACAATCCAGTGAACAGGCCATGGCTAAACTGTGCTAAACTCAGGGTGCCAGCCTGAAGAGTTGGGGGGTGGCTTCCCTTGGCAATTACCCTACTAGAATCAATTCTTGATGATTGGCTAAAGCTCTGTCTCCAGAAAGAGTGATGGCCATAATTGCAAAGCCTGTGAGCCAGAATACCCTTGACTGACCACTTTATCCCCATCTCTCTTCCCCTTGGACCATGATCCATTCACCACCCCTTTCCCAACCCTGGCTGCAGAGCTGTGACCACATTAAGCTTTGGCCTGAGATGGAGGAAGAGTAAGGAAGCTGCTGCACCAATATGACTGACCGAAGCTGCCCAAGGCCCTAAAAGGAGGAAGTGGATAGGTGCCTTATCCAAAATGGTACGCAGCTCAGGTTTTATCAGAAGGCAGCAGCTTCCTTACTCTTTCCCCCACCTCTGACCAAGTCTCAATGTGCCACATAGTGTAGGCAGCTATGTGGAAGGAGGAGGAGCTATAGAACTGTGGGCTAGAGTGGGGGTGTATGGACCAGTTAGTTCATGGTTTTAACCATCCCAAGCAGAAAGCAATGATGGCTTAAACTAGCATGATGGTAGTGGAAATGGTGTGAAGATTCCAGAGACCTAGTTGAGAAGCAGAACCTACAGGACTTGGTGATAAACTGCTCTCTGGAAAAGAGAGCAGTCATGGCTTTCAGCCATCAGCATCCACCCCCAGGATGGCCTCACCCCCTTCCCTTCCTGCCAGTCCTAGAAACCATGTGAGTACCAGGCCTATAGCCCTTTGTTCTGTCTACTGCTCAGTAAGTGGGTTCAAGTTTGATAAGAAAGGACTTCCTGTGGTAGAAACTGAAAGGAAGAGGAAGGGGTTAGCCCATTCCTGCCAAGGAGGTTGTGGGAGAAGGATGATGGCCAGAGCTTTGTGTCCATTTCATGCCCTCTGGCTTCTGGAATGGGTGCAGGTACTCTTGGGACCCAGTGCTGCCCCTCCAGCCTTGGCCTTGAACTTGGACCCAGTGCGGCTCACCTTCTACACAGGCCCCAATGGCAGCCACTTTGGGTTTTCATTGGACTTCTGCAAGGACAGCCATAGGAGGTGAGCAAGCCCTGGGGGAAGTTTGGGTGCTGGAAGAGAGAAGGTTCCCCCCACCATTACTACTTCCATGAGCCTTTCTGAGCACTTGCTATTAGTTATTTGGCTGGTATCATTGCTGAATATCCCTTATACATTTACTTTCCTGACAGTATTGATTGGTTGGTATTGTCACCATTTCCATATGGCTATGGCAGAGCTGTGGTTTGAACTTAGATCTACTAGTGTCCTCAGCAGTATCAGCACTCTACCCTTCTCTTCAGAGTTGCCTATTAGCTTCTCTAATTCTTCATTAGAACTAGCTCTCAAGAAGGCATCTGGTAACAGTTTAATGTTCTAGGTATCATGTAAACCCCTAGCTTTTTGGTGGGGGGCAGTGGGTGGTGTAGACGGATACAGAGCTTAGGTAATCTTTTTCAGCAATGATATAAACCCTTTGTATTCATATCAAACCAAATGTTTATAGTTCCAGCTTTCCCCTAACTTGCTGGGTTTCTTTGGGCGTTTGATTGATCCTGACTGGGAGTCAGTTTCATGGGCCCTAAAATGAAAAGGTTGCCTACATGGTCTGTGAAGTCTCTGAGGAAATACGATTCAGTGTCCCCCAAGGCACACTTGGCCTTCAGGGTAATGCTCCCAGCACGGGCACTGGGGCATGGGATATCCCTGGAATCAGCGCGGTGCTCATGCAGCTTTCCTACGCAGCGTGGCCATCGTGGTGGGCGCCCCGCGGACCCTGGGTCGCAGCCAAGAGGAGACGGGCGGTGTGTTCCTGTGCTCCTGGAGGGCCGAGGGCGGCCAGTGCTCTCCTCTGACCTTCGACCTTAGTGAGTCCCAGACAAAGAGGGATAAGGAGGGCCTAGAGGGAGCGTGGACAGCCTGGCTTCAAGCCCCCTCCCTTCTTGTGCCCTCCAGATGATGAGACCCGAAAAGCAGCCTCCCAAACTTTCCAAACCTTCAAGGCCGGGCAAGGACTAGGGGCGTCAGTCGTCAGCTGGAACGACAGCATTGTGGTGGGCACCGCGGGACGGGGGAACAGGGAGTAGTAGTGGGCAAAGGCATGTCGAGGAAGGGAGGTGGAAACCCGAGTCCCGCCTCTTCCCCACTCTCCTGTGGCCCTGCCCCAGGCCTGCGCCCCCTGGCAGCACTGGAACGTCCTAGAAAACACCGCGGAGGCTGAGAAGACACCTGTAGGAGGCTGCTTCTTGGCTCAGCTCCAGAACGCCGGCCGCGCGGAGTTCTCGCCTTGTCGGGCCAACAAAATGAGCAGGGTTTACTCGCAAAATAACTTTTGTGAGCTCCACTCTCCGTTTTGGCTCCGCCCATTCGCGGCCACACTGCCCAGCCCTTAATCTGAACTTTCTCCCAGCACCCGCTGGCCCTGCTTTCTACCCCACCATTCAACTGCCCATCTCCTGGCAACGTCCAGGCTATATCTGCTGACTCAAGGCCACGCCCCTATATTACCCCATGGCCCCGCCTCCGCCCCGCCCCAGGCTCTTTGCATGCTTCTTGATCCGTCTCTTCTCTGACCCTCCCCCTTGCCTCCTCCAGGGGAAGACAGGCGCTACTGTGAAGCGGGCTTCAGCTCCGTAGTCACTCAGGCAAGTAGCTAGCCTAAACGTCGTGAAACGGCTCCCAAACAGGGCCCGCTCTCACCTCCAGGGCTTCCTTTACAGGCTGGAGAGCTGGTGCTTGGGGCTCCTGGCGGCTATTTTTTCATAGGTACGTGCTCATCCGTACACCTCCCTCCACTCACTCTCCTCCTGGAGAGACCCCAGGAGTCTGGGCCTCTACACCCACTGTCTCTCTTACCCTAGGTCTCCTGGCACGGGCTCCAATAGCAGATATCTTCTCGAGTTATCACCCCGGCACTCTCTTGTGGCATGTGCGCACCCAACGCTTCACCTTCGACTCCAGCCGACAGGAGTATTTCGACGGCTACCGGGGTAACCCCAGAACCCCCCTTAGAGGCTCCCCAGCACTCTGTCACACTGCCCACCCCCCCGCCCCCTGCGGAAGCGCCCCCATGCCAACTCCTGCTGGCCGCCCCAACACCCAAGGCATCTCCATGCTCTGCTCCCGCAGCTTCCCACGCAGACCGCCCAACTCCCACATGCTCCACCCCGCCTTCCCTGCAGTTCTTGGCCTCTCGATGGCCTTCGTTTTGCTGTCTACATAATGCAAGGTTAAAATGGGCGATGTCTGAGTCTCCTTCTTCGCCCTCCGCCCCTCCTTGCTTCGCTCTCTCAGAAAAACTAATTCGCGCTGTGTATTCAGGGTATTCGGTGGCCGTTGGCGAGTTCGACGGGAATCCCAGCACTACAGGCAAGAAATCCATTTAGGGGCAGGGGCTGGAGGTTGGGGAGCCCAGCCCAGGAGGAGCACCTCCAAACCTCACACCAAAATCTGCCCTGCGTGGGGAATGGTGGGCGGGAGGCAGATAGGTTCGAAGAACCTAATTCAGTTTTCCTCAGAGTATGTCTTCGGCGCCCCCACCTGGAGCTGGACCCTGGGAGCCGTGAGTGCCACCTGCCCTGCCTTTCAGCATCCCGTAGCCCCTGACCCTACTCTTAAGTCGGACCACCCACTCCCCTACACCTCTGCCCTTTTTCACCCGGAGCGGGAGGCTGCCTTGGGGGACAAGAAGGACGTACTCATGTGCATTGTCTGCGCAGGTGGAAATTTTGCACTCGAACCACCAGAGGCTACACCGGCTGCTTGGAGAGCAGGTGAGGGCCGGTTCCTGATGGGGTGGCCCAGACTGAGGGACTGAGACCCTAGAATATTCCACGGGGGTGTGAGGGGCGATGTCTAAGACAGGGAGGCGGGTCTGGGGACGGGAATTAAGGCGCACCTGTCTTTCTGCAGGTGGCTTCGTATTTCGGACACTCAGTGGCCGTCACTGACGTCAACGGGGACGGGTGAGGAGGGGCATGTCCCAGCCCTACCCAGCTGAGTCTCCTCCTTTCCTAGCCCTCACTCCGGGTGACCACCGAGGGGAGCGGGAGGGCGAGGATGGGCGACATGTGGCCCTGGCCTGCAGTATCCCCCCAGACCACCCCACTAACTCCACGTCTGGCCTGCAGGAGGCACGACCTGTTGGTGGGGGCGCCGCTGTACATGGAGAGCCGCTCTGACCTCAAGCTGGCGGAGGTGGGGCGTGTGTACTTGTTCCTGCAGCCTGGGGGCTCCCACGCGCTGGGCTCCCCCAGCCTCCTGCTGACTGGCACACAGCTCTATGGACGATTTGGCTCAGCCATCGCACCTCTGGGCGATCTCAACCGGGATGGCTACAATGGTAAAGGAAGAAAGGAGCTCCACCAGCTACGGAGGGGCTGAGAACCACAATAAAGACCATGAATTTGACCTGAGGGCAGCAGGAGCCAGGAAGAGTTTTAAGCAGAGAAAGTTAAAGGAGACCAATTAGTGCCCTTTACTGCCTGGAACTCAGGCTAGGCAGTAGGTCTGGGGAGGTGCTATGGGGAGATATCAGCAGTCCGGCTCTGGACCTATTTGATCTTGAAGGACTTCCCCACATCAGGCAGGCAGGTCCAGAGAGCAGTTAGGTGTAGCTTCCCCCAACTTCCACCAGGGAGGTCTGAGTGGGAGATAGGGGCTGGGGGAGCAGGCAGAGCTCCTGGGCGCATGTGAAGGGAGGAGAGGTCCAGGAAGAGAGCCCCGTGGAGCAAGAGCATTCAGCGCACTCACAGAGGAAGTGAGTCTGGAAAGAGGACAGAGGAATATCTAAAGGAGTAGGGGGAAAAAAAAAAAAAAACACCAGGAGATTTGATGGCCCAAAACTCAAAGGAAGAGACTGTTCTAAGCAGAAGAAAGGAGTTAATGGCACCAGATATTTCTGAAAGGTACGATTAGATAGGGCTGGAGAAATATCCATGGTCTTTAACAACGAAGAGGTCATTGGTGACAGAGACAAGAAGTGATTCAGGTGTGGGCAGGGATATAAGCCAGAATGCATGGGGCAAGATATGAATGGAAGTGAAGAATTGGAGGCAGCCAGCATAGACAGCTCTTTAACTCAGTTTGTAAGAGAGAAAAGATGATTATTGAAAGGAGATGATGGTCAAGGGAAGGTTGTTTTAATTTCAAAGAATATGGAGTAGGTTGAATGTGAAGGAAAATGATCTTATGGGAAAATTGGGGGAGGGATGAGCTGGAGGAAGATCCCTTTGATGCATGAGGGATGCCGGGGGGCGGTGGAGGATAGGATGCTAAGCCCAGTGGCAGGGTGAAAAAGGGATACCCATTCCAAGGTCAGACAAAGAAAGGGGTGTGGAGTTATAGCACAACAGTTGGGCTGCTTTTCTTTGTGAAGGAAGTGCAGGGGTGACTGGGAGCTTGAGAGAATGGAGAATGTTTGAAATGGGTGCTGAGCAGACTGGGAGAGGGAGCTGAGCAGACCCCCACTCCCACCCCACAGGACTGCTGGGCAGTTCCTAGTGAAAGCTGGAGGTCAGGAATTCATGGTGCCCTCTCTGGTGGGGTCTGGCCAGGCTTGCCCAAAACTGGCAGTGGGGAAAGATGGCTGAGGATATGGCAAGGGTGGTCAACTGGTCAGGAAATAAGTAGAGATGAGGAAACCAGCCCTGACTGGTGTGGCTCAGTGGGTTGGGTGTTGTCCCACAGACTGAAAGGTTGCCAGTTCAATTCCCAGTCAGGGCACATGCCTGAGTTTTTGGGCCAGGCCCCCAGCTGGGTACATGCAAGAGGCAACTGATGTTTCTCTCCCTCTCTTTCTCCCTCCCTTTCCCTCTCTCTAAAAATGAATTTTTAAAAAAGACGAGGAAGCCAAAAATCAGGAGAGAGTGAAGGCCTGGGGACACAGCTGTAGTGAGAGTGGTTGATTTGGGTAAATTCTGGGTAACTTGATCAGAAAAATCAATAAATATTTTTTAAGAAAAATACTGCACAGAAGACAAAGGAAAGACAGTTACAAAATATAGATCAAAGATCTTGATTCCTGCCACATGCAGAAAACTCTTACAAATTAATAAGATGATGATGAATAACAAATAAATTCTCAGGAATGATCCTAAAAGTTATTAGTAATGACAAGCCCATGATGTGGTGTAAGCAGAATAGGGTGAAGGTCCCTAAGGAAAAGAGGGTCAGTATTTAATAGGTCTTGGTTACTTAATCTTCTGGTACTCGGTTTTCCCGTCTAAAATGGGAATAATGATGCTTAATAGTCAGGATCAAATGAAATCACAACAATATATTTTTCTCAATAGATAGTGAGGTCTGTTACTGTATTTGTAATAATCCTACTTGAGGGGTCTCTCTCTGACCCAGTTGTAAGCTCCTGGAAGGCAGGACAGCTGCCTCTTTGACCCAGACCTTTGCATCCCTCTCCTGGTCCCCTGGGGTCTGCCCAGAGTAGGAACTACTGAAAGGTTTACAGGGCCACCTGGAAAGATTGGAAAACAAGAAGTCACTCTCTTTTTGTTGTTCCTTCCAGATGTTGCAGTGGCTGCCCCCTACGGGGGTCCCAGTGGTCGAGGCCAAGTGCAGGTGTTCCTGGGTCAGAGTGAGGGGCTTAACTCACGCCCCTCCCAGGTCCTGGATAGCCCTTTCTCCACAGGCTCTGGCTTCGGCTTCTCCTTGCGAGGTGCCACAGACATTGATGACAATGGATACCCAGGTGCCCTGGACTGCCCCCAGCTAAATAAAAAGGGCCCTTGAGCATTAGCTGGAGATGCTAAGAGATACAGCCAGGGACCCATACATGACTTGGTGCCCCACTGACCTGTGTGTGGGACTAGAATGCTAGGGAGGATCAAAAGGGGGAGTGGTTTGGGGAACCCCTGGGAAGATGATGACCTCATGCCCTCTCTAATTACCAATTCTGACCCCCTCCCAATATCTATAGACCTATTAGTGGGAGCATACGGGGCTGACAAGGTGGCTGTGTACAGGTGAGTACTGGCTCCAGGTGTAGGGTGGGGAGGAGAACAGGCCAGGAGGGGCCACAATGGCAAGCCTCCCCCAATCCACCAGAGCTCAGCCAGTAGTGATGGCTACTGTCCAGCTGTTGGTACAAGACTCACTGAATCCTGACGTGAAGGATTGTGTCCTGCCCCAGACCAAGACGCCAGTGAGCTGGTGAGGAGACAGAGGGCATGAGCCAGGCAGGATCTGGGACCTCGGGGGCCCTAACCCCTGAGTCCCACTCACATCTTTGCAGCTTTAACATACGGATGTGTGTAGGAGTCACTGGGCACAATGTTCCTCAGAAGCTAAGTGAGTGGCATGGTGGGCACAGGAGGGAGGTGGACCTGAGCTCCCTTGGAGGCTGGCCAGGGAGACCCTGACGCTTCCTGCTTGCCCTGTCAGGCCTAAATGCTGAGCTGCAGCTGGACCGGCAGAAGCCCCGCCAGGGCCGGCGGGTGCTACTGATGCACTCCCTACAGGCGGGCACAATCCTGCACCTAGACGTGGGGGGGAAGCACAGCCCCATCTGCCATACCACCACAGCCTTCCTCCGTGTACGCCCAGGCTGGGGATGGGCAGGGCTGGATGTGCAAGTCTGTTCATTCAGCCCTGGGGTAGGGCTGGCCGCTGCAGGTCTGGGGGTGATCAGTGGTAGGGTGCATGATCCTTGTTCCCTCCTTAGGATGAGGCCGACTTCCGGGACAAGCTGAGCCCCATAGTGCTCAGCGTCAATGTGTCCCTGCCACCTGAGAAGGATGGACTACCCCCTGCTCTCGTGCTGCATGGAGACACCCATGTCCAGGAGCAGGTGAGGGTGGGCAGGAGTAGGCAAGGGAGGTGAAGAACTGCTACCAGAAAGGCAAGGTTAGGGTTATTGTCCTAATGAAAACCCCAAAACCTCAGTGTCTTCTAAGCCCCAAGTGTTAATGTCACCTCTACACTGATATAAACCCATAAACCCTGATGTCACCACCTAAACCATGACATTGTCCCAAGCCCTGCTGCAAACCCCAAAACCCTGATGTCATCGCCACACTACTTTCATTCTCAGATCTTCTAATTCCCTAACTTCACATGCCCCCAGCTTACCCACATACCTTGTGTCCTCTGTAGACCCGCATCATCCTGGACTGTGGGGAAGATGACCTGTGTGTGCCCCAGCTTCAGCTCACTGCCAACATGTAAGGCCTCCCACTCTACCCTCCCCTGGCCCAGTTGTCCCCTCTGTCACCCCTTCCCCACCTGGGATACCATACACCCATACACTGCCCTCAACCCCTGACCTCCTCCCAGACCCAGGGCCTGGACAACGAGGCCTCTCACTCCTTTCTCCCCACAGGACAGGCTCCCCACTCCTAATTGGAGCTGATAATGTGCTGGAGCTAAAGATGGATGCAGCCAACGAGGGGGAGGGGGCCTATGAGGCTGAGCTGGCCGTGCACCTACCCCCAGGTGCCCACTACATGAGGGCCCTCAGCAACATCGAGGTGAAGCCCCTTAACCTTGGGGCATATTACCAGGGATGTGAGAGGTGTGGGATCCTCTTCCCGCCCTGAGAGCCCCCACTTTTCTTATGCTTTGCTGTAAAAGCTGTATTATTATTTTTTTAATTTGTAAGAGGAGAACTTGCTAATGGCCTGAAATTTAAGAGCTTTATTATAAAACCCAAGTCAAAAATGGCTCAGGAACTAAATATTGACAAGAACCTCTGTTAACATTTGGTGGATTTCCTTCCAGTCTTTTTTCTGAACATCAACACACACTTATATAGGTACTCTACATATTTATTTATTTATTTATTTATTTATTTATTTATTTCATTGATGTAGTTTATAACAATGGAATTATAGTCTAGGTAATGTTTTGTGATTTTTACTTCCAAAAATCATAAAAAATAATAAAATGCTAGAGTAATACATAAATTAGAATGTGACAGTCCCTTGAATTCCCACTCTCAAGAAAGCCTCCTCCCACCCTGGCACAGAAATCTTTTCCAGACTTCCCAAGGAGTTTAAATATATATGGGCTGCTTTGTAACCATCTTCTTTCTTGAAACTACCTCCTCAAAGGGCTTTGAGAGGCTTATCTGTAACCAGAAGAAGGAGAATGAAACCAAGGTCGTGCTGTGTGAACTGGGCAACCCCATGAAGAAGAATGCCCGGGTGAGGCTGCCGAGTCCTGGGTGCTGGGTCTCCTCCACCAGGGTCTCATAGACAGCCAGCTTTTAGGGGTTGGGTTTGGAGTCAAGATAGCCCTGGGCTGAAATCCTGGTCCTCACACTCCCTATCTCTATGTTCTTGGATGAGTGAATTTCCCTCTCTGATTAGGCTTCTGAGTAAAATAGAGATAGTGATGGTGGCCTTGGAGGATGAGGACTGGACGCCACATTCAATGTTCAGAGTAAGCATTTGGGTAGTGACTTTGGCTGTCTGGTTTCTCAGATAGGAATTACCATGTTGGTGAGTGTGGAGAACCTGGAGGAGGCTGGGGAGCATGTGTCCTTCTGGCTGCAGATCAGGAGGTATACTGGACTGGGGAGTGCCTGATGCAGAGACACTCAGGTGCCCTCCATACAGAAGAGTCTTCTGGGATGCCTGCTTTTCACTTTCCTGTTCCCTTTCTTCCTGTTTCTGAGTCTTGGAGCCCAAGAAGACGTTCTTCCTGAGGCCAAACTTTTGTGTGGCACAGTCTGTGGAGTTAGCTCTTTCTGAGCCCTCTGAAATTCCGTCTGTGCCCCTCCTCCGCAAGTCCTGGTGTTCACTGGGCTGGTTGGTGTCCCTGACCTGCTTCTCCTCATCCCCTCCCCTCTAGCAAGAACAGCCAGAATCCATACAGTGAGATTGTGCTGCTGGATGTGCCAGTCCGGGTGGCGGCCCGTGTGGAGCTTCGAGGGTGAGAGGCCCAGGATTGATAAGGGAGATGGCAGGCAAAGCCCTATGGTTCAAGGGGTCCTGGGAGAACCCCCACAGGCAAGTCAAGATAAGCTTACTTTGGGGGCTTGGGCCCCTGCAGGAGCTCCTTTCCAGCCTTCCTGGTGGTGGCAGCAGACAAAGGCAACAGGGAGAACAGCTCAGACAGCTGGGGCCCCAAAGTGGAGCACACCTATGAGGTAGGGAGGAGACTCGGGGCCCGAGGCTGGGGTGAGAGGGTCCCAGGAGCTACAGTCTAGGCACTGAGCCACCTAATATTCTGCCACCACCAACTCCACCAGATCTACAACAATGGTCCTGCAACTGTAAGTGGCCTCCACCTCACCCTCCTCCTCCCTGGCCAGTCCCAGCCCTCTGACCTGCTCTACATCCTGGATATACAGCTTCAGGGGGGTCTTCGGTGCTCCCCACAGCCCTCTCCTAACCCCCGCAAGGTGAGAGCCTGGGTGGAAGAAAGAGCTGTGGGTGAGTCCCCAGCCCATCAGCCAGGTCCCCTCTGGGA
The DNA here is from genome assembly GCF_987537825.1 of Furipterus horrens. Classification (NCBI taxonomy): domain Eukaryota; kingdom Metazoa; phylum Chordata; class Mammalia; order Chiroptera; family Furipteridae; genus Furipterus; species Furipterus horrens. The sequence goes on along the minus strand of NW_028327181.1, from coordinate 81,367,457 downwards.
GGGCAGGGAGATGGGCAGAGCACGGGACCTAACAGATTCTTTGCCTCCCCAGCTGAACTGGGGACAGCCCACCCCCACTCCCTCCCCCATTTACCCAGCCCATCACAAGCGGGAGCGCAGGCAGGCTTTCCTGCCAGGGCCCAAGCAGCCATCGAGGCTTCAGGATCCAGTTCTTGTGGTGAGCAGGCTCTGTGGTCTCTAGGTGGGGTCTCTCGTCCCTGAGAGGATGAGAGGCAGGGAGAGGGGCCAGAAGTGATGTGGGACTCTGGTTAGCCACTTTGGTCCAAGTGCATATGAAGGATAGTCTGGTCTTGTGTCTGGGGTTCCCAGTACGTTAAAGATAATGAATAAATGCCAAAGCAGGGTTACAAAAATTCTGGGTATTGAACGCTGTATGATGGCCCACATCTGCCAGCCCTCTCCCTGAACCTCTGGGACTGTGTGAACAACCGCATTTAGAGATAACGTCTGAAGCTTGGATCTGAGGCCCTTCCTGAGAAGGAGGCCCAAGCTCCCTTACTGCCCACCCCATCCCCCACCTCTGGCTTCTCCTTCTCCCTCTGTGTTGGGTGCTAGGTGTGAGAGGGTGATGGGGCTGGGGGGGGGGGGGCTCGGGACTAATAACGCATCCCCTCAGAGCTGCGACTCGGCGCCCTGCACTGTGGTGCAATGTGAGCTGCAGGAGATGGCGCGCGGGCAGCGGGCCCTGGTCACTGTGCTGGCCTTCCTGTGGCTGCCCAGCCTCCGCCAGGTGGGACAAGACGTGATGGGCGGGGCCTAGGGGCGGGACCTTCTGGAGGGGAGGGCTGAGTGTGCTCTTGGGAGAGGCGGAGCTTTAGGTTGCAGGAAGAGAGTGAAGGCCAGATTTACTTTGTTTTCTTTTATTTATTTTTATTTTTTATTTTTAATTAATTGTTTGCTGGGGGGCGGAGTTTGCTTTGGAGGAGACAGGTTTCAGCCAGGGTCAGGGCTCCTCAGGGGAAGTCTGGGGCTGGGACTCCTGCAACCAACAGGTCCGTGTGAATGGCTTCCCTCCACCTCCACCCCCAACCCCTTCCAGAGGCCATTGGATCAATTTGTGCTGCAGTCGCACGCCTGGTTCAATGTCACCTCCCTTCCCTACTCTGTGCCTGCCCTCAGCCTGCCCAGTGGGGAAGCTCTGGTGAGTATGGAAGAATATTGTCAAGGAGATGAGTCCCATTGGTCATCCTATATATCCTTGTCCAGCAGAATGGGGGCGGGGCCTCCCTGGGTCTAAAGAGTGAGACAGGTAGGTGGCTTGGCTTGGTGTCCCCACCCCACAGGTTTGAGTTTTTCAGAAAGGAAAGTGTCAGAGTGACTGAGGACATTCGCAGGTTTGTCCTTAGGTGCAGACACAGCTGCTTCAGGCCTTGGAGGAGAGGGACATTCCAATCTGGTGGGTGCTAGTAGGTGTGTTGGGTGGCCTGCTGTTGCTCACGCTCCTGGTCTTGGCCATGTGGAAGGTAAGGCGTGAAAGGGGATGGGGTTTCTAGGCGGGCATGGACTTGGCCCTGCCCACCCTCACAGGGAGGCAGAGAGAGAGAGAGTGGCCCAAGTGGGTGACCTAGAGCCCATCTGATCTATATCTCCACTATTAGACTGTCATTCTCCAGAGGACCTGTTTCAGGCACAGAACACTGGGAGAAGGGGCACCTGGAATTCTAAGTCCTTCAAACCCATTCACCCCTGAGAGGAAGAGTCACAGGGAATGAGTCCTTCTGAAACTCCCTGGCTGCTGTGGAGGACAGGGTTCACCTCCTCCCTGCTCTGTTCTTTGCCCCAACTGAGGTGGGAGACACAGGTCTGATCCAGATGCTGCTCCCTGCTCCTTATGAGGCCCTGATGGGTCACTCCCTCCTCTGTGCCTGGAGAACAAGTCAGCTGGTTTCAAACTGGCTCAGGTGCCCAAATCCTGGGAAACATAGTGCTTTTAGGGAAAAACACACATTAGACTCATAATGACCAAATCTACATCATCATACACTTAAGTCATAGAGAGACATAATCATCAGTATTTAAGAAAAATTCAGGGAAGAAAAAAGCAAAATATATATTTTTAAGTTACATGTATTACATTTAAATGGGGAAAGGCCTTCATCTGTGCAAACAGCGGGGTCCATGTTTTGTGCTGGTCCAGGAGAGGACCTCATGGCTGGCATACTTACTTCTTCCAATGCTGCTCTGGGGCCTAAGGATCATTTTTATAACCTGTCCCTGGCCCCCATGCACCCCCAGGTCGGCTTCTTCAAGCGGAATCGACCACCTCTGGAAGAAGAGGATGAAGAAGAGTGATGGTACAGCCCATGATCTGTCCTAGCAGGAAGGCTAATGTGATGCCTGCTCCGCCTCTTCTCCATGTGCCCCCCACTCTGGTTACTCAGGGGTTGGAGCTGTTCCATGGAGGCCTCCTGATGTCCTCCCCCTCCCATCAGAGATAGGCCTCCCCCTTTCCTGCTGTCTAATAAAGAGACAGCCCCAACACTCAGTGCGCTTCTTTTTTTCGGGGTCAGAGGAGGAGAGGGGGACCAAGGTGATATTTGGAGAGAGGATCTGGGGCTGGTAGGAATGTGAGCAGAGAACATTTCTGCCAGGGTGAAGGTTGCAAATTACTGTCTTTGGGGAGTGTCAGGGAGTAGAAAGTGGGGGTGGAACTAGGGAGAAAGAATGGAAGAGCCTCCAGGTGAAACTAGGGGCTATGGAGGTGTCTGAGGATGGCCAGAGGGGTGGCAGAGAGGCAGGCAAGGTCCCTGGTGGACAGCTTTAAACAGCATTTTTAAAAATGATTTTGAAGAGATAAATATCGAGAAAAGAACATGATCTTCCCACTCCCAATTTTTAAAAAGGGGCTTTAAAAGAAAGATTTTATCTACCTATTTATTTCTTCTTAGAGAGAAGGGAAGGGAGAGAGAAAGAGAGGAAGAGAAACATCGATGTGCAAGATGTGTGAGACATAGATACATTGATTGGTTGCCTCTCACATGCCTCCAACTGGGGACCTGGCCCGCAACCCAGGCATGTGCCCAGATTGGGAATTAAATCAGCAACCTTTGGTTCACAGGCTGGCACTCAATCCACTGAACCACACCAGCCAAGGCAAAAAAAAAAGGCTTTTAAAGGTGTGTTCAGAGTGGTCAGGGACGGCCCCTCTGATGAGGTGGGCAGAGAAATGAACGAATGAGCTGGACAGCTGCAGGGAAATAGTGTTCTGGACAGAAAGAGCAGCCAGTGAAAAGGCCCTGAAGTGGAAGCAGGCTTGATGGGTTCACGTAAAAGCAAGAAGGCCCATGGGCTAAAGGCAGTTGAGGAATCCCGGAGATGAGGTTGGGATCAGGGCAGGCAGACAGCGCCTGTGACCAAGGGGCAGACTTTGGACTTGATGCTAAGTGTTGAGGAAGTCATTAATGGACAGGCTTACCTCACAAGAGCTGCTACTGAAAGGGGAAAAAGGTAAATTCTGAACAGAACAGAACAATTTTATATCCATGCATGGCAAGTTCCATAACAGGTTTCTAGTTGGGTGACTGAATATTTAGGAAAAGATTAAGCCATGATCCTTGAACACCAGCCAAATCCATCCCCCACCCCCTGCCACCATTGCAGTTGGACAGCCCCAGACTATTTATCTTAATCCAACAAAACATTTGGCATTTGTCCTTATACACAGGACAGAAATGTGAGCTAGATGGAAGAGACTTGGATTGAAAACTGAACAATTTTGATAAAGCTGAAGGGTATCTCTATGGGGGTGTCCCAAAGCTCCATCCTAACTCTGGGCTGCTTGTATTGTCATGAGTCCCTTAACCCTGCAGATGGCTGCTGGCTGAGAGGGAGCTCCAATATGATGAGTGACTGAAGCAGATCTGAGGCAGCCTTGACAGATTGTAAAGTTGGGTTGTAACCAACAAGATGAAATTCACCAGGGATGAGTGCTAAATCCTGTGTTGAGGTTCCAAAATTTTGGTTACATAAGAAAAGGACTGGAAAATCTGGTTAGATGGAAATTTATGAGTGGAGGAGGACTAGAAGAAAGGAAAGGAAGAAAAACAGAATGGAAGACAGGAAGGAAGGAAGGAAGGGAGGGAGGGAACAAGGAAGAAAGAAAAAGTTTATTGGTTTTTGGCTACAATCTGAAAACAAGGTTCCCTTATTTCAAAAGACTCGACCAGGAGAGAAGCCTGCATTGCTGAGTTCTTTGCTCTAGGTATCCAATCTCCTTCAGGGCACTACATTTTGAGAAAGAAAAGGTAACAAGCCAGAGAGAACCAGGAGAGGGATACCAGATTAGATGAGGATTAGGCCACCCAGAAACTGAGTGATGATGACAACCAGAAACTGGAAGGAAAGAGAGTTTGGCTGGGACTAAAGGGCAGACCAATAGCTATCTTCAAATGTGGAGTTTAATGGCTGAGAAAGAAGAAAAAAATTCAGATGGTCATTCATGAACCAGACCCAGAGACCAACTGGTGATTCTCAGCGGGAAAGACAGGCTGTTTCCCCCTCTAGAACTTCCTAATCATTATGATAACCCATCGATGGATCTTATTTCCTGGACCAACAATAGCACCTTGTCAGGCATGTGCTACAGCTAGACCCTTTACATTATTATCTCACTTAATCATTACAACAGCCCCACGAGGTAGAGATTACAATTCTCACTTTAAAGGAACAAACTTGCTCATGGCTTAATAAGATGCAAGAGCTAGACAAGAACCGGGACTAATTCCCCAGCACTGTGCTAATATTTATGCGGAGAAAGGGGAGCAGTAAAGCAGGGCAGTTCTTAGACTTTTTGGAGACGCTTATGACGAAATCCACCTCTCTCTCAGTATATTGCAAGCAATAGCCATTTCTCCCACCCCCAAATTTTGCACCAAATTTCGGGGCTCTGGAACTCCAAGTACCCTGGCGATTGGACCCTATTCGCCACACTCCCTTGCAGCCCCAAGTCTGGGACCGCAGGATGGTGGCTGCAGGGTGGGCTGAGCTCTGGCAGGGCCAGCGGGCAGCAGGCGGAGCGGGGCGGTGAGGGGGCGGTGCCCGGAGGCCCGCGGGGGTAGGGCGCTGCCTGCAGGGGGCGCTGGCGCGGCTCCGGGCTGAGACAATCGCGCTGAGCGGCCGCCGCAGCCAGAGCGGGAGCCCGAGCGGCGCGGCGCAGAACTGGGGCTGAGCGGGGTCGGCCGTGCGGGGCCGGGCGAAAGCCATGGGCCGCTAAGGCTGGGCCGAGCCCCGCGATGCCGCCGCCGAGTGGCCCCAGCGTGCTAGCGCGGCTACTACCGCTGCTGGGGCTGCTGCTCGGCGGCGCCTCCCGGGCTCCAGGCAAGTCGCCGCCGGAGCCCCCCAGTCCGCAGGGTGAGTCTCGGCCAGGATGGGCAGCGATCGCCGGCCTGCGCCCCCCACTCCCACCGGGCCTCCGCCCGCCAGCCTCCTCTTGGCGGCGCTCGTGAATTCGGGGCTATTCTATTCCCTGAATTTGGGTGGGGGAGATAAGCGACCTTGGTTCGGCGCTTTTAGGGGGGATGAGGACCGCCAGGGAGAGGTTTCGAGGAGACACAAATAGGGAGGGTGGGGGTCCCCAGGGGGTCCCCAGGCTCTGCTCCGCCGCCCCCGTCCTGTCTTGTTTTTCTCCCTCCTGATCCGCGAGGCGCTGCTGCCCGAGCCATTGTCTGCGGTAGACACCCGCCCCTGGGCGGGCTGGGGCGGGCGCCTGCTCCGCAGCCCCCTACGGGTTCCTCGCTCCAGACCCCGGTTGGGTGGGGGCGCCGCATCGGTTGCCACCCTAGGCCCGAACGGGGGCTGGGCGCCTAGAGCTGGGTTTGACGGAGGGAGGGGAGAAGGGGGAGTGGGTGAGGCTGTGGGCGGATTGACTGTTCGAATGGGGTTTCTTCGCCTTGGAGCCTGACAGCCCCCAGCCAGCCCCTCAGGTTCAGATTTGGGGGTGCACCTAAGAAACGCTGCTCAGTCAGTTAAGGAGAAGGGGCTGCAGTTGGGGGGCTCTGGAAAAAGGGGTACATTGTGATTCCCACCTTAGCGCATGGCAGGGCTGTGGTGACGGAGCCATGCTGAACTGGTTAGCTCGTTGTGGGCAGTGCCGGCTGGGAGGGCAGGCTCCTGGGTCCTGTCCAGCAGGCTTCCGGCCACTCCTGTCCCCAGTCTGCTCCCAGATCACCCCCCTCCTCATCTCACCTCTCCATCACAGTGGAGGAGACCCTCCCAGCGCCTCACCGAGCCCAGGTGGGTGTGTGAGGTGGGGGTGGGGTCAGCTCTTGCTGCAGGAGAGGGTGGAAGAGCTAGACCACGACCCCTTCCCTAGCTTGGGTTCGCAACCCACTCCAGCCCTGCACCTCGCTTCTAGCCTCCTGCCCAACCACCCAGCTACTGCTCTCCCCTCTCTAGCCCCTGGGCCCCATCCCTGTCTGAACCCGAACTGGTGCTCCACCAAGAAGCTGGCAGGAAAAGCAGGGTGGGGGCATCTCGATTGGGGAAGTGGGGTCCGGATGAAGGGAGGGGGTCGGATTTCCTCCTGGAATGAGGCAGGGCTGAAGCCAGGAGAAGCGGATACTGTTTGGAATGTCAGGCTTTGAGGAATGGGGATCTCCTCTGGCCTCAGTCTTCTCTGTGCTCTAGGGGACAAGAGATTTGATGGCTAGGAATGGGTCCTAGTTTCTCAGAAGGCCTTTCTTATATGGCCTGCACCCCAGGGAAGGGGGCTCAGGGAATTGGCTGGAATAGAGCCAGGACTTGGGCTCTCCCAGTCTGCGAGCTGGAGGCCCAGTTGAGAGGAAGGGGAAAGGAAATCTGGGCACCTGCCCCTTTACCCCCAGGTTGGGCACTTATGCCTCCTTCAGGCCTTACATACCCACCCAGTTTGATCCCTGGGCTCTCTCCCCTTTTCTAAAGAGCTGGCCCTTGAATCCAAGGCATTCCCTCAAATGCCCATAGTCCATACTCCTGGGTTCCCTCTTCCCAGCTGCTCCATCCAGCTGCTCCTAGCCTGGGGTGGGGGTAGGGAGTAGCCAGGCCCCTCTAGCTTCTCAGAATTCCTACTGGGGGTGGTGGTAGACGGGAAGCTGCCAATTCCCAGGAGAACAAGAGAGCAGGAAAGTGCAGAGTGTGTGCACCCACCCTACAGAGCTGAGGCTTCAGCCTGGGAGTGGACAGAATGGTGAGTTCAGGAACAGCTGGATGGGATGCCAGGGGCAGGCGTGGTGGCCCTGTCCCTGAGGTTGGAAGCTTGAGATAAGACACCTGACACTGTTGAGTATTAGACTCCACCAGTGAGGCCCCCTGACCTTCCCATGCCCTGTGGCCCTTAGCCCTCTCAGTTCCCAGCTCTTTCCTCTGTACCTAGACTCCCCTAGTTTTGTGTCTGGCACCCAGCCCACTCCTTACCTGCCTCTGGGGGCCCCCACTTAAGGTTTCTGTACCTTTCCAAGCATGACACCTCCGTATTAACAGCAAGGTAGGGATGAGGCATGTTCTTGAGGGAGGGGCTGTACTGAGTGGGAAGGGTTAGATGGTGCTCGGGATCCGAGGCTGTCTGGGGGATCCATGAGAAAACTCTAAGCCTGTTTCCTCCTCCCATTACCCCATCTGAGATCAGGACACTTGCAGGCTCCTGCCAGCTAGACAATCGATGGGCTAGGGGCAGATTTGGCTGGAATGCAAAGGACATGGACTTCCCAGCCCCCTCCACACCAGTTTCCCTTGGCCCTGGGTCCCTCCCTCCCTATCTCTTTCCCCTTGCTAGGGCCCCAGCTCCCTGCCCATCTCTTGGGAGGGAAGAGGGCGTTGCCATGGTGACTGACTGTAGCTGACCAGCTGGGAGGGGACCAGCAGTACACGTGAGGAGGAGGGGTCAGGAGGTACTTGTTTGGGCTTCAGGGTTGGGGTGAGTCTCTAAATCTGAAGAGAAACAGGTTTGTGCAAAGGGTTCTGGGAAGAGAATGAATGATGGGAATAACCATTTCCCTCGTGTCTGCTTCTTAGTTTTTTCCTGAGAACCCAAACTCTGACCAAGAGCCCATCCTCCCATCCAAATGGCTGAATCCTGACCCCTCTCCTCTCCACTTGGCAGCCACTGGTTCTCTCCTTATTCATTCTTTCTCAACCCTCCTTTCCCTCCCTCACCCTGACACCACTCCCCATAGGGTCCAGTAGCTAAGAATTTGGATCTAGATGTCAATTCCCAGGTTTGGATCCCAGATGTCCCACTTAACTATAGTGCAAGTATATAAATTCTTTGAGCCTCAGTTTCTTTATCTGTAAAATGGGCCAAGAGCATGTTTAATCAAGTCTAATACATCATTGACTGGAAGATACACCATTATTTCATGTACCAGTAAGAAATGCTGCCGATTATAATTATGACATCATCAACTAGAGACATAGTCTGAGTTCAGAAATGTTAAAATGTGGAAAAGTGTAAGTGTTAGACTTGATGAAATATGGTAGTAGTAGTGCCACCTACCTCACAGGCTGATGTGAAGTTTGAGGGCTCTGTAAATGTTGGCTTTTAGAATATCTTGTCTAGTCTTGGACTCAAAGCTACGCCCAACCTACAGCCCTCTCTTCTGAACTCTCCTCAGTTCTCTCTTCTCTCCTCTCTCCTCCTCACTCTCCTCACCCCATCTTGTCCACAGAGATCCTGATCAAGGTGCAGGTGTATGTGAGCGGGGAGCTGGTGCCTTTGGACCGGGCCTCCGTGGATGTGTTTGGGAATCGTATGCTGCTGGCCGCTGGCACCACAGACTCAGAGGGCGTGGCCACACTGCCCCTCAGTTACCGCTTGGGTACCTGGGTGCTGGTCACTGCTGCCCGCTCTGGCTTCCTCACCAACTCTGTGCCCTGGCGCGTTGACAAGCTGCCCTGTGAGTGCAGGGGCAGGTGGAGGGGGGGGGGGACAGCAGCTGACCTCATCAACCCCTTCCCAAGATAGTCCTTGGGGACAGAGGGAGTTGGCTTTCCAGCAGCTGCTGCCTGGGCTGGGGTGTGCAGTGGGGGTTGAGGGAGGATGAAGTCACCAGGATTTGGATGGTGGGAGTGTCCCAAATGGGGGTGGCAGGGGCTTTCTCTGGAGCTGACAGGCCACCCTTCCCACAGTATATGCGTCAGTCAGCCTCTACCTGCTCCCCGAGCGGCCGGCTACCCTCATTCTCTATGAGGACCAGGTGCACATCCTCTTGGGTTCTCCTGGTAAGGCTCCCCTTACCTCCCCCCCGATCTTCTCTTCCTCCCCCATGACATGGGTATAGAGAACTCTGCTCTTCCATACTAGCTGGGTGCCCCTGGGCAAGTCACTTAACCTCTGAGCCTCAGTTTGTTCATCTATCAATATATGATGCAGATATTGATAGTATCTATATCATCAAATTGGGGTAAGGATCAAATATTACCAAGCGTGCAAAAAATAGCACAGAAGGTGGTCAATAAATGTTTATTGTTATTGGGGCTTCTCGTGGTTTCTATTCTCCATCTACTCCTACCGTTAGAATTCCCACTCACTGCCACCTTTGTCTTCAGTGGGTCTCCACGCCCTTGTTGTACTGGGAACCTGGCCATGTTAGAAGACCACGAGAGGGCCATTTCAAGATATTGGGCACTGTTGGAATGCAAGGCCTGGAGCAATCCTGCAGTGGCCCTGGTATACCCATGAGCTTTCAGTCTCATTCAACTAAGACTTATTGCGGTGCCTAGGCTGTGCCTGGCACTATGTCTGGTGCTGGGAAACAATGGTAAGAAAGAAAAGACCCACTCCCTGCCTTGTGGAGTTCACAGTCAAGTGGGAAGGCACACAAACAGATCATCACAAACCCTGAAATAATTATTGAATACAAAGCAGGCTGAACAATGGAGTAGATGGCAGCTGCATTCAATATTGAGAAAACCCTAACCTGCGAGTGTTGTAGGATGAGAGAATTTGGTGAAGGGAGCTATGGGACTGTATGGCCTTGGGAGCTGCAGAGGGAACAAAGGCACCTTCACTGGAGAGGAAGGCCTGGGGAAGTATTCCAGATGCAGGGGCGGAATGGGATGCTCTGGTCTGGCTATGCAGGAGGAGCACCTGGTGCAGACTGGCTGATGAAGCCTGGCAGAGGGGACACTCCATCTAGCTAGTACTAAGGAGACATTCTGGGTTTTGGAGTGGGAGAAGCCCCTCCTCAAATTACATTTGCTCATCATCTCTGTTCCTGAACCAGAGGCTTCTAAAATTTCTTTAGAGGTTTCTAAAATGCCAAAGGAACCATCCTTTGCCCCCTAACTCAAAGCCTCCCAAAGCTCCCGCTGCTTCAGTATAGAGCCTAGACTGTTCACATGTTGACCATGCCCCCTGGGACCTGGCCTGCCACTGCCTCACACATCCCACTCCGGTCACCTGGAGGCCCCTAACCAGCATGCTGCACTGTGCCACTGGGCCTTTCTCCTGGCAGCCCTCCTGGAAGTCCCTTTCCACTTTCTTTCCTGGCTGTCTTACTCATCCTGCAAGGTGCCACATAGCCAAACTCCCCTTGCACAAGGCAGGATGGAATGGTGAGTGACAGAATGTCTCCTGGCACCAGACGACCTAGGCTTCAGTCAGGCTCCAGGATTGTGACCTTACGCAAGTTACTGAACTCTCCTGCCTCCATTTCTAGACCTATAAAATGGGGTTGATGATAGAGGTACCTACATCAGGGGCTGGTGTGCTAATTACAGGGGTTTTAATATAAGTAGCCTGCTTAGAACAGTCCTCAGTATATCAAAGCTTAATAAGCATTAGCTATTACCATATTGTATCATGTCCTCTCCACCCCAAGACAGGCAGACTCACAAAGTGCACACACCACCTAAGCCATCTAATGCAGTAGCTACTAGCCACATGCAGCTATTTAAATTTAAATAAATTTTGCCTTGGCTGGTGTGGCACAGTGGATTGAGTGCTGACTTGTGAACTGAAAGGCTTCCAGTTTGATTCCCGGTCAGGGCACATGCTTGGGTTGTGGGCCAGGTCCCCAGTTGGGGATATGCCAGAGGCAACTGATCAATGTATCTCTAGCACATCGATGTCTCGCTCCCTCTGTTTCTCCCTCCCTTCTCCACTCTCTAAAAATAAATTAAAATTGTTAAAAATAAATTTAAAGTTCATTAAATTTTTAAAAATTAAAAATAAACCCAGTTTCTCAGTCACACTACACTAGCCACATTTCAAGTGCTTAATGCCATGTGTGTCTGCTGGGTACTGTAATAGGCAACACAGATACAGAACATTTCCATCCATCACAGCAAAGTTCTAATGGGTACCCTGACTGCACCACACTAGACTGTGAACTTGAAGGCAGGGAATCGTGAATTATATCTTACTCATTTTTGTGTCCCTAGCACCTAACATAGTGCCTGCCACACAATAGACAATAATTGTTTGAGGACCTGAACCTCATCACTTTATAGGTTAATATGGAAACTTTCAGAGAGCAAGTAACTTGCTCAGGGTCACACAGCTAGGACTAGGAGATTTCTGATCCATGTCCCTCCCAGTTCTCTCCCTAAGTCACCACCTTCCCTGGCCTCCCAAGTGGTCTGACCCAATGGCTCCCCATCTCCTTAGATACTTGCTTTCTGCTCTGGTCCCTGGCAACTGCAGCTCCTCCCCTCTCTCTCTCCAGGTGCTCGATCCCAGCCCTGGGTGCAGTTTCAGAGGCGGGCTGCCCGCCTACCTGTCAGCTCCACCTACAGCCAGCTCTGGGCCTCGCTCACACCTGCCAGCACCCAGCAGGAAATGCGGGCTTTCCCTGCTTTCCTGGGCACTGAGGCTTCCAGCTCAGGTACGCTGGGTGCCATGCATGGGAGGGATGTTCCCTCACAAAGGATTTAGCCCTCAGCCTTGTGTCCCCTTCCCGCAGGCAATGCCTCCTGGCTGGAGCTGATGCCCCTGGCTGCTGTGAGTGTGCACCTGCTAACAGGCAATGGGACAGAAGTGCCACTCTCAGGCCCCATCCACCTGTCCCTGCCTGTGCCCTCAGAGCCTCGTGCCCTTGCTGTGGGCACCAGCATTCCAGCCTGGAGGTTTGATCCCAAGAGTGGTGAGTGCCTCAGAGGGTTGCCGGGGCTGGAGTTTGGGGATAGAGAGACTTTAGATGGAGGGACATTGAGTCTGATGTGATCCCTGCCTCTCACAGGGCTGTGGGTACGCAATGGCACTGGTATGATCCGGAAGGAAGGCCGGCAGCTCTACTGGACCTTCGTCTCCTCCCAGCTGGGGTACTGGGCAGCTGCCATGGCTTCCCCCACAGCTGGTGAGGATGTGTGTGTGGGCAGGGAATGACAGGGGGCTGTGGGGGAATGGGAGACTGGGAGAATGGGCTCCTTCTGAAAGGCAGGAAGGGCAACCACACCTGGAACCCTAAGCTCTTGCCTGGCACAGGACTGGTCACCATCACATCGGGCATCCAGGACATTGGCACCTACCATACCATCTTCCTGCTCACCATCCTGGCGGCCCTGGCCCTGCTGGTGCTCATTCTTCTATGTCTGCTCATCTACTATTGCCGGTGAGTGTCACTGAGACCCCCACCTTCTCTCATCCTATGCAGACGGAGGCCTGCTCTATGCTTGGCCTTGTGTTGGGTGCTCGGGCCCCCAAAATGCATAAAAGCATAGTCTGATCCTCAAGGTGCTGACCGGAAAGCAAGGCATATGCACATGCAAAGACTGAAAGACTGGTGGCTTGAGAGAAATGGGAAAGGGGAGGCAGGACCTGCAGGCCAGGCCCCTCCAGAGACAACCTAAAGCTGCTCCTACCAGCCAGGCTTTCATATCCACAGGACCTCAGGCTTAGGAGCTCCTCCCAGGTTCTCACTGGACCTCCTACATGCGAAGGCAATTTACTGGAGAGGGACCCAAATGGGCACAGCTGTTGGCTGAACTTCCCACAGACATGCAAGCTCTTTCCACAAACCTCTCCCAGGCGGTTTTCTTTTGTTCTTTTCCCTTTCCTTCCTTCCCTTTCCTTCCTCCCTCCCTTCCGAGTCCCAGGCATTGCCCCAACCCCTCCAACTATATCAATCCCTCGTGTTGAGGGGGTATTGGGAGCTGCGGGGGTTAGGGAGTTGCTCTGACATTACCCCTTTCTAAGGGTCCGGTCTGCCCCCTCCTCTCCAGGAGGCGTTGCTTGAAGCCGAGACAACAACACCGCAAGCTGCAGCTCTCCGGGCCCTGTGACGGCAATAAACGAGACCAGGCCACTTCCATGTCCCAGCTCCACCTCATCTGTGGGGGGCCTCTGGAGCCTGCCCCGTCCGGGGACCCCGAGGCTCCACCTCCAGGTCCCCTCCACTCCACCTTCTCCAGCTCCCGCGACTTGGCTGCCTCCCGGGATGATTTCTTCCGCGCCAAGCCACGCTCTGCCTGCCGTCCGGCCGCCGAGCCTGCAGGTGCCCGCGTGGGTGAGGGCGCCGGGCTTAAGGGCACCCGCTCCGTCGAAGGTCCTGGCGGGCTGGAGCCAGGCCTAGAGGAGTACCGGCGGGGGCCCTCTGGGGCCACGGCCTTCCTGCCAGAGCCGCCCTCGCCACCGCCACCCTTCGAGCACTACCTGGGCCACAAGGGGACGGCCGAGAGCAAGACCCCCGACTTCCTGCTGTCTCAGTCCGTGGACCAGCTGGCTCGGCCGCCGTCGCTCAGCCAGGCAGGGCAGCTCATCTTCTGCGGTTCCATCGACCACCTCAAGGACAGTGTCTACCGCAATGTCATGCCAACTCTGGTGATACCCGCGCACTATGTGCGCCTGGGCGGCGACGCGGGAGCCGCTGGGGCGGGCGACGAGCCCATTCCGCCCGAGAGCACGGCCCCCGGCCCAGCGCGCCCTTTTCCCCAGCCCGACCCCCAGCGCCCACTGATGCAGGGCCACTCGGGCGCGGGAGGCGAGGGCAGCGCGGGTGGCAGCGGCGAGGGCTGGGGGGGCGGGCGCTCGGCGCCGGTCAGCGGTTCGGTCACCATCCCAGTGCTGTTCAACGAGTCCACCATGGCTCAGCTCAACGGGGAGCTGCAGGCACTGACCGAGAAGAAGTTGCTCGAACTAGGCGTGAAGCCGCACCCACGCGCCTGGTTTGTGTCCCTCGACGGCCGCTCCAATTCGCAGGTACGCCACTCCTACATCGACCTGCAGGCTGGCGGTGGCGGGCGGAGCACGGATGCCAGCCTGGACTCGGGCGTCGACGTGCACGAGGCGCGGCCCGCGCGTCGGCGGCCCCTGCGGGAGGAGCGGGAGCGCGCCCCGACAGCCGCCCCGCCGCCGCCGCCCCCGCCGCCGCCACCGGCGCCCCCGCGTCTGGCGCTCAGCGAGGACACGGAGCCCAGCAGCAGCGAGAGCCGCACGGGCCTCTGCTCCCCGGAGGACAACTCGCTGACACCGCTGCTGGACGAGGTGGCAGCGCCCGAGGGCCGGGCAGCCACAGTACCCCGAGGTCGGGGCCGCAGCCGCGGGGACAGTTCCCGCAGCAGCGCCAGCGAGCTGCGTCGCGACTCGCTCACCAGCCCGGAGGACGAGCTGGGGGTGGAGGGGGGCGACGAGGGAGGCGACAAGAAGAGCCCTTGGCAGCGGCGGGAGGAGCGGCCGCTGATGGTATTCAACGTCAAATAGCGCCCCCTCCCGGCCTGGCGCAGCCTCTGGGTCGGGCTCCGCCCCGTCCGCCTGGGCCAGTCCCCAGGGTGCGCGCCCCAGGAGGTTGCGGGGGTACTCGCTCTTAGCCCTGGGATTTGAAAGGTGCCCAGGCGGAGCTGTCCAGTGGTATGTGCTGGGTAATGAATGTCTTGGGAGGGACCCCATGTCTTCCTCCAAGAGGGCGGTGGGAGGGGTCAGACCCCCGTTGGGAGGTGCTGGGGAGTAGGACTGGGTGGGGGGAAGCAGTGCCTGTATAAACGTGGCTGTACATAGAAAGTTCTATTGTGGGAACGCAGGAGGGGCAGCCAGGCCTCAGCTGCTAGTGTGAGGGCTGGGAAGGGAGAGGGCATTCTCTGTTGACCCCTGGGAAGGGAGGGGTGCTGCTTGCTGACTAGCCCACCTCTGGGTTACCAGGTCACAGTGGCTGGTGGCTGGGGTGGCTCTGGGGAAAAGGAGATAATGTGATGGGATCACCATGGGCAGCAGCAAATATAACTGGTGAGATTAACTCTGTGTGTCTCTGTGGGGTCGAGGGAATATGGGTGCTGGATGGGGGTCTTTGTTCAGGGATGCCCTGGGGAGGGCAGGCAGGGTGGCCAAATTAAACACTGTTAAGAAAGTGTACAAACTTTATTAAGAGTACATACATTCACACACACATACACACACCTCTGGATAGGGAAGAGCACCTGGCCACAGCAGTCACAGAAATTGGGGGAGGGGATGGCAGCTTGTAATGTGGCTTTGCCACAGTCCCCCATCTGATAAGGGAGGCCTTAGATTGAGGCCCCACCTCTCATGATGATTGGGAGGACTCAGAATGAAGGGGGGTGTCCAGGAAATTTGGTGGGGGAGAGGTGCTGGGGAGGCCTGAGCAGTGGGTAGCCTCTGAGTAGGGTCCCAAGGGCTATAGATTGTCTTCAGTCCTCAATCTTTCCTCACAGCAGCTGCCTTGGGACTGGGTCCCTCAAAGGAGAGTCCCAGCGCAGGGTCTCCCTGCGTAAACACTTGCTGCCCCTGGCCCCACAGCGGAAGCCAGCAGGACAGCAGTGACGCTGATCTGCACAACAGATGCCCTGGATGGTCAGAGGAAGGTATGAGAGTTAGACCAAGCAGGACCTGGCCTAGGCCCATACCCAGCCCCAGGGTAGGGGGTGGCACTAACCTGGTGAAAGGGACAGCAGGCCCAGCTCTTGTGGCTATCTTGGCAGCAGGTCTGGTTATCATGGCAGAAGTGGCCCTCCCCACACTCCACATTCCCCACACCCACATGAGGGCCAAGGGTCAGGCGGGCAGCATGGTGGGCAGAGTCCACCTCCTTCTCACAGGTTCGGGCCTTCACATTGCAGGTGTACCCAGCTGGGCAGCAATGCTGGCGGTCCTCACAGCACACGGCCTGGGGGGGCAGAGTGGCATTATGCTCTTGTCCCCCCATTCTCCTGGGACTCAGCTTCCCTTACCAAGGGCAGCAGGTGGGCACTCACGTGGGGCAACTGGCAGCAGGCCCAGCTCCCACTCAGGCTTAGGCAGCAGGTCTGCCCCACTGGGCAGCTGGTGTGCTGGTCACAGCCCATGTCTCTGGGTTGGGACAGGGAAGTCCGGTGGGCAGGCATCTTCTCCAGTCCAGCCACCACCTTGTTACCCCTCTGACACTGCCCCTCAGCCAAGCATGTGTATCCCTGGGGGCAGCAGTGCTGGTGGTCGGAGCAGCAGACAGCCTGAGTGGGGAGAAGGGGCAGAAAGAGTGGTCTAGGAAGCTATACTATGTGCGATGGAACACCTATCCCCACTCTGCCTCTCCTGCTCACTTCCTCCAGCTGGGAACAAAATCTGAGGGCTGGTGTGCCACTGTGGGCTAGGTAGAGTAGAAGAGCAGGTAACAGGAGCGTGGCCATTTGCACAGCCAAGGCACTGTCCCCCCAAGTGCTATCCCCCTAACCATGCACCTCTGGGACAGGACAGCAGCCCCATTCTCCAGACATGAGTCGACAGCAGGTATTGGAGGAAGGGCAGCTGGTGATATTATCACAGGGAACATCACTCTCCATGGCTTGGGGGTCTGGCAGGCTAAGGTGGGCTGGGATCTGCTCCATCCAGGGCAGCTGGCGGGCATCCTCTTCACAGGTACCCTTCTCTGTGTTACACTTAAACCCAGCTGGGCAGCAGTGTATGTGGTCCTCACAGCATACAGCCTAGGGTGGGTAGAGAGGGAGCAATAGGCATAGGGGCCTAGCTGGCTGCTACCCTCTGTTCAGCTTGGCCCTTCCACCACTCCTGGGTACCTGGACAAAAGGG